>NC_091540.1:39485000-40110000 GCF_042242935.1 Bactrocera oleae | reverse complement strand
ATAGTTGTGTAGTTTATTTGTAAAACATTTAAATTTGAAATTGTCGATAATAAAATTTTTGCGAAATTTAATCTTTTAAAACTCTTTAAAATAAAAAAAATAAAATCAGCCGTATTACATTAGACTCGCATATTAGTAGACGTGTAGACGGATTCGTTTAAGTGAATAACGATGTGGTTACTAATTCCCAACTCACAATCTAGAATTTTTCTTCAGTATTTTTTAGACCTTCAAATTATCTATTTAAGCCTAGTGTCGAAAGTCGATTAAGGCGTAGTTTTTGCATTGTGATGTGAGGCTATGTTAGATTTTTTGCAAATTCGTCAAAATTCTCTATTATCGTGATAGAATTTACTTTATAATTGTAGATTGTTTCATTAAAAAAAGGACTCATACTGCAGTAAGTTAGGGTTTTTTCAAATATTTTAAATTTAATCCGAATTTATAAAGTTTTTTTTAGCATAAATTCAAAATAATTTTATATTTAAAATGAGATTATGTTGGGTTGTTTGCAATTTCGCCAATATTAGCAGCAACCAACATTATAACGTTAATTATTGTGGTATATACTGTCAGTTCCGTTTACAAAAATACCTTTCCATATCTACGGCAGTTTGGATTTATTTTCAAGTTTTTAAAAAGTATATTTTCATATCTACGGCTGATCGGATTTTTTGTAAAACAAAAATAAAATACAATTATTTTAATTTAGATAAATTTTTGTATCGAAAATTTAAAATAAATTTATTTTTTACAATTTTCCACGCCTCTTTACAAATATGTGATAAGCAAAACTTTTATAAATTGTTGGGTGCACAGATTAATAACAATAAAATTTAACAAAATATTAAATGAAATATATTTAATAAGTGTTCTTTTGTAGCTAAATTAGAAATTTTATATAATATAGCTATAATTTCTTATAATTTAAGAGTTTCCTAAACGACCAATGAATCGACTTAGTCACTATGTTACAAAAAAGTTAAACAACTACAAAATAATATATATTTATTATAATGTGCATATACTTTAATTTTGTGAAATTTCTGATTTAATCAATTTAATATTTATTTTTGAAAAGTATTATGCGCAATGCTGGCATTGCTGTGAGTTTACATCCGATATGAAAATAATATTTATCACAGATTATTTTGATGCAATCGAAAAACAAAGCGAAAGCGAATGAAATGACGTCTAAATGCTTATCTGCTTATATGCATAAGCACATTTGTAAGTATGTTTGCATGAATTTGTATGTTAATTTATGACTACTTATAAACGTGTGCCTGTATACCGAAGACTCTTATATACAAAATCTGTGCGCGCTGTGTATACGTGTACGTCCGAGTGTGTGTGTGTGTGAATTTATTTTTGTGCTTATATATATATAATATATTGTATATTCAAAGTTATAAATAGCTCGACTTATGTACCTAATAATTATCTCGCCTTCCACTTTTCATTATTATTATACTCATGGCAAACTGGAGAAACCTTCTACTACGGACTAAACGTCACATCAATGCGAACCAACAACAATAAACGCTCGAACAATCAACTAGTCGAATAATCGTATCTTCGCATCTCCTGCAAACGCTTTAATTTGTGTATGTATGTATGTAACGATGAACACTTTGTTGGTGCATAACTAATGTCGCAGATGTTGTCGGCAGCGTTGTCGCCGCTACAGTAAATGAAGTACTTTTGTTGTTCGCCCCTAACGCCTGGCGTATTGGCAACAGACAGCGCTGCGAGGCACTCGTTGTGTCGGCAGACCCGATATACCCTTCAAATAGGTATAGGAGACTGGCTGCCGGAGTATACGCTGCGGTGGTGGCTTCGTTTTGCCCTTCGACGAGGAGGACTTTAATTTCGCCGATGACGTAATTGGAGCTGATGCTGATGACAAGTGTAAGCTCGTTGCCGAATTCGACGTGCCACAACCGACACCACCGCCACTAGCCTGTGTCTTCCTGTTCAGCTCCACATTCGAGTTGTATTTCAGTGCCGATTTGATGGGCGTGTTATTGCTGGTGCTGCGTTGTTGGACGTTGTGTGGCGTGTCGGCGCTGGTTGTCGCATTAGCGCCGCTACATGATAGTGAACGTGTTGATAGCGAGAAGTTTTCAAAAGCGCGTCGTATGGAAGAGGTGGAACGACGATGCAGACGCGAGAAGCTGGCGCGTGCACTGGTGCGTCGCTCTTTGGCTACTGTCGATTTCGTAGTTGTTGTTGGTGAACGTAGCTGCTGTTGTTGCTCGTCAATGTCGTCGGTGCTGCTTGTCTCGCTGGAAGCGCACGATATGTGTTCACTGCTCGAGCCGTGACCATCCTTCAAACAAGCGTCACTTGTTTCCAAGCGTGCGCCAGCACTGTTATTGCTGATACTGGCGTTTACCGCGTTACCGCCATTTGGCGGCGATGACGTATTTGTTGCACCGGTTGAACGGTCCACGGTTGGCATTGCAATAATGTTCGACGAGCACGAATCGGTCGAATCATCTTCGGTGGCACTAAAAACTGGGTCATCGCTGGAGCGCAGCAGTCCAAAGCGCCGACTGAGTTGTTGAAAGAAACTCATATTGCGTTCGTAGCGTGGAGTTGGCGAAATGCTGAGCGTGCTACTAGCGGTACCAGGCGACAGGCTGCAGGGCGGCATGTCCTTGCTGGGATCGGTATGCAACGTCATTGTCGTCGCGTCCAGGCTGTTATTTGCTGTGCCGGCATTCATACCATGCAGTTCATACGTGGCTCCAGTAGACTTGGTTGTGCTCAGCGTTGAAACCGCTAAGGCCGAGGTGGCGCTTGTGTAGTGCGGCACATCGGCGAAGCAGACATGCAATGTACCCATTGCGTTGTGGTTTACAGTTTGTTAGTGTCGTTTGAATTAAGTACTGCAGTGCAGTCGCGTCTTTCGTCAGTATATTAGTTCACTTTTTCCATTAATTAATTTTGAACTTTCTTGGGAAACTAGACAATACTTCGAGAGTTTTTTTTTTACTTTCTTATTATTCAACTTTTCCATATAATGTAGTTGACTTCAACTACTTAATTATTGTTTTCTGATTCCCTTCTTCTGTGTACACTTCCAGCGCATATTTATTTTCTTCCTTTTTATTTTCTACTATGCTTTGTCCTTAAAATATTTCTTGTGTAAACACTAACGCTCTACGACGGCGTATGATTTTGTTTTCATTATGCGGCTTCTTTATATAGCTTTGACCGGCAAAAGCTGCATGTCTGCAAAATTTCTGCACAGAATACGTTCCTTTTAGGTTATCTCTGGATATACTCACACAACATCCTTCGCTCTGCTCTCACGCTTTGTAGTATATTTGAGAGTAGTACTCATTTCTTTTGTTTAAAGTACTGTTATTGAATAATCTACCGTTCAGAGTTGCCATAAGTTTGAATAAGAAAATATAAATATTTATTATCATATATGATAGGCATCATATATATGTATATATTATATATATACTACTACGGCTAATTAAGGAGTCTAGAATTTGGAAGAAACCTCCAAAAAGTTTTTGTTTTAAAGAACACTTTATATTACAAATAAATATTATTAATAGAAAATAGTAAAAATTTTCAAATCGAGCTAGGTACGTTAGTAAATGCACGTATCTACTTGTAATTTCAAATCTAGCTTCACAGTAGCATGGTCTGGTAAATTATTCAACTACGACTTTTTGGTTACCATTGCAAATTTTATTAGCTGATCGGGGTATATATAGTTTGTCACGAAGTTTGTAACACCCATAAGGAACCGTCGGAGGCCCTATAAAATATATATATAAATGATCATCATGACGAGCTGAATCGAGTTAGCCATGCTCTTCGGTCTGTCCGTCTGTTCGCCTGTATATACGCGCTAGTCCCTTAGACTTTGAGATATTTCATACGTCATTTTCTCCCCAAGAAGCTACTCGATTGTTGGAACCACCGATATCGGACTACTATAGCATTTAGAGGCCATACAAACTAAATGATCAAAACGAAGCTCTTGTATTTATATTTTACAAGATATTTTCACGAAATTTGGCATAGATTATTATCCAAGACAAGACTACAATCTCCGAACAAATTCAGATCAGTTGACTATCGCATATATTTTTTATACAAACTAATCTATAAAAATCAAGTTCCAGTATGGAAAATTTTTTATTTGTGAAGAATATTATATCTGCGCCGCAATCGAAGTTAACGGGTTTTCTTGTTTTATAAACAATTTACTGTTTCTCTTTTGGTAAAAATTTTAAAACTGATTTTAATCTAAAGACGTGCATATTATAAATATGTATATAAATCCAAATTCGGTTTTTTTAATTTTTTTAAATAGCATGAGTTCCTAGAATCTCAGTCGTCCGTTAATACACTCTTACAAGAGCCTTATAGAGATAAATTCTTCTCATTTTTCCAACACCCGGAATTAATTGTCAAAGTTAGGCCTTTTATTAAGGCCTAGAATAAACTAACTTCTTCCAATTTTTTAGAAAACCTATTTTGAAAACAATTAAAAAATAATATAGTAAGTGTGTAAGTAGTGTTTTCTAATAAAAATTGTTTCACTCTTTAATATAGAATTTTATCAGAATTTTTGTATAAATATATTGCTAGCCAAATTTTATAAAAAATCAAAAAGAAAAGTAAAAAATATACATGTTTTGTTCTACATTTTGAACTATTTCTCTCCTTCAAACCTTCTCTTTATTGTAAACTGTTCAACAACTCAAATTCGCACATGTTCTCATATGATGTCGCTGCATTTCTGGTTGCTCTCAGGAGTCATTGTCCTTCCGTGCACAGCTTCTGCAAAACATTTTCACTTGCATTAGTTGAAAGAAAATATAAACCACATACATAGAGTATAGAGTATATATATGTATATACCCTGATGAACATAATCCGTATATACTTGTATATATTTATATATAATATATGGTATAAATGAATGTATATACTATACCAGTAAAATTTTCTGAGAGTACGAGATAGGAACATAAACATGCATACTTGCACATAAAGGTGTGTTTATGTGTAAGTATGTAAATAAGAATTTCGCGGTGTATGCTCACGGGCGGAAAGTAAAGTTGTTTAAGCGATTCTTCGTTTCATTCCATATCGAATTGCATAGCTGAAAATAGCGTGATCATTAAAATTGTATGAAGCAACTTAAAAAGGGTTCACTAAGGGTGCATGATTGTTTCAAAGTCATTCCCGTAATATTAAAGTAAAGGAAAATGTGTTATTTGGTGCGCACTTAGGTGTAATTTCGTGGGATTTATAAAATTTGTTCTATACTGAATCGTAAAAGATGCTCCAAACGTAACCTGAGTTCACTTCTGCAAAAACTTTTACATTATTGATATTATTACCAAATATTCGCGGAAAAACACGAGTTTCAGCTGTTAAAAATAACTCATACGCAGTGTAGGCTATATTTGACCACGGCGTATGAGTAACTTTAAAAACCAATTTACTTAATACTATGTTCGCACCGACACAAAATTCGTGTTTTCATAGACAAAAGAGGTTTTCACGCGCAAACTTGTGTTTTCATCAATACAAAATCTGTCAAACGAAAACACAGTTTTCGCTGAAAACCCCTTGAAAACGTACATTCCACTCATTATAATCGGTGCCTGCTCTAGCTTAATCGATATTATTAGAAGACATATTTTGCCAGCCCTAAATGTCAGTTGACAATTTGTTTACATTCCATAATTGGCCTAAACGTACCCTACAAGAAACTGCTGATGGGTTCACCAATACACTCACATTTGATATGTCAGTACTATTAATTTACATTTGCATTTTTTAATTCAGAACTATCCACTGATTGGAGAAAGACGTACTCAGAGCTATTGAGAGGAGGAGATGGCATCAAGTGAAAATTTATTTTTATGTTTTCATATTTTATTATATTTTTCGTTGCATTCCTTTTTATATTTAAGTATATTATTATAACTAATTTTGATTAAAAGTTTGAAATTTATTAAAGAAATAAAAATTATATCATCTACTGTTGTTGTAGCAATAGAGTTTTTCACTTCTGATAGCGTTTCAGTCATAACTGAATTTTTAAAGCTATGAAGGATTTATGGTCCGTAATGACTCAGAAAAAACAAAACAAACAAACAAAAGGAAAACAAGGCTCTTAAGAAAATGATAGAAGCTTTGTTCTGCGCGCTGATAAAATTTTTTCAGCTATGACTGTCATATTACCCATCAGATGACCGTCACTGTTCTTGTAGGGTACATAACAAATGTAAACAAATAGATGTGTGAACTGTCAATGAAAACTCATCGAAAACACACAATGTCGGTCAGAACAACTTTGGTTCCACAATCCAAAAATTGTGTTTTCAAGAGGATTTCAATGCGGTGCGAACATATTGTAAGTATATCGATTCAATAAATCACCATTTACAATAGTGCATTATATTAATCGAGTAAAATAAATATTACTCGAAATGATCATGATGACGAGACGAGTTGTATTGTGAAAATTGAGATACAGGGGAAAAATGGCTTTTTTGTTTCTTCGTATAGTCTGCTTTCAACTTGTCCCAGCGCTTATTGCTGTTTCTGTAACCTGTCTGCAAAATAGTTTTCTGTTGATCTGGAAAATAGACCTTTGGAGCAATGAGTGCCTTTTTCTAGTTTTGAAACAATAAAAAGTCTACCGGTTTAAATCTGGTGAATATGGTGGTTGAGACAGCAGTTTGTAGCCCAATTCGGCTAGTTAGTTCGTGGTGATAGCGCGGGTGTAAGTCGATGCGTTGTGTAGGTAGTAGATATTTTTTGCTGGATTTTACTGCAGTTCAGGATCGAATCACATTCGGATAGTAAGTCTAAGCTCCTTTCGAACATCCTTTGTATGTGGATATACTTATATTTTCATTTATTTAAAAAATTTTGCTGGCAAACACATAACAGATACGAATAAAGTTTCACCAATTTCAGATTTGGTAAATAAAATACAGCTTCCTCAAAATTTATAGTAGCTGTCTTCGATTCACAGAGCTTCTACCAGCTCCTACTCTTCAGCGCATCGAACAAACTATACCAAATGCTAAAACAAACAGGCAGCACTTGGAATGCAACCCTGTGCTAACATGTCTTCTGACGCATGCGCAATACTGTTATGATTCTCTCTTAGTGGAGAAATTCTTTTTTTTTCGCTTTAAGAAACGTTTCTATAACCCTGTACTTTTGTTTTCTATAAATAACTATAATTGATATCAAGTCTAAGGTTTTAAAAATACAAGAAAAAAGCGAAATTTGAATTTCTTTTGTCATTTGATCTATTCACAATAGTAAAACTGATCTAAAATATGCAAAACAAAACTTGGTTGCATTGGAGATAGCGGTTATCCCACTTGAATGAAGTATGCGCATACGCTCTTGTACGAATTCAACACGATAACTCTGTTGTTGCTTTTACATGTAATTTTTTTGAAGAAGCGAGCAGAGAAATGGAGAATCAAAGACAACTGGTATATCTGTATGTATGTGAAATGTGGGACGTTATTAGCGAAGAACGACGATGTGCAATAAATTACGCTTAGTACAATTGAATTTATTAAACGCTTGCACAACTGTCCCTACCATGTTGCCGCCCTATCAAAGCGTCTACATCAGCGACAGTGTATTGTGGCTCTATCAAGCTACCGTGTCGCGACGACGACATGTCAACAAAGAAATGCGTCAACACAATAGGAAAAGTGTATAAAAAGCACAAAGGAATAAACTAAATTATATACGAGTATTTGTGGAGAAAGGGGAATAAGCGTAGATAAGAATAAATCAATTTGTTTGGCATTAAAAGAGATTAATGTAGCTGCTTGTTGCTTACTATACATATAAATAAGTATCGACTTGTATATAGGGGTGTGTTCGTTTGTGTGCGTGCATACGTACTAGCAATGGGTGCAGCAATTCAGTAACTAGCAACACCGTTAAATCGCTGGCATTAACGCATTGGTGATAGCTGCAAAAAACACGGAGCTGTTGACGTGTGTTCTGTTGCAGCGGAAGAAAAACTGCCGTTAGTGATGGACATATATTGTTGGTGGCAGACATGCTTAGTGATTTGTGTAAAAAACGTGCCTTCTGGGGGGAAAAGATGCACTCGCTGTTAATTAATAGTTTACTCAAGGGCAAAGGGCTTGAATTCTGTGCCATATTTAAATGAGAATGAAATTGTAGTCCGGTTAATCATTATCATTTATATTCTGTAAAAACCATTTTTATAGTAATTTTTGTGGTTATTTTAAATAAACTGAAAGCTGTAAAACAAATTTGTTTAAATAAATTAGTTTATAAATACTTATACATATTTGCATTTTGCGTCAAATGAAGATTGCAAACAAATATAACAACTCGTAGTGATCTTTCAGATTCCACTTAAACTATACCATATATATATCAAGCATAAATCAAATTATCGAAATAAAACTTAGTACAATTGTTATTTAAGCTGTGGGAAATTTCACCAAAAATGCAAAAATTCGATGAAACTGTGAATGGATTAAAACTATTTTTGGCATTTTGTTCACTTTTACTATTACAGTATACTTCGGGTGCGAGATATCTATATTAATTATTATAACGGGGGTTGTTTTTAGAAATGTGATTTTCAATAAGGTAATACTTTTTTCGGATTTGGTCATTTTGAAAGTTCTTACTTGATTTATTAATTTCAGTGATTTAATAAGAGACTTGAATCTAACAAAAACTATAGCAGATTTATTGGTATCGCGGTTAAAACAATCAAATTTACTGATTTATTTAATACAAGTGGGAAGTTATTAGAGACTTTAAGAAGGTGTGTTTTCTGAATGGAATACAAATACTCATGCTATCTTAGCCTGTGGTATAATAGCAATGATGCTGTTCACTAGCGCTAAAAACATTGGTCGATACGTACCGATTACGAAGTGCGAAAATGCAATATTTAATAAGAAGCAATTGTAGATCCTAAAATTATATGTATTAAAACCGCCATTGGACATTAAACAATTATATAAAGGCTCTTAATCATGAGTCCGAAGCTTTCAAATAATTGAAGATTTTTTTTCTAAATATTTCAGGGCCGAAAATAAATGCTGGAATCTTTGTAAGCCCTCAACAGTTTAAAGGCAGTAGTGCATTCCTTGGTAACCATAGCGCTAGCAATTATGATGAGTTGATCACTGACATGATTACGAAGTTTTCCATCATCGGATGTAGAATGTCGTTTAAGATGCACATGTTACTTTCTCGTTTAAATAAATTTCAAGATAATATGGGAGCTTATTCGGAAGAACAAAGAGAACACTTTCATCAAGACATAATGAAATTTAAGAGACGTCTCCAAGGCCAGTACACTGTATGCATGAAGGCGGGCTATATTTGGGAGGTAATCAAAGAAACTTCCATGGCGCATGACAAGGAAATTAAAACAGTTAACTTTTAAACATTTGGAGTCTATTTTGAAATATCTATTGTAAGAATTAATCTTAAATTGATGATCATTATCTTTTAATAAATAAAAAATTTTTTAAAGTTTTTGTGTATTTTTATTGAGTCGAATTTTTCCAATTTTTTTACATAAAAGCAAATTCAGAACTGTTATATTTATATATATATTATGTTATACCATTCTTATTTTAATTTTTGTTTTTTGAGGTATTTGGTAGCTTGGATAATTCGTGGATTGCAGTAATTTTGATGCTGAAACCATGCTATTTTATCCATTTGTTACACCAAAACAGTTTGTTACCAGAAAAAGTAACCTTAACGGAATAAAGTTAGCCGGAAGTTTGAAAATTCCGAAAGCCGATATAAAGGGGCTAGAGGAAGCATCGGTTTTATACGACCTCACTTAACCAGCAGATAAAAATGCTAACGATGTTATCTTGGAACTAGTAAAATTGTTGGTTTCGATCCATTATGTTGATCAGGCACCAAATATTGTTGAAATTGGTCGAGTTGTTCCTGGGATATAGAATTTCTCCTAAAAGTGAGCGGCGCCGCGCCAAATGACCACTTTTCATATGGATTTCTATTTAGCCCTTTCGTGCCATCTTCTAGTGCTTTTGTTACTTTTCTTTAGCGCGTTATACCCACGCCAGGCTGATCATTATACTCTCGCAACATGTTGCTGCAGAGTATAAAAGTTTTGTTTACATAACGGAGGTTTGTATCACCCAAAAGTAATCGAGATAGATATATATATGTCATATATTTGATATCTCGGTCTTTGAAAATTTATAGTCCAATTTCGAATCTTTTTTAAATTTGAGTCCCTATATATCTATTATAAATGATTATCGAACTTCCGGTTGACTTTCTACGGTTAAGTTAAGCGAGCATATTATTATGTATATACATTAGTTAGGTGCTAAAAAAAGACAATATAAATCTGATTACGAATTTCTATTTCTCTAAGAAATCGTCCGCCGAATTCATCGTTTAGTATGCGAAAACTAAGTCAAATATGAATGAAACAAAATCGGGTTAGTGTTAGAGGCATTCGATGCATTTGGGTTTGATATCTTTTGTTTGGAAAATACCTAAAAGGCTATGTTGGCTCACAAAACTGATTGATTCCTATTTTTTCAGAGTAATAAATAATTTTTTTTTAATATTACGAGAATCAATGGTTTGATTATCTAATTTTGATGATATCATATGCCCTATAACGTAATTTCGTTTAGATTTGAGATTATAATTCATTGACGTAAAGAAAAATGAATCTGAAATGCAAATCTGTCATATATTAGGGTTAATGAACTATATTACCATATTCCTTATACTGAACCACTTGAACTTAATTAAAATTAAGAAATATCACATATCAATTATAAATATCTAGAATTAGTCCTTAAAATATAAACAGACGTGTAAATATGTATGTGTGAACGAAACTCTTTGCACAGCGCAATTGAAATACAAAGTTCCAACACCGCCCACTCTCTTCCATGGTATAAATTCACCTTGTGCATAAGTAGAGTTCATCATTTTATGGATCACATCGTACCTGTACGTGTGTTTATATTGAAGGCTCGGACATTCACCACGATTTTCAACTACCAAGTATATTATTTATGGTGGCATTTACAAAATATTTATAGGGTATGTGTGTATGCGTGTGTAGTGCAATTAAATGAAGATATAAATGTTATCACGTGAAGGTGTCAAACAAAAGCTTGGCGCTTTCAAAAAGTCCAAGAGTTTACACATGTGGTATATACATTAGGGCGTCCGTTAATTTTCAAGCTGATTTTTTTATGCAAATACTCCGTGAAATTTTGTTTTTGCCTTAAGCTCTTCATTTACAATTTAAACTGTGGTTAAATCATGTTTAATTTTTATGTATAACTTGGTGGTTTTATGAAAAAAAAAAAACTATCAAGACCTTTTCAGTAGAGCGTTGTGTGGAAAACGTTTTCATTTGAAGAGATATTTTCACTAAATTTTGCTTGGGTTATTGTCCAAGGCAATGGTGCAATCTCCAACGGAATTGTTTAGATGGAGATATTCTAGCATATAGTTGCTATACAAAGTGACCGATCAAAGTTCTTGTAAGGAATCTTTTGTACTTGTGAAGGGTATTGTAGTTTCAGTGCAACCGAAGTTAACGGTTTTTCTTGTTTAAAGTTCCAGATTTACTTGCTGATGATTCCAGAATGGCTTTAATTAAAAATAAAAGGATCGTTTTCGTGGAATAAATTTCTTAAGGCAAAAACTGAAACGGCAGGAGGCGTTGAAAAAAAAAACAAAAACAAGTATGGGAGCGTTAAGTTCGGGTGCAACTTGCAAGGATCAAATCCGGGTGAATACCTTCAGGTGTTGGAAAAATTGTGTTTCAAACAAGTAAGAAAGTTCTAAGTTCGGGTGTAACCGAACATTTTATACTCTCGCAACTTGAAAGGATCAAAGTCCGGGAAATTACTTCAGGTGTTGGCAAAATTTTATATTAAACAAAGTATTGATCCGCTTCAACCCATTTCGAGAGTTTTATTTAATTATTTTATTATATGAATTTCAATTATGTATCTTACACATTGACCGATATTTTCAATAAAAAGTTCGCGATAGGAACTGAGGTATATATATACGGTGTATTGTGTTTTATGAGAAGTATGCGTGGTTATAATCTGATTTCGCCCATTTTCGCATATATATTATATAATCTTACATCTACCTCGATTTATTTTAGGTGATACAAACAAGCGTTACATGTTGGAAGAGACACCCTAATATCCACATACATATGTATATACAAATATGTTGACAAAATGCATGTGTATGTAACTGTGGGAGAAAGAAAAATTAGCACGATCATATGTCAGTTGCCAATGAACCATGGTCATTGATTCCAGTTAATTGATAATAGACATATTCATACGCATATGCTAGATGGTTTGTGTAAAGCTATACGCTTGATTTACGATATGCATTTCGACGCCAACGCCACAACGCTATCTACTAATAATAATAAATGAAAATCCACATTTTTACCGAAGACGCAAATCAGTTGTATTTTGGTCGCCCTTTTTTGTATTTGTTTGTAGCCGCGCAACAGTGTGACCAGCTGTTTAAGGTGCATTAACAACATAGCAATTACTCATGCAATAAACTCACTCTTCACGTGTGTAAATGTTATTCACATTTGGGGTTGTCGAGCACAAATTATGGAATGTGTTTAGTGTGAAACCATTTTACGACGGTTGTCTTTTATATTTCGGGAAAAGAGAACAAAAACAAATCTTAATCGTCGAAAATCGCTTTATTGTTTTTCAAAATGTTCTCCATTAAGATCCTTAAAAAGAAGTCATTCGGTGTCAAGACAGTTCCTTCGACCAATCGATACGAGCCTTTTTTGAGCAATTGGCAAATTGTGTGGTATCCAACGTGAAAAAATTTTATTTAAATCAAATGTTCATGCAATATTGAATGTATGTTGGTTCCACTAATGCCTACAGTTGTCTCAATCTCACGATAGGTTACATGACGATCCTGCAGTTTGCGCACAGCTGCATCAATAGTTTCCGGAAAATAAATGTCTTTGGACGACATTCACGAAATTCGTCTTGGACTGATCTACGACATCGATTGGATTCACCATATCATTGATGAACAGTGGTCCTTGATGGAACTTCATCGCCAAAAATTGAATTAAGTTCATCGATGCACTGTTGCTGTGTTCATTCACATCGAAAGTTGTAAAAAATCATCGCGCGAAAATGTTCGCGATTTAATTGAATTTTTTGGCCAAGATAAATAGTCGAAAGAATATACTTTACTGGTGTACCTGCTCCGAAGAATGCCGAGAAGAGTAATACCTTTTAATGCGATTCACAATATCTGTTCTCATCAACTATATGGAGAAGGACAGACCGGTCACAGGGCTCAGCCCGACCCAATTATTTAGGGGTACACTTACTCGGCATACTTCCATAAAACGCATTTTTCAAACGGGTTAAAAAAGTTGAATCGAGTTAAAATGAAACTATGGAAAAATAACTGCAATTTTTTCAAAATTTCTTTTAGGCTATGTGCCTATTAAAACCTATTGTTATGCTCGCAACATGTTGCAATAGAGAGTATAATAGTTGTTTGTAACAGCTAACGCTATTCGTGATAGATATACAGTTATGTTGACCGTACAAGCGATAACTTCACACATATTTCTTGGCTCCTAAGGGAGGTTGTTATTGCAGATGGGCGGAATCGAATAATTGCCACGCCCACAGTATGCCTACAGTATTAATTGAAAATCTATAAAATGATATAACTAAGAACTAACTAATAAGCTCCAAAGAAGAATACAAAACATCAACTTAGTAAAGGAGATCGTAGTAGAGAATGGCATATGTAGGCAGAAAATTTGCAAAACATGGACATTTGTTTGAATATTTTAATAAAATTTAGTAGATTTTTAAAAGAATAATGTGCCTTAGTGTTGAATCGAATTGGTTTAGACCTTAGCCTAATCCTCATATCCCTAAACTTTTTTCTCATACATCCAATATATTAAATTTAATGTCTTTGTTTGATTTTATATTACATATATACATTTTACATCCCATTTGAGATTGATTTCGATATAAGTAATCGCGGACACGTAGTAACTGAACTAAGTGAGTCTATGACCTATGATATAAGTTAATAATATACCAAATATGATTCTAATCGGAACACGTTTTATGATAAAGTTTTGCAACATCTGATAACAATGGCCGGCTCTATAAAATGTTTGATGAGACTTTTCTTACTTGTTTAATTTTCAGTTTGGCATAACAAAAAATTCGTTGTTGGTTAATCCAGAACACACACCTTCTAATTAACAATGGTTTGAATTATTAATGCTCTTCATTACTATAAGCACCTCGGAGACGGAATGAGCAAAAATGTCCTCTCAACAAGCAGCTCATAATGATTTAAATTCGCCAAACTGCCTTACGATGCGCTACAGAAGTTCAAAGTATTACGTCAAAGAGGACCTTAGATGCGGAATTCTGAAAATACTTTTATACCATGAATATGTCCATGTAAATTCCCTTTCATATGTATGCCAATTTGGCATTCACTTTAGCAGTAGTCGGGTAAAGGTCACATGTATATGGCTACTATTTTCAGCTTCAATACCGTATCTACTCGAATACATATACATACTTTACATATACCTATACCTAAATATATATATATTTATATACATTAATAGTATAAGCGGCACACAATCGAAACGAAATGGCGAGAACCTTCAAAACAGCGGAGAAACACCATTTGTGGACCCACAACCGGTCTGGGCAATATTCAAAATCTATGCCACCAAAGGTTATACGAGTGCGTACGACACTGTCAAATAGTTGTCATTACGGTGGCAAGGAAATTTTTGTCGTCATACATTATCTGCGCTATATTGGATCGAAAAAGGTAAATAAGGTCGACAGCAAGTCCTTCACAAGTGCATTGCATTCGGAATGAATGTGGCTATCAATTGCTAAAATTGTGTGTCATTGGAGTGTGTCGGTTAGTAAACATATTCTATACAGTTGTTGTTGTCGATGACGTACTGTGTTTTCATTTTTAAAATTGTACTCTATGCGAGGCAAAGTGTTCCCACAACAAATGCAAGTGCTGTGTGCGCATGCGGTGCGATGGTGCGAGCGAAAAGAGCGCGGAGCAGAGCATGAGCGTAATGTAGAGGTTTCAGAAAATTCGCTGCGAAAAGCTTTTTTAGTTGCATGTAGACTGTTGCAATTCGCTGAGCTTAACCCAATATTAAATCAAAATTTTTATACTCTTCCAACATGTTGCTACAGGGTATAATAGTTTCATTCTTCTAACGGTTGTTTGTATCACCTAATACTGAGTGTCGATGGTCTCAATCGAACCATTACCACACCCACAAAACGCCATTAATTGAAAAACCAAAAATTGTCATAACTAAGCTCCATAATAAGATACTGTTATTCGGTATAATGAATGGCATGAGGGAGGAGCATCTGCGGTTTACAACGTTTTGAAAAAGTGACCTTGGCCCTACACGCTATTATATGTGTGATATGCAAATTTCCTAAACTATAATAACCAAATACACTCAGGACAAATATTTTTAGCACTCTCATCGACAGTATGAAAAAGGGTGAATTCGAATGATAACCACGCCCACACCTCATATAACAGAATATTGCAAAAATGGGTGAAATCGGACTGCAACTAGACCTATGTTCCATATAACACAATTTTAAATTCCATCTGATCTTTCCAGTATACAAATCAAGCACCAATAAATATAACCCGGTAAAACTTCGCACGATTATTACATTTGAAGTGCGCCACCTTGTGACCAAAATTTGTCCAAATCAGACTACAACTATTCAAGCCCTCAGATATGTGGACCCCAGTTCTTATTGGGAACTTTTTATCGAAAATATCGGTCAATCTGTGAGATATGTTACAGAAATTCGAAGGGTATCATTTTCTGATAATAGTATGCCTGTTGGTCACTACTGGATTGAATCGAATCAATATATCCCTTAGTCCCAATATCTAATAGAAAAATGTTCGAAATTCCAGCTGACTTTATACCGCATGTATCGGTTAATATGTAAAATATCTTAGCAAAATTATTCGAACGTCTAATACTGAATGTACTATATTTCAAAGCTGAAAACTTGTGAAATTATATTATACTACATATATTCCGTTACTCTAACAAAGATTATTACTTTAATATTTTAGCGCTGAATATGACCTACACCACCTTACACCACCAACGCAATATATTAAATCTAACCTATTTGGTTAATTTTATATCACATATATGTTATCTTATTTTAAAATGATTTTAATATAATTTTCGCTGACGGGGAGTCTTTGAGCTGTAATATAAATTTATGAGATACGAATTTGATTGTAATCCATTCAGTTTCGTCGAACAATAAATGTTGAATTTATCACAATATTTTTAAAATAAAGTTTTGCCAACACCTGAAGGTATTTCCCCGGCTTGGATTCTGGCAAGTTGTAAGACTGTGGAATGTACGCGTGGACTTAGCTTTTTTTACTCGTAATACTATTTATTTTATTTATAATAGTACAATATTTTGCATCATCATCCTCAGCATCATCCCGAAAGTATGTTGCTAAGAGTTTATAATAATTTTGTTCTTGATAGTTTAGACGATTTCGAGGTTTGTTTTCCTAAAAAAAAGTATTATAAACGCATGAAGCATGGCAAAAAAACTCTTTAATCCATATCTTAAGTGAGTTTGAGGTCAGGTTTGAACAAAATTGTATAATTCTTTTACCAAGGTCCTTTATGGAAGTATGGAAAGTTTGAGTAATTAGTGAGCCTTTTTACAACCCGAATATTAGAAGTAATTTATTTTAAAAAAATTGCCAGAAAATCTTAAGTAAAGTGTTTAAATTTTTAATATTACGGTAGTAGCCTTCAAAATGTTTAACTTTAAACTTTGGTCCATAAATGGTAATTTTCTTTGCTTTCAACTGAAAAAAAGTTTTACCAGCTTCATTATTCGAATTTATTTGTTTCCTCGTAGTTATTGTTGTATTCGAATAAAAATTGGGTTACTCTTTTTGTAAAAGAAATAAAATGGAAGTGAGAAATGCAGAAATGTATACGTTTTTAACACAAAAAGTTAAATCAGCTTTTTCTCATTGCTTTTTAAACACAGCTAACTCCATTGGCTTGTTTGTTCGCAGTTGACAATATGGGCTCCTAAATGAATGCCTTTCAGTAAAGAATGAATGGAGAGGTATTTTTATTTTTCAGAAATATAGCATTTATTCAAATATAATGTGAAGTAGCTAAAATAAATAGTGTAGTTATTTAATTTGACTTATACTAAAAATTTTTCTACATATTAATTTCTATAAATAATTAAAAAAATATAATTTAAAATTATTTAGAATAATTGATAATACATAGATTTTTAAACTATTTGATAGTTGAATACTTTTCCTTGTAGTAATGGAAGAAATTTTTGAACTTTTCAGTGCTTTTTGAATAAAATTTTTAGTTTTAATTTTATTTCGTTTTACCGCTTTTGTTTAGAAAAAATATGCAGCTTTGAATGGAAGAAATTTGCAAAGTTTTACATTGAGTTTACTCAACCGACAACAACACACCCACTAGGTGTTTGGTGTACATCTATATATACATTATGGTTTACATTCTTCATACATTTCAAATCATTAGACTCGAGGCATTGCGATTTCCATTATTACGTCTTTTGTTTTTTAAACCAAACCTAATTCTTTCGAGCTTATACTTAGACGCTTACAAGTAACTAAAGGTTAAACTAATCGCTCATGTACACTTAACGGTATTATTTTTTTCTGTTATTATATTACAAGTCTTTTGCTGTTGTTATTTGGAAGTAAGTTTAACTTCTCCAAAGCTACAAATCTCTACGAACTATAATACTTAGATAGTCAGCCTCTTTTTCGATACGTCTGAGTTTGTATACATATATAGTGTATATATGCATATTTCATTTACATACATAGATCTCACATTTCCATACGCTTAACCAACGCCACCTAACGCCACCCTAATGCATTGCATATGGCGAGCAGACGGTGTAGCGCGGCACACGCGAGTAGAGGCCGGACATGCCCTTCGTGTAGACATAATGCACTGGCGGCCGCAATATGCTCTGCTGCTTCTTTTCCTTCTTCTTGGCGCTAACGCTGTTGCTGCTTTTGCCGCCACCGCCGCCGCTGCTACTGCTGCCACTGCTGCTGCTACGGCTACCGTTGGACGATGCCGACGATGACGACGTATTCGGCAAGCTGTGCTTCTTGTGCTCATTCTTATTCCTGGCATTCAGATGCGAAGCTGCGTCATCAGCCTCCTTCGGTTTAGCATCCTTGAAGCAGCGCAGTGGTGTACTGCTGCATGACAGAGACCTCATCGACGTGCTGCTTGCGAAATGGTTCAACATGCGTGTCACTGAGGAGGCGATTGATAGCCGACTTAGGTGCAGACGCTTATGTGTTGTTGTGTGCTCTTTTTGTTGGTCATGGTGCTGCTGATGCGTTTGCTGGTGATGTTGTTGTGCTTCGTGCTTCAGACACTTACGCTTCTGCTTTTGTTCACAGCATTCCTCATGTGTGGAGCATTCATCATCGTCATCGCTGCTATTTGTATCGGTATTGTGGCCGGAACTGCAACTATGCGCCACATTATTATTGGAGCTGTTGTGCTGCTGCTGTTGCTGGTACATTTTCAGCGAGATAGACACATCTTCTTCGCCATCTGCATCAACATCACCGTTGTAGATGTCCACCAAACAATCAACGTCAAACGAACAGAATGCTGGTGAACACGAGGAGCCACTGTACGCCGAGGAGGAGAGTGTATTGTGTGAGGCATGTTGCTGGTGATATTTCTGGGTTTTCGATTGCGGTGCAAAGTCATTGAGATCACCGCAAGTGAGATCAATGCTGGAGCCGGTGAGGTGAAAGCCAGTGTGTGAGCCACGTTCATAGCTGAGCGAGAACGAGTCTGTGGAGGAGCTGGGCAAATCGTCTTGGCTGTTATAGATGTAACGCTGGAGTTGCTGTTGTGGTAGATGACGCGAATTTTGTTGTAGGAAGGGACAACCTAAATGCTTGCCGATGCAATTGAGAAAACCGCGCGTTGTCTTTTGATCGCGTGTTAATTTTGTTTTGGACATTTTGCTGTCGCTCGAGGAGGATGTGGATGAGTAGGAAACGGATTTGTGTGTGACGTGTACGGGTAAGGCTGTGGTATTTTTTGCAACGAACACTGATGAGTTGGAAGTGCTGCTGGAAGATGATGTTGTTGGTTTGTTGAGTTTTTGCGGAGTTAAATTATCCATTATGAGTTTGTTTTGTGTTTAGCTTGTAACACTTTTTCAGTTTTCTTTTAAAGATTTTAACAGTTCTTTGGTTTTGTTAGAAACAAAATTTTCAGACACTTTATTTCTTGTCTTTAAAAGTTTTTGTTATATTTTTAATCCAAATTCGCTTAAGGAGTTTTTGGTTTTCTGGTGACACTTGCACTTTTTTCCAAATGCTTATTTTGATTTATTATTTGGAAACAAAACAAATATCAACGGTTTTGCTTTTGTCAAGTATATTCCGCAATTTTCACTGAGATATTTCAGCTTCGAAGCGCGACGAACATATGCCCGTTACCAGCAATGAGCAGCCTTTTTATACACCAACTGCCTCAGGGACACGTTCGTGTTGGTCCTCATTGCCGCCACTTCGTTGCGTTGGCCAACGCTGGAGCGAAGCTTATTTGCGTCGTATACAACCTTCGCTGCCAGCCTGCAAGCCAGTCAATCGTAACAATAACAACTACACTGCACACTTTCGTATAGAAAGTTTCGAAGGCATTCAAGCTTCGTCTATGACAAGCGACGAGCGTGCCGACGAGCTTTGAGACAAAGCAACAAGTGTTCGTGAACTTTGCGCTCACATATGTTTTGTTGCCGTATTGTTAGCCTTCGTATGCGGAACTCTTAAGGATCGTACTTTAGTATTTACGATTGCCTAATGCAGCCTCACGTTCGCTGTTGCACACATCACATGTTGGACCTCAACTCATTTGACACTTTGCGCAGCGTCTCTGAGCGCGTAATGTGAATTTTTCTAAACGCCAGCAGTCAGCATGGCCGTAAATTGACAAGCCCACATTTTCCAAACGAATTCCATTATGTTTGCTCGCAGTGCCATACATGGCACACAGCCGTGTAAGACGCGTGCCTTATCCGATGCACAATAGTGCATAGGTGTTGCTGCATTCACTGCTGGTGCTCTACCAGGTTTTGGCGACTACGGTGCGGTAGTTTGACTTAACACGCGACCTAGCAGAAGTGCTGGCTACCAACTATGCAATTATGTGCTAACAAACCTCCATTACTTGACAGCGTGACTGCGGTCATTGATTGGTCTGTGCGACACTCACGCTCTTGTCTGCGATACAAGTACGGTGTCGCCCAATTGTTTCGAGGTGTGCAAGTGTAGACAACGTGACTCTTGACGGCGCTATTGTTTTCCGTCAGGCGAACTTTGCCGGTGTGCGGCTAAGCCAGTTTTACACCTTCACTTCGTTGCATTTCCGCTTGTTTTGATCGGCCGTTCCACGTGAGTTCGTGCGTCACTTAGGAATTTTTAGTATTTAAAAACTAAGATTGGCAATTGGCACAAACTTTTCAAACTCGTATGGTAATTTCGTTATTTATTTTGTTTTCTCTTTGTTTACATTGCACGATTTCTGACGTTGTTGCAGCCATGTGATGCACAGCAAGTATATGGTCGATGCTGGCTTGGCTGGCAACTTTTGCAGACACTTTTTCAGGCAATCCAATTAATTAGAACCTAGAGTTATTATAAAACATTTTTTCAAAAGTGAAGAACGTTTCGAAAAAAAAAATGTTTGCAGATGATGCGCTGCTTATCTGTTTACAGCACAGATATATATTTATATTTCTTAGTAACAAGATAAGTAATTAAGATTATTAAGACAATCGATTTCATTATAATTTCTCTCTGTGTCCATTCCGAGCATTCTTCTTGTAAATAGTGTGTAGTCTCGTTTGAGTTTTATGTGAGAGAAAATAAGCCTCACTTCTAAGAATCACTTGAATTGAATCCTTATATTTGTCAGTTAGACTTTCGATGCAAAATACACGTACATAAACCACACAGTTGTCCGAAAATTGTTTTCATATTTTAAAAGAACTGGATAAAGATAAATTTACCTGTTAATTAAATATTATTTTTCTTTTGTGAAATAAGGCTGCTGATACCAAAAATAGGGTTAATGACTCTTGACTAGATAAAACAACCATTTTTAATTTGTTTACAGAATTCCGTTAAAAGCCATAAGAGCATCGGCGATGGACCCAGTGGACATCTTTCAGAGGCGAGCGAAAACATCAAGATATCCTGACAATTACTTTATATGACCGTAAAATGTGATCGTTTGAGATGGGTAACAATAACGAATAATAGAGTTTTTGAAAGCTTTATGTAATGTTCGCGCCGCGTAAGCTCACATTCGAATAATTCACCTGGTGACATGTCAATAAAAATAGTCAATAATTGTGTACTTACTCTAGTATTGGTAGTGACGACGCCGCTCGAAACAATCATCGTTCGCGACTATCCAAATTTCTGTGGATTATTCGACAGACCATGTTCTCCAACTGTAACTAAAAATGTAGTTCAATAGTTCAAATTTGGACATATTTGGACTAATTATCTGCTGCTATGAAACCAGAAATAGATTTTAAGCCACTGCTGGGTAGGTTTTGCTTTTTGTGCTCTAGCAGAATTTTGCTGGAAGATCCAATGCTTTCCATCAAAGAGGGTATTGCTTAACTTTTTTACCACGCTTTCTGAAACATCCTACACTCTTCTCTCAGTTTTAACGCCTTTTTAACACAGAAGTGAAAAAAAGTAACACCTTTACAAAAGTCTCTTCACCACACCATTACAACAGCTGAATGGAGACCTTTGGAATAACACTGTTTGCGTCTTTGCAAGTTTTTACGGAGCTTTGACGTTTCGGTTCTTTAGCTTCTTCAAGTTTGAACATTTTTTTGTCTGTAAAAGGATACTTCCATGGTCGTTAACCACGTGCCTTCTTCAGTGGCCTTCCAGCTGCCTACATCTGTTTAGGCTAATTTGCTTTAAGCGCGCTGTCAGAGGATTACCAGTTGACCGACGGTAGGCTTTAATGTAGAGATCATCTCCAATAAGTCTTGACATTGATCTGGTCGATAAACCCATTCTGTTTTCTAATTCGGTTTCCGCGAATGCGTTCGCGTCCAGTTTTTAAGGCTGAATTGGTTCGAATCGCACGAGGGCGACCACTTCTATTCTGTTATCGACTATTTTACATAGACACTTCATACAAATTATAATTAAAAATAATGGCACTTTTTTCTACAGTGAATTATTTCTGACTGTTTACAAACCTTAAAAGAATGACTGCTGAAAAGAAGTCGCCGAGGTATAAAATTATTTGAAGCGAAAAAATTTATTTTCTAAGTTTACTAATTTACCTAAATCTATGTTCACCAAAAAAGTATATTAGTAACAATTCTCTATTATGATCCGTAGTCCGAATATACCGCTGCAGGTGATTCATGTAACGACACATGTTCAAACGTATCCACAACTCAACTTTCATATGTGTGCATTTTCCACCTAAGCACTTTTCATTCGCCATTGACTTTAAATGAACCATTTCGTGGGCGAACACAATTTTTTTATCCGTCAGAAGCAGCAATACAACTCGTGTTAGACAAACGTGTTAAGGAATCGTGTTCGCGTACATATATATACATGCTTTCAAAGCTTTGTAATGGAAACGTCAATACAAGAAAGGAGTAATACCAGTTTACGACTAGAACTTTCGACAGCGCAACATGTTACACAGAGTACTATAGTTTTGTTCATCTGATCTCAGTTTATGAGTTACAGAATATAATCGAAATGATTATAATGATGAAGAAAATTGGTTAAAATACTACCTATATAGAGCCTCAAACATGACAATTCTTATCTAAAAACGGTCGAAATCGCTCCAAACCTTTTATAGACCCATATACCATATATGAAGTCATCAGTGTTTCAAGTTGATTTTATATCGGATAGATCGTCGTCACAATAGATTTCTTCTCTTTCATTTTGCATTATGCAGTATAGGTACGTACATATATGGGGCGATGAAGGAGATATAACAGTAAAAGGAAACGAGAAATTTTTGATAACATAATGTAATTCGCTGCCAAAAGTGAGAGAACATTCAAAACCTTTACCCAACCGGGTTTTTTTATATACTATATCTCAAATAAATACAGATACATATTTTAATGAAGTTCAAATGAAACCAATGCACATTTTCGTCCAATAACGAGCTTAGAATTCATATGTCATAACCTTGAAATATTCCTTATAATAGTTTTTGCGAACTGTGAGAGCTTATAATGTTTGGCTGCACCCGAACTTTGGTCTTCCTTACCTTTTAAAATTTATTTACGTTGTATTGGTTTCGATTATATTTATACGTTTATTTACCTCTATTTCATGACTGATGCAAGACATCGGTGAATTTTTATTTATTTTTTCGACTTTTTCAATTATACCCTGAACAGAGTTTAATATACACAGTTTGTAGCAACAAGCAGGAAGCTTCGGAGACCTTATAATTTATATACATAACTGATTAGCATTGATTTAGCCATGCCAGTCAAAACGTAAATGTTTTTAACCTTAATAGGCATCACGCGCATTCACTTCTCTACAATTTTAATTATATATAACTATCATCACAACAATAAACTAGCAAAATCGTGCAATATCTCTTTTCTAAGAACAAACCCAATTGGCGTATAATAAGTAAACAAGAAAATTTCAATTATCTGCGCGGAAATCTTTTGCGATAAACTTAATTAGCAAAGCTTGAGCGCACAAGGTGTCCATACAGAGCAACACAAATCAATATACACATACACATATATTTTCACAAGCAGGTCGCTTGCTACAATGAATATTCCGGCAAGAGATATGCAACAGACACAGATTTCCATTGAATCATTAGCATATCAGAAAATCAGTCGCCCGAGTACTTCGACAATATTTTTAGATCGCCTGTGGCTATTTTTAAACAACGAAATGAAAGCCACTTTCGTAACTTAGCGTAAATATGTAAATATTTGTTTTTCCAATAAAATGCGAACAAATAAATATCCGTTTTATGCAAATACAGAGCGTGCGTTGCTGGCAACGTGCCGCAGTTTTGATTATGAATGCTGTCACATTTTTCTAGCGGCGCATTTCTATACGCGCACATACATACATACATGCGTATGGCACACGTATTTTATATTTGCATATCGAGGAAAGGTGGTGTGCTCCGATGTGTGAGCGCTTGCAGTTAGTCACGGTTTTACATATGAGACTGGTTTTCATTGTACATATTGTTCTTGCGGTAAATAATTTTTAAATTTTTGTGGAAACACTTTATATACGGTTAGGTACAGGGACCTATTGATTAGCTGCATGGTCAACTTGGGCCTTTGGTGTCGGGTGTCATATTATTGTGATTCTGGATATAAATATTTACGACCGTTATTACGTATATAAGTATTCCACAGAGAAAGAGGTGGGGGGTGAATTAAAATAAAGAAAGAGGACAATATGTGGCATAAGTCATAAAATAATTGTTCCAAATTTGACGTCAAAAAAGAAATGTTCAGAAATTGTATATACCATATATTTTGGTACTAAATATATTTTTCTAAAATGGCAGTGATAAGGAACTTTGGGTCAAACAGAAAGTACCTGTTTGAATTAAGCCTCTTTGCTTTAGGGAGTTAAGTGAGAGACAATTTTGTGTGACTAACCAATATATACTAGAAATTCGTCGAAATTTGTATTTTATGAGAGTTTTTAAAATTTTTTACGTCGTCTCCGGAAATGACGCTCAAAATCAATATTGCTATTTAACGAGAAAACCGCAATATATTTCAGGTCACTAAATTTTCGAATATTCTGATGGATTAACTAAAAAATGTGGAAAACGGTTGGCCTCAAGGGCCATCCCTGCAACTTTCCTCTAATTTCATACGCTAACGTTCAAATTTCGCTTTTTTCACTGCTTTTGAGCTCTTCGATATCTCGCAAGTAAATCAACCGATTTCGACCCGGTTTGCGGCAAACGATGTGTTTCTTCAAGGTTTAGAACTGATTAGTTTTTGGTGTTGATCGGTCAAGTCGTTTGGTAGAAATTCGAAAAAAAAAACGATTTTTCAAAATTTTTATTTTTGAGATTTCTCAAAATCTACTGGTCCGATTGGGTCCGAACTCACACGAAGTTCAAGTGCAATGAAACCCTTTGGAATGCCGTTTAGTTTATTCAAATCGGTTGAGCCGTTTAAAAGTTATAAGAGGGTCACATACACACACACTCATACATCCACACATACATACAGACATACGGACATCATCGTAGAAATGTTCGGGGAAGTTTCCTCGACCCTCAAAACGTCGAGATCTGTTGAGAACTCGATTTTTGCAAAATGGGGTGAAACCAATATCTTCCCGATTTTTAGAAAATTTTCAATTTTCTTAGCGGGAAGTTAAAAAATTATTTTGTTATTTCATTTTGTGGGGTCCTCCAAAATATTCGATATAAAGTCTACTAGAATAATATAATAAAATAGAAAATTAATATACTTAGGTTATAGGGAGTTGGCATAATTCGTAAACCAATTTCACATATTTTGTGGATTGAGCTATTGTTTGTTATATAAAATAGTATACGTTTACTTAATTTTGCTAAGACATCTTACATATTGACACATTGATATATACACAATAAATTACACCGAAAGCCTAAAATTCGTATATGGGGTACATGCGGGCTAAGGGTCGACTTGTTTTCCTCGAAATTTCAATAATATATCTCAGAGTTTTACCGATATTTTCGGTAAAACGATAGCTTAAGGCACGGAGGACCACTACGGAGTCTGGGAACCTGAAAAGTCCAGAAATTTGAATTCGATTATTTCTGGACGTGAGTAGGCGGGGTTGTTAGCCCATTTCACTTATTTTCACAGTGCAACATAACAAAATCGAAATAATGTTGTCATGCAGCGAATTTTGTTGAAATCGGACATATAGTTTTTTCCTAAAGATCGGCATGGTCATTGTCCAATTTTGATACCGATTCCTAAGAAGCCCTTCACTACCATCTCGGGTTAAAAAATTTATTTCTCTGATGCATTTAAAAATTTTCTGCTCACAGGTACCCTCCTCCCTGCAATCCTTTGTACCCAAGTACAGGTTTTTATCTTTATTTAGAGCTAAGGTTTTGATAGTATTTCGATTTACGGCATTTTGCGGGCATGTCAATAGTCCGATTCTCTTTATCTACAATACCGAATCTTTTATGGTGCCAAAGAATATGAGTATCAAGTTTTATCACGATATAACAATTTTACTCTAGTTATTGCACAGTCGGAAGACTTTCAAATTGTCTCGTCCTCCTGATCATTTATATACATATGTAACCTATATTTATCTTGATAAGTTTTGGGTTTTACAAACGACTGTTAGGTACAAAACGGTTAAACTTTGTAGCAACATGTTTCGAAAATATAAAAAGCAATTTTCAATTAATTGTTTAACAAACTACAAGCATATGTTTGTTTGAAGTCGGATCAACGATTGTTGAACAATATGTTGTGTATATATTATATATCCGAAAGCAGCAAAAGCTTACTTCGTTTGCGAGCCGAAGGGCGGATATAGATTATTATTAAGCGTTTATTTTGCGCCAAGGAAGTACATAAATTATGATATCTTAGGCTATAATTTGATATTAAAGATAAGCAACTGATTCACTACTTCAACTAATAACGAAGTCTAATTTCCTTCCCAACTTTCTTTGTATTCACACTAAAACATATAAGTACGCTTTCAACTGAATTTATCGTTTTTTGCTAAAAATAAATTCATCTTTGATAATAATAACCAGTAACCAAAATTTTAGTGCATTTGAATAACTTTTTATTGCACATTACTGTTACAACTTCCTTAAATTTAATTGTTTTGCACTCTGTTAAATACTACTTACATACTTGTATATGTATAAAGTTCAAGGCTAAGTACTTGATCATGAGGTAGCGCAGACTGCCATAACGAAAATATCCCATGCAAGAGAGTTTCAAACGAAATCGGCACTAAAAACGAGTTCCATAAGACAACAGCACATTGGGAGCCAATTGTTCAATTACAAAGATAAACATACGCATATATAACAAGTTAAATTTAAACGCAGCAAATTTCTTGTTTTCCTTCTTACTCATCTGCATGGGCCTGACCAATGGTGCAACCAGCTGAGAGCCTCGAGTATAAAAGCGCCGTCGCTGCGTGAAGTTTAAAATGCGTGCCTTGATGCAATTGGTAAGTAAGCTTAAAGTGTTTTATAGTGTTGAAGTCAATATTAAATGCTTTTAATAATTAAATAAAGTATATTTTACAGATATTGTTGTTTTTTGGCCTTCTATGTGCCATTGAGCTGGCCCTTGCTGTGCCCGTCGTTACAGCTGGTTTTGCATACCGTGGTCCGTATTATCCCCCACACTTTGGCTCACCGTATTATCAGGAAACGCCACCACTACCACCGATTTACCCGGTCAATCCATATCCCTTTGGTTACTCTTATGGCTACGGCTTTGGCTCATTCAGTATCGCACCGTTTTTATTTTGAAGATATTTGATTAAATTATATGTGAAGTGAAGTTGTAAATGTCTTATTTATTTTGATTATATGTAAAGTTTTCAAGTTTTCAGTGAAGATTAAAGGTAAGCAAACCATTGCTGTTGCAAAAAGTGATTTATTCAGCTTTATGGTAGGCATGTAAGTTCCTTCCTCCATTCGTATCTTAGGTTACCCTTGCCAAAATTCACACCTAAAATAAGATATATCGATATAAAGGGCGTTATTTTAGCCAAGAATTCAATAAATAGATCATTTAAATATAATTTCGGGCAAGTGACCGCAACTGGTTCGAATAAAATCCAGCCGAGAGGCCAATTCGACCATTTTTTGCAGCAACTGGGACCGTAAGTCAGCAAGAACGTGCCGCGGCGTCAATCGGATCGGACTTATCTGCGTAGACAAGATACTTCACATAATCCCACAAAAATAGTCCAGCGTTGTTAAATCGTACGATCTTGGAGGTCGCGCCACAGGCCCACGACTCGAAATAATGCGCTTACGCGTGGCATGTAGCATTCATTTAAGGCACGAAAAAGTCCTTAGTCATGGCTCTATAGTGTTCTCCATTGACTGCAACATTATGGTCGTCTTCATTTTGGAAGGAATATGGACCAATGATTCCTCTGCCCATAGAGCACACCAAACAGTGACTTTTTGAGGTTGTAACAACGCCTCAACAATGGCTTGTGGTTTATCAACACACCAAATTCGACAAATTTGTTTATCAATGTTTCCATTTAACCGCAAGTGAGCTGCAGAGCAGCAATAGCTGTATAATACGTGATGCTTTGCGAAACTCATAAAAACTAAGAATGATTAAAATTCTACTAAACCAAATTAGTGGGTGCTATAGCGTTACGATAATAAAAACATACGTAAATTTGGCATTTTATTTCTTAAAATTATGTATGAGTTTTGACAGTTTGGAAATAAAAGGATGTTGCTCAGGGCTAAAGTTGATGTACACCATGGTTGAGGCAACAGTTGGCAGTCTAATTCAACCCTTTGCTTAGCTCTTCTCCTTGTAGTCGATATCGCTTTGGGAATCCTTGAAAACGGGGACCGGTTCGCCGGATGAAGACCACTGTTTCGGCTGTGCATTGGAATATATTTTTGTTGACGATCACGAAACGTTGCTGATGCTTTAGCAGCGCGATGTGCCTGCTTTGAAGCGGACTTTCTGATTCGCTTTTTGCCCGAAGTGAGTAAGCGTTGCACCCATCGCGCCGAAATTTTTCTATTGAGTTCCTATTGTTCAGCTATATCACGCATCATCAGTCGGCGATCTGTCAATACGAGATATGGGACCTTTGTTATTGTAAGTTATTCTCGCATTTGGACCATATACTATTTTTCCTAAGTAAGTCTCTAATGTCCATATATAATTGATCTCGTCATCGCTAGTACACGCTGATATCTGGTCCTGCTCCACCTACATGCGGTAAATAATTTCTTTACGAGCCAAATTAGATTTCGCAACTACGTAAGTGTGTGAGTAAACTTGATGGCAACGCTGGGGCACTGACGTTGTTAAAACAAATAAAATGGTCCATGTGACTGTGGTCACGTTTTTGGAACGAGTGCAGCACTTGGGGTTGAAGTGTGCGTGCGGTTGCAAGTGTGCTTTAGCAATGCATCAGGAATCATAAACTATCAACGTCTGCACGCCAAAGTAAAAGTCAGCGAAATGAAAAGCAGCCACAACAAAAAAGAATGAAAGAGAAATGCTAGAAATTGCAAGCAGTCAGCTGTGATGATGATGCGTTCAGTTTGCGGTTATTATTGTGTGTATTTTCTTCCGTTTAATTACAACAATGTGGTCACATTGCAATCGCAAGCGCAAATGCCAACAATCATCCTCTCCGCTGAGTTTGCGATGCGAAGCGTCAACGAGTTGGATTTCCAGTGTTGCTAAACATTTAAGACGCACACACAAACATATATATTCCGACACGATTTGCACACGTACGGACTATTGTGTCGCTACCTACAGTTTTCATTAATGGTGTTGATTTGGTCAACTGAAAAGGATGGCAGAGATCCGAGAGCTGCTCGTTCCAAGTATGTTTGCCCGTATGTGTCTAGTGAGATGTGTGTCTTGGATTTCTTTATTAATCTTTTCACCTGACTAAACAAAACTCTGCGCACTGTGAAAGGATAACTTAGATCGAAAGATTCTCATGAGTGAATTCTAAATTTAGATAAATACAGCTTTTAGCGTGAAGATATGTATCGTTTATGCGCGTATCATTCTGAATGTAACGACACTTGATAGTTTATATGATGATATGATATATGATGACTAAATAACCGAGAATGTGAACTTAGGCAGTTATGTTTTCGTTCTTGTGCTTGATTTAATACCAACCTAAGTGAAATTCGTCTTCTGTTTTAAGTTGGTTTTAGTTCTCGAAATATCTACTGAGAAGGTCTGTTGCCACGACTGTTAGGTTAACATTAACGGAAAGGAGTCAGATTCTTACTCAGCGAAAACAATCTAGTTGGCAGCTTACCTAACACTTATTTGAAGAACTCCACAAAGTCTCTTATAATGTGCTAGTCCACGAAGAGTATACTTACTAGTCAAAAATGTAAAAATATGTACTATCACTCCACTATCACTTAACTAAGCGGACTTAGTTAAACTCGAGAGGGAACGACTGTACGACGGAAGGCCTTGAAGCACTGAAAATCGAAATTTAAAACATTAGTCATAGGTTTTAATTTTCCGATTCAAACAAGTCAACGAAAGCATTTCTATATTAGGTCAAGTAAAAAGTTCGGTTTTTTATTGATTTTTTAAAAGATGATAACTTTGTGTACATTTGTCCGAATTAAGTCAAATATGCGCGGTTTTGTTCGTAAACTTGTTGCCGTTGAGATGCCAACTTCATTATACCCCTTTCGTAGAAGGCTGCGTCCCTATTGCCAAAAAACTCGGAGAGCCAATTTTCACAGGCCTCTCTTGAGTCCAACTTCTCACCATTAAGCGCGTTCGCCATGGACAGGAAAAGACGGTCATCACTTGGTGCCAGCTCCGGACTATAAGGTGGGTGCATTAGGACCTCCCATCTGAGCTCCCGGAGCTTCTGGCATTCTGGATTCGCAGATGGAAATTCGGTCCATAATGTTTTTTTGCGTTAGTTCATGTGGCTTCTTTTTGAATCCAAGGTTATGCAAATGGTTCCAAACGTTTTTCTGGCTTATCTTTAGTTTCTCAGCAATTAAATAAGTGCTCACGTGACGGTATCTTCCCACTATTTCCATGATTTTATCGCAATTTTCGACGACAGGCCTCCCGACGCGTGGTGCATCTTTGACATCGAAATTATCGGAACGGAACCTAGCAAAGCACTTTTGTGCTACACGTTCGTTTACAGTATCGGGCCCATAAACTAAATTAATTTTTTCAGCCGCTTTGCCTGCTTTTTCGCCTTGATCGAAGAAAAATTGTAAAATATAGCGAATTTTCTCTTTGCCGGTGTCCATCTTTGACGAGCGCTCACAACGTACTGAGTCAATCAATCGAAAAACTGTCAAAGGCAAACTTTTAGCGCGAAAATGCACGTTTTTAGCGCCGTATAGTATGACATGATGCGACACGTAACACTAGTACTATGGACAATAACGCCATCTCTTAGATAAAACCCGAACGAACTTCTTACTTGGCTTAATATTAACTTTAGAAAGAAACAAGTAAGAAAGGGCTAAGTTCGGATGTAACCGAACATTTTATACTCTCGCAAAGTCAAATGGTATACTCGTTTGAGATTTCTTTGTGGATTGGCTGATATTTTCGGTAGAAGGTCAACTATAGGCACTGGGGTCCACATATTTAGTACTTAGGGACAGTTTCGGTTCGGTTAAGACAATTTTTGGTCACAAGGTGGCATACTTTAAACGTATTATTCACGCAGAGTTTTACCCCGATATAATCATTGTTGCTTGATATGCATAGTGGGAAGTGAAAGAATCAGATGGAATTGAAAATGGTGTTATATGGGAAATAGGCGTGGTTGTAGTCCGATTTCGCCCATTTTCGCACTATAATATAGAAATATGAAAATAACGTTATGTACCGAATTTTGTTGAAATTGGTTAAGCAGATCTCAAGATATGGGTTTTCACCTAAAAATGGGCTGTGCCACACCCACTGTCTAATTTTGAACGCGGTTCCTATAAAGTCATCTCATACCATTCCAAAGATAAAATTTAATGTCTCTGGCGTGTTTAGTGCTTGATTTATCGCGCTTTTAGTAGTTTTTAACAGTACCGTTATATGGAGAGTGGGCGGAGTTGCCACCCGATTTCACCCATTTTCACACTGCAGGTAGAGGTTCTAAAAATTTGCTTCCAGTGAATTTTGTTATTATAGCATTAGCGGTTTAGGAGATATGCACATTAAACCTACTAGAGGCGGGACGCCAACTTTTAAAAAAAATTTTTAACTGCAGATGGCCCTCCCTAATGTGATCCTGTGTACCAAATAACAGTCTTGTCTCTTATTGCGGAGCTTAGTTATGGCAATTTATTTGCTTTTGATTAATGGCGTTTTGTGGGCGTGGCAGTGGTCCGATTACGCCCATCTGCTGCAAAAAGATATCTCAATTTTTACTCAAGTTACAGCTTGCACGGACGGACAGACGGACGGACGGACGGACGGACAGACGGGCACCCGGATTTCAACTCATCTCTTCACCCTGATCATTTATATATATATAACCCTATATCTAACTAGATTAGTTTTATGTGATACAAACAACCGTTAGGTGAACAAAACTATTATACTCTGTAGCAACAGGTTGCGAGAGTATAAAAAGTAAGTTCTGAAACTCTTAGCACAAAATTGTTTGAAAAATTATGCATACAAGTATAAGTATTTTCGAATAATAAGAGGTTTTTTTCGAGCTATATTTCGAGAGGTATTTCATTTCATGAAAACAAAGAAATGCGAATAAAAGTGTCATTATTATATTATTCGGAAATTTGTCTACCGCAACTTTATCAACTGAAGATCGGTCATTTCACATTGGTTATATTAGGTTTCAATTAAGGGTAGATCTATTTAGTAAAGTATATGGAAATTTATTTATAATATTAGGTCTACAATCAAATAGAGAAAACACTATGTAAACGATTAAGGCTAGGGAATGTACTATTCTCTGACAAAATACATCGTAATATTATCAATGTACATAAATAATTTTTTATTCACCCCTCTAAATTCTAAAAAAAGGCCTCACAAGTTTTTCGTGAATAAATCTCTCGATACATCATTATTTCGGACTTAAGCTAGGTTGATTATTCAACATAATATTTTAATACTAAATACGGTTTATGAAAAATTTAAATTTTGTATGAACTTTAACACCTCTTTATGAAGTCAAACTGAACTGCAACTGCATTACTGATTCTTATCGTAAAATTCTCCTCTGGACTGAGTATAAAACTTAAAACCCCTTTCTCTCGCAAATAAAGATAACTCAGTTGAATTAAAAATCAATTATATTGTTATCTTTATGAATTTAAGATGTTTTGCAATGAACCAACATAAGCTAACCGAACGTGATAATTGGTACTCACTTTGTGTTACATACATATAATAATTGGCGTGGTTTAATGACTTTGGCAGCTCTTTCCTGCCAATTTGGTAGCCACACACACACGCAAACGTTGCTAGATACATTAGTAACTCAGTAGTATTTATAAAGCTTCTTAGTGTTGTTCTTGTCTAGCCGTGTACATGTGTACTACATGTATCTATGTACATATGTATGTACATGTATTTTGAAAAATTCCAGATGTCTTGCTGTTTTTGAGTTCATCAGCTTCTAAAGACCACACAACACTGGCTGGGGTCAAACGTATCTCTTCAGGGTTTGGCTTACCTATTATGCGCGCAGTATGGTTAAGTGTCTGCCTTTCTGCTTTTGTTTACGCGCGAATAGAACGCTCTATTGTATGGGGCTTCGTCAAATATTGGGTTTCAATTTAAAGCTTTGTTCTATGTGCTCAATTGGATGCTTCTCGCACTCGGCATTGTATTCAAGGATGTATCTGCTGGCAGTGGCGATGGTGTACATATGTCGCGACACCGTGTTTGAACTCGATTCGCATTTAATGCATCCATTGTTATGGAACTTTATCAGAGTTGCATGCTTACGAGCGCTTCAGTTCATGGACCAGTGGTCATACATATATAGCGTGTTAGTATGTATGTATGTATGAGCATTGATAAGCGGTCAAAGCAAGAATGTCCGGTTCAAATAATTGTATAAACAATGATTTTGGACGCAAGTGTTGGCATAAGGTTAGCGCTATGAGTTATTGGAGAGGGGTTTATTCACCTGACCAATGTTACTCAAATTCGTTGACTTGCAGTCTAATGAACTGATAATGCATTGAATTGTAAACAAGTTAAACAGAAGTGTTATGAAAACCAGCGGGAAGCTTAAAAATAAATAAATATTGCAGAAATGAATTAAGAGATGCACTGAACTTTCGAGAATGCAAAATATTTTAGCATGATATTCAGAGGTAAGCAGAGCGCAGATATGGTTCATATGTATATACCTACATACATAAATATACCAATAAGAATAAAACAAAATAATGTATATGCTATAGTGATTCGATTGCCTTAAACAAGCACTTAATTCCGTTCGTTCAGTTTGTATGACTGCTATATGTTAAAGTGGTCCGCTATCTGTGGTTCCAAATAATGAGCAGCTTCTTGGAGAGAAAAGAACGTGTGCAAAATTTCAGATCGATATCTCAAAAATTGAGGGACTAGTTCGCGTATATACAGACGGCGAGACTTCGTTGCAAAAATAATTTATTCTCTTCAGGGTATAAATATTCCAACAATGAAGAGGTCTGACTGCGGCCTATTTTGAACGGCTAGTGGCTTTATAAAAACATTTTCCATTATACATAGTTTAAGAAGCAAATGCTACTAAGAATACTTAAGAAAGTTTATTGCAACGGTCTACCTGAGAAAATTTCACTTTTAAGACGTCTCCAAATAAAATAACTAATGCTAAAAGACTAGGGAGAACTCACGCTATATTTATCTTGCAACACATAGCTAAATATTTATGTAGCGAAACCTAAAATGAATGAACTTTAGAAAATAATTTGAATTAGAGATTAAGAGATGTTCAACTCTTCAGTCACTGGAAATTGAGAGCGTATACTGACTTTGACAGTTTACTAGATCGGGTGGGTTTGACGTTTAGCAACTAGTAAGAATGTAAGGAAAAAATATGAGATCGTAGACATTTGTAACCACCGAGCAAAACTAGAAAGAAAACATTCAAAACAAATAAAGGAAAAGGAAACGCGAAATTTAAATTCTTTCGAAGAAGTGTTTTGAGGTATGTATTGATAAAATGATGAAAAAACAAATGACTTAATATTCCATAAAAAAAGATTTAAGCATTTAGTTAATCTATTGTATATATTAAACGGTAAATAAATATCACTTTTTAATCGTACTTAATGGTTCGTGTTTTAATGTGAATGAGCAATGGCTGACCTGCTGTTTCCAGCTAGCATAAACTGGAATAGCAAGTGATAGTTAGCAGTTACATGGTCTTAGTTAAATACAATATAGAGCAATAATTTGGGTATTGGACCAAACCAAGTTTTTCCTAGAGGTTGAGTCATAAGTATTGTACAAGAGCAATTTCTCCGTTTTTCGAAATTAGCCTCCAAAATTACAATATTTGTCTTCGAAGTTCGAAATTGAGCTTATATCAAATATCATTATTAAATATGGTGTCTCAATTACTAAAATGTAAATCATTTTTAAAATATAATGGCAAACCCTTGTCTTTATAATAAAGCTAAATTCTTGGTCATAACATTAAATGATATGCGTTTTATTTCTTCTTGACTAAACATGTAAGGAATTGCATTTTATACTCCTGCAACTTGCAAGGATCAGAGCAGGGAAATTCCTTCAGGTGCTTACAAAATTGCGAAAGAAATAAATGTTCATTATTCAACGAATTGGTGAATGGATTAGAAACAACTTGGTATTATTTTGAAGGTCATAGACTCGCTTAGTTTTATTACTAAATTTGACTTCCCGACATAGAAATGGAAGCATTGATTGCATTAATTTTTGACAATGCTCAGGTATACTTAAGAACTTATTTTCAAGAAATTTTCTAAATATATAAATATAAACTTATATATGGAGTAAAGTCAGCCAGATCTCTTACAATCGCCCGATTATATCCATTCAAGGCACAAAGATATCCTGTTATTAGAAAATTGGCCAATATATGTGGTATATAGTCAACTGGAAGTTCGAAAATCTTTATATTAGGTATATGAGGGTTAAGGGAAATTATTGATCCTATTCAACCCCAGTGGTTGCAGTTGGATCTCGCCCATTCTCGTACTATAACATTAGAATGTCAAGGGAATCATACAAGTATGTTCCAAGTTCAGTTGACATTGGTGGAGTGGGTGCGGAGACATGTTATTTTACCAAAATGTGGGCGGTGCCAATTTTGACGACTGCTCCTAGGCACGACAACAAAAACTACTCAAATATGTCTAACAAACCAACAAGTGCCAATAAGCTTAACCTTTGTTGGTGGTAGGGATCATAAGTGACTGGCTTCCAATAATCGCAGTACTAGACATTTCATTGTTTTCATATTGCAATTCGTTGGATTAACTTACGGTTTTATATCTTAATTTGTGGCATAGTTATGGCCATTTATAGGTTTTAGATTAATGGCGTTTTGTGGACGTGGCAGTGGTATGATTAAGCCCATCTACGAACTCGTCTTCACTTTTATCCAAGGAATACGTGTACCAAATTTCATTGAGATATCTCAATTTTTACTTAAGTTATCGCTTGCACGGACGAACAGACAGTCACTCGGATTTCAACTCGTCTCATCATCCTGATCATTTATAACCCTAAATCTAACTCGATTAATTTTAGGTGATACAAAAAACCGTTAGGTGAACAAAACTATTAAACTCTGTAGCAACATGTTGTAAGAGTTTAAAAAACACCCAATAGTTTTTAACATAGAAACGGTCAATAATGGTACTCCTCAAAAAAGTGATCGCCGAGGTAGCTGATATCACGAACTCTATATTTGAAGCATAAAATATTGTTTCGCCGAATAGCTGAAATCTATTTATATCTGAATAATTCTATACTATAGCATACTGTTTCTTCAGCTTCAGGAAGTAATTATCCATTTACAAACAGATAAAATGGCAATGTTTGGAGAACCGTTTTGTGGATTGTTATATCAATGGGTGAACTTATCTAGTGTTTGAAACGGCCAAAAAAGTTCATTTAACCTTACTCTTGAAAGTAATTATGATGAAATCTCAAACAGGGGTCATCATGACCGATATAGAGGGGCATGAGGTAAGTGCGAATCTTTTTCGTCTATTTCCGGCACAATGCCTTTGCTTAGATATATTATATTAAATACCTTCATTGAGATATTTCAAATATTGATCTAAGTATAGTGTACAGAGTGTGGCAGATTTCGTAATTTTGTGAGGTGACTTAGAGGATGTCGACACTGCTTTGCATGATGTAGTGTCATGGCTGGAGACAGCGCTATTGCAAAAGGAATTTGCAGTGGGCACCTTTCTCGACATCGAGGGGGCCTTCAATAACGTTCGGCCAGAGGCAGTGGTTAAAGCCCTCGAAAAGTTTGAAGTGGAATCGAACCTCAAACTTCTCTGCGACAGAACTGTCGTAGCGGAGTGGGGTAGTGCTAAGTCAACCAAAAAGGTAAATAGGGGAACTCCGCAAGGAGGAGTACTCTCCCCTCTGCTCTGGATCTTGGTTGTAAACGACATACTTATAGAACTCGAGGAGCAAGGCTGTCGAGTGATAGCCTATGCTGATGATGTGGTTCTTATGGTTAAAGGTAAATTCCTAAATACCGTCTATGAGCTCACCGAAGGGTCCCTAAACGTGGTATCCAACTTCGCAAACAGAAGCGGCCTAGCCGTCAACCCAAGTAAAACCGAAATGGTTTTATTCACTAAGAGGTATAAGATCCCAAATGTGCCTCTCCCCTCCTTCGGGGGTTCACGTCCTCAACCTGTTGATAAGGTGAAATACCTAGGGCTCACCCTGGATAAAAAGCTTTCTTGGAGGCCGAACATAGAGGAGAGAGTCAAGAAGGCATCGGTCGCCTTATACTGCTGCAGGGGAGCTATAGGGAAAAGGTGGGGACTCTCACCAAAGGTGGTGTTCTGGCTCTACGAAACCGTAGTCAAGCCAATACTGTTCTATGGTGTGTTCGTCTGGTGGAAGGCGCTCAAAACGACTACCCTGGCTAAAAAGCTTGAGCGAGTCCAAAGAGCGGCGCTCATCGGAATCTCCAGTGCACTGCGAACCACACCAACGATAGCTCTCAACGCTATATGCGGTGGTGCTTTGCTGCGAGGTGTGCTATTAAGCTCAGAGAAGCTGAAGAGGTCCGAACAAGGACACGCCGCAATTCTCTCCTCCTTCACCTGCATTCCTGAAAATTTGGATCACTGCGTCACAGCGGCCTCTCGAGGCGGCTTTTTCTCTGCTCATATCCCGACGAGGGAGATGTGGAGGGGAAGAAGCCGCTGGAGAAGAGGCGGTGAGTTTTTTCACGGATCGGTCGAAGCTAGGAGGGAAAGTTGGAGGGGGGGTTTTCTGTAAAGAGCTCTCCGTCAATCTTTGCTTCAGGCTACCGGACCACTGTAGCGTTTTTCAGGCGGAAGTGGCCGCGATCAAGGTGGCGGTAGAAGTACTGTTACCTAGTGTAGCTTCGTTTAGAGAGGTGAGCATTCACTTCGACAGCAGAGCGGCAATACAAGCCCTGAGTGCGCGAACCGTGCATTCAAAGCTAGTCAAGAAGTGTCTGTCCTCGCTAGAATTATCATCAGGCTACTTCAATATCAGGCTCGTTTGGGTGCCTGGTCACAGCGGAATCGCTGGGAATTGCAAGGCCGATGAGCTGGCCAGGGGGGGTACCCTTGCCCCGCTCACATCGGAATGGGATCGAGTTGGTTCTCCACTAACGTCTTGCATTCTCGCTCTGGACCAATGGAACTCGCAGGAGCTCAGCAGACGCTGGTCGGCGACCACCTCCTGCGCGACTGCGCGATCCTTCTGGCCGAGAGTGGTTCGCAGGAGGTCGGGGGATCTTCTCGCCTTGAACAAAGTTCACCTCGCCGCCATGGTAGGAGTTCTCACTGGGCACTGTCCAATGGGAACTCATGTGGTACGGCTTAGAATACTACCCGATGGCAGTTGTCAAAGCTGTATGGATGAGGGTGAAGTGGAAACATCCCGGCACTTTCTCCTCCATTGTCCGGCTTTTGCTAGGTTGAGATTGAAACATCTCGGCAATCATACTTTTGGCGGTCCAGGAGATCTGGCCGAAACAGATATTGGCCATCTCAACAAGTTTGTCATAGGCACAAAGCGCTTTGTCGACATGTAAGGGTCTATTGATCCGGCTCATAGGAGTTTTGGGTACCACAACGGACCGGCGTTTAAGCTGTCCAAGTGTGATCCTTCTTAGGATCGACCCGCTAACCTAACCTAACCTAACCTAGAGGATGTAAACCTTTTTATTAATTTTTGCCACCAAGCCACGATTTTCTCTTCGAATTGCCTATATACCTATAAATGAGGGATACTTTTTTTTTCGATTATACCGAATGTTTAAATTTTCATTCCTCACATTGATTTATAATTTAAATATCGATAATTAGGTATCAAAAATCGATAAATCGATCTGGCTTTTACCTTAGCATTCTTAAACCGAATTAGAACGTTAAAACATTTCGCTGGACATTTAAATAATTTTTGATGAATAATCTGTTTAGACCTAGCCGACTTCGATCGTGATATTTTGTATAATAATACATACCAAAAAAAAAGTTGGTTCTTAACTTCACTGACACATGACAACTTTTATAACAGATCATAGCTATGTTTAATAAAGTTTGACATGATGTTTGTAACACACCAAGGAAAGAAGACCCTATAAATTACATACGTGTATATAAATGATCAGCGTGACGTGCTGAGGCGATTTAGCCATGTCGAACTCTATATATACGCTAACTAGTTCCTCAGTTTTTGAGATATCCTTCCGACATTTTGCCCATATCTTTTTCTCACCAAGAAGCTGCTCGTTTGTCGGAACCGCCGAAAGCGGACAACTATAGCACATAGCTCCATACAAACTCAAGCCCATGTATGGAAAACTTTGTTATTTAACAAGGTATTGTCAAGAGATTTGGCATGGAGTATTGTCCAAGGCTTTGCTACAATCTCCGAGTATACACGCATTGTTCAGATCGGACCACCCTAGCATGTAGTTGCCATTCAAACTGAACGATCAAAATCAAGATAAAGGTCTTTTTATACCCTTTTGTGTTATAAAAATGCATCGGTGAAGGGTATTATAGCTTCGGTGCAGCAGAAATTAACATTTTTTCTAGTTTTTAAATAAATAATTATAAAATAAAAAAGTATACATAATATATTATTTTCGGTAATTACTTCTACTTGCTTTCCAAACAGCTGTATAGCGAAAGCACTAGGAATCAACGTTTAAATTAACTTTAGTTTTCTGATACTAACATCCTGGAGTAACAAGCAAACTTACGCCAAGTCTATTTATTACCAACAAATAAAAAGTGAGCGCACTTCTCTTCCATTTACATATTAACTTGTATTGATAATTACGGCAGTTGCAAGAATGTACCGACGCATCGCGATGCTCGTACATTCAACGTGACAGCAAGCAAAACTCCGGCAAATGCAGTGACCTTAGCCGATTGTCCTTGGCATTGCAGTCTGATTGCTGCTGTTGCATGTCTTGCTAGCTAACAGACGGAGGATGGCTTATATAAAAGTGCCAATGCAATACCGATGGACATATCAGTGCGCCTGTGGCAGCTAGATAAAGAGGTGTTTCGAGGAAGCGGATAATTTGTGATTACAAAAGAACTATGCTGAAAGTGGTAAAATATATCTCATAAAATTTTAAAATAAGAAGTCGGAGTGCTTCACTCTGTGTTTTATTTTCAGCTTGTCTTCGCCTGTCTGTTGGGAACTGTAGCATGGGCTACGGAGATATATTACGCGCCCGCCGCCAGCTCTGCGGCATCTTATTATGCACCACTGCCGATCGCAGTGCCGGCAGCACGCACCGCTGCAATTGTGCCATTGGCTTATTCACGCATTCAAGCAGCTGTGCCGGTGCCGACTGTGGAGACTTACAATAGCGTTCACACACCTGACTCGTTTCAGCAACAATATCGTTCGGACTACAAACCAGTCACTTATGAGTTTATACATTGAATATCGGAGAGAGCTCGCATTTCAAAATTGATATGATTTCTAATAAAGTCAACTGAAATACATATAAAGTTTGTAGAGTTTTTCATGTTTTTTTTGGTATTCAAAGTAATTTTTTAGAAAGATTAGGAGTTTTCTTAAAGTACTAATATGATATTAAGTAAAATATAATATATCTGACATAAACCCAACCGAAAAGGCTTAATTTAATACATTGAGTTGATATGCAAAACGTCAAGCAGAGTATCGGAAGTGATTATAATAATTTTATTTCCATTGAGCGCAAAACCATTTATACAATTTTATAAGTTTTAAAAAAACGCGTCCACTTAAATTTATTAAAATATCACACATTTTGACCAACCTAAACGGTTTAAAGACGTTTGGGAAATCGGAAATCAAGTGGTAATTCGTAGTCCAATATCACATACGAATTTTCGGAATTAAACTAAAGTATGCCAAATTTTATACGTTCAGTTAATTTTGTTATTGACCTATATATATACGGTATAAAGCCAACCGAAAGTTTGAAAATCTTATAGATATTAGGTAATTGAGAGATAGGGGTAGTATTGAACCGCTTTTATCTATTTTTGCCGCTACCACATGTTATTAACAGAAAAAGATGATCTGTGAGTTTCATTAAGGTACCTCACATATCATCACCAATATATGCGGGAAAATGTCAACCGGATATTTTAAAATAATATTTCACCAGATTTCGTTAATTCTATGCACAAAGATACCTTGTTATTAGAAAACCACGCTCTTTCAATTTCATTAAGATAACTCACATATTGACCAATATATTATATTAGAAAGGGATGGCGCATTAATCGTGCCACAAAAACAAATGTTTTGTTTTATTCAATTCATTACATTTATTTATTTTTATTGTATAAAAAATTTTATATTATTTTAAGTAATTAATTATTTTGTATTATTATATGTTTCTTGATAATCGGAATAATCGGTCTGGCTATGTGTGCAGTTGCTCAGTCTTGCTGAAAAGAAAACTTAATTCAACATTTTTAAATAACGGTGGCCATTGATACATAGATGTTTACTATTACAACGTTTTCTTAAAAGAAGCATGGCCCGGCAAAACATCTTGGTGAAACTGCGTACCACACAGTGACTGGTTCTGGGTGCAGTTCCGTCTTATGGATTATTTCTGAATTTGATTCCTTCCATATATGGCAATTTTGTTTGTTTACATATCCGTTTAGATCAAAATGGACCTCATCAGACGTAAACTGGAAATTTATCAAGTTATTGTTTTCTTCGACCATTTCAATCACAAAATTCAAAATTCTAGGCGAATATGCAAATCTAGAGAGTTTAACCGGCTTGTTGTTTGAACTTTGTACGGAAACAGGTTTAAGTAATAATGAATTATCCGTTTTAATGACCGTCTACTAACTCCAAGTTGCGGCGGTAACTTGCGAGTCGAAACTCTTAAATTTGCCTAAATCGACAAAGCAACAGCGGCGATTGTTTCTTGAACACGGACATACGGATCTCGATGGTACGGTCTTCAAGCGATATTTCCAGATGATGATGATGACGATGCAAACATGTTTACCAACCTCATAATGGTCCATCTACTCGGGGAGTGCTCCCAAAATCTCGTCTGATTTCCCTTTGGACGGAAATGACGGACTGCAAAGCATAGTACCGCTGCACTATCCAAACAATCTTTTCGGTATCCCAAGCATGCATTTTTAAAATATAATATTATCGGATAAGGATTCTCTCAGAGTTTCTATAATATATCTCACAGATTGACTGAAATTTTCGATAAAAGGTTCGAAATAGGAGATGGGGTTCATATGCTCCGTACCTGGAGGCTTGAACCGTTTTTGTCCGATTGGGATAATTTTTGGTCATAACTTTAAAGTCAGTATTCGTGCAAAGTTTTATCTCGATAAATTCATTGGTGCTTAATTTTGTACTGGGAAGTGAAAGAATCAGCTAGAATTTAAAATTGTGATATATGAGAAGAAGACGTGGTTGTAATCCGATTTTGCCCGCTTTTACACTCCAATGGAGAAATATGAAAATAATGCTATCTACCGAATTTGACTGAGATCGGACGATCGATTCTGGTTTTTCACCTCAATGTGAGCGGTACCATTGTGTGTACATATTTTTATGTTTCTGAAGTATTTATTTAGTGATACATCACGCTTTTATAATGGGCGTTTTGAGTGTGAGTATAAACCAACTAAAATTTAATTAGGGGTTAGGAAAGTACAATCGGTTAGTTTTAATATTTCTTTCCTGTGATTTGCATTCCTAACAGTAAAAACAAAAAGAAAGTGACTAAAAACCATAGCTGAAATAGTTTCATCAAAAAACCATATAAAACTAAATATAAACATTTTGATGACTAAAAAACACAACTCCGATAGAAAATAAAATATTTGGGTACAGCACTCAATCTCTCTCGCTGAATTAACTTAACCCATTAAAGGTCTCTCTTTCTGAACAAAAAAATTTTGGAATCGATTTATCACTTCTCTGCTTATTATCTTTGAAATTATCAAAAGAAATTGTTTCATTTTTCAGGGCAGCGCTTTATTAATCAGAAAATTGAAATTCATCTCAAATATTGTATTGCTTGCGGCTGCTGGTCTTTCAGTTCCTGCTCTGTACTCAGTGTAGGCCACGATTAAGTATGGCGCCATGAAGCAAAGGTGTAACAATTTGTTGCGTGGTGATCAATGGTTCGACGATATGTACTGAAGCAGGCAGTGCGGCCAAGCGTGGCTCCTCCTGGTAAGTGGTTAGGAGTGGTGCCGAGTGCAGAAATCCGGGACGGGCGAAAGCCATTGCGAAGAAGGAAAACAAAACGAACTGAAATAAAGTTGTCATGATAAATTGTTGTACTTTGGCTGAAAAGTTTTTTATATAACTGTATATCTTCTGCTTACCAACTTAAACATTGTGATTATTTGTTTGCAAGTAAAGAACTGTAAGTATTAAGATGCACACTCGATGAGTTTATGTTGTTCGGTAAGCTGTCAGCCGGTGTTTATATACTAATTTCAAATATTTGAGCCTCCGGCGTAGGTGTTTGCTGCACTTTTGTGTCTTCGATGTTTGTTGTTGGTGGCAATTGAATAATTTGTAATTCTATAACAGTGCGTCGGTTTTTGAAGTTCAGCCGCTGACAGTTTTTGGTCAAAAATTGCAACATAAAATGAAATATCATATTTTATTCCGCTTGCTCGTAAGCATGTTTGTCGACTCTTCGTAGACATAGTTCTCAAGTTACCTTATTAGAATGTCTTGTAAGTCTTTATATTATTTCCAAATGTTGCACCGCTTTGACTTTCAGCTTGTCTGGAGTTTAACAGCACCCATTTTTTGAGAACTGCAGTGAATTCGAAATAGATATAGATATCAAAATATTCAAAACGACGTGACTAATTTAGTTATCTGTATATGTATGTTCATCCGACGCTTAGCCAGTTTAAAATTCGTCAGTTAAGGAGTAAAATATATATCCGATTTCAAAAATAAGCCTTAAACAATACAGACAAACACGGCGTGAATGTTGTAGTAGGTTTCTGTGTACCAGACTAATAGCCGGCGATAAAGAGTAATAAGCTAAGGGATCAAACAAAATTGCCAAGGAAGAGTAATAAAAGTGTATGTTAGAAAGAAGACATATAATATTGCAAACTAAGAGTTGCAATTTTTAAAAATAAAGCGATGACTAGCTCTGAAGGACAATAATTTGATTTCGAAATTTGCAAGATAGCTCGTCCATGACTTCGTTTTTCGCCACATACAAATATTTTACTAAAGCCGATTAATAGACGTTTGCGACATCGGCCCCTTTTTTCAGAAAAAGTAATAATCCGTACAATAATGAGAAGTCGGAAAATATTTCACAGTCACATGACATTCATTGCTTTTCATCCATTTTTTAAAAGTCATTACTAGTCCTTAAATGTGGCTATCCAAATCTATGTCTTGGTTTGCTGTAGTGCTCAATGGAAATGACTGCTTCGAAAGAAATATAAATGAATTTTCGAGTTTTGAGCATTAAGGAGTGCTTTAGTGGCGAAACTGAGACCTGTCAAAGAAACGATTCTACGTATTGACTATAAGATATCAAAACACCAAATTGATGTAGAATTTAAGAATGTAAATATATTTATGGTATGGTAGATATTATGCTCGAGCTAAGTTGGCAAAACCGACTTACTAATAGCTACGTTTCTAGCAGCCTTATTATACCTTGAACAGGCTATATATAGTAAGTTTGCCACGAAGTTTGTAGCACCCAGAAGGAAACGTCGAGGACCTTATATATATATACATATATATATATATATATATATATATATATATATATAAATAATCAGCGTGACTGAATTGATCATCGATATTCGACGATTGTCCGTCTGTACATACGCGAAAAAATTCCTCAGTTTTTGAGATATCGATCTGAAATTTTGCAAACGTCCTTTTCCCACCTAGAAGCTGCTCATTAGCCATATAAACTAAACGATAAAAATTGTATGGAAAACTATTTTTAAGTGCAGAGTACTATTGCTTCGGTGACACCGATGATAACATGTTTGTTGGTTTTTACTCAACCGAATACAGAGTGTAAAGCAGGCTTACAGTAGTTGTACTAGCCTACTGCGCTAACAAAATGCTGCAACTCGAATTCATATTCCAAATATGTATATATGTAATAAAAAATAGGTAGATGGCAGCGCACAGCAACAGAGTTAAGGGTATACATACATATTTCTAAATGATAAAAGCCCATCATCTGGAAATATGTTTCATATGTTGGAATGAATGCTAATCCTTCTGTATGAGAACTCCATCAGAATGAGGACTTTTGACTGGCATGATATTAATTATGAAAATTAATTACAAACCTTAACTGACGGCAAATTCTGAAATGTTGAGCCATATCAGGTGGAGTTTGGTATAAAAGATGCAGAATCTGGATAATTGGTAGTAATCACTAAATCTGCGCACGTGCTCTACTTATCGCAATCAAAATATGAACGCAAACAAAAGTTGGCAGTTAGCGGCGTCAGCTGACCGATTTAAATATGTATTTTTGAACTTCGCAGGTGCAGTGCTGATCATAACATCATTTCATATTATTATAGCTGACAGTCGGCCATTCGTTTGTCTACCACCAATATTTCTAGATACTCCTTCACAAATACCTCTAATACCGTGGACAGAAAACTCAGTTGGTTTCAGCAGTGGTCGCCAAATAAGTAGTCTTGGAGGAGATTACGAGAATGTAACGGCGGTTTTGGAACAAATTTCTGCCAATTGGTCAGCTGATGATTCAGTAATTATTTTACTGACAGCAACGGATGTGGATTCAAAGTATTTACCCGTTAATATATTCGATGAACTTAATCAGCATATAAAATACTACTATGTGTTACTTCAGCGTAAAGGATACTCATTATATAAGGTGATTAAAAAGGCGTTGTTACCTACCAATCCAATGCAAACTGGGTATCATATAATACTCAAGCCGGTGGGTAATTTTTCGGTAAATTTTGGTTTCACATTTAATTTTGGAACAAGCGGAAATTTAAATTTTTCTTGAACCCTTTCATAAGAAACCCTCAAATGAAGACATAAATTGAGTAAAACGAAAATATACAACTTTCAAACCTTGTTTTTTAATTCGTAACATTGTTTTAATACCCACATAGTCTAAACTTTCCTACTGGGTCATGCAAATAACAAACACACCCATGCATATTTACAAATCAGCGTTGGCATAGTGTGGTGAGCATTTAGGCGCCTTCGGTCACGAAACCACTACAGTGCCGTCATACATTAAGTGCAACAAGAAATCTTTAGTTTGTTGCCGTTATGTATTATAATATGGTTGCTATTTTTTCTGAACCCTCGTTGACGCTTCAGTTATTGTAAAGTAAGAACCGAAATAGAAATTGTTTTGATATCTGTGCTATGAAGCTATGTGTATGGTACACATATACCTAGAATATACATACATATATGTTTCCTTTTAGGCCCCTTGTATCTGAGTGTTGTAGCTTAATTGATTGTAGAGCTATTGCTGCGTGGCTGCGATTATTTGATTTACTAGGATTGCATTACCAAATGACAGTAGCGTTTTCTCCCATTTACCTCTCGTATTTATCTCCAGCAGTCACACAAGCTGAGTCCCAGTGAGTAAGCTATAGTAAAAGCATAATATCGAGGAGGGAGGAAAAAAGACATTGCTTTATATTGCCTCAGACGAGATTTCTCACCATAAGTAGTCCTTTGGTTCTATGAAATCATAGCTAAGCCAAAGAAATATTAAGTAGTACTCGCATGGTGGACAGCCTTGGAAAATGATACACTTGCTAAGAAACTTGAGAATGTTCAACTAGCGGTTCTTATTAGCATGCAATCGTTGGGTTATTAAATTAAATGTGTGTGTGTAATTTGAGGCTTCATGTACCCCTTTCAACATATCTAAAGATAGATTGCTGAGAAGGTTAGACTCAAAAAAGCTGGGTATTACGATTATTATGTGCTTGAACAATTCGGAATTCTTGCACACTTTGGCTTGATTCGGACTATTTGGATTACCGCGTCATTAAGCCTTATCCTGATGTCATTTTCATTGCACTCCCACCTATGAGAGAGCCGCTTCGCGAAAGCTGGTCACCTACTAGCACATTCGAAAAATCCCGAGTTAAAGAGGCTCTTCGTCATTAATTGCTTTACTTAACCTTTGATACTATGTGTTAATAAGCTGTCCACGCGGAAACATTAAATAATTTTCCTTATCCTAGCTGTATAAGCATGGTACCAACTTTAGGGATCAGACATAGAACCGAATCTAACCTATCTTTTGTGAGGACAAAAAATAAGTATTTCGTGTCAATCTGATCAGTTCGATAGACAGCACTCAATAGGAGGTCAAGAAAGTAAATTTAAGTCAAGGATGAAAAATCCGAATCAAAAATTCATATGATCAAATTGATTTTTGTTAGTCTTGATTTGAAATCTTCTCCAGGTGGACTACTAGGCAAATTAAAATCAGCGATATAGTCGTATATTTAATTTTCCTCTTAAGAATAACTTCTTAACAGTTTTTTATGCATTTATTGTAACAATAATTATAATCATAATCAGTATCTATATTGTTAAATACACACAAAGACAAATATCGGAAATTGATGGAGTTTAATTAAATAAATTGAGAACAAAACAAGCAAATTCTACTGAATCAAGAACAACAATAAAACAAACAAGAAGAAATGTGAATTTCGAGGCCACAATACCCTACACTACCTTACCAGAACTTGATTTTGATCAGTCAGTTTGTATGGCATCTACATAAAACTTAAAAACTCTAGTTCTCAGTTTTTACTTTAAATCGTCTCAGCTCGTCTTGTTGATCATTTATATACACACATTATAGGGGTTTTTGACGTTTCCTTTTGGGTGTTACAAACTTCGTGGAAAACTTAATATATTCTGTTCAGGGTATAAATATAATTTCATAAACGCATATTGCGCAGACAGAAGAAATTTTATTTCGCTTCACATTTGCAGATTTATTTAAGATTTGGTTGCTCGTGTTTTCTGCGCTGCGTCGGCGGGTAGCGATATTACTTACAAACTTAATCAGCAATGGCAGTCACGTTGCATTGCTGCCGGCTACGAAAAGCGTGCAAGCAAAACGAAGAAAAAATGTGGATAACAAGCTATTGAAATAAAAGAATTGACATACATATATGCATACCTATATATTTACAAGCATAATGACGCTCTGGTGAAATTGCATAATTTTGACAATTCCTTAAAGAGCTGTCACTAACTTGACAACGCTCGACTGCTTTGCGACTTAAGCATATTCGTTGCCTCATATGTAAATATGCTTGTATGCCTTAGATCCACAAAAGGAATTTACTGCGGGTTATAGCAGTCATGGCTATCACGTGCGTTTCTGCTTTCAACTATCAATACGGCGGGTAATAACCAAGTTCCAACTAGCCGAATCGGCCCCAAGGTTCTTGACTATGGGTTATGTTTGTGATATAACTGCGTTCATATATAAATCACCCCAAGCCCAATTGATCGTCAGCAAATCAGTTTAACTACCCGCCAATCACACATATTCAGCATAAGCTCGATCACTAGACACACAAAAAATTGGCAAAATGTTCAAGTACTTCGTCTTCGTCCTTTTGGTCCTTGCCGCCGTCGCTCGTGCTGAGCCCAAACCTAGTGTATTCGCGTACACAACGCCTGTGGTCGCCGCCGCACCCTCAGCTGCCATCTACACCCGCGAGTACCACGGCAACTTTGCTGCGCCCTATCTGGCTTCACCCTACGTGGCCGCCGCCGCACCAACGCCGTACTTCGTCTCTCCATACGTAGCTTCGCCGTATTTCGCGTCGCCGTACGCTCCTCCCTACACCGCACCGCTTTTGTTGAAGAAGTAAATATAATAGTCTGCTGCTTTAGTGATTTACGATTTCATTAAAAAAAATATTAACGATAAAAAGCTTTACGATATTGTTGATAAATTCATGTGTATGCAAAAAAATGTGGGTTTTCGGAAGAAAACATAAAATAAATTGTTAATATGGTTTATATTCATATAGTGCCAGTGTATTTCCACTGCTTCACTTAACCTTTGATACTATATGTTAATACAAGTATGCTTGTGCAACTCTACTTGTATTCTTTACTGGCCGCTCTCTATATATGGTAAATAAACAGTTATTTTCGTTCAAGCGCTGTTCGTTTATTCGCATTAATTTCAGATATAATCATTGCCCTTCCTCAAGGTCCCTCTGCTTATCACCGCTTTGGTGCAGCCGCAGCGGAAGTAACACTTTTTCTTTTAAGTCTAACGTTTGGTATATACATATGTGATTCTAAAGCACGTTATAAATGCTATGCACAGTTATTTTTAATTTGTAGGCATGCACCGCTACGTATTTGAAAAATTACAATTCTCTATTAAACAGCCTTTCTTTTGAATAGTTATTTTCAGAGTTATGGCTATTGTATACTTAGGAGAATCCCACTTTAAATAAGGTTCATTAGGCTGTGAGTACATATCGAAGGCTACTCGGAATTCAGATCGAGTAAAATTCTAAAATTGTGGAACAGTTTTTGCTCACTCTCTCGACAGTCAACCTCAAACCTTCGAAGAAAGCTTCTTCTCCTCTCGTTCCTCGTTCGGTATCTCTTCGGCTGGTATCGAAATAAAGTGATTTGAAAATTTATATAATTGATCTGAATGATATTAATCCAAACTGTTACAAGTTATAACTTCGATGAGCGATGGTTAACCCCTGTTAGCATTTTTCAAGTTTATAATCTAAAACTCGAACAATTTTGTCTAAATAACCTTCGTTTTCATTGCATTTTATTGAGCAAGTACAAAGGGAGGCATAGTTTCTGTAAGCTGCTCTCGGTCAAGCAAAGCGGCAATACAAGCGTTGAGCTCGCAAACTTCGCGTTCAGAGATAGTCAAGGTGTGTCTAACCTAACTAGATATAGCAGCAAGCTACTTCAGACTCATTTGGGTGCCTGGTCACAATCGATGAGCTAGCAAGAGTACCCCCTCTTTACCCCGCTCACATCGGAATGGGAACGAGTGAATTACGCTCGCTTGCGCTTAGTATGCGTTGTATGACGACCAGCGTCTTAGCGACTGCGAGATCTTTCTGGCCTAGAGTAGAACGTATAATATCTTTTGCACTGCTTGTCTTTAGCAAAATTCTACTTGCCGCAATCGTAGTTACAGGAGATTGTTCAATATGCATTCAGGCTAAATGGCTAAAAAACCAGTCGGACGCAAACTGTCAAAGTTGTATGGAAGACGGTGAGGTGGAAACATCTACGCATTTTCTCTTTCATTGTGCAGCTTTTGCAAGACTGAGGTTTAAACACCTCGATACATAGCTAAAACTGTCATTAGCCGCCTTAACAAATTTAAGATATTCTCAAAGCGCTTTGCCTGTTTATGAGGGTCTTTATCATAATTTTATAGGAGTTCTAGGTACCACAACGGATCGGTTATATGCTGTTTAAGTGAGATCCAAGTTGGGATCGATAAAACTAGTTGGGCTTGGTGGAATCCATCCTTCCAGTTAACATTACATCGGGGCGATTATTAATAAGGCAGTTCCAAAATTTTTTGGTATAAGGAAAGTGATATGAAGGCAATAATTTAAAATTATAGAAGAGTGATGACTAAAGAATCAATCGGGAGGTATGGTCGCACATGCTAATTTTAACCAAATAGATCAGATTATTCCATTAATAATGAATATATATAAGAGTACGATCCCACTGTATCTTAACAAAGATATTATATAACCATTTGAATATTACTATAAGCAATATTAACATCACCGATCCAAAATATTTAGAAATATGCCAAATATGAAAATGCTACAAAAAATATAATATGGTTACAAGAAGTTAAAGCGTTCAGTGAAATTGTGTCAAAGAAGAAATCACGAATCAGTTATTTTAAAGATCTTGGGGATCTTGAACTTGAGTAAAATCAAAAAGTATGATCTTATACAAACTTTTAAAAACTACGCTCTTCTAAGTCTTAGTATTATTTTGTCGTTCAAGGCGACGACAATCCCTACAAGTCATTGAATATAAGTTGGTCCAGCTCTGCTCGAGCTATAATTGTTATTGTGTGGCATATATTAATGTATATTTACCTCATATATGAAAATTTATATGGCGTTTTATTCGCGGCGTTGAACTTATCTTCCCGTTCGAAACTCTGGGCAGTACTTGATAAGGATGCGTGGGCTTATGCAGTGGCTAATATATTATAAGTTGCACAAAGTATAGATATATGTAATGCCGTATGCATATATAGTATTACACAAATGTATATCAGCACACTAACATCCACTTCCTTAATCGCTTGAGACACTGCAGACTTTCATCTGAATTGACTTCAGCTTACAAGAGGGTTTTAGTTGCTTTACAGCCGTCGCCTGGTCAGTTCGTTCCGTTCGCGAAAATGCCGCGACTTATAAATAACATTCAACTAATTTTAATCCTGCAAGTAGTGCTAAACGGTATTGCCGCCACCGAGGATATCACATTGAAATGCGATGAATTCGAGCGCATGTACGATATGTCCACAAGTGAAGCTTATTGCACGGTCTCCGGCTTCGTCGTGTCACACAGTCAAATCGTTAAGATACAAAAATATCCCAAAGCGAATAATACGAAATTTATGAAATTCTACGACTCCCGTCTATTGTACATACCCTTCAAACTGTTCGATGTCTTTGCCTATCTGAAGACGCTTGACGTGTCTTTTACGGAGATTTTGGATGTGCCACGCAACACTTTCGGCGCAGCGAGTAATTTGAGCATACTCAACATGAGCAACAACAACATAACACAAATAACAACATCCGTTTTTATGGGCGCTAGCAATTTGATGCGGCTCGATCTGAGTCACAATCGTATTGAGTTGCTGAATGAGAACGCCTTTAAAGGCTTAGGTAGCTTGGATAAGTTGCAACTTTCATATAACTCCATACGCAAGTTGCCGAAAGATCTGCTGTTGGAGAATCAGTATTTGTCGACAATAGCGATTAACAACAATCGCTTGGAGTACATTGAACCCGAAGTATTCAATCGTTTGCGACGCATTGTTGACGTCAATTTGTCCTACAACAATATCTATCGCTTACATCCGGATAGCTTTCAGTCGGCATATGGTTTGGAGAATCTGTTGCTGACTGCCAATAATTTGACGGAATTTGAGATGGGTAATAAGAGCATACTAACACAGCTACAGGTGGATTATAATAATTTAACGCGTATTTACGTTAACGGTACAAAGCATGTGCGTGCCGATCACAATCGCATCACCGATGTGCAAATGATCAACACACTCTTCTTGGAAACATTAATACTCGGTTCGAATAACCTGAGCGATATTAAAAATATCACGAATATCACCGGTCTGCTGCAGCTGGACTTGGCCAACAACCCCATTGGACCGGTCAACATTACAACGTTCGATCGCTTGAAGCGGTTGCGTGTGCTTTCATTGCGTGCGATCGGATTGCGCCAGCTCACGTTTGGCATGCTCTCCAAGCAGGTGAATTTAGAGACACTCGACTTGTCTTATAATAATCTAACCGAAGTCAACTTGGATATTTTTGTGCCTTATCTATCCAACCTGCGTTATCTTTATATCGATGGAAATAATTTGACCGAAGTACATGGTAAAGGGGGCTTCTCGTATGTCTTTCCAAATCTCTCCAAACTTGGCATATCGCGCAACCAGTTTAACTGTACCTATTTGCATACACTACTGGTGCCTCCGCAACTCTCCACTTCGGTGATGCTGCACATTGAGCCGGAGGAAAATGCGGCCGAACGCTCACATATACGCGATGTGTCTTGCGTCAGCAGTTCTAAAGGGGTGGATAAAGCCGCGCTACAAGAGGTGGAGCATGAACTGAACGATATGAACACGTTACAAAAAGTGCTTCAACAATCGATGAATACATTGCGTCTGCACGAGAAACGCCTAGAGTTGTATTTGCTGCTGATGAAGATCGCTTTGCTGGCGATGATCGTGCTTTTGGTCGGCGTTGTAGTGGTTTACGCGTGGAAAATCAAAAGACGGGACTATTTCTCAAGACGGGGAGCGAGTATTGTTTTCCATTCCAGTGCAACGGTCAATTCAAATATAGAGCATTGTGCCGAATGAGTGATATGGCAAATGGTGCCGAAAGAATACCAAAGAGAAAAAATACTCTCCATAAATAATGAGAATAAAACTAGGAATTTAAGATAAGAAAACTTTATTAAAATAAAGTGTGTTACAAAGCTGTGCCGCAGTTCAAATAAAAAATAAATGATAAGGAACAAAATATAAAAGAAATATTAAAACACCCGTTAGCATTTCTTTCGCTGTATTTATTAAAAGTGGTTTTGTGCTAGCATTTCATTCTTAACTGTATAATAATTTTTCAGTTATCGTTATGCAATGTATGAAGAACTCTTTCGAAGTTTTTTTATGTATACCCAATGCGATTATCAGAGACGAGTTTAAAATGCTGGCGAATAAAATAAACGATCTCTAAGATACTCAGTATCATGATAGGAATCTCTTTTCTAAAGTGTCCGTCTTTCTCGAGTGCACAAGAAAAATATGTATCATAATATTGAGCAAACCGAACAAAACTTCGGCGTTAACGATTCAAAAATCAAAACATATCTTGCTTTTATATGCTTAATAGATCTCTTTGAAATTTTCGTCATGGCGGTTTGCTTGAGCAGGGAGTGATGTGCTATGTAAATCATTAAATTCTGATGGTATAGAAAATTACTCTCCCTTTATCTTGGACATATATTACTCACTTTTTTTTAACTTTTATGCAATATGACAAGCAGAAGTAAGTTTCCAAGGTTTGTAAACATTACATTTACCTTTGTAAACAAGACTTTCTCGACAGATTGTGATATTTATGGGAATTTGATAGTCAGGAAACCTAGAATTCTATGTTATTTTCTCGTCCATGTGCCTGGGAGACAAATCCTATTATGAACGCCGGAGTCATTTTAAAAATGAGTACGAAGACACGAATAACGCAACCATTATGACATTGTGATTACTCGTGATTTCTATGAAATATATTTAGAATCATTTCAACTATGCAGTGAATAATAGAAAATTTATTGTCGAGGTTGGGAGTTAATTGAATTGAGATCAACTTGATAAAACTTAGTAAATATGCTCTTTAGCAATCCAAGAATGTAATACGTATTAGGTCGGTATACCATATTATGCATATTAAAATTGATATCAACAAAGATAAGCATACTTTTACGTAAACTATCTGAAAAATGTATCGTACTATAGATTAAATCTTATAAATCATACAGCCATTAAAACTGTAGGCGCTCAGTTCAGCTGATTGAATATTTAAACGCGTTTTTCAAATTTGCTTGATTTATTACCCGGACACAAATCCGACCGCTATCAAATTTTTCTCGCAATGCGTATATAGTTCTCCATACCTTGACTTAGCAGTTTTCTGACTAAAATTTTGGATGAAACTCAACTTTTTTTAAACGCCGGCATTCTGTGAATTTTTGATTTGTTTTCTATTGTGAGTAAGTGTACGGACAATACCTTTCAGCAAAGGACATTTTTAAGTTAATCCACGTAGAAGGCCGGAATTGCTATATCAGGATCTTTTTTAAGCGCTGTCGAAGATCGATTTAGTACATTTTGTTTACGTTCCCAAATTTCGCCTTTTTTGGACCACGTGTGCTCCTTAAGATAGTATACACAAATTCTTGTCCGATCAGTTAACACGGTTCCGCTCGGACTATAAATTAGTAATACTTGTAAATATATAAATACGGATATGCAAAGACTTTTTATTGCTTGAAATTTGATGTAGCACATATATTGAGAAGTTCAAGTTGTGAAATGACTGGAATCGAACCCATATTTTTCGCAGTTAAGTTTCAGAATTTTGAGCGGCGCGAGTTTTGGTGTTTTGAAAAATAAAGTGGGTGAAATTTGACGTTGTGTGTTAATGGAACAATATTTTTGAAAAACAAAACAAACAAAATTATTTTTAAACGTCTTTTCAACTTACGTGACACATATTTTACATACATCATGTTCGTGCTATGTATCTAGGATAGTAAGCCACAGTTCCTCCAACGTGTTTAGTATATCTTATTGTATACCTTTCCTTAATGGTTGAACAACAGATGTTCTCTGTCTCTTTATTAATACTCAATGCAATTTTAATTTGAACATTTTGTTTACTTTTGAATACATTCGATTGATCAACGATGTTCACCGATGTGGATGTGTCAACAATTTGCAACCATTTCTGCGATATTACTTCGAACTTATTCTTGCTTTTGCTATACTTTCAGTACGTGTTTGCAATAATATCCGCTAACAGCTGGAAATATTCGACTTTGAAACGGCAACAGTAAGCAATGGACGGTAGCAACCACATACATCACGCCCTCCGCCTGCTCAGACCCCTTCGGTTTGTTATAAATCAGTCAGTAATGCTATCAATCTGCTCGGTACTCATAGTTGACCGACAATTTGTATTTGCAAACACGTACGCCGGTTAAACACACCGCTGAGCCTTGACTGGCGCTCAATCCATACTTCGTCCCACCTCGGCCGCAGGGCATAATGGGTACTCTTATTTCGGCTGTAACATATGTGTGCATGATAATTTTTGGCAAACAAACTGGCTTTTTGGTTCAGTGCTCTGTTCTGTAGAACAACAGAGGTTGAGACATGTGGTGGAAGGCAACTGAAACGATTCGCGAAATGAGCGACAAGTAGAAATGCAAAATAAACCAATGTCGTTGGCTGCAACGCCTTTATTAACACAATTGAAATTAAAAGTGTACTAAACACTATTACGACTGTATGCGTAGTGTTACCAGATCTACATACACATATAGGTATATTAAAAAATTATATAAAACAAAGCATAAAATTTAAATATTTTGGCGGACAGATGGATAATGCTCAATGCATTTACTGACAGGCGTTGATATTACTGCTAAAATATGCTTGGTCTGGTATATAAGCTAGCTACATTTTTTTGTAGGAATCGTAGTACAACTTCAGCACTTCGCTAGTTAGCAACTTCGCAGCAAAACAAACAACAATCAAAATGTTCAAATCGGTAAATGCGATTTTAAATTAGAAATATAATAATATCATCACATACATTTTCTTACATTACTTGCATACAGTGTGTTCTTTTCGCCGTCCTCGCTTTGGTCGCCTGCGCTTCAGCTAAGCCCGCCGTCGTCACTTATAGCGCTCCAGGTGTGGTGACCGCTCAGAGCTCGCAGTACATCGCACGCAATTACAATGGTGTTGCTGCTGCCCCTGTCGTCGCCGCTGCTTACACCGCACCCGCAGTAGCTGCCGCTCCCGTGGCCGCTGCTTACACCGCCCCCGTTGCCGCCGCATACAGCGCCCCCGTTGCAGCTGCTTACAGCGCCCCATTTGCTGCCGCTTACAGTGCCCCCGTTGCTGCTGCTTACAGCGCTCCAGTCGCTTCGTACGCATCTTACTACCCCTACAACGGCGCTTACACTGTAGCATACTAAATGGTGGATAGAATGCGAAAAGTAAATCCGTAATGCGACTCAGGGCTAAAACGTAATGGGCATAAGAGGAATAAGGCAGCTAAATTGGACTCTTGGAATAAGTACGGCTTGCAAATGTTTGCACAGTTTGTGATCATTTTTCAGATTTGACTAATCTAAATGGAATAATATATATCTTCCAAAATTTTCAATCAAAGTTGTTTGCTCATTTTAATTATGTTAATTTCGCTATGAAGGTTAAAGCTGCAATAGCTAGGTGACTACGAGGTTAATATCCCAAATAAGAAATTATGGTAAATAATCTTAAGTGGTAATTAAAAAGTGATAATTTAAGGAACTATATTCCAAATGATATAAGGATTTGCTAGCTGATAGCCACTAAATCCTTTTAATGGACATATTAGGTACAATGGATGGTGCCATCAATACTTGCTAGTTTTAACCATAATAGTAACTGTGTTGGAAGTAAGAGTCTATGGTCTAATCTAATTTACTAATAATTTTTTGGAATAAGATATATGTATTATTAAATGATCAGCGGGACGAGCTGGATCGATTTAGTTATTTTTGTATGTCTGGCCGTATGAACGCATATAGCTGCCTTTTAAACTGACCAATCAAAATCAAGATAAGGATATTCATAAAAGATATTTTTTCTTTCTAAGTAACTGTAATTCGACATTAAGTTTATTTATACCAAACAACTTGACAAGAAAGAACTAGCTTTTCCAAACCGTCGGCCGGTTAAGTTTTCAGATTTAATTATACATATAGTTCCTATCAGAAATGCACCTGTGAAGGCTATTTTGGCTTCAGTGCAGCCTAAGTTAATAAGATTTCTTGTTTTCTGAATTCAATGACAATCAAATTTACAATTTTACCTAATAAGAAATGCAAAGTTTCTAACTTCGATTTTCGGTTAAACCCCAATCTCCTAAGTTTGTAAATTTGTCGACTTTGGTTTACTGGTCCTTACATTTCCAATTTTAACATCGAAGGAACAGAAAGTCAGTCCAGATGGTTAGAATGCAGTTTTCGAAATACGAGTACAATTTTCCCAGTAAAACTAATAATTTGTGAGAGTACCAGCCTTTGGCTTCGATCTCATACTTGTAGTAATTTTGTTTTAAGTCAAACTAGTCAGCCGGCCACATAAGCATCGGATATCAGAATGTTCCACTGTGAGTTAACGTTACAGACATCATTTTCTGATGTTTGTTAGATTGCTTTAACAACAGTGCAGTTAGCAAGTATTCAAAAAGAAGTTGAGAGTTCTCTGACTAATTTTAAAGGTTATCTGTTTGGAATTAAAAATTATCATTATGTTATCTGGAAATTAATGAGAGATTTACACACTGAATATAGAGACTAAACTTCATTTATTGGCAAAAAATTTGTTTACAAAAGTCTTGAAGGTTTAAGTTTCATCGAAGGCTTCGCAAGAAACTTGATTCGTTCACGTTACTGTCATATCTTAATCCAATTTTCCCGCTGAAAATTATGTTAATGCTCCGCAGCCTAGATTTTAAATTTTCTGTGACATGCTAATGTTGCTATGACTTTTGAAACTAGGATTTCTGTTTAAAAGCATTGAAATTGCTTAGCTCTGTTTTCATAATAATAGAATTAGAATTGATTTGTGCCTTCACTCATAAATATATACATAGCAAACTTGAAGTCGACATTTTGGGAATGGATCTGGATGTAAATGTAAACGTTTTCGAAATATTCATGACCTCAGATTTCTTTTAAGTATATATAAGAGTAATTGTCAGCGAACAGGCACTCTTATACAGCATATACCAATAGGGATGTATTAAGGTCAATCCGCATCAGTCGGTTCAACGTGGTTCTGCACAACTAAAGACCCAGTTGATGACCATCCGAAGACAACAAAGCGAATTTTGCGGTTGGGTTTAGCTCTGCATCGATATAAGCTTGTCTTGGAATCAGAACTGAAGCGGACAGACCATTTGATGCGCGGCAGTATTGGGTTATTTTTTTCTAAATAATTCAAGAAATGCCGTTACCATCAATAGCAAGCGTTATAACATGTTGTTGACCTATTTTTTTCCGGGAATTTGATGAAATCGGCGCGGACGATCACTATTTCCGACAAAAAATCGTGCTGATTGCGTGTAAAGTTCGGCGATTCGTTAATTTTGAGAAATGGATATGTTATATCTAAGGTTTACGCTAATCAATCAGTAACGCTCGCGGAGCTCCAAGACAACATCCAGAACAATTTCCCCGAAATTCCTGCCGATATGTTGCACTTGATCATCGAAAATTGGCGTGGTGGCCATTTTACCGATATTTTGTTCAAATCATAAAAGGTATAAAATTATCTGCAGAACAAAAAAAGACCCATTTCGACCAAATATGAGTGTTTTATTTAATTTTAATATCACGTCGTTCTTGTTAATATACCTTTATAATAATTATATATGTATATGTAAGCTTTCGGGTCTGATTTACGTTTAAGGCTGAGCCTGAACTTCATTGAGACTTTATTTTTTATGAATGCAGCAGTCTCCACTTGGTGCACTATTATAAATTTCGTCCATTCCTATCCTGAATTTTCAACGACATAAGCAAGCACTCTCTACTTGAACTTGAGCTTTTCAAAATAACCTTAAATATACATATTATAATAGTTTATTATCTATATAAGACTCTATTTGACTTCTATCTTGGTTTCACATAGAAACTACGAGATGTGGAGAAAAATAACGGAAATTTTAAAATTTAAAATTTCGCGGATTAGGAGAGTCCAATTGTCAATTTTTTTATTATTTTGAAATAGATTCGCCTGAAGTACGATTAAATTTTCATTGCATACTTAGCCTGTAGCGACCGCGAAGGTTAGACGTGTTCTTGTGAGCTTGGCGATATTCCTTTGTTGAAAGAATTGTGCAAAGAATTTGTTCCCGAATTCTTTTCCAGAATACAGTATTTTAATGATGCCCTAGCCTCCATATTCGCCAAACACGGCTCCGTGTGAGTTTTTCCTACTTAAAAAATAAAGAGAAGCTTAAAGGGCCGTCCTTTTATAAGATAGATAAAAATCTCTGAAAGAACTAAAGGCTATCCAAAAAATCGAGTCAAAATACTTCTGACGATTGGAAGAAGCGCTGGCATAAGTGCATAATAGCGAATAGGGACGTTTTTGGAGGCGATAACTTGAATTTAGACAAATGAATAAATATTTTTTCAAAAAACAAAAACTCGCGTTATTTTTTGAAAGCTTTTCGTATTTCAGACTGTGCAGGTGGCAACACTAAAGTAAGCCAGTTAAGTTGAACGTTATAAACAAGTCCTTCCTTGTACAATATCAGCATGAATTTATGCATATGTCAGTATAAATTAAAACACTCCGACCCGAAAGAACATTGGAAAACACCAACCGTCAATTGCGAATCAAAATACGTTAAAGGTGAATGGCGCGTGTGTGTCTGGAATGCGAATACATTCCCATACGCATGCATGTAATAATAATGAAATCGGAATGGCTTATGAAAAATCCAGTAAGGAGATAAAAATATATTTAAAATTACTAGTGACGCATTAAATCAAAATTGTGGAGATACAGATACTATTTGTGCACAAAAAATGCACATACACATGTAAACACATAGCGTTGCTAGTTAGCCTAGTAGCCGAATAAAGTGAGGCTATTAACTTTACGGAACGATAATAGCAAATTAAAATACACCGGCAAAATTATCTGCACGACAAGCCACAAATGAGAACGAAACACTTGCCAACAACAAATATAAGATAAATTTTATTTCACTTTTAAAGATTTGACAGAAGTAATTTAATAAGTAATTATGCAAGTTCGCCTCACTTTGCTTGATTAACAACAATTCGTGGCGGCACCAGTCAGTAGTTTTAATTTCATTTGGAATGGTGTAAGCGACAATAGTTTTGTGGATGATAATTTAGATGTAGTTGTAGTTGGAAGGTGCTTTGTGAGCACTGAAGGCAACGCCTCAGCAGGGCAACATTCGTAGCAGTTGTTGTTACTCGATGCGCTACTGCAACTGGTGGCTGAAGCTGCGGTGCAACATGTTGAGTTGCAGGAGGAATTATTTTGTTGGCAATCGGCTAAGCCGGTTAGTAGGCGGCAATTGAGGCAGTCAGGCGCGGATACGCGTTCAAGTGCTGCACCATGAGACCATTGAAGCTGCTGGCGAATGGGGCAAATGCCGGTCGAAAGACGACAGAAGGGAAAGCGCCGCGTGGCTGCGGTGCAGCAGCAGCCAGGAAGGGTGGACGTACGCCAAATCCGGGCACCGGCGCACTCGGTGGAGCAGCAGCGGCAGCACCGGGTGGCGGCGCACGGTGCTCCGGCGGCACATCGATCGTCTCCGCGGCATCGGCGAAATTCCCTGGCGCCGGACTGGCCGCAACACCACGCTGTAGCAGCAGCAGGAGCGGCATCAACAGGACTATTATTTGCCGCATGGTACTCTGCATTGTCAAATTTCAAGTAGCTTACAAGTGGCGGATTCTCTTTTCTTGTGTGCGCGTGCGCGTCAGTGGTTTTATGCAGAAACTTCTTAATGTTTCTATGTGTTTTGTTGTTGTGATTGTGATTAGTTTGGTATTTATAGTTGGTATCGTCGATTTTCGTATGCTTCTCGTGACGACTTTGTAAATGTAAAAAACTTACAAATTTAAGCATTTTTTATACGGTTTTGTTCACTCTGCGCTTTTCGTGCGACTGGAATTCAAAACGAATATAGTTAACGAGAAAACCTTTTGCCAGCCAAGCCAATAAATGCGCCAGCATTTAAACGGAACAAAATGAAATTGAACAAAGCAAAAACAACACAAATAAATGTGTTTTGTAAGCAATCATTTATTTACATACAAACGCACAAATTATGTGCATACAGGTTTTGATATCGGCTTATAGAATTCATACGTAATACTCATATCGATACTCAAACCATATGGTCATACTACCTATATAAATATGCAATATACATATATACCCTGTTCATATGTAATCAGTGGAAATTATATGCAAACATACTTACGCTTGTTGCTACTTGTCTCTGTTTTCATAAATCAACATTCCGTGTGCGTTCCTCTGCTTATATGTTTACGATTTTCTACATTTATTTTTATTTAACCCATTCGAGGCTGTTTTTAAGGTTCCTTTAAGTAGTGCTCATGCTTCGGTAAAAATTGTACAAAGTCAGAATTAATATGTAAGTAGTTTTTAGTGACATTGTTACACTAATATTTTGCTTTAACAACGAACATTTACCCTAAAACAAATAAATAGCCATCGATCTGCTTCTACCCTTGAACTTTATCGCCACCCTGTCATTTAGAATCTTTAGTATCTGAGATATGCTGATCACAGTTGGACTGTGAGGAGCGAGAAGTCGTTGCAACTACCCCTGGATGCTCACTTTCCGTTAAACCAATCCGCTGAAGAAGTGCCACTGGGATGGCTTCGAGAGGGCTGTATAGACTTCTTGAACATTTTGTATGAACGTCTTTTTATCTGGGTGCGGAATTCATTCAAACTTTTTATGTCCGGCGCAACTGGTGTCATGCAGCTGGCTGGCCCCCATAGATGCGAGCTATGTAAGATTTGGCCATGTTACGTAGATCTGGAGACTGGTTAAGGGGGGTTTAACCCGAAGGCCGGAAGGAGCTCTCACTTCATTGCCAAAATTTCAATCCCATTAGCCTATCCTCGTTTCTGTTGAAAACGTTCGTGAGACTCATGCATCTGTACATTAGGAGCAGAATACCTAGGGTTAAACTCTTAAGGGCTCAGCATGCCTACATCAAAGGCAGGTCGGTCGATACTTGCACGACTTGGTGTCACGGCCTTTCTCAACACCAAGGGTGCCTTCAACAATGTGCGGCTGGAGGCGCTTGAAAAGTTTTAGGTGGAATCGAACCTCAAGCATCTCATATATAGTCTTCTTTGCGACAGAACGGTCGTAGCGGAGTGGGGTAGCGCTAAGACAATCTAAAATGTTAACAAGAGCACTCCGCAATGCTTTGGAGCTTGGTGATGACGGACTTCTTAAAGAACTCGAGGAACGAGGCTGTCGAGTGACAGTCTGTATTGACGACGTAGTCCGTATGGTAAAAATAAAATTTATAAATACTGTCAACGAGCTAACCGAAGGGTTCCCCAACGTAGTATCCAACTGGGCTAATAGAAGCGGTTTAACCGTCGTAAAACTGAAATGGTTCTATTTAGCAGGGCTTTTACTTGATAGGAAGCTTTAATGAAGCCCAAATAATGAGGAGAGTGTAAAGAACGGTATCGGTTGCCTTCTTTGCTGTAGAGGAGCTATAGAGAAAAGGTGAAGACTTTCACCAAAGGTGATGTTTTGGCTCTACGAAACCATAGTCAAGCCAATAATTATGTATGATGTATACGTCTGATGAAGAACAGTCAATGCATAGCGATGATCTGAAGTTGCAAAATGTTTTGACAATGACAGGTTTGATGAGATGCTCATACCCTTGATCAAGAAATATGTTGCGGAAAGAAGAAGTATTTGCATGGACTTTTAAAAAGCAGATTAATTTCATCTGATCACGCGTATGAGCATCAGCAGGTGAAAATCTCTTTGTGATAGACAACGGGATGCATACATAAATAACTTAAATCCTGTGGCGGGTGATAAAAATGTTATTTATTGAAGACAATTATAATAACCTTCAAACAGATATATAGTTGTAGAGTAATATTAAAAAACAAAGTTCTCTTTGAAGCCATACCATAAAATATACATATTTTAAATTTAGTCACATGTTAGTGTGTAGAAATCCTAAACACTACAGCATACCTATTTGTCATACCTATTTCAAACACAAAATATGAGGTTGCTATTCTAAAATTTACCTTGAAACGAATGCTGCCATAAAGTCCGCTTGTACAAACACTTCAAGCGTTGGGATCATAATTACTTGGCGAACATGAATTGATGGATAGCTTTAGTGCTTTTTAGCTGTTGATGTTTTTCTCAGAGCGACTCCTAATCTCACTTAAGGAACTAATCAATATTTACTGGATATTAATTACAAAGGAGCCTAATCACATAAAGTGCTGGAACACTATGATGAAACATTTGACAGCTTGGTTACGTAGTTATTCAAATATGTAATGTAGATATCAACTGAAGAAGCTTTATTGTCTAGAACTAATGAATATTTTTATAATAAACACGAGTTTGGTATGCACGACGTCAATAGCTGCGATTACTCAATAGCCTTTTTATAACGCATAGGGAATACTTGTACGTGTGCTGTGTGTGCGAACTAGTAAGTGACCGATTGACTGATTGATTCAGTGACACATAGACACATAGGCAGAATACACTGATTTACATAGAGTACACAGCATTTTCACATTGAAAACAAAAGTGTTGATGTTACAATGTTTAAATAAGCTTTTTGTTACATTTTTGTAAATGCTATATAACTGTGTGCGTTTGTTATTATTCTAAAACAATTCCCTTGAGCATAGTAAATATTGGCTCCAGCTCAAAACTCTGGGCGTTGGCCCGGCATTGGCGTGTATTTTAGGCGTTTGTGACAGAATTGGCACAAATTCAAGTAAACAGCTGTGCTCGATATATACTTACATATATAATATAAAAATATAAATTTTTATTTTTTATTATTCAATATTTTTAGGACTCGCTATGAATTTTTAATTGCTGTAATGACTAGTTCCACAAAAGTGGCAGTAAGCAACGTCAGTAGGCCGCAATTGCTTACAAAGGGTTCCAAAATGGAATTGTATTGAGAATTTTTGAGTATAAAATACCTGGGACTCGACGGTGGTGTCATCAGTTGCACTAGAACAACTTAAAGCAGTTCATCCTTAGCGCATACAACAAATAATAATATCACAATGTTCAAATTTGTAAGTGTTAAGGATTTATTTTAAATAATATTATTAATTTGCTATTTCACAAAGGTAAATTTTTTCCACCTTCACATATAGCTCGCCATTTGTTTGTTCTCCTTGATCGCTTACGTTGCTGGCAAGCCGGCTGTGATTGCCGCACCAGTGGCCTACACTGCCGCCTATTCCGCTCCAGTAGTGGCCGCCTCCCCCTATACCGCTGCTTACACGGCCGCTTACACTTCGCCCTATGCCGCCGCCTACTCCTATCCCTATGCTGCATACAGTTATCCTTATTCAACCGCTTTCCTTCGGTAAGCCACATCTCGACAGCGGCAATAATTGACGAATTCTCCGGACACATGATTACTGATATGAATATTATTTCTTGACTTATTTGCTTGCAGAAATAAGTACATATGCACATGTAATGTTATTTTGTTGAATTAATACTATCATTATTCTCTACTTTTTCCGATTTTACATTGTATAGAGCTGACACTTTTGTTTTCAACTTTGAAATTTATTGTTGTGTACTTTTCCCTTCGCCTCTTTTCTATGGCATCACATAAAATAATATGCAGAAGAAAAAACTAAAAAAAAACTTTTAAATAAAATAAAATGTCACAATTATAAAGAGTGTTTTTCTAAATTGTTATGTAAGAAACATGATTCATCATGTGTAAGAAAATTAAAACTGTGACGGTAATGTTACTTTACCAAATTTTCAGATTTACTTTCTTTCTATTGAACAGGGTATGTTAAGTTTGCCGGAAGAAGACGTCGAAAGCGTTAGAGTATATGCAAACTAGTCCATCACTATTTGAGGTAGCTGCTCATTTGTCGGAATCGCTGATAGCGAACCTCTATAACATATTACCAAACAAACTGGCCACCGATCAAAGTCAACTTAAAGATCTTTTATACACTTGTATACTTATAAGAAATGCATCTGTGAAAGGTGAATGCGTTTTTTCTTGTTTCCTAAAATATTAAATTTTACGTTTTATAGCAGTTAACAGAATATAATGTTATTTATTAACAATTTTTATTAGCAACAGTAAACAATAAATTGTGAAATTTAACGAAATGTAATAAAGTAACAAAAATTTCTATTTCAAAAGGCTGACACTGTCAACCACACAATGCTGCTAGAAGACAACGAACAACCCAAGCTCACTCCTGGGGGCCGGACGGAGGAGTACAGACTGGATATTAATATCGCAATCGATGACGATTGTATACAACCCGAGAACCCTCGACAGCACTCTTTCACTCGGCATTCGACCACGATTATAGACAAAGTACGGACCCGAACCAAATAGCAGGATGCCTCTTGATGTCTCCCATCGAGCAATTATATCGTGGGGCCTGCGTGCTTCCGGTTAAGGAACACTTCGAGTAGCCTCTCGAACCTAGAGTGACCCTGCGCAACTTCCTTCTAGATACTGTACCAAGATAAACTCTTATTTATCCAGAATCGACCCTGACTACATACTACATATGTCCTGCGTGCAATGTGGCCTCGCATGATTCTAACTACATCTTTGCATGCCCAATAAATCTCACTCATCTATAACCCCTTTCCCTATGGTCCGACCCTCCCAAGACAGCTTGGGTTTCTTGGGTTGATTTCGATGACCATTAACTTGCGCCATGCCACCTAAACAGGGTCGTTTGAGGATTACGGACTACCCATTAATCCTGGCTAAAAGGTAAAAATTGGTATACTCTTGCAACATGCTGCTACAGAGTATAATAGGTTTGTTCACCTAACGGCGGTTTTGCATCACCTGAAAATAATCGATCTAGAAAGAGTTATAAAAATATAAGTGATCAGAATGACGACATGAATTGAAATCCGGGTAACTGTCTGTCCGTCTGTCTGTCTGTGCATGCTGCACCTTTAGTAAAATTTGAAAAATCATAATAAAACTTTGTACACGTATTCCTTGGCAAAAAAAAAGGACGATTTCGTAGATAGGCGTAATCGGACCACTGCCACGCCCATTGATTGAAAACTTATGAATGCCATAACTAAACACTACATGAAGGTATAAAATAGTACTTTAGTACAGGGGATTGCAGTAGCAAGGGGCACCTGTGGATAATGAACATATTTCCTAAACCACTAAAGCTACATTAATAAAATCGCTTAGAACAAATTCTTTAAGACCTTCTACCGACAGTGAAAATGGATGAAATCGGATCCTTTCGCCACATAGCAGGTGTCAAATTTGGACAATGAGCGTTTAGGGGAAAATCCATATCTCGGGAACAACTCGACCGCTTTCAACCAACCTCGGTATGTGATATTATCTTGACGATTGTATGTTACGCTGTAAAAATGGTCGCAATCGGACTACAAACGTGCCTACTTGCCATATAGCACAATTTTAAATTTCATATGATTCTTTCATTTGCATTTGAGGTATGCCAATTCGAGTCTAAAAATTGTCAAAATCGGACCATAACTGTTCAAACCCCCAGATACTGAATATGTGGACTCCAGTGCGTATGGCAGATTTTTTGCCGTAAATATCGGTCAATCTGTGAAATATATTGTATATATTATAGAAATTCGAGGAAAATATTTCTCTGATAATAATACACCCTTATGTCAAAAATGGGTTGAATCGGATCAATACTTCCCATATCCCCAATATACCTCATATAAAGATTTTCGAACTTTCAGTTGACTTAATACACATAGGCCAACGTGGGAATTATTTTATTGAAATTCAGAGAGCGTATTTTTCTAATAATGTTATATCTTTGATCTGAAAATGGATAACATCAGGCAAAATCCTGTCTTAGACTCCATATAAATGTAATTCACCATCTTGAAACATCCGGCTGACTCTACTCCACATATATGTTTATATTTATGTATTTATAAAATTTCTTGAAAATAAGTAAGAAAAGTATATCTAAAAAAGGATGTAACCGAACATTTTATACTCTCGCAAAGTCAAATGGTATACTCCTTTTAAATTTCTTTGTGGATCTTGCCGCCTTGTTCTATGTTGACGGATATTTTCGGTAAAAAGTCAGCTATAGGTACTGGGGTTCACATATTCAGTACCTACGGACTTGAACAGTTTTGACTCGATGTAGACAATTTTTGGTCACAAGGTGGCATACTTCAAACGCATTATTCACGCAAAGTTTTACCCCGATACAATCTTTTTTGCTTGATATGCATTGTCGAAAGTGACAGAACCAGATGGAATTGAAAATGGTGTTATATGGGAAATAGGCGTGGTTGTAGTCCGATTTCGGCCATTTTCGCACTATAACATAAAAATATGAAAAGAACGGTACGCACTGAATTTGGTTGAAAGCGCTTAAGCAGATCCCAAGATATGGGTTTTCCCCTAAAAGTGGGCGGTGCCACACCCACTGACTAATTTTGAACGGGGCTCCTATAAAGTCATCTTATACCATCCCAGAGATAAAATGTAATGTCTTTGGCGTGTTTAGTGCTTGATTTATCGCGCTTTTAGTAGTTTTTAACAGTACCGTTATATGGGGAGTGGGCGGTGTTGCCACCCGATTTCACGCATTTTCACACTGTAGGTAGAAGTTCTAAAAACATTTGCTTCCAGTGAATTTTGTTATTGTAGCATTAGCGAGATATGCACATTAAACCTATTAGGGGCGATTAGGTTAATTAAAATGTGTTATATTTTAATGAAATTAGGTGGACACGTTTTATTGAAAGTTATAACATTATATTATTGGTTTGGCACTCAATATAAATGAAATTGTTCTTGGTCTAAACCTCATAACTCTAATATAATGAATTTTGATCCCTTGGTTGACGTTTTTCACATCAATTCAATATATAATATTAAATTTAGCTTCATCGGTTGACTTTATATAATATACAGTTTTCGTTGGCGGGAAGTAACATATACTTAGTAATAAAACTAAGGTCATAGACTTTCAAAATAAGTTAATATTATACCAAATTTGATTGTAATCCCACGATTTCGTCGAACAATAAAGTTGAACTATTTTGCTACATTTTATATTATTGCCAACACCTGAAGGTATTTAGCCGGATTTGTTCCTTACAAGTTGTAAAAGTATGAAATGTTCGGTTACACCCGAACTTAACCCTTCTTAGTTGTTTATCAATACATTTAATGGTATTTCTGACATGTAACTAACTTAAATAATTATATAAAATTATATCAACTTCTTGAAATAATCACTTTTACAGTGAGAATCTCTTATCTAGTAACACCTCAAATATAACTTAATACAAGAAATCTGCCAAGTCGCCTAATTTTTCATAAAAAATCATTCTACTATCTTATTCTACGTGGCACAAGTGAGAAAGTACTAATATCAGACATTTTACAATCTCCGGATTTACAAGGAACAAACCCGGCGAGATACCTTTGATTGAAGCTCAAACCCCTATATATATTATCGCTACAGTTGGCAATGATAACATGCTAGAGTTATTCATACCTGAGATTGTGTTTAGTATGTTCTAAGTACAAATTTGACGTGTCCCTGATGGAGCCCAGTAGTAAATTTTTCCATACAATTACTGTACCTTATAAATTTGAAAAACATCGTTAAATCAGTTCGTTGAATCTTTTTTTTTTATTATTTTTGCTTTATCCTTATCAATTCAAATAGTATAGTCCAATTGCTAAATAAAAACTTATTTCTTCACAACTGGAACAGCAGCGACGGCTGGGGCTGCGGCAAAGGCGGGAGAAGCGGCAACTACCGGAGCAGCTGAGGCGACGAAGCGTGCAGCGGGAACCACGGCTGGAGCGGCATATGAGGCAACATATGGAGCAGCAGCGTAGGCAGCAGGGAAAGCAGCAGTATGGGCGACGCCATGAGCGGTGTAGCTGCTAGCATAGGGAGCAATGTAGGGCGCATAACCAGCAGTGTAGGCGAGGGGAGCGGAGTAAGCAGCGGCTACCGGCGCGGCGTAGGCAGCAGCAACAGGGCCAGCGGCCAATGGTGCTGAGTATGCCAATGGAGAAGCCAGGAGCGCTGGTTTGGCCGCACCGAAGGCACAGGCGAAGAGGGCTACGAAGCAGAGAGCGAACTGAAAGGGAAAAGTAATAGTTAGTCCTCTTATTAGCGAAACTGCTCAGCAGTGTACTTTCTTTTGTTACTTACCAATTTGAACATTTTGTTAAGAGTTTTTGGAGTGATTCTTTTGCAAAGGCTGAAATTCACTGTGCGCTTTCAGTGCGGTTGTAGACGAATATGTTGAGTTGGCTCCCTTGGTTGGGCTTTTATACGCGCCGCACGAGTTATTGCACATTTTTGGCAAATGAGCGCATAAATAAATAAATAAATAAACAGTGATTTAAAAAATTCCTTCTGATTTTTTATAGCATTAGCAAATGCTAGTTGCATATTCACAAGCTAATTCGCCACCGAATTCCCCACAATTTTGAGTATTTAGCTAATTCCAAAGGTAAATTGCCGAAATTCCAGCGTTCAAGTGAAGAGCATAAATCTAAAAATGCATTGGTAATCAAAGCAGATCACGTACTTGTTTACATGCATATGTGCGAATGTGTATGTGGACGCTAATATTCACGGCCATCTGTCGTGTTGAGGATGGCAACGGCTGTGTTCGCTGGCCGTTGCGCATGCGGCAATACAATTTTTATGCAAATCACCTCTCATTCCCATTTTGTGTTTAGTATTTTTGTGCTTGTTGTTATTGCATGTGGTTTTTTGGACATTTAACACGTTTTACCTTTTTACCTTTGCTTGACAAATAAAGCATACCATGATATATGCTCGTGCATATGGTTTAGGTATGCCGGTCACGTGACACATTGCAAAGCCTACGCACCAGCTGATATCGTTAATTTTTGCAACGACAACTGTCTTCTGTTTAGTAGAGTTAACAAATGTTGGCACGTATAAAGTAGAGCGTTCTTCCAATAGTTGAAATGAACTTAATTTCCCAATTGGACGCAATTAAGTTCAAGCAAATGCCTGTCACAACATATATGTATATACCATATAACGTACATGGCAGACATATCCATACAAGTATAAAGAATATAAATGTTTATTACCTTTTAATAGTTCACAATTTTTCATAAAACAAAAAGGCATTAAAACAAGTAAGGATGATCTGCTTTCAAATAGAAACGGGCATTGAAAATCAAGCTTTGGTTAATGCATTACAATATATGTATAAGTGTGTATATAAGTATTTCAAGTATAAGTATTAGGTAAGGTCCGGACTGCAAGGTGGATGCATAGTAACCTTCCAAGCAAGCTCCCGGGTTTCTGGTGAGTCATTATTTTTGTGTGTAGCCTGGTGTTTAGCTGATGGAACACAATTCTCTTTTTATTGGTCAAATATGTTACTAGTTGTTTCTAAGAGTTTGCTTCCTTCAGAAGGTCAATTTGTTGACAGTACCTGACCGAACTAAGAGTTTGACCGCTCGCCTATAGCTCATAGTAGATGATTTCCTGCTAATTCCACCAAACACATAGTAAAACCTTCCTGATCATCAATCTAATCTTTGTCCATGAGGTTTTCATGCGCTAACTAGTGTGGCATCTATGCAAAGTGCTCTTTTGTGCAATGTTTAGCTCCTGGGCAATGGAAATAGTGCTTACATGACGGTCGGACTCGACTATTTCCATTATTTCATTAATATTTCGATAATAGTCTTCTAGAGCCTGCTCCGATGTTAAGTTTATAGATTAATAATAACCTACCCCTCGACACTTCCAAAAACACATTTATTAAAAGCTTCATAAAGTCCAAGCAAACTGCAGGAACTAGGTAGTTTTAGTAGTAGTACCGAACATATGTTACTCGTGAAGCCAGCAAAGAACCGTGACGTATTAACGCCCAATTTGTAGCATAAGCACGTCCCTTTAACATTTGTCAGCATACATACATTTCAGATATAAAGACAAACGTTTTGTCGATATTTTATAACACTATTCGTTTACCTCTTCGCTTGTAAATACGTCCAAAACCTCAAAACTAACAAAATGTTCAAATTGGTAAGTCCAAAAAAGGATTTTCGAAGCCATTCATATATGGTATATATTCCTGCGTTTACTTTTGTGTTGTTACAGTTTGCTGCCTGCTTCTTGGCTCTTTTCGCTGGTGCCTTCGGAGCTGCTAAGCCCGGTGTGTTGGCTGCCCCATTGGCTTACTCCGCTCCATTCGCTGCTGCCCCAGTTGCTGCTGCCTATGCCGCACCATTCGCCGCTGCTTACTCTTCCCCCCTCGCCTACACCGCAGGATATGCTGGTTATGTCGCACCCTACGCCAGCAGCTACTCAGCTCACTCGATTGCCCACTCTGCCGCTTTCCCAGCTGCCTATGCTGCTGCACCAGTGATCGCCGCGCCAGCGCCAGTGCTTGCTGCTGCCCCATCTGTTGCTGTGTTGAAGAAGTAGTTTGCAAAAAAATAAATATTTTGAAAACTGTGATGACCTTAACCAATATCAAAAACATTAAATAAATCTAAAAACCTTAAAATAATAGACAAAGTTTTTAACAGTCGAGCGGATTATATCATATTTCTTAGATTTTCGAAATACTGTGTTGATGGGTTTTTTTATTTTGTCCCCTTCAAAGTAGTCCCCCCTCATGCCAGCGTTTTTTTCAATCTTCGAAGCAGTTCTAATATGCATTTTTTGGTATGCTTTTGAGCTCTCTCAGCGATTATTTTTTGGCCTTGGCTCTCCTGGGCTCTTCCATTGGAACGATTTGACCATGGTTCCGATGTGATAACCATATACCTATGATTGGTCACCCGTTCATGTCCAAAACTTCCGAAAATGCCTTGGCACGAACCAACCGATATGCCGACATCGTCTGCAACTTCTCTGATAACATTTTTTTCTCTCGATTCTCAGTAACATTTTTTTTACTTTCTCAGCATTTTTATCGGTTGTTGATGTGCGAGCGTCGTCATACACATCTCCTCGGCCTTCTTTGAAAAGCTTATACATTCACCGTATGTCACTGTCCACATTTCTAGTGTTTTTGAGCACTTAATTATATTTTCACACAAAATTGAATGCAAATTCTTTGTAATATCCCAATTTTATCCGCTTCATTAGTTCATTCATATTTACCCGATTTTATTCATTAATGACATAAAAGAAAGCTGTTATCATGTAGTGCAGTGTAAAATTTAGTCACCGACTCTTTCATATGCAGCTCTTCTCTATCATATACAGTGGCGGATTTGCGGAAGACTTTCGGGGGTTTTAAGAATACATTTGGGTGAGAAGTTTTTTTTTTTCAATGTATAACGCGTCAGGAGCGTTTCTTAAATGTTTGTCTGAAGTTCGCTGATTCCACATCTTAACCTTCATGAGAAATATTTCATGGCATAGAACATAAAATATGAAGTTTTTTCTTAGTCAAAATCGTAATTTGAAAACAAAACTTATACAAAACTAATTAGTGGTCTAGAAACCTGCTCTTCAATTGAGAAATATATTTGTCGAGAAAAGGGATGTAAAGTGCAATGCGATAGTATTTTGGGGCCTTCGTTTTTAGATTAAAATGATATATTTGGCGACAACTGTATGGTGGTACCTTGCGTTCTGTGTCTAGTGCAGTACATACTTCTTCAACGTGTTCGAAGATCAAATGAAAGTTTTTGTCTGCACTTTGCCCTATTTCAAATATTTAGTGCAAAATTTTTTAAATACAACATACTAACCATTCTATATTGTTTCTTTATTTTATTTTAGTCAGACTGTCGACCAAAATAGAACAGTAAATTGCATTTCATGATTTCAAATTACTTCACAACATATGCTTTTATGATTTAATTTTGATTAAGATCATCTCCTCTACATGTTCTTATTTTCACTTTCACGTTGCTCACAGTCTGTATTAAAAATAACAGGTATTTCTGAACTTAGTTTACGAACTTTTGCTTAAAAAATTGATAGGAACAGTTGCATGTACGAAGTAGTTAATAGGCCGATTCATAGAGTCCGCTACTATTATAACATTAGAGCCAAGATCAAAGCCGGGGTAACATGTACCTTCAGGTGTTAGCAAAGCTTTATACTAAAATGTTGTGAAAGAATTCAATATTTATTGTTCGACGAAATCGTGAATGCATTTTAGATTAACTTATTTTGAAGGTCATAGGCTCCATTAGTTTTATTTCTATGGTATATTATATTTTACTTCCGGTTTGTGAAAATTATACTAAAATCATCCTCAAATGAGATATATCTGACATAAACTCAACCGAAGAGGATAAATTTTATATATTGAGTTGGTGTGAAAAACGTCAACCAAAAGATCGAAATTCATAAAAGTAGTGATATTAGGTTTAGATCAACCAATTTCATTTATATTGAGCACAAAATCATAAATATATTTTTGTAACTTTTAAGATAGCGTTAAACGTAATGTTTCATTAAATATCACATATTTCGACCATTTTAAACGGCTTAAAATCTAGTAGAAAGTCGGAAATAATTTTATAGGATATATTTTGACATTACTGTGGTAAATTTGATAACTAATTTTCAAGAAATATTTCAAATATATATATGTAAAGTAAAGTCAGGTCAGTTCAAAATCCTAAATATCAGTTATATGGGGCTAAGGCAAGCTTTCGTCAGATTTTATCTATTTTAAGCAGAAAGATACACTGTTATTAAAAAAGACGCTCTATCAATTTCACTAAAACAAATCCCACATTGATGATATATGTGTTATAGAGTGTTCTGGAAATTGAGGACTAAGTGAAGTATTGTTTTTACATAAGCGTATATTACTTGTATTATCGAGAAATCATTTTCCCTGAAGTTCAATAACATATCTCTCAGATTGGCCGATATTTTCGGCAAAATGTCAGCCATACGCACTGTGGTCCCCATATTCGGTAAGTGGGGGCCTGAACAGTTATGGTCCGATTTTCACAATTCTTAGATTCGAGATGGCATACCTCGAATGCACAAAGTGCAAAGTTTCATTTGAATTTATTCATTGGTGCTTGATTTGTGTACTGGAAAGTGAAAGAATCAAGAATGGGATTTAAAATTGTGCTACAGTCCACGATATACAAGTAGTGTACAAACTATGAAAGGGAATTTATCGAAGTACACATGCGTTTTTAGAAAATTAATGCATGTACGCAATTACGACGTACTTGTTCATTTTTGATGATGACCTGTTAGTACTACCAGAACTTTTTTAGTATAGTTACTTTTTGTTTAATTTGCGCCTTGTTCATTCAGAGCGAAATCATTTTAGCGAAAACTAAGTAGTCTCCAAAGAGTGATATAAACAAAAACACAAAACTGCAAGGATGCAATATGCCCAAAGGCACTGTTGTGGGACGGCAAGCAGAAAAAAGTGGTTTAAAGACAAAAAAGTTGGAAACATATTCGACGCCCACAAGAAACAAGGAGGATCCCTCATAGTTTGGTCAGCTTTCGGGTACAATGGTGCAACTCTGATTTGTTTTTTAACACATAAAATGAATACTATGAATTATGTAGAACTATTAAACAGCATCTTAACAGAGTTTTCAGATGGATTTTTCAATAAGAAAACCCCGCGATACACAATGCAGCTCCTACAAAGCGTTTCTTTTCAGACAGAAATATAGTATTAATGGACTATTTTAGCTAACGGTAACCATATAAATTGTTAATATTTTAATAAGTTTGATTTTATATGAAATGTTTGTTTGTACGCTACACTTTTTTCCTTCCAACTGAATTGAATTCTTGGGTTTCTTCTCTATAAGTAATATTTTTTGGTTTCATGGCACAACATGTTGCTACAGAGTAGAATGAACGATTTGAAGACCAAAAACTCGTTCAATGCCATCAATCAACCACCGTATTCACAGGATTTGGTCCCATGCAACTTTTTTTTATGTTTTTTGTTTCCAAAACTCAAGGTACGACTGCGTTTAACCCGTTTTATTAGATAGAGGCCGTAAAAGAAAATTATCAGAAAGGTAGCATATGTGTATCACCTCAGAAGAAGCATATTTTGAAGGCGACAAAATAAATATTGATGAAGATTACAAAATTTTCGTTTAATTTACAATTTCCGGAAACTTTCAGGTCTTAATTCTTTTTCTTAGGGGTTCCTGTAGGCTTTGTTCTGACCAAATTTAATTACTGTAGCTTTAGTGGATTCGGAGGTATGAACAATAAACCTTAAAGGACTTACTCTTGCTTCTGTAATTACCTATCCCAAATTAAAATTGTTTGCCTCAATTTAGTGCTAAGTTATGGTATTTTATAAGTTTTCGATTAGTGGCGAACTCGTCGTCTTTTTTTGCCAAGAAACACGTGTACCAAATTTCCTTAAGATATCTTAATGTTTACTCAAGTTAGACTTGCATGGACGGACAGTCACCCAGATTTTAACTTGTCTCCTCATCATGATTATTTATATACATGTATAATATAATTCTATACCTATCTCGATTAGATAGAGGTGTTACAAATAACAGTTAGGTGAACAAAACTGTAGCAACATGTAGCAAGAGTACAAAAAAGGGTTGGAAGAAAATTTCTTTCTGTAGAACCGTTGCCAGAAAAAAATTCAAGATCCGTCACTGATCATATAGCTCGTCAAATTTAATGTTTCTGACGTATGTATTTAGTAGTTTTCATCATAACTGTTATATGGGAAGTGGGCAGGGTTATAATCCAATTTCAGCCATGTCGAAGGAGGTGCTGAAATATGAATTACCATAAAGTTTCACTTTCGACAGGGGAGTTTTTTACCGAAAGTGGAAGAAATCGCTCCAACCTTCTAGTTTCAGATACTTTTTTGAGTAATATTTTTTTTGTCAATTAACATAAACGCATATATGTACCATATATATGTGATAGAGAAATTTTATTTTCTCAAACAATTATAATAATATTATTAAAATTCATCATATATAATTATAATATAATAATTTAACTTTGGTTCATTCAACAAAGTTTTAAACCGAAAACCTTTGGAAGTCCACAGTGATTAATGCATAATGTGTAATCAATGTCACTGAAAAGAGTGAAGCAACAATGTCTACTTAGTATTACAAAACCGTTATTTTATCGCACCTTTATTTTTTCTGCGCGAACACCTAATTTCGTATAAAAGCTGGTGGCTTCCTAACTATAGATATCACAATTCGTTTACCTCTTCGCTTGCAAAGAAGTTCAAAACTCAAAATTAACAAAATGTTCAAATTGGTGAGTTTGAAAAATTCATTTCGGTTTTAATTAAATTACGTTATATGTATACATAATATTATATCATTCTTTCTAACAGTTCGCTGTCTGCTTCTTGGCTGTCTTCGCTGTTGCCTTCGGTGCTGCTAAACCCGGTCTCTTGACTGCCCCATTGGCTTACTCTGCACCATTAGCTGCTGCTCCAGTTGCCGCTGCCTATGCCGCTCCATTCGCCGCTGCTTACTCCGCCCCTCTCGCCTACCCCGCAGGATATGCAGGTTACGTCGCACCCTACGCCAGCAGCTACTCAGCTCATTCGATTGCCCATTCCGCTGCTTTCCCAGCTGCTTATGCCGCTGCTCCAGTAATCGCCGCCCCAGCGCCCGTGGTCGCTGCTGCCCCAGCTGTTGCTGTACTGCGCAAATAAGCTTGAAATAGGTGAAATTTTATATTTGAGTCTGTGATGAAATTGAAATTGAAAATACGATATTACTAAATTGCGTATGTGATAATATAAACTAAACTATGACTCTGGCTTTTCTTCGTTCAATAATCAACTATGATATCTCCATAATTTCAATGCATGCTTCTAACCAAGAATTAGGGAGAGCTTTTGCTAGAAAATCTAAAGAAAGTTAATAATACTATTCGATAGGTAAACATCTACTGCAGTTCGAGTATTTTATTAATGCTTCTGGGAAAATATATCGTTTTGTTCTGCATTTGCTATTGATCGTTAATATAAAAATAGTAGTAGTTCAAATGAAATGAGTAACCTGTCATACAAATTTGAACACAGCTGACATATTTGTTTTGGTGTAAAGTGGCTGTAAGTTGACGAAAGATAAAATCCGGGTCAGAATAATGTTACCTATACAAAATACGTGGAAATTCAACTGTAAATTGATAAGGTAAATAAACAAAGAAGGGTTGAGTTCAGAGCTGTTGGAGTAATAAATATAATGGATATGCAAGAGGAAAGTATTGTAAGTATATGTCCTTGCAAATAATTTAGATTTCTTTAGGTCAAGAACCATATTCCGTTTCGTTTTCTTTGGCTTAGCTAACTAAATGTCTGAGAATCAATGAATGAATGAATGGCTATTATCATTCCTCATCCACCCACCGACGTTGTGATTCTTTAGTGCAACATATTGCAAGAGTATTATAATTGGGTGAAGTTATACAGAATTGGTATACAAATCTAGAAAGGATAAAACCCCGTCTATTTTACAGTAAATGGAAAACCAAGTGGTGACTGGTTGTAATCGATCGACATTGCTCACTTTTCTACTTACTAATGAAGCTAACCGTTTTATTTTTATACTCTCCCAACATATTGCTACATAGCATAATAGTTTTGTTCACTTAACGGTGATTTGTAATATCTTTCTCGCAACTTGTTGCTACAGAATATAATAGTTTTGTTCACCTAACGGTTGTTTGTATCACCTAAAAGGTTGAAGAGACGAGTTGATATCCGGGTGACTGTCTGTAACTTCAGTAAAAATTGAGATATCTTTATGAAACTTGGTACACATGGTACTGAATATGTGGACTCTAGTGCCTATAGTTGACTTTTTACCGAAAATATGGGTCAACATAGAACAAGGCTGCAAGATCCACAACGAAATCTAAAACGAGTATACCATTTGACTTTGCGAAAGTATAAAATGTTCGGTTACATCCGAACTTAGCCCTTCCATACTTGTTTTCTGATACTATTATATGTACCTTATATATATATGCGCAAATTATTATCATAGGTAGCCCAAAGAAATAAACCTTCAAGTTGTCACAATAAATGGCGCTAAATTATCAATAAAATTCGTTATGCTAATGATAATGTACTGTTAAATTCATTATTTCAACTTGTTTGTTTAGAATGCGAAATTGTTTTTCATTATTTGCTATTTAAAAAGATTAAGCATTAAAATAGTGAAGAGCCCACCTGCAGACTCAGTGAATAAAAAAGTAAATTCAGTGAAAATGCCGAAGCACTGAATGTTTACAGACAAGGGAAAGAAATCACTAATACAATCAAAAATCCCAACCCCGCACAACCGTTTGATGTTTCGATATGAAAATGCAATTCTTAAAAATCGATCATAAAATAATTGCTCACATATTGTGTGCAATTTTGTACCAACCATGACAGGTCCTGTTCAAATTCTTTATAGATTTACAGCAATATCAACTGAGACTATTTTGAGGACATGGGAATGATGCGGATATCCGTTGTAACGTCTGAGAGGCAACCATCATCGGATATTTTATGTTGTTTTGACTAACCTGAACACATTAACAATGGATTTTTATTCAGGGCTTTCCCTTGGTCCAAAATTACACTGCTGCACTTTAATCAGGTCATTAATGTACAGTGGGAATAATGGCCAATTTTGCAGAGATTTAGCGAAATAATAAATGTTCGAATCCCGAAAATATTCTTTGTTTGTTTGACAGCTAACACATCAATGGATTATTGGATTTTCTTTGTTTTGTTTTTCTCCCAATACTGCCCACCAATCAAAATTAACATGTGTTTAAGCACTAAGTGTTTTCGCGCTCGTTTATAATACTAGGTTTGTTGATACATAAAATATTATTTTTATAATTATAGCCTGAACTGGGTATATTAAGTTTGCCACAAAGTTTATAACACGCAGAAGGTAATGTCGGAGACGCTATAAAATCTACTTGTATACATTAATGATCAGCTTGATGAGCTGAGTTGATTTAACCAAGCTATCCGTCTGAAATTTTGCACCTGTCCTTTCCTCACTAAGAAGCTGCTCATTTGTCGGAACAGCCGATATTTGACATCTATATCATATAGCTGCCATACAAACTGAACAATCGGAATCAAGTGCATGTAAGGAATATTTTGTATTTGTGAAGGGTATTATAGCTTTGATGCAACCGAAGTTAACGTTTTTTCTTGTTTTAGTGTACGATAAGATACTTGTTCTCTTAAGTCAACGCTGAATTCAATATTGGAGGAGTTAGTATTTGGCTTTTCACTTATCGTTGAAAATGCTAATTACTTTAATACAATATGTCTATGGAAATTGTGGTAGTAATTTAATTGACGAAATTTAAAATAAAATACTCAACTTGTATATCCTGTCTAACGGTGTTCATGTTTTTATCGCTACTCGTACTAAAGTACTATGATTCCTTAAAACTATTGCGAAATTGAATTTGAGCCGGGTGTTATAAAGTTTTAATGAAAATAAATGAAATAATTTTGTATTTGCTGCATTACACTATAGAACAAAAAATATATTTTTTTTGCTCATGTGAATTTAATATTCTCTGTCGCCGTCAATACGTACCCAGAAACGCATGTTAAGTTTCTGAGGTTAGACTTTGTTCGTGTTCATGATAATGTGACGATTAGTGATAGCAACCCTTTGGAAAAATATCGTGCTAACCTCTATTTAACCTATTATTAATTCGACGATTTTCTTACAACATTTGATTTATAACCATATGCTACTGTGGTCCGAAAGTAACGTGAAATTGCCAATTGTCTGTTTGTAAAAAGGCATAATTATCTCCGAGTTGAACCAAAGCCGAATTATGCCATTTTTAAAATGGTTAATTTAGCTGAGCAAATAACTGGCATCAAATTTTGTTTGCGAAACGAATACATATTTTTGTGCGGGCATGTTGAAAGTGTTGCTAAAGTCCTTTTGTGATCAAATTATGGCGCAAAAAAGTTTATGAGTGGTGCAGCAAGTTCAAAGCGGGCCGAGTACGCGCTTAAGACGCACCGCGCTCTGGACGACCATCAATGTTTAGTTTGTGCAATATGGACAATATATCAAGTTTATCATTATGAGCCACCTTTTGTTAATTGTTGTTTATTTATTGTTTGTATAAAAGTAAATTTATCTGACCATACATTTATAACGTACGGAATAAAGTTACATTTGCGTTTTACAAAATTTATAATATTTTTCAAACTGTCGCAGATACATTACCTAAGTCAAGGCATGGATCGAATTTACTATTTCCACTTACAAAAATGAAGCATGTTGACAACATAATTATTATGTACCTAACATAACTATACTATTCGCCGGCCTCCAAGTCATCTCCTTTCAATAAGGTGAATTATCCACAGTCAACAAAGTGTTAAGCAGAAAAGGTTTGTTGTGTTTAATACACAATATGTATTCGATGTCAACTGCAAAGAGTGACGCACCAATATCTACTTAGTATTAAAAAACCATTATCTTACCACACTTTTGAGTACTTCACGCATTTCTGTGCGCGAACACCGAATTTCGTATAAAAGCTAGTCGTTTCCTAACTATAGATATCACAATTCGTTTACCTCTTCGCTTGCAAAGAAGTTCAAAACTCAAAATTAACAAAATGTTCAAATTGGTGAGTTTGAAAACTTCATTTCTGTTTTAATGAAATTACCTCACTTACATACGTACAATATATAATATTTTATCATCCTTTCTAACAGTTCGCTGTCTGCTTCTTGGCTGTCTTCGCTGTTGCCTTCGGTGCTGCTAAACCCGGTGTATTGGCTGCCCCATTGGCTTACTCCGCTCCATTCGCTGCTGCCCCAGTTGCCGCTGCCTATGCCGCTCCATTCGCCGCTGCTTACTCCGCCCCTCTCGCCTACCCCGCAGGATATGCAGGTTACGTCGCACCCTACGCCAGCAGCTACTCAGCTCATTCGATTGCCCACTCCGCTGCTTTCCCAGCTGCTTATGCCGCTGCTCCAGTGATCGCCGCCCCAGCGCCTGTGGTGGCTGCTGCTCCAGCTGTTGCTGTACTGCGCAAATAAGCTTTATGTTAATCTGCTGAAACTTTTCTGACTGTGATTAAATTACAACCGAAAACCTGATATAGCAAATATACTTGTATGTAAAAACATAAATTGAACTATGACTTTGGACTATTCATTGATCTTCTATGATAACTCTGTATTACGGAGTGATAATATAAGAATACTTTCCCAATGGCACTTCCGATCAACATAGGTAACAGACGTTCGTTTGCGCTGACTTCTCGATATTATATTAATTTTCATTTTAACTTAACGCATGGTTGCTCAGGTATCCCTATTCAGTTTCATTTAAATTATAATTGAAGAAGTAAGGAAGGGCTAAGTTCGGAAGATGGAATATTTATATTAAAAAACATCTTATTTAAGAGGGTATTTTAATCTAGAGACATGAGGTTTAGGTAATTTTTAAAGTGTCGTAAAAAAAAGGCAATCAATATTTTTACCATCGATTTATTTATAAAAACAGAAAAGGTGGCAGCTGATGAAGTGAGGAGTCTCCAAAAATTGGCACATAAGCATCCCCATGATTTCAATCTATCATCTGAAATGAAAAAAAAAATGTGGAAAACGGTTGGCTCAAGACCCATCCCTGCAACTTCCCGCTAATTTCATACGTTAACGTTCAAATTTCACTTTTTTCACTGCTGGGAGTTTAATATAACACTATTTCCCAAATTTCTCAAAGACTAATCAATTTTGGTGATTTCTTTCGTTAACGATTTCTCGAAAGCAAATCAACCGATTTCGACCCGGTTTGCGGCAAACGATGTGTTTCTTCAAGGTTTAGAACTGATTAGTTTTTGGTGCCGATCGGCCAAGTCGTTGGAAGAATTTATTTTTGAGATTTCTCGAAATCTACTGGTCCGATTGGGTCCAAACTTACGCGAAATGCAAGTGCAATGAAACCGTTTGGAATGCTGTTTAGTTTATTCAAATCGGTTGAGCCGTTTAAAAGTTATAAGAGGTTTACATACATCCACACACACGCACACACATCCACACATACATACAGACATACGGTCATCATCGTAAAAATGTTCGGGGAAGCTTCCTCGACCCTCAGAACGTCGAGATCTGTTGAGAACTCGATTTTTGCAAAATGGGGTGAAACCAATAACTTCCCAATTTTTAGAAAATTTTCAATTTTCTTAGCGGGAAGTTAAAAAGATTATCAATCTGCAATGATGTCGCAATTTTATATTATCGTATTTTTTAAAAATATAATATTAAAAATTGAAATATAAGGGGATAAGGCTAAGTCATACTCGAGTGATCTATAAAGAAGATTATGTGAAAATTTCAATTAAATCGGTCCAGTAGAAGTCTGGAGAAATCATCGATGTCGTATTGAAACAGACTGGTCTGAGAAAAACGCATTTAAATTTTCGCGTAAAGTCTTTTGTTCGAATATATCCAGCCGAACCAGTTTAGAGGCCGGGTCAGTAAAATGTCTATATGTCAGGAAATAATTTAAATTTTCAAAAATCATCTTGTAGATATATTTCTTAATAGCTAAACTTTTAAAATATAAAAACATCGATTTTTTCGAAATTCTACACTAGAATACACTCTTAATAAAATGAGATATGTGTGATATAACCACAACCAAAAGGGTTAAATTTAATATATGGGGTACATGAGAAAAAATAATCGGAAGCCTTTATATTAGAGATATGGTTTTTAGACTAAAGTCTGAAACACTACACCATACCGTAATTAAAAAGGCCATTATATTCATTAAGATATAACACATTTTGACTGACATAGACGCTTTAAAGTCACATGGAAAGCCAAACTGGATAAAAATCACTATATGGCGTATATATTAGGGGATGATCTGAATGCATTAACCTTTGCAATTACACAAGTATGCACGAGAACATGTTTCAAAGCAATTTTTTTAAGATAACTGATACACTGACCGACAGATTCAGCATAAAGTCTGCTAAAATATAGAAAACTATTATATGTAGTAAATGAGATTTGGAATCGTTCGTAGACAGATTTCACACATTTTTGGAATTATGCTGTAGTGTATTAAATATTATACGTGCATTTAATTCTGCTTAGACAGCTTAAATATTGACCCATATACGAGTATACCCTATAAATCCAACCAGAAGTTTGCAATTCTTATATTACGTATATGGGGGCTGGGAAAAGTATGGAAAAAATTGACATATTGACAGGTGTATACGATATAAAGTCAAGCGGAAGTTAACCGAAAAACTTTATAATATGTTAGGAATATGGATGCTAATGTAAGCATTGACCCCATTTTACCGATTTCAATCATATACTTCATATACCTGTGTTTCTAATATTCGATATCTAGGGAAGTGAAAGAATATTATGAAATTAAAAGTTTTAGTATATATTAAGTAAGCGTGGATGTTGCTCGATTTTGTCCATTTTCACAATACAACATGAGAATGTCAAAATAACGTTAGACACCAAATTTGTCAAGTTTCTGATCAAGTCAAGTAGTTTCTGATGTATAAGATTTCATCAAAAAGTGGGCGGTGCCATGCCTAATGCTCAACTTTGATACCGGATCCTATAATCTTCACTACTATCTCAGGCGTAAAATGTAATGTCTCTGATACATTTGCTTTCTGATTTATCGCACTTTTAGTAGTTCTCAACATTACCGTTATATGAGGCGTGTGCGTGACTAACATCAGATTTTATCATTTTCATAGTATATAAAGAAAGGTTTTATTTTCAGCAAGTTTCGTTGTAAAAGCTTTAATGGTAAGTAAAATATAAGTTAAATCGAAAATGTTTCTCTCTACTATAATTCATTGTAGGAAATTACAGTTTTGTATCTTAATTTGCGGCTTAGTTATGGCATTTTATAGATTTTTGATTAACGGACTTCAACGCGTCTCATTATTTTTATAATTTATGTACACGATAAGTTAAAAAAACTGTTGTATTATAATAATAATTTAATTTAAGGGTATTACGTAGTAAGCACTCTGTCTTAATCCTCATATAGTATAATATAATAGATATCAATTACATTGGAGAGCAAGCACAACATTATTATGACTAAGCTGGGGTATAACTTATTTTTCTTTGATCGGCAAATATATAGCGATATCGCGATATCCCAACATAGAACCAGTTAAGTACCATTTAATAATTTGGTGGATTCGTTACGGTCTAATTTCATAAAATTTAAATATTGGGTGGCTTGGAAGATATTCCATCTCAGCCGACTCAAGGCTGAAAAGTCGTAAAGGACCCAATGAGATTTCATGTTGGCGTTGCGCATTGTCCTTTATTGCTACTAAACTTTGGGTAAGTATTTTATGCATTTTTGAACTGTTTTACATGAAATACTGTTGTATCACTCTTGTCGTCAAGCTAAATGCGCATGTCGTTATACTTAATAGTATTTTCGAATATAGCGGTTATATGTAAAGTGAACGTAAACATAGCAAGTTGACAATACAATTAGTATGTAACGCACATAATTCTGCTATCCGCCGGCCTCCAAGTCATCTAAATGTAAGACAATTTCAATAATGTAAATTATACGCAGTCAGCAAAGTGTTAAACAGAAAAGATTTGGAAGTCCACAGTGTTTAATACACAATATGTATTCAATGCCAACTGAAAAGAGTGACGCACCAATATCTACTTAGTATTACAAAACCGTTATTTTACCACACTTTCAAGTAATTCTTGTGATTGGGTGGGATAAATATCGAATTTCGTATAAAAGATAGTCGTTTCCTAACTATAGATATCACAATTCGTTTACCTCTTCGCTTACAAAGAAGTCCAAAAACTCAAAATTAACAAAATGTTCAAATTTGTAAGTTTGAAAAATTCATTTCGGTTTTAATTAAATTACGTCATATACATAATATTATATCATTCTTTCTAACAGTTCGCTGTCTGCTTCTTGGCTGTCTTCGCTGTTGCCTTCGGTGCTGCTAAACCCGGTCTCTTGGCTGCCCCATTGGCTTACTCTGCACCATTAGCTGCTGCCCCAGTTGCTGCTGCCCATGCCGCTCCATTCGCCGCTGCTTACTCCGCCCCTCTCGCCTACACCGCAGGATATGCTGGTTACGTCGCACCCTACGCCAGCAGTTACTCAGCTCATTCGATTGCCCACTCCGCTGCTTTCCCAGCTGCCTATGCCGTTGCTCCAGTAGTCGCTGCTGCTCCTCCAGCTGTCGCTTTGTTGAAGAAATAGAAAACGAATGCAATTTTTTCATGATGTAGTCGAAAATCTGACCCATTGCGAGTTGTAACGAAATTAAGATAAAAATTTGTGGAAAAAGAAGAATTCAAAATATGTATTTTTAGTTTTTAGAAAGGGTCATTTGACATACTGTACGTAGTTGAATTTTCCTTCTTCGCGATCTGTGTGTGCAATGTTGTGCAAAGACATTCTTTATATTAAGTGTTAATGTCAATATCTCTTAATCCACAGAACCGAGAATTTTTATATCCAGAAATGTAGCGAAAATGTTCAACTTCATTGTTCAACGAAATGGTGAATAGATTACAATGAAATTTGGTACCATATTAACTTATCTTGAAGATCATAGACTCACTTAGTTTGATTACTAAATTTGACTTCCAGTCAGCGAAAATTTTACTTAAATCCATAGAAATGGGGGGGCATAGAAATGGAAGGGCTGATTGCATTAATTGTTGATATTGCTCAGGTATAATTGGGAACTTATTTTCAAGAAATTTTATAAATATAAACATATATATGGAGTAAAGTCAGCCAGACGTTTCAAAATCGTAAATATCAGTTATATGGGGGCTAAAAAAACTGGAAAGTCGAAAATTTTGATATTAGGTATATGGGGGCTAAAGGAAGTATTGATCCGATTCAACCCATATTTGACACAAGGGTATCCTATTATCAAAAAAGTATTTTCCCCAAATTTTAATAAAATATTTCACAGATTGACCGATATTTTCGGCAAAAAGTCAACCATAGGCTCTGGGGTCCACATTTCCAGTATCTGAGGGCTTGAATAGTTATTATGGTACGATTTTAACATTTTTAGACCTGAAAGGGCATACCTTAAAGGAAATAATCATACAAATTTTTTACCCAATATATTATATTTATATTGTTTGATTTGTATACTGGAATATGGAAAAAACATATGGAATTTAAAGTTATGTTATGTTACTGTTTGATTTCGCCTATTTTCGCATCGTAAAATGGGAATATTTAAATATTTTTATGTACAAAATTTGGTTAAAATTGGGAGAGTTGGTTCGGAGATATGTGATTTCACCTAAACGTAGGCAGCGCCACGTCCATTGTCACATTTTGACATCGGCTCCTATAAAACCCCTTTGATCCGGGATGGGTTGGTAAAATTTAATGTCTCTGAAGTATTTCGTTATTGATTTATCGCCGTAGTTTTCAACAAGACCGTTAAATGGAGAGCGGGCTTGGTCCACAGAATCACCTATTTTCATGCTGTCGCAAGAAGTGTCATAATGATATGTCCGGTGAAAATTGGGGTGATACTCAAGTTATCGCACGGACTGACAGATGTAGGGACAGACAGACATTCACTAGGATTTCAACTCGTCTCATCACCCTGATCATTTATATATATTGTATATATAACCCTATATCTAATTCGATTATTTGTATCAAATTTGTATCTTATTAACCTACCTATAATATATGGTCAAACGAGTAGACTCAATAATTTTTATAACTACATACATCTTATTTTCCGTCAGCGAAATTTATATTCAAATCGTCCTCAAATGAAAATATACTCTCTATGTTTATATGGCGTCCAATTTTGTACATGCCCTGGTGTCCATATGTTCCTTATGTGGGGTCTTGAACAGTTGTGCTGGGATTTTGACAATTTTAAGACGCGAGATGGCATACCTTGAAGGCAATATTTGTGCAAAGTTTTTTCCCGATATATTCCTTAGTGCGCGATTCGTTTACTGAAAATTGAAAAAATCAAATGGACCTTAAAATTGGTTTATATAGGGAGTAGGCGTGGTAACAGTCCGTTTTTGCCCATTTTTGCACTGTAACATAAGTCAGGATAATGATATATACCAAATTTGGCAGCAGTTGGTCGAATAAGTCCGGAGATATATCATTTCAACTGAAGATGGAAAAATTTAATGCCGTTAACGGGTTTAGTTATTGATTTATTGCAATTTTAGTAGTTTTTAACATAACCGTTACATGAGGAGTGGGCGGGGTTTTCATCAGAATTCAACTATTTTCACACCTTCATAAGAGATGTCGAAAGGATATACCCTGCGTAAATTTGGGTGCTATAGATTGAATAGTTTTAGAGAGTCCACTTTTACAAAGCTGCAGATGCTCCTTTCTAGTGCCACCTTCTTACGGTGTCTATAATAAGTGTAGCAAGTTCCATCACAATATCAGTTATCGCTTGCACGGACGGGCACCCAGTCACTCGAAATTCAACTCGTCGCGTCATCCTGAGCATTTATATATATACAATACTATGTCCAATAACCGATAGGTAAACAAAGCTACAAGTATTATACTCTCTAGCAACTTGAATACGATAATAGTCCCATAAACATTTAGCCTCACCGCACGTGGTAGTCATGTAGTGCTCGTAGACGGCTACTGTTGGAATTTCAGCCAAATCAGATATATAGTTTTGTTTTGATCGCGTGTGGAAGCGGGAAAAAGGAAAGGGAAATCGCATAGTAAAATCAATGAGGATTTGAGTGCTGTATATGGTGACTCTTCTCTTTCTACGACGATCGTCACAAATTGTTCCAATAAATCGTCGATTCCGCTGATTACACTGCTAAACCTGCTCCGAAAATGGCGAAGACTGTCTTATCGAGCTAACAATCTAGGATCAACATTATATCTAAACCAATTAGCACTTACTCCTAATTTACACGTATTCATGGTTAAATATATGTTATTTCTATGGGACAGAATAAAGGATTTCTCAATAAAATATGCTATAGTTGTCCAATCTGAACAGTATATTCGGAGAGTGTAGCATTGCTTTGGGATAATCTGTTGTCATCATATGTATCTGTTATAGGGTTCGGATATCGACGGTTACGACAAATGAGCAGTTACTTGAAAAAAAAAGGCCGCGTGCAAATTTCAGATCGATATTTTAAACAATAATGAACTAGTTTGCGTATATACAGACAGACATACGGATATGGCTAAATTGATTTTTAAGACGTGTGCCATAGATAGCTAACGAAACAATCAATGTATTGAAGGAAGATTTTGGTGAGCGCATTATCTCGCGTCGTGGGACTGTGGCGTGGCCTTCAAAATCGTCATCTTACATCGCTGGGCTATTTCTTGTAGGATTACATGAAGTCGTTTGGCTACGCAGATAAGCCCGAGACGAATTGGCTAATAGTTGCCAAAGTGGTTTAATATTTGACCTTTCGGCTGGAGTTCATTCGAGTCAGCCATGACAAAAAATAATTTTTGGCATCCTTACCATCCTGTAAAAATGGGTGAATTCGGTTTATAACTCTCAAAATGCCAATATAACGGTTTTGTTAAACTACTGCTACTAAAAGTGCGATAAATCTATAACTTAATTTGTCAGAGACATAAAATTCAGTACTTAATATAAGTCTGATATTTCTACATTATAGTGCAAAAGGGAACAACCATGCCTACTTTTCATAAAGCACAATTTTAAGTTCCACTTGATTCTCTCACTTTCAAGTATACAAATCAATCATACATCAATATATCCAGGTAAAACTTTGCACGAATAGTGCTTTTGAGCCATGCTACCTTATGACCAAAAACCACTCACAACGGATCCAAATTGTTCAAGCCCTCAGATACCGAATATGTAGACCCCAGTTCTAATAGCGAACTTTTTATCTAAACGATCGGTTTGTGAGATATATTATAGAAATTCGGAGATAATAATAGTATGCCTGTACGTTAAAAATGAATTTGATCAATAATTCCCTTAGCCGCCATATACCTAATATGAAGATTTTCGAATTTCCGGCAATACCGCATATATCGGTCAATATATGAGCAATCTTAATTAAATTGAAAGAGTATTTCCCCAGCTTTGCTCTTGGCAAGTCGCAAGAGTATAAAATGTTCGGTTACAACCGAACTTAACCCTTGCTTACTTGTTTCTACTTATCTCTCTACCATAAACATAATAACTAAAAGTTAGTTCACTAGTGACACTGACAACAAATACTGCATATCAATACGTAATTTGTAGTACAAGCACGTCTTCACTCACTACATTAAAATAAGTACTACCTAAGCTAATACCGGCATTTATTTGCATTCCTCTAAGATATATAAACAAGCGATTTGTTTATATTTTGTATCATAATTCGCTTACTACTTCGTTCGTCAAGAAGTCTAAAAACACAAATCTATCAAAATGTTCAAATTGGTGAGTCCAGTAAATCTTTTCGAAAAATCGTTTATTATAAACAAAATATTGACTTGGTGTACGTATTTTTACAGTTCGCTGCCTGCTTCCTCGCCCTCTTTGCTGTTGCCTTCGGTGCTGCTAAGCCCGGTCTCTTGGCGGCCCCAGCTGCATTGGCTTACTCTGCTCCATTAGCTGCTGCCCCCGTTGCTGCTGCCTATGCCACTCCAGTCGCCGCTGCTTACTCTGCCCCCCTCGCCTATACCGCAGGATATGCTGGTTACGTCGCACCCTACGCCAGCAGCTATTCAGCTCACTCTATTGCCCACTCCGCCGCTTTTCCAGCTGCATATGCTGCCGCTCCAGTAGTTGCTGCCCCAGCTGTTGCTGTCTTGAAGAAATAAACCCAGAACAAGGAACATTTTGTTTCGAAACTATAATGGACTGATCATATATGAACTCAATAAATATCATAACAAATAATTTTAGTTGTTGTTGTTGATTCATTAGGAGGTTGTATCTAAATTTTAAACAGAATATCTACAGTTTTTTAAATGCCTAATCATGTTAACATTTACATACAACTTCTACTTCCCTGTTTCATTATTTCAACTGTCGGATTTCAGTACAAATTTATTCTCATTTGTATTAAATGACGTAGCTAGTTTCGAAATTTTTATAAACGTTGTATAAAAATCGTTTGTATAGCTTCATATAGTTTTTGGTACTCATTGCTGTGTATGTACTATGGTGGAACAAAAAAAATTTGTTTTGGAAATAAAAAAAAAATTTTTTTACATCTAGAGGCTTTCGCTTTTAAAGTAAATTTCGAGTTAAAATTTTTTTTGGACAAAAAAAAAAGTGTTGTTGGCTTAAACTTTTCACATTTATATAAAAATTACCGAATTTGACGGTTTTTGACTCAAAATTTACTTTAACGCTTAAGAAAAGCATGTTGTCGTTTAAGACTTTTTTTAAAACTCCAATAATGACCACAAAAAATGTTTTTTAAGTTTACAACTTTCAATTGGCCAGAAAGAAGACTCTCCACAGCTTCTAGAACACTTATCGAAAATTTACTTTAAAAGTAAGTGGGCCTCATTTTAGATGTTAAAAAAAAAATGTTTTTTTCCAAAACTTTTCTTTTTTTAGATACAAATTTGAACCTCAGACTAAGCAAAAACAAACAAAATATTTTTCGCTCCACCATCCAAAATAATATCTTTTACTTGAAGAATATATAAAATGTTTCAAATAAATATTCTTAGGAAATGCATACGATTCAGTTTGTTCACTTGGATGGCGGATGCGGTACGTCCACTTTTAGGTGGTATTCTATTTATACACTATGAACAGGGTACATTAAACGCCTTTTTCCCGAAACAGCATTTTTCCAATTTGTTGTTGTGATTACTCCGAAAAAAATTATCCGATGATAAATTTTTTTTGAACTGAAACGAATATGTTTATATCAAAGAACTTTGGCCGGTTATTGAGCTGCAAAACAATTGATGGGGACTATCGATAGTACGATAGTTTTATGTTCGTCTCACTACCGACAAATTATTTTGACTATCGATGGTTTATGCCTTAAGCTTAGATTTACCAAAATTTTTTTTTTTAAATGCAAAATTTTACTTATTTAAGCTCCATAATGATATAGTCTGATAATACCAAATGTACCGAGTAAGTCACGGCTATGGAAACTCAATACATAAAAGGAATTAGCGCGGAAACTAACATATTATATATGTACACAGTCTGTATTTCACACCGTGCCACTCATAAGCCCAATGCGTAAGAAAAGGACGAACGATCACGGATAGACAAGAGTTTCGGTTAGAATTGTCAATTGGGCCATAAAAAAGTCATACAAACTTTAACAGAAACCTTTGTTAGCGCTGTTGGGTAATTAAATGGTGATTTAACAGATAGTGGCTTGCACGGATGGTACCCTCAAAATCATCTTTAAATTTTTGGCTGGTTGCGCGCATGTGGTTTCATATTCGTAAGTAGAGAAATGTTTTAAAATATTATACAAATTATTAAATTGAACTATTTTTTATACTATAATTAGGTGTTGTATTTGTTGGAAGGAATGTATTTACAATTAAGTAAGAATTTCTAATATTCAGAAATGCCGGTTGCACACAACCTCACTTATGAATAGTACATGCAGTCGCAAATTCAAAGTTTTTGACGCCACGGTTTTCCAGTATTTTAATAAGAATTAAGACCATTTTATTTAGTACCCCTGATTTAATGAGAATAAAATTATGAAATTAAAACATATTATGCGAACATGCTGTTGTGATCGAATTTCATTATATATATACATAATTATAAATACACTCAGAGGCAGTAGTCTTTTCTATTAATTTTAATAACAGAATCGGAGAGAATGTTTAGTCAGGCTGCATTGCTAATACCAGATAGGAGAACAGCACTAAAGGCTGAAAACATTAACAAATTACTATTTTTAAACAAAACAACAAAAAGAAATGTTCCTTTTTTAACTCGTCAGCTCTCTGAGCAGTTTATATACTAACATGGTTTATACATAAATTTTTCTGAGTTCTCCGCTTTATACATAAATCCAAAGATTATTTCATAGAAATGAAGTGTAAAAAGCCAAGGTCTCTTAATTTAATCTGGGAAATGTAAGTAGATTTCAAAGGAAAAACTATCGATAGTAGTTCTTTAAACTAACGAAACTATCGAATATCGTTAGTTTTGCATCTCTAGCTCTAGCGGTTCCGTTTTCACATTTATTTATACATACCGTTGCTATAAGAAATGCACTTTTACGTATAATAATGTGGTCTGGTGCACTAAATAAAATTTGTTTTTCCTTCAGCCAAGACGGCTCCGTTTGCATATCTCCACCCATTTACATTAATTTTCAATCAAGCGGTGCAGCATTTCGGCTATAGTGCGCTGAATTTTGTCTTCGAACTCCTCGAACGGTGCTGATTGACTAGCGTAAAACTTTGATTTCACATACTCCAAGAGAAAATAATCTAGAGTCGTTAAATCGCATGATCTTGGCGGATATTTGACTATGATATGATGACTCCGTACCACAATTCGCTACAAACGGGGATACAATTGCGTTTGCTGAGCCACTCGAGGTTTTGACTTTCCCCGATAGACAATTTTGTTTGTTGCCGAAGCCATTAAGCCAAAAACAGGCCTCATCTGAGAAGATGATTTTTCTATGAACGTGAATTTATAAATTTTTCGGAGAACGTGAATTTGCGTAATAAGCTTGGACAATTCTCAAGCGTTGTACCAAAGTGACACGTGACATGATGAAATGGCAAAACTTACTGAACACACTGATAACATTTGACACAAATCCGTTAACAAACATAGCCGTCCCGAGCTGTGAAAATCACGTCTTCCTTATTGGTAGACGCTGTATTACTTATAATATATCGATAAATATTTGTAATATATTATATTAATGAAATTAAGTAGATATATTTTCTCGACCAAATATACTTTACTTATTTAAAATAAAATTTAGGTTTAGGTGTTTCGAACCCTTGATTTTACTTTACCGTATTATAATGAATTTGCTGCCTATACCTTAATAAAGTTTTTAAAGTTTTCGCAATACACAAAATAAATGAAATGTTTTTCTTATTACCTTACTATTTTAGATAAGACAAATTCCAGCTGTTTGTCCAACAGTCAATTTGAAACAGCAAATTATATGTACGTATGAATACTTGTATGTTAATGAAATATTGGAAGGCAAATATCGTTTAAGGTCAATGCAAGAAATTACGCGATATTTTCTACTTAGTATTGCAGTACCGTTGTTTCATATCTTCATTGAAAATTGTGCAATACATGATTATGCGGGAAGACCGACATTTTTATATTAAAGCTAGCGACATTTTAGCCATTGATATCACAATCTGCTTACCTTTTCATTTCTAAGGAAGCTAAAAAATCCAAAATTAAAAATATGTTCAAATTGGTAGGATTGAAGCACTTTAATTTAATTTCTTAAATAAAATTGTGTAACTTATATTGTATAAACATATTCCAGTTCACTGTTTGCTTTTTGGTTCTGTTCGCTGTTGCGTTTGGTGCTGTTAAACCCGGTCTGTTGGCTGCCCCAGCTGCATTGGCTTACTCTGCTCCATTTGCCGCTGCCCCTGTTGCTGCTGCCTATGCCGCTCCAGTCGCCGCAGTTTACTCTGCCCCCCTCGCTTACACCGCAGGATATGCTGGTTATGTTGCCCCTTACGCCAGCAGGTACTCAGCTCACTCGATTGCTCACTCTTTCCCAGCTGCCTATGCTGCTGCCCCAGCGGTCGCTGTTTTAAAGAAATAGGTAGAAAGCCGGTAAAGTGTTTAGTTTCTCAATTGTGATAAATTAAATCTTTATGAAAAGGAATAAAATATCGATCAAGTAAAATTTTTAATAAAGTGATTTTTATATATTTGGTAAAACAGGAGCTAGGTGAATTCCTAGTTAGATTTTGAATAATTTTTATTTATAGCTAAGATATATTAACGAAATGGTATAAAGTCAAATGGATAAATAACAAATAATTTAAAATGACTTCCTTTGGGCAATCGATGTGGTCGTGGTTCAATTTGGAAATTGTAGCAAGAAGGTCTTATGAGAATATTAAATACCAAATGTAATTCTGAATAGCTGGTGAGTTTTGTAGGCTCAACCATAAGGGCGCCTATGGATAAATTTTTGAAATCAGGAATATTTGAAAAATTGAATTTCAGATACCTGTCTGTCCGTTCATTCGCCTGTACCTGTACGCGATGACTTCAGCAAAAATTTAGATATCGTAATAAAACCTGGTATATGCAATCTTTGACACACTGAGGTGGTGTGTATTGCGATGGTGCTTTGAATCGTATTATTGACTGTTACTTAAAAGATATAAATTACTATAACTAAGTCAAAAATCATGATGCAGACCTAAAACGTCAGAGGAATTAACTTTTATAATAAAGATGGCACGAAAGGGTGCACATGAATCGATGTAAAAGATGGCGGGAGATCACACTAAGACTGCTATGTCTAGTTCTTTGTGAAGCCAAATGATAAAAGCTCCTGTGGTTGGATATCAGCTATCGATAAAGCGCCTTGAACCTATCACAAATTGTCTTAGATACTTTATTTCTATTTCACCTGGAAGGCTTAAAGTATGAGATCTGAGGTGTTTTAGCCTAAATCTGACGAAGGCGGATTCGATAAGGAAGTGTTGAAATTATTCTATCTCATTTTCTTCCAGGTAGCTGATGCAACTGGCTTCCGGTAAAATGTTATCTCTTACCGCATGATCCATCCGTAAAAATCTTTCCGCTCCTCTCCTCCAGTAAGTCCTTCCCCCGAAGGTATGTGAGCAGAGAAGCGACAGCGAGGATTCCAGAATGCAGGTTCAAAGCTCGCAGTTATCTAAGTACCCAGCTTCTATGCGTCTGAAAAGGATTGCTCGGAAAATGTGCAGGAAGGATAGAGTCCGGGCTGCTCAGAGTCTAGCTACCATTTCCATCCTTTAAGTACCGCAGGGGAGTGAGGTTCTTTGCGAGATGCATGGCCCCTTGCCGCAAAGTCCTCTTCATGAAGACATTTGGCAGTTTTTATAACGGAATTGTACATTGTGAGTTCTACTTTGTACAAAGTCAAATCATTAGTTGCCCGGCTCGTACGGGCCTTTTTGAAGAGACGTTTAGACGTCATGAGAACGCGTTACGTCCAGACTGAACGCAATGTACCTGTGATCAGAAAAGTGCGATCGGATTTGTGGCCTCCCTGAATGTCGTGACAAAAGTGGGTGAGTTACCCCTGTTGCATACCAAAGGCCTTCAACAATTCGTGCCCTAGTTTCTCCAAATTGTTAGTTCTCGAAAATACTTTAGTTTAATGTCTGAAGTAAAGGTCAATGAATTAGTTTCGACTTTCACCTAGCCCCGATAAACCCAATATTGTGATATTCGACTTTTCAGTTGAATTTACATTGTTTATATAGCTTGATATAAGTGTTATTTTCATAAAGATAAAAGAAATATATTTTAATAACCACTACATGGTTAAACGTTTATAGTGAATGAAGCGATCAATCGATAATGAATTCATATGTAACATATTTATTGTATATATAAGTTTTTTCTAATATCTGGAAAAATTTCTACGCTTTTGATCTTCTCATATTGCAAAACTATAGAACTGCTTTCGAACTTAGCTCTGTCCTACGTTCATTCCTTGTTTTTAAGTTATACCTCAAGTTTATTTCAGGTTGATAATTTCAATGACCTCTCAATTATGACGACTTCCAAGCATTGCCTGCTGAGAGAATGAAGAAGTTTAACGCACTGGCATTACTAACAACAGCCTACTCTTAATTTACTTTATTTTATTTTTACTTGCAAGTATAGTATAAGCATATAAAATTGCTACTTTGAGAGGTTTGATTAAAATTCATACTCTTTACTAATATGTTTGAAACAAATGGAAAGGCCCAGGTAAAGGAATGCCATAAAAGTATGTACCTTAACCAATACAATAAGAGCCGACAGTCGTATATATGATAGATCGCTATAGCAATTAATTACCACCTAATTTAGCACAATGTTATAAAGACTTAAACTCTATGCAATTTTATGAATGGCAACGTTACTACTAAATACCGATGAAGAGAGAGAGAGAGAGCACTTGCGTGCGCTGCGTGTAAATCCGCACAAAGTTTATAATGAGCATTGGCTCATGGCTGCCCAATTGCTAGTATAGACCCGTACTCTAACAGTAATCAAGGTTAATTGTAAGGGCGCTCAAAGCATTAGTTGAATGTTGATGGGATGATGAATTTCGTATAAAAGTAACTGGTTGACGAACAATTGACATCAAAGAAGTGAAATCTTCAGCGAAACACACAGCTATCAAAATGTTCAAATTGGTATGCTAAAATAAAATGGAATATTTTTATTGTATTCAATATATAAAAGTTTATGTACACTGCCGATTTCACTGGCGTTTCTTTCTAATAAAAAAATAAATAAATATAATTTTGTCTTCTGCAGTTCTCGGTCTACTTCCTCGCTCTCTTCGCTGTTGCCTTCGGTGCTGCTAAACCCGGTCTGTTGGCTGCCCCAGCTGCATTGGCTTACTCTGCTCCATTTGCCGCTGCCCCCGTTGCTGCTGCCTATGCCGCTCCAGTCGCCTCAGTTTACTCTGCCCCCCTCGCCTACACCGCAGGATATGCTGGTTACGTCGCACCCTACGCCAGCAGCTACTCGGCTCACTCCATTGCCCACTCCGCCGCTTTCCCAGCTGCCTATGCTTCCCCTCCAGTAGTTGCTGCCCCAGCTGTTGCTGTCTTGAAGAAATAGAGGAGAATTTTGAAAACTGAAGTTTCGAAATTAATATGAACCTTTGCAATGGAATAAAGCTGATAATCAGAAAAAAATAATACAATACTTATGCATATATCATTTACCATAATTCATTTAAGACAAAATATTATGAATGGTATGAAGCTACATAATTGCGATTTTGCAGCATTTTTAGTATGTGCCCTTAATTATGCCCTGAATAGGGCATATTAAGTTTGTAACACCCAGAAGGCAATATCGGATGCCCTATAAAATATATACATAAATGTTCAGCATGATGAGCTGAGTTGATTTAACCATATCCGTTTGCCTGTCGGTGTGTCTGTATATATACGAACTAGTCGCTCAGTTTTTAAGCTATCGATCTGAAAGTTTCCTTTCCTCACTAAGAAGCTGCTCATTTGTCGAAATGGCCGACATCGGACCACTATAGCATATAGCTTCCATATAAACTGATAATCGTCACGAAATTAGGCATGAGTTATTGTTTGAGGCAACAATGTATTCTCCGAAGAAATTGTTCAGATCAGATCATTATATCATACAGTTGCCATAAACACTGAATGGTCGGAAACAAGTGCTTGCATGGAAAGCTTTGTCATTTGACGAGATTTTTACATGGTCAGTGTAATGGTAAATAAATTTCAACTTTTTTGTCACATCAAAACTCATATCAAATTTTGAATCTACTAAGTTCATTAAACAATAATATGTGAATGGAAAAAAAACTGCCACGTCAGGTTTTCTTGTGATAGCAAAACCTATTAGTACATATTTTTTTTAAATTACGAAAATTAGCTGCATTTGGAGAAACTATTGCGTAAGATACAAATTAATTATGATTTTCCTGAAAAGTTGGCTTCTGGTTGGTCTTTTTCAAGTCTCCAACAATAATCTGCTAGCATTTCAGCGCTCCATTTTCCTTGCTTCCCAGTAAGGTTATATACTGATGGAACCTCTCCCTTTGTTCGTCACTCTCAGCACCCAAATTTTCCGGAAAGAAATCCAGATGAGAGCCCAGCATATGTATTTTGAAGGACATATTTTACTCCAAAGCTTTATATGAAATTATTAGTTCATTTATTATGTCTTTGTAATTTTCCGATTTATGGTTTCCCAGAAAATTTCCCGTTGCCATATTTGTGGACTGGTTCACAACTTGGGTCACTAACTTCAGATAGTAAATATGATAAAAGTTAGTCGAATGCAACAGTTATACAGTCGTATAAATAAAGTTATTTAAAAAAGACACGTATATGGGGACAAACTAGTATTACATATTGTTAATCAGGGTACACCAACATGAATAAAAATCATCACAGAAGTCTTGTGAAAAAATAGTGTTTACCGGTGCTATTGTCTAAGGCAATATTGGAAACTTTTCAGATCATACTACAATAGAATATAGCTGGCATATAAACTGAACGATCGATGAAAGCCTTTTCATTTGACGATATCTTCAAGAAATTTGGCATGGTTTATTTCCAAGGCAATATTGCTGTCTCCGAAAAAAAATTTCTAATTGGACCACTAAAACTATCATACAAACTGATCCATCAAACTCATGACCCTCTTAAAATACTTTTTTTATTTCACAAAATTTGGCATAGATTGAACATATTACATTTTTAGCCAAAAATACAATAAAAAAAAGTATATTGCTCTTACCTAACATGAAAAGGACTTATGTGCTTTTTTTGCACGAGTCTTGTTTTGAATGCTCCAACAGTAATCATTTTCATTCCAATTACCCTGGTGTCGCTCTTCCATAGTGCGAATATCCTGTTGAAAGCATTCTCCTTTTTTTCGCTTAAGTCACTTTAATTTTCATTGAAGCGGTCTAAATGGCTGAAGAGGAAGTGCATATAGAAGCTCACGTTACATCACTGTCTCTGGAAGTACAACATGAGCTGCTTGAAATGAGAAATTTTGCACAACCCATATAAATAAATTCAATCCATGCAATTTTTCCTCATCTGTCATACAATCATTAAAATGTCCAAAAATAAAAGCTCTAGTTTTTTCTATGCTCAATTTCGGAAATATTTTACTGATATATTTAAAACATTCCTCATCCTTGTTTGTTGTTGTAACTTTATATAAAGAGTGGGTAATATAATGCGGTCTCTGGCTATTAGAAGGGCATTAATCACATTCATACTACCCGGTACAAATTCGCACTCAAAGGCCAGACTTTTTTAGTCCTGTATTCTGTCTAGCCTCGGCTATCGCATAAGTACAAAACAGAGGTATTTGGTATACACTCCTTGTTGACCCAAAAGAAAATTTTCCAAATAGGCCTTTTTAAATGGAATCAGAAGCGTTTAACCGCCATTCTCTAAACATCTAGGCACCATAAATTGTATGTTTTAATAAAAGCACCTGTGAAAGGTCTCACAGCATCAGTGCAGCCGAAGTTAAAATTTTTTTTACTCCTGCAACATCTTGCTACATATTATAATATCGTATCATCCAAAACTAATCAAGATAGATATTAAGTCATACAAGGCTGTTAATCGGTACACCGAATTCTGAAGCACATCCGTACCATATGAGTGAGTTATTGCACTTTATTTGTTTTCAACATAACCGATATATGGGGAGTGAAAAGTATTCCACCTCAGTAAACTTGGTCGATATAGCTTCAGAGATTTATCAGAAATGAATATTAAATCTCATTTTTTGCTCAGGTTATCGCTTGCCCGAACGGACGGACTTACAGACAGTGTCCCAGATTTCAACTCGTCTCGTTACCCTGCGTATCTATATACTTGTATATAAAAATGAAAATTTTTTCCCGTTGTCACGCTATAACTTGAGAACGGCTAGACCGATTTGGCTGTTTTTTTGTGGTTTTCTAATCCTGTGTAGAAGGTACTTACGGAAAAAAAAAGAAAATGTCTCAGAAAGATTGAAAAAATACATTGTATTTTGGATATTATAAAAAACGCACGTAACGAATGTCATCGTCATTCACAGCCATAGACTTTATTGAAAGAGCATCGTTTGTTCGGAAATGTGGTCACTTAATTAAATTCTATCGCACTAATTTACAAATTTTTGAAAATTACTCGCCACAATTAAATGTACCGACTTTGATGGTGATGTTAATAATACCAGTGATGATTTCATTTTAATGTAAGTATTTAATAATAATAAAATATGTATACTATGAGTTAGATTTCAGAATAGAAGTTAGCTTTCATATACTAACTGCAACTAAATACGAAATGCCCTAAACTTCTAGCCAATTTCAACACTATTGTACAGGGACAAAATTAATTAATATCATTTTCCCAGTCGCACAAAATAATTATTTAAATCATAACTGGCTCGGTAATCGAGCTTTATAGACAGAAAAAAATGCTGTAATTAAATTAAACTGCTTACTCAATATAATTTAATTATACCTTAGCCACAGCAAAGCGTGGCCGGGGTCTTCTAGTTTATATATATATATGTATAACTCCATATCTATCTCGATTACTTTAAGGTGTTGCAAATAACCGTAAGGTAAACAAAACTAATCTACTCTCGGTAGCAAGATGTTACGAGAAAATAAAATTTATAAATTCATGGAGAATTGATGTGATAGCAACAAATTCCACAAATTTTTAAATTTCTTACGCATCTGGAAAACAACGACCAATATATTTAGTCCTCATCCTATGCTTACTAAATACCTATTAAGTACAAATGGAAAGCTCTTTCTATAAGTCGATAAATGACTTGGTTAGGTCTTAAGCCCACAATTCACCGAGTTCTTGTCACGTATTTATTGTACTTAGTTACTGGGTTACTTATTGAGACATTAAAGGTGCGCGTCTAATACCTTTTATGGCTGAGCGCAAAGCGAGCACTCGCTTAGCATAAGAAGCAAGGTGTCTGCATTTATTCGGCCTTAGCGCATGCAAATTTAATTGCAACAAATATTTGCATCGTCAAAGGCAATAATGAAAATGTTATAGACACAGACTTTGGAAACTTCCTAAACAATTAAAAATCAAAGTCAATAGCAAACAATGACGCATTCAATTGTTGTTATAAACCCGTTACTTTTGGGCACTTCAAGGTTTGGTTGGAAGTGCAATGTGTGCGAATAAGACGAAGATAGTTATTTGAACTTCGTATAAAATTAAGTAGTCTGCACAACGAATTCACAATTCCATACTATTTCAATTGTAAAGAAGTCCAATCTTCAGCTAAATCAACATGTCCAAATTAGTGAGCTCCACAGTTAAATTGTAAAATTATTTAAGATTTTTATAATAAAGAACTTTACTTTAATCCTTCCTCTAGTTCGCTGTCTGCTTCCTCGCTCTGTTCGCTGTCACCTTCGGTGCTGCCAAGCCCGGTCTCTTGGCTGTTCCAGTTCCATTGGCTTACTCCCCTCCATTAGCTGCTGGCCCAGTTGCTGCTGCCTATGGCGCTCCATTCGCCGCTGCTTACTCTGCCCCCCTCGCCCACACCGCCAAATATGCTGTTTACGTCGCTCCCTATGCCAGCACCTACTCAGCGCACTCGATTGCTCACTCCGCCGCTTTCCCTGCCGCCTATGCCGCCGCACCAGTAGTGGCTGCCTCAGCGCCCGCGGTTGCTGTGCTACGCAAATAGATAGGAAATTTTGTGATACTAAGTTAACGAGAATTCTATTTTCTAAAAGTGATGCACCAAATGTTGTTAAGCGGAATAAAGTGAACCTGTAGATTATATAAAATGGCCTCGAAACATTTCATTTTGTCATTGATTAATTTCTTATATTCATTGCGATGCAGGTAGGCAGGGTTTGATGTAATTAACTGCAGTAGGAGGAGGCTGTTCTTTAGGCTAACCCATGGAAGGAGGTTAAAAAGTCTGCTGCAAAAGAAAAAGATGCCAAAGTGTTCTGAAAACCGAGCCCACTTTTTAATATTTTTGAGATAAAATTGATTTTAATCTGAATTTGATGTTATCAGTTTAGGACAGTGGCAAAATTATACCAAAAACAAATGAAACACTTTCATTTCTGATTTCTGATTAAGTGTCCTCTAAGTTACCGTAACATATTAAGCTTGTTTATGCAACCCAGATTGTATTGATTCAACCTGGTTCTACGACTCCGTCTACCAACTCCAGAAAGCCAAAGTGGCAGATGAGAAATTTTTCCTTACCAAATATTGGGCTTGACCCAATTAAGAAATTTTTAAACATTTTGGAAAATGGACATGTTCTCAATCTCTAATATATCTTTATGCTGAGCTTTTCGCAACCAAACTGGGTGGGAACAGTGCATTTCACAGTGAAACCCTACTATGTGAAATAAGCAGATTTGGGAAATATCCAGGACAAGATAAAATGTATGTTCTTAAGGATGGCACAGCTAGTGAAAATAATTGAACGGCGGAGATAGCACTGTCCATAGTTAGCTAAAATTTATGTCTTCAAAACTCATCAACCGAGTTGTTCAAATAACATTCCTTTGGAACAGCGGATTGGGTACGAGTTGGGTTTCCGTGGTCCTTTACCATCGCTGGATCTCTGAACTTTGCGAGAGCTTACCAAGTGCTGATCAACAACGAGACCACGTGTGACCGCTAGATCCTTCAGACCTAGTGCAGAACGCAGAAGATTCGCTGAACAATTTGCTCTTAGTAAGGTCCATATTGCCGCAATTGTTAGAGATCTTACTGGTCAACACACCCAAAAGGAAACATCAGAGACTCTATAATATATAAAATTAAATAATCAGCGTGACTAGCTGAGTCGATTTAGCCATGTCCGTCTGTCTGTTCTCTGTCCATTTGTCGGAACCGTCGATATCTTATCTATACCACATAGCTGTCATACAAACTGAACATTAGGTATCAAGTGCTTGTATGGAAAACTTTTCTATTGGGCGAGACGTCTTCACGAAATTTGGCATGGAACGACCAAATAAGCAATGCAATCTCTGATGAACTTGTTCAAATCGGATGATCATAGCATACAAGTATAGTTGCCATACAAACTGACCGATCAAAATCAAGTTCTTAAAGGAATCTCTTAAAGGTATTTGTGAGAGGTATTCTAGCTTCAGTGCAGTCCTTTCTATTTTTTTTTAATTCTACTTTTCTACCAATCCCAAATCGTGTCTTATTTTCTGTCAAAAAGGGTTTTCTTCTCTGGTACGTTTACACACACATACACACGCGGTGCTGCATTTCAATTTTACGCCATGCCCGGCGGCCTCATTAGTTGCTACCGTAGTTAGCCGGTACAATTTTTTGGCGCGAAAGTAAATGAGAATTTCATGAGAAGAAAATACTCATACACCTTTATGCATCCATATTTCTATATTTGTAAATTATACAGCTCGTATCGTTTTACGAAGAGCTTAAAAAAATGGAACGAAAAGAATTAGAAAGTTAAAAATATGCATTCCACTGTCTGTCTAGCAGTCCCCTAGACTGATTTGGTAAGGCTGTTATGTAATTGCAGAATATCACATAAAATGTGCACACACAAAACGTGCAAATTTACTTGCTAACAGCACATTTACGACACTTTTCCGCTGATTTCTTAATTTTAAAGCTCCTTCACACTTCTCAGCTCTTCTCGTTCCATTTATGGGGCTCCGAAAATATTATTTACACCTGCTTTAAATGCTTCTGTGCTGTTTTTGTTGTTTGGATACACAGCTATTAACATGTGTGTGTGTGAGTACGCCTAGCCTTAATTTGTATGCTCTGCAGACTCATGTTTCATTGAAATTTACAGTTAAATTTAATGACTGACAGTGCACGCACATGTAATATCAGGGTTCGAGTTAACCAGAAATCATTGGGGCGGAGTTTTTCACTCACTAAACTGATTTTACAATATTAAATTGAAGTATTATTAAGAAAATTAAATCAACTCCAACTCATTATAAGCTATTTGAAATGGATTTTGAAGCATTATAGCTTAGGATTCTATGAAAGGAATTATACAAAGTCGAATCTTACTTAGTAAATCGAATGTTTATGTTTATGGAAATTTAAAATTTGAAATTGACACTTAGGTCTCTATATATGTATCTCGAAAAAGAACTATATTTTTAATAATAATTAAAAGCAGTCTCGAAATATATTAATACATTGTTTTTGAACGAATCGAATTTACAGCAAACGTATCAAAGCAATATGTGCTGCAAGTCAATTGTGGTCGGGCCGACGTCTTGAGAGAATCTTTTAGCGAGAGAGAGAGCTTACTCAGGATGGAATCAACTTTCTCTTTTCAAAGCAGAGAAGTAAGATGAGTAAAAAAATTTAATCGTTTGCCATTGCAACCACTTAATACGATGATTCCTAATATTTACTCACACTAGGTAGCCTCACTAGGCGGCAGCACCCAGGAAAAAGTCAAAGAAACATTGTTGGCGACCTCGGTCCGCGGGCCATGAAGTACTCAGTACTCAGGGAACGCCTAGTGTATTCTACAACTGGATAACTAGATAACATCGGTTCATGCGGTGGCACAAGATCCTTTCGGCCCAAGATCGATCGTAACAGGTCCAGTAAGCTCTTTGCCCTCAGTAACGCTAGCCTATCTTTAGTTGTGGGGATAATAATGGCCATTGCCCTATCAGCGTCCATGCTATAAGGTTGAGAATTTTACCGGACGCCAGCTACAGAAGCTGTATGGAAAAAGAAGAGGTGGAAACATCTCAACACTTCCTTCTTGACTGTCCCTTGGGAGCTCCCACTTTAAGAGATCCCACCGCACTGGTTGGAATATAAAAGAAACGCTTGAAAAATTTGTATTGACCTTAGGGGGCATAGGAGTTCTATTTTTATGGCTTCACAAAGGACTGCATATAGTAATCCAAGTGCGATCTCCGGATCAGCCATTAAACCTAATCTAACCTAACTTTTGATCTTATTCCAGTTTGGATTATGTTCGAACTTTTCGTTCGTAGTTTCTATGACTTAGACTTAATAATATTCTACTAAGAAGCCGTCTATCTAACTCGATTAAATTAATATTAACAACACAACATATGGTAATCTAACGTCACCCTGAGCGTATGAGTATACTCCTCTGGACGTAAATTGCTCCAATAATTAAAACGAAGCAGAGAAGGAAGAGTAGTGGCATCTTCTCCATTTTCGACGCTACGAATACAACACTACGCATTTTACACTGCGTGCGATCAAATTATAAAAAAGAAAATATACTTTATTATTCACTTTAAACATTTTTGCATTACCTCCAGGAGGGTAAAAACGGTTTCCTCCGAAAAAAGGTCTCTCGCGGTGAAAAAGATTTTTCTTCTTAAAATAATATCAAATCTAAAAGCAATGAATACTAATAATGATCGAAGGATAAGAAAACAGCGTTTTGAGGTTTAAAGGTTTAGGAGTCAACTAAGTTAAAATATGCTTACAAATACTATTTGCTGGATCAACTTCAAATTTACGTAGAATATTCTTCTTCGTGAAATTTGGCATGAGTTATTGCTTAAAGCAGCGATGCTATCTCAAAAAAAATTGTTCTGATCGAATGGCTATAACATATAGCTGTCATATTACCTGAACGATCAAAATCAAGTTTTTTCAGTGCAACCGCAGTTAACGTTCTCTTCTTGTTTTATTTTTAAATTTACAAATGGATATAACCCCTTTAATAAAATAATCCGATTAACAAACTCTTTCCATCCTATGATATGCTTTGGCAATGAAATTTAAAAAAGTTACACAATGTATACTATAAATACATGTGCATGTAGATATACAGTTGTTCTTCGGAAATAAGTAATATATGTAGTTCTGTCAACAAATAGCAAGTAAGGATGAGCTAAGTTCAGGCGTAGCCGAACATTTTTTTCTCTTGCAACTTGCAAAGATTATAGCCGGAGAAATAATTTCAGGTTCTGGTAATATTAAAAAATATAGCGAAAGGGTTTAACTGCATTGTTCGACAAAATCGTGAATGGATTATAATCAATTTTCCAAACTTTTCACCGAATTACAATAATATATCTCACAGTTTGACCGATACTTTCGGCAAAAAGTCAGCCATACATACATACATATTTGGTGTTTGGGTTCTTCAAAAGTTATAGTCCGATTTTAAAAATTTTTGAGCGTTTTTTTATCCGGATACATTAATTGGTTCTTGATTTGCATACAGGAAAATAAAAGAATCGTATGGAATTTAAAATTGTGTTATATGAGAAGTAGGCGTGGTTTTTCACTGTAGTATAGGAATTACAAAGTAATATTATATACCGAATAAGGGGTAAATCGGTCGAGTAAGTCTCGAAATATGAATTTTCCCCTAAATGTCGGCGATGCCACGCCCGTCGTCAAAACTTCACACCGCCTCCTATAAAGCCCTCTAGTACCATCTGGGGTGTAAAATTTTATGTCTGTGAAGCAGACTTTCAGTAGTTTTTAACAAAACCGTTATAAATTAGGACGGCGGGATTATTTTCCGATTTCCTCCATTTTCACACTGTCGGTAGAGGTCCTTAATGGATTTATCCCAAGCGAATTTGAGTGATATTAATTGATATGGGAGATATGTACTTATTAGATGACTACTTTTTCCCTGTACCAAATTAACGTTTTATATCTTATACTACTGCCTAGTTATGGCATTTTACATGTTTTCGATTATTGGAGTTTTGTGAGCATGGCACTAGAACAAGTGTACAAAATTTCATTATGATATCTCAATTTTTACTTAAGCTACAGCTTGCACGGAGAAACCGACGGACGGACGGACAGACGGTCACCCGGATTTCAACTCGTCATCCTGATCGTTTGTTTATAAATAACTCTATATCCAACCCAGTTCTTTTAGGTAATACAAACAACCGTTAGGTGAACAAAACTATTATACTCTGTAGCAGCATGTTGCAAGAGTATAAAAATTAGTTTTTAGTAGGAAATGTTGACTTAACATATTATATAAATGAATTCGGTACATAATACAAATATTTCCGAATCGAAGATTTGGTTGGGTTTTGTTATTATAGTCATAAAAAAATTATAAAACGCATTGAAATATTTAGTGATTTATTCACACAAACCTGCTCATCAGCAAAGGCTGTATGTATGTAGATACCCGCATTTACATTTAAATATTTTGTCGTAAAATGTACTTCACATACTTTTAGGGGCTTGAATAAAGATGCCAACGCTTCAATGAAGATGCACTGTTGGCTTGTAAACTGGTATAAATTAGGCCAAATCATATGTTAATATTGCAAACAATTTAATAGATCGATAATCTATACACAAAATTGAAACCACGCGGAAAATTCTATTCAACAAAATATTTTTGAGTACTAACATATTTAATATTCATTAACATACTCTGGTTTAGAGCAATTTAATTTCGATAAGCACGAAATTTTTACCGATATAAGAAGTAGATGAAGCATGGCTAAAATATTGAACCGAGTTTAAAGCGTGGAAAAGTGGGACAGCCGCTTGGAAAGTTATGACATCTATGGAATGATCCATTTGAGGGAGAAGATAGATCTGTTACATCAAGACAATGCAAACCAAGAAATTTATTTTGGAACAAGATATAAATCGTACTACAAGGATAACATTGAAAGTTGGGGGACTGCTATCGGTGACATCTATGTTGAATAAAAATACTAATTTTGGTAAAAAATTATAATTTGTTTTAAAAGCCTTTTCAACCTATGACTCTAAGAAGGATCAACATTTATATTTATTATATAATTGCTTCTTTTCTATTCTTCTGTCTTCGATGACCAGAAAATGCTAATATGAGCATGGCGTTTGAGTCACGAGTTACTCAGCAATTTAAAAATATTTGTAATACTTTTTGAGTTACAATCTTCTAAAGTGTAGATATCAATCAGTTTATCGCGTTTTTCTTAAAGCTACATTTTTCAAGTTGGCTGCAGTTGTAACTCGTAACCAAATTCTTCAATCGCTCTGATTTCTCCAGCTATGTTGTATACGTTTCTTCGTAACGTGACCCTCCAATTTTTATTTTGCATGAAAAACGTAATTTTGGCGGAACGCAAATGACCTAAATTTTGAGCAAAATGTTTGTTAAACATTTAAAACTTTTGTGTATATTCATTAAATATCTAAAAATATTACCTCAACATTTTAAAACATATCATGCAGCAGCTTGCGCTCAACAAACTCACAAAATTTCCATTTTTAGCATTAATTATGAAACGATTAATAATTAGTGGATTCCTGGTATTGAATATACTCATAACAAGAAACGATACGTGTGGCACTCGGGGACTGCCGCGGTTAAGCTATTGCATATAATTATACTCTAACCACCTGTTGCTACAGAGTATAATAATTTTTTTCACCTAACGGTTGTTTGTATCACCTAAAACTAATCGAGTTAGATATAGGGTTATATATATATAAATGATTAGGATGAAGAGACGAGTTGAAATCCGGGTGACTGTCTGTCCGTCTGTCTGTCCGTGCGAGCTGTAACTTGAGTAAAAATTCAGATATCTTTGTGAAACTTGGTAGACATGTTTCTTGGTACCGTGAGACGGTTGGTATTGCAAATGGGCGTAATCGGACCACTGCCACGCCTACAAAACGTTATTAATCAAAACCAAATAAATTGCCATAACTAAGCTCCACAACAAGATACAAGACTCTTATTTGGTATACAGAATCACAATAGGGAGGGGCATCTGCAGTTAAAATTTTTTTTTTAAAGTGGGCGTGGTTCCGCCCCTAATAGGTTTAATGTGCATATCTCGCTAATGCTATAATAACAAAATTCACTGGAAGCAAATGTTTTTAGAACCTCTACCTACAGTGTGAAAATGGGTGAAATCGGGTGGCAACTCCGCCCACTCCCCATATAAAGGTAATGTTTAAAACTACTAAAAGCGCGATAAATCAAGCACTAAACACGCCAGAGAAATTGAATTTTATCTTTGGGATAGTATGAGATGACTTTATAGGAACCGCGTTCAAAATTAGACAGTGGGAGTGGCACCGCCCACTTTTAGGTGAAAACCCATATCTTGAGATCTGCTTAACCGATTTCAACCAAATTCGGTGCATAACGTTCTTCTCATGTTTCTATGTCATAGTGCGAAGATGGGCGAAATCGGACTACAACCACGCCTATTTCCCATATAACACCATTTTCAATTCCATCTGATTCTTTCACTTTCCACTATGCAAATCAGGTAACAATGATTATATCGGGGTAAAACTTTGCGTGAATACGTTTAAAGTATGCCACATTGTGACCAAAAATTGTCTAAATCGAACCAAAACTGTTCAAGCCTCTAAGTACTAAATATGTGGACCCCAGTGAATATAGTTGACCTTCTACCGAAAATATCAGTCAACCCACAAAGAAATTTCAAACGAGTATACCATTTGACTTTGCGAGAGTATAAAATGTTCGGTTACATCCGAACTTAGCCCTTTCTTACTTGTTTTTGATTAACTTATGCAATTATAATTATTTATTTATTCTGAATGCAGTATTTTTTTTCTTTAATATTAATTTTTTGATATTTATTCAAGTTACACTTTTTGAACGTGGTTACCGATTAGTAAACACATTATTTTCATATATTGAATAAATGAGAAGTTAATATTGTTGAAAATATTTTTATTATCTTCAGGGATAGAGGGATGCCCAACTTTATTCAGTGTGAGAGCGAATCAAAATTAGCGTTTTTTATAACAGTTTCCATCGGCTGTCCCTCTTTTCCCAAATGCTTAACGTCACACCTCCTGAACTTTGACAGTTGCCTGAGTTTAGGAGGTTTTGACGTTTAGCAATTGCGCTCTCATTTCTAGTGGGAGATGAGGTGGACATCTCTTTATCTCTGATTGTAACTATAGGTTTATGGTAACTGCAATATAAGTTTTAGACTTGATATTCTCTAAATATCTGGAAAATATCACGTCAATGGTGGTGCCATATATTTTTGTGGATCATTATTTAATTATAAATTCAATTTTTCCGAAAGATCAGTTGTCAACCGCTCTGATGTTTTATCAGCGAAGTTGATGTTGAAATCGCCAGCTCATATAAGTGGAAATTTATTATTGAATCCGATTGAAATACCTAATTTCAACTGTGTTGTTCTATTCAAACGATATACTGTTCCAAAAGGTGGTGCAGCTATTTACCAAAACAATAATAATGTTACTAACATTATGAGTGCGAATATTGAATAATTTATTTGTTATTAATTAAGTTTTTATTAAATTCCATATTTTTATTTGCTATTAAAAAAATTGTAATTGTATATTATTTTTGAATCACTCTGTTCTTCAATTGATTTGTTCCGTTTGTGATATTCGAAAATACGCCTACAAGTATGCAAACATTTTGCGCATACTTTGAGATCATCTTAGGTTTATTTCTTAAATTTGGTCACCGCGCTCAAAGTCCGGGATAGAAGCTTTGCAATAGGTTAAAACAAGGACACAAGGTTCGGGTGTAACCGAAGATTTCATACTCTTTCAACTTGCAATGAACAAAGCCAAAGAAAAACCTTAACCCTTAAATGCATGATTTTATTTTTAGACCGAGAAAAAATATATTTTGGAGCCATGAATATGCTGATTTAGGGAAAAATAATAAAAAAAATAGTTTTTTTTATTTTCATAGCTATTTTTATTAAAAACCATTTGTTGCAGAACTACAACACTATGCACTCACAAGACAATAACTACATATGAAAATTTTTAAAACAATTTTTGGTTGTGGTAAGACAAAGAGCTACTCCACACTTTTCACACCTGTTTTGCGTGTATCCCTTGCATCCAGGCATTTTGCATCTGCTGCGAACACAATTACCAAGCCAGTGACCAACATTAATATGTTGAGCTGGTCCTCTCCTTTTTTTTGCTTGTATTTCCATTTCAACACTGTTGCTGGTACTTGGCCTTCCTCTTTTGTTGCAGAGTTCAAATGAGTTATTTACTTTGGCTAATACCTCAGCTAGTTCCAGTCTATAGTTACATAGGTTTAGAACTGATGAATTGGCTTCAGTTGTTTTTAAATTTTTATACACAAGCCAAGAATTTATTACCGTCATGTCCAATAAGTGGTAAAAGATACGAAGATACCACTTTCGGCTTCTCATTGCAATTCGGTACCTCCCAATAAAGCTATCCATTAGGTCCACTCCGCCCATATGGGCATTATATTCCTTTATTATATGTGGGCATGAAATTTTAATTCTAGTCTTATTCGCCTTGTCAAATCTTTCTACTTGGCCCACAGGTTCAGCTCCAACATATGAAGATAGAAAAGTTACAACTTTATTGTCCTTCCAAGTAACTGCTGTCAAATCAATACCGTCAAATTCAGTCATCTGCTCTTCATAAGTTCCACGAGGAATAGATTTCTTCATCATTGTTTTTTTGTCCGGCAGTTTGCAGTTCACTAGCCTGTTAGATTGCACAGTACCTAGGCTATGGATTCCTTGTTTGGCAAGATAGGTAACTAAAGGTACAGAGGTGTAAAAATTATCAAAATAAATTATATGATTTATATGCCTTGGGACACCAAATCGGTTGACAGTCATTATGTCCTTGATTGGTTGAAAACCTACAGTATTTGACCAGTATAGCCGTACATTGGGATATTTTATAACAGACATGTATATCAGTATCGCCATAAACTTTCTTAGCTCAGTTTCAGATAAATTTAATGGTTTAGTCACATTTTTTTGAACGGAATACAAATTAGACTCTTCCACAATCCTTTGAACTATTTCTGATGTAATAAAATGTGAAAAAATACTATAGGGAGTACCAGTAGTAGCCTCATCCTTCAGTTCAGGTGGGTATGTAGTGTCTCCATGAAAAGCTGTCTGGTCAGAATTCAAAACAATTTTTTTTACCTTCCATACGAGTCCTCTCATAGTTGCTCGGCGACTAGTTTGACTTGTTAAGGGGAATGGAACCTGTGGCACTTGATCATTTGCTGTAGCTTCATTTATCAATGGCGGGTCCCTGCCATGAATGGATCATTATCGGGGTCATCATTTTCCTCTTCTAATTGACTCTCAAGATCGTGAAGCAAATCGTCTCCATTTTCATAAAAATTCTCATTACCTTCTGTATCCGAGTCCTCAAGACCATCTTCCGAAATCTCTCCATCATTTATTAGAGTTAAATACTCTTCTATTTGCTTTTGATTGAAGTATGGCATCTGAAAACCAATAAAAGTGATAGTTAGTAACTAAACAGGGACATTTTCTAGTAAATGCATGTTGTTGCAGATTTACAACAACAAAACAAACAAAATTTCCGAACACACCAAAAGTTTTTTTTATAACTTATAAATTGTACTGAAAAGAAGATGAATTATTACGTAAAATAACTAATTTTGTTTGAACGTACCTTCGAAAACCAAATAATTACACTGCAAAGCAAATACACAATTTTCATCCGCTCCAAAATTACGATCGGCTTTGATTTGTCAATGTCAATTTAAATTTGACAGTCGTGAAGAAAAAAAGTGTGTTGCCACTCGATTAAATATATCACCATGATAGTAATAATCCTGCAACAGCATGCATTGAACTCATACTAATAATTTTATGGTCGTTTGAATGGTATGTTGCAGTTTTACTACTTTATGCATTTAAGGGTTAAGGTGTTGGCAAAACTTTATTTTAACAATGAAAAATGGAAATTAGGCTGCACCGACGCTTCGCAGGCGCATTTTTTATAGCATAAAAGAGTATAAAGAGATATTTATTTTACTGCCTTAATAAATAATTCATGCTAAATTTCTTGATATACTCGTAAATATTGGGTATTACAAATCACAGAATTTTGATGAAGGCTTGTGTTCCTGCTTAGCTTAATATATCACACATTTTGACCAACCTATATGGTATAAAGTCAGGTGGAAATTTGTAAATTCCTATATAGGGTATATTGGGAGCAAAGAAAGGTCTGCACTGATGACATCAACTTTTAGCATTGCTCAGGTATACTTTTCATAGATATTGGCCGATATATACAAAATAAAACCGGAAGTTTAAATATCTTATATATCTTTGGTATATGGTAGATGGGGGAAGTAATGACTCGATTTCATCTATTTTATTAACAGAAAAAGATGCTCTCTAATTTTCATTAAGGTACCTCAGATATCATCACGAATATTTATATAAGGAGTAAGGCCAACCACAAAAAAAGAGCAAGTTCTCACCCGATTTTATTTATTTTGGGCACAGAGCCGAAAGTTATTAAGATAACTCACCTATTGGCCGATATACAGATCGGTTAAAAAGTTTCTGTGCTCGAAATGAAAAAATACTGTTTTTGGTACGAACTATATTTTTTATTCAATCTACCTTAACTTCAATTCCGATGATCTCACAATAATTTTATTCCATCCCTATAATGACTTTCCGGAAGTTCTGCAAAATACCCGTCTACGGCTGGTTGGTTGGCAACTTTTTTCGAAAATCCAAGCAAATTTTTCATGGAACTAAATAACATTATTCTGTAATGAATTGCCTATTTTGATCAATGACCTTTGCCATCTTTCAGGCAGCATCATAATCCCACGTTCATAAAACTTCTGGTTTTTATTAGCAAAACACTGAATCAGGTACAATTGGACATCAGCATCATTATTGAAATTTTTACCATTCAGGACTATATGGTGGATGTGGCAAAACATCCCAACCAAGCTCCAATAATTTTTGCCGAGTGACTAAATATATGGGTGGCCTTGCGTTGTCATGATGGAATACAACAGCTTTTCGATTTATCAATTCGGGCCGCTTTTCTTCAACTGCATTGTTTAATTTCGTTAGTTGTTCAATGTAGACAACAGAATTGATCGTTCGGTTCAAAGTAGACAGTTTCTTTATATTCCCATCAAACTGATAACAAAACTTTCTTTTGATGTCGTTTTAAAAATGGATAATTTTTGAATATAGCCAAGCTGTTTTAAGTGATTTTGAATGCATGTATGTGATACCTGAAACTTCTCTGCAATCTCACGTGTTGTCGATTATTGCTTTGATTAGGTCGTCATCAACTTCAACTGGACGACTAGAGAGTTTTTCATCTTTGAGTGAAAGATCACCAGAACGAAATTTGGCAAACCAATTTTGACACTGCCGTTCTTTTATGGTTTCGTCGCCATAAACAGCACATAACTTTTTGTGAGCTTGCGATGCGTTTTTCCCTTTGCGAAAATAAAAAAACCAAAATATGACAAAAATGTGTTCCTTTTGATTTTCCATTTTTCAACGAACGCCAAACGAAAACCACGCAACCGATCAAAAAACTTTTTTTACTGATTGACAGCTAAACTGCAAACTATCAAATAACAAAATGTGCTTTACATTTGGACTACGTCAGCAAACCTAAAAGTTAAATTTGAAGCCATCTATGAGTGAAATTCGCAAGTACTTAGTTGTCAACCATAGCTTCTTCATTCGACGAAAAAGTTGTCCACGAAGGAATTTTCAGGTTTCTGAAGAGTTAGTTCACCTGCTTTGGAGCTGAACAACCAGCATCAGTCCACTGTAAACGTTCATGTCTCAATTTAGGATCATGGTGGTAGATCCAAGTCTCATATAAAACGATACAAGAAATCGGTTGTATTCTGCTTAAAATGCTCCAAATTATGCTATGAAAGTTTTTGTCGATTCAGTTTTTGTTGTTGTTGAATTGTTAACGTACTCGTTCGTCTGAGATGCCTTTGGCATTAGCAATTTCATGCTTAGTCAAACTTGGATCTGCACTAACAATATTATGAACTTGCTCAATGATTTCCGGTGTGATTGCGGTTTTGGTCGTCCTTCGCGTGGGTCGTCTTCAAGCCTAGTACGACCACGTTTTTTCCACAAGCCCATTATTCAACATACTATTATCAGTAAATGATTTTCTTCTAATTAAAATTATACATCTCAAGCTCTCGAAGTGGAATATTTTTAAGGCATTAATTATGCAAAGTTTAATTGGTGCTTTAATTGTATACTGAAAAGTAAAAAATTAAGATTATGACACAGAATCTAAGGATAATTTTACCTGCCAAGTTTGTTTGAAATTGGTGGCGTGGGACCGGATATATGTGACTTCACCTATATGTGAGTGGTGCCACGCCTATTGTTTAATTTTGGCACCGGTTTATATAAAGCCCTTTTGTGCCATCCTGGATGTAAAACTTAATACCTCTGATAAATTTATTTATTTATAGCGTAGTAGTTTAGCAAAACCATTATATAAGGTCTTCTGCTGATTTCCCCCATTTTCACACTTTCGTAAAAGCTATTGAAAATATTTGTCCTGTGCAAATTTGAGTGATATGGCTTGAATGGCTTGTGAGTTATATACATTAAATCTATTAGTAGGTGGGGCCATGCGCGCTTTTGCAAAATCTTCAGCCCACATGTGGCCCTCAGCTGTGCGAGCCCCTGTATCAAATTATATTTTTCTATTCTAATTTGCGGCGTAGTTAAGGCATTTTATAAGTTTTCGGGTAATGTCGTTTTGTGGGCGTGACTTTGGACCGAATTCGCCGTGGCAATGGACATACCGACGAACAGAAGGATGCACAGACAGTCAATCGGAATTCAAATTGTCTCGTCATTCTGATCATTTATATATATATATATATATAATATATCACACTATATCTATCTCAATTAGTTTTATGTGACACAAACAACCGTTAGGTGAACAAAACTATTATAATCTGTTGCAACATGTTGCAAGAGTATAAAAATATATTCATATATTATTTCAATTCTTTTTTGCTTCAAAAAGTCCTTTCCTTTCGCGTAACGTTTCCAAAACTAATTCAAATTAAATGTTATGATTACGAGTACTATTGTTGTGTCACATTTCCCGCAACGTTTTGCAATACAATGAATAAGTCTGTGTTGGAATAAATATAATATTAATCATATTCGAAATGTGGCACTCTAACAAAAGCTATAAATAAATATTTCGGTGTAAATAGATGCTGGAAATCTGCCATGCAACACACTTTTCATTAACTACAATCGATTTACAGTGCAGCGCCGATACAATTACTGCAACGTGCCATAACCGCAGGCACTTAGTGGCAGTGTGCAGTGTCCCAGACAAACACATAAATACTCGTATATCTACGTGCAAATTTATAATGTGGCCTGTATACTTGTACATATGAAAATATGTTGCGACATGTTGGCCAAACGTAGCAATAACTCATACAAGTATGTACATATATTGCCAATATTGTAAGTGCGGTGAAAGAACCGGTGGGCTCGCCGAGACGCAGATTCAACAAAACGCTTTGTCAGTGGAGAGAATATAAAAAATGAATGTTTAATAACAAAGGCGCTACAACAAATGCAAAGTCGCACAAGAATCGCAACAAGAGTTTGTCTGTTTTTCGTTGCTACTGGAACTGCTACGGCTTTTTGCAGCTTCGGGTTCCACCGGCGATTCATTTACGCACGTTTTTAGCAGCCAAAGGCCACAATATTCAAAGAATTGTATTTTTTCGATCGCTTACCAATAGTGCCACCAGGCACCAATCAAAATTAACACTGCGGCGCTTAGGAGCGCACATTTACGCGTGAGTCTGCAGCCCAGGCGACCGTTAAGGTTAGATAAGTTTCTTTAGAAAACATAAAGTTAAATAACAACTAACCTAATAAATGAATTGATTTGTTCCGCAATAAACGCTAATAAATGTATATCTAATTTCTGCTTATTCTAATGGTTTTAAAAGTTTTGCTCGCTTACCACTTATACTAGATCTAACATTTACTTGATTTCAAGTAAGAACATTAACCAATAACTCTATAAAACTTAGATGTATGTATAGATTGAAACTAAGAAATTATAGTTCACAAAACTTGTATTGATAAAGAACGTTTACAGTTGCCACGGTCAATCAAAAATTCTTAACTCTGTAATATTCGTAAAATTATGAGGAGAGTGAAGCAATGATCAATCTCCAGGTAATATGGCATTTTGATACAAAAAGGCAGCTACTGGACTCATTTTCGAAACCATACATTCCAAAAGGAGTCTATGATTCTAGGAACTCGTGTTATCTGGGAAAAGGAAAAAACGTAGACTTTGGCTGCACCGAAGCTATAATACATTTCTTCTAGCAAATATATGCGAATATAAATCTGAGAGCATAACCGGCCCACGGACAACGTTTTGCTAGTGCTTTATAGCCATGTTGATTGACAAAATAACCTTCAAGTCGAATTAAGCTTACTTTATAAAGAAACCCGTTCGTTTATTATTATTATTATGTTATATTCTGTATCTTGATTTTGATCGGTCAGTTTGAACGGCAGCTATAAGCTATAGTGGTTTATTCTAAAAAATTTCATGAAGATATCTTGTCAGATAAAAACATTTTTTATACAAGAACGTGGTTTTGATCTGCCTGTTTGTATGACAGCTATATGCTAAAGTGCTCCGATAAAGGCGGTTCCGACAAATGACCAGTTTCTTGGGGTGAAAAGGACGTGTGACAAATTTCAGATCGATATCTCAAAAACTAGGTGACGAGTTCAGTGAGTGTAAAAGAACTGTATAAGACCTACCAGTAAAGTACGTACGCTTTCGAATTTATAATTTCTAAATGGTTTTTTACCTATTTTAAAAAACATCCTTGTTTACGTATTTTTATTTCGTAGTTATAAACTTTCGCATATCTCACATTTTCAGTTTTATTTAAAAATAATTGTTGAGCATACTCAAAGCTCTGCAAGCCACAATTAAAATTTGCAACAATTTGCAACTGCGCCCGAAACTGCAACTGTTATAGTTGTTGTATTTTTTATTACTGTTGTAAAAAACTGAAACTTAACGTTGAAATTTTTGTTTGACAAGTAACAGTTTGATTGGCTAGCCAAACTGTTGGTGTTGATTTGGTTGCTCACGGCACTTTGATGGATATTTCGCTAATTCTTCGGGTTATAAATGGCAAGTCAAGCCGGGGTTATGACGATGAAGTGGTTTTGAACAAAATTTTAATAACATTGCTTGCTCACCTTACACCGCACAAAGAACATGGGTTCGTACATGTGTTCGAAATAGCTGTGGGATGCAATATTTGAAGACATATAATTAAGAGTGTGTCATGCATAGGGTATTGCTAGATTTAATGACACACATATATTAGGGCGTGTAAATTGGATTAGAGGAAAATATTTATTTTAAACGCTTACGTTTTGAATGTAAAATCTGTATAAGTTTCGACAATTAAAGGCAAATGAGGACAGTTTTGTCTTGACAATGAAAACAGAAACCAATAATTAATGCATCGTAGGTTAAAAAAACTCTAGGTCAACGAATTCGTATAGGCTTGTGGTCTCTCTATCATGCACTTATTAACTTTAGTCCTACATATTGTTTAATACCGAGAACTAATATGTATAGATATAGAGTTATATATATAGAAATGATAATGATGACGAAACAATTTGGAATCCGTATGCCTGCCTGGCCGTTCGTCCGTTCGATGTCTTAATTAAACTTGGTAGAGTAGTGGTGTGAACCTTTTTAAAAAGTGTGTGTGACACGGTCCCTAATAAGTTAATGATACACATCTCACGAATGACTTAATATATATTAACAAAATTTTCTTAGGACAAATCCGTTTGGCATCTCCTATGACAGTGTTATGTTAAAAATTACTAAAAGTGCGCCATATAGGAGCCGATATGAAAATTAGCCAATGTGCGTGGCGCACCCCAATTTTAGGAGAAATCCTATAGTTTAGTTATCATTTTACCAATTTCATGACGTTATCGAAATAAAAATGTTCAAAAATAGTGCTTTTAAGGTATTTCATCTCAAGTCCAAAAATTGTTGAAATCACACCACACCACAACTCTTAAAGCCGTCAGATACCGAATACGTGAACCTGAGTGCATATGACTGACTTTTAATCGAAAATATCGGTCAATCTGTGAGAGACAAATATTTTTGAAAATTTGAAATAAACTGTTTATGATAATGTGCTCTTGTGTCAAAAATGGGTAAAAGCGTATACCTATTATATAGATTTTCGGACAACTTGTAGACTTTATTCCGCTTATGTCGTTCAATATGTGAGTTATCTTTATGAAATTCAGAGGAAATATCTTTTCAATATATATAATATATTCTCATCTCGATTTGTTGGTACAAAAAACAGGCAAACAGTTTTTTCCAAATTGCAGTTAAAATGGAGACCACATAAATGGAGCAAAATTAAAGGCAAATATACCTGAAATAGTAAGAATGGTGAGAACTAAAAGTTGAAACGTAAAACTAGAAGTTGCTTGAACTTGAAGAAGAACATAACACTGATGGTGAAGATAAAGGAAAAACCCGATGATTCCAACAATTTGCTAATAACTTTCATAAAAATATTGATTTTTCTCTTTTTCATGTCGTTGGCAAAAGTTGTATACAGAAAGTATATGAATGCACAAACGAGCAAAAATGACGTGACAAAAGTGACAAAAATTAGTCCAATATTATTTTAATTATAAAATTTTTAGTTTTTTGTCGCAAAATATTATATATCATTGATATAAAAAGAAGACTTGCATGATGCCCATGATTTCACTTTTTTACTAACTTATTTCTTCAATTTGGATTTGGAGGCTAACTTCAAAAAACAGAGAAAGCACTTTTTTACTTATGTTTAACTCCATCTCTTGAGAAAGATAAGGGCAGTGTTGTACAGTGTAATTATTAATATCAACCACAATATTGAAACATCAGAAGGAATATTTTTCATTCCTTCTCTCTGTGAAAACTTCATTTGCCTCTTTCTTGATATCTTCAACACGCATCAACTTCGCTACCTATTTTTATCTATTTTGTACAGTATTTCAGTTTTTCAAATTTTTTAACATGTATCGCGTTTATCTGCCCTTTAGCTAGAATTGCATTTCGTTACTATAATAATATACTTAGCTTAATGAATTGTTGCAACTTAAAGTCTTATTCAACGGCGAACAAAAGACTTCGAAAAATCCCACTTATTCAAATATGAGGGAGCGATAATGATGCTAAGACATAGTAGGCCTCACGATTGTTTAATTTTCATGAAGGTATATCTATGTTTCTTCGCTGCAATTAAGAGCATTGCTTAACTCCTTTTCACCATACTCGCAATAATTAATTTTTTTACATACCCGCATATACCTACATACATTCGTGAGTTCAAATCGGCCATAGGCGTATTTACTGAATATACCAGCCCAGAGCACTTGTCGCAACTCTTAAACTAGAGTGATTAAATAAATTGTAACTTTCCATGGCAGCATGACTTTTTGCTCATTTTGCGTTATGAATTTAAAGCAAGTACAATGTTTTAGTGTTTAAGCCTGTCAGAGAAACAGTTACGCACCTGAGCGAGATACATAGGTATGTACATATATTTGGTAGTGCAAGACATTTTGTTTCCAGTAGAGTTCTGTTTCTTGCTACGTTTATCGTGACTGCCCGGCGGCTGTAATTAAAAAGAAGGTGGAGTTAGTTAATTGATACTTTGTACATGTCGGCCTATGATTTTCAGCTAAACGGGCATACATAGGTATGCCGCAAGGTAGTTTTATACCCTGAGATATCCAACATACATTCAACATTAATTACGAGAGATTATGCCTCTGAATCAGAAATAAAAGTTAACAAGTAAGCTTACACAAATAAATATATACACAGTTAAATAGGTAGAAAGAAGGCACCCGTCCCTGTTAGAAGTATGTAAAGTGCGTACAAAGATCCGCTTCTAGCTGCTAGAAAATTATCAAAAAAGTTTTCGATTTTAAGAAAAGATGGTTAGATAAGTATGTAATTGGGCACCCTCCTGAGTATTGAAATATAATGTTACTAATGTCGTCAATTTATTCCTCGATTGTTCCGAGTACTCCTTGAATGCTTAAAAAAAATAATAATAATTTCTGTTTCCCTGTTTCAAAATATGATACCAAGCGGTTTCGAAATTAAACTGAAGGTACATTAGAGTACATCAGCCAAATGGCCACAGCTCCGTTTGCATATCTCCACCCGTTTACGCCAATTTTCGATGACCCGGTGCAGCATTTTAGATGGATTTCGGCTAGAGTGCGCTGAATGTTGTCTTCGAGCTACTCGAGCGTTGCTGGTCGATTGGCGTAAACCTTTCATTTAACATACTACAAGAGAAAAGAAGCGTTAAATCGCATGATCTTGGCGGCCATTTGACTGGTAATGGTTAATGTTTAGACATGAAACATGGGGCGCCGCACATTCTTGTTGGTAATAAAGATCGTTCGCATCGAATTAATCATATTCCGAAAACAAAAAGTTGGTCCACATCGTTTTATAACCCTCGCTAATGGTGGTAACGGCCCAATGATGCCGCCATGCCACAATCCGCACCCAACGATCAATTTTTGGGGATATTTTGGTTTGTTGACAAAGCCATTAAGCCAGAAATGGGCCTCATCTGAGAAGGTGCTTATTCGATGAAAATCGAAATTACAGTAGCCACCGGAGAGCGTGAACTTGAAGAATAGCCTTGTATAATTTCCAAGCGTTGTACCAAAGTGAAACGTGAAATGGTGAAATGGCAAACTTTACTGAACACACTGACAAAATTTACACAAATTACGCCATCCCTATTGGGAAGTTTGAATTTGTTATAATAGGTTTATGGAACTATGGGTAGTATTGAATGACTTTGAAAATCCTTAAATAAGGTATATGGACCTATCTTCTTTAGCATAATAACACATTATTACCAAGGAAAGACGTTCTCTAAGTTTAATTAATATAACTCGCAGATTGCACCTATTTTGGGTAAAGATTCAACCATGGGCATTCAGATCCTCATATTCGATATCCGAATCACAGTTATGATCCGATTTTGAATGTTATTGGACGTGAGATGTTATACCTTGGAATTTTATTACGAATTATTGTTATTATGAAGTAGGCAATTTGTGGATTCCAATCCAAAAGAACTGCGCCGGCTTGGCGCCCTAGAATATGCCAAATCAAATTTTGAAACTTTGTTCTGATGTGAACTGTATTCCAGTGAGGGTGGTCTGCAGTTTCTGTCTGTTGAGCACATTAGCGTCATGGATATTCGGCTTTGCCATTGATTTGGCTGGTTGATAAAGATTTCACATACCTATAACGGATCCATTTCTCATCACCAGTCACAATCCGATGCAAAAACGACTTCTTTTTGTAGCGATCAAGCAGCATTTCTGACTTGAAAAATCGTCCGTCAACGTCTCTTGGCTTACATTTTTGGTATCCCAATTTCCTTTCTTTTGAACGGTTTGAAATTGAACTTGAACAGTTTTGGTTCAATTTAGATAATTTTTGGTCAGAAGGTGGCATACTTTAAACGTATTATTCACGCAAAGTTTTACGCCGATATAATCATTGTTGCTTGATTTGCATGGTGGAAAGTGAAAAAATCAGATGAAATTTAAAATGATGTTATATGGGTTGGTTTTTGGTTTTTTACAGTGTTTTGAAATTTTCTTAGGTTTAAACTGATATCGTCAATGAGAAATTACTATGAAATTTAACAACTGTGGTTTTTTTTTGTAAAATTTTGACCTTGAATCAAGAAGGGTACCAATTTCGATATGTTTCGTACGCTTTTGAGGTTTTAGCGATTTACGTATATGTATGTTCTTCGACCGAACGAAAGCAAAAAAAATTATGCTATTAATATTATATATTATTAGGAAAAATAAGTAAATATCTTTTAACTATCTTTCAGTACTACGATATTATTTATATAGAAGCCAAAAGAATAAAGCAAACTTATATTATTGAATATTCTTAATTCCAATATTTCTCATGTTTTGTTATGCCAATCTATAGTTGATCCTTGAACAACAGACAGGTCGTGATGCAAATATCAATATTAATATAATCTAGGAACTTGTAGGAAACAACAAGTTTATATTCAAAAACTAATTCTCCTTTACCAAATATATTGGTCTTACTTTTCCGGATGCATAGATATCTTTTAAAAAGGCGACTATTTTGAACTCTTTTCGCATATATATTGTTCTATTTTTCTTAACAATGGTGTAAAACTGTAAACTTAAAATAATTCAAATCTTATAGGCTAGAGTTGCATACATCATTAAGTTGAATTAAAATATCAAGTTTAATAGCAAATCTAGCATTAGCATTATTCATGTATGTACAGTGTTTTTGACTCTTTCTTGTCTCGTTTGGCACACCTGCCGCATGCTTTTGGGAACGCACTTAAACGTTTGCTCGTTAATAATAATATCATCGCTCAGTAAAGAATTGGAATACATTAAAATTAACCCCGTTTTTTTTCTCCGGTGAAAATGAATTGCCAAACAGTTCGCAAGCATCGTATATATATGAACATACTCGTACATATGTATATGTAAATTCAGATATGCAAGTATAATAGCTTGCAAATACAATCATTAGCTATGTTTCTACATGCATCAGTATGTATAAGCGTTTGTATGTGCGTGTGAGCGGAGCTATAATCTTTTACAGCCGATCAAATTGAACTGTTACTCGTCGAATGTATTGCAGCTGATTGCATAAAAGTCATTGGATTGCATTGCATTTATCAGGCTATGATGTCAGCTCTTTGCCGAAATTGCATTAAATTTGAACCACGCACTACGCCCGGGGCAAATGTGGCAGCAACGATGACGGTTATTGCTGCAATGCGCTGGAAATGCAGTAGTTGCCACCATCATTCTTTTAGTGCAATTTACCGCCAGACTTCTTCATTCGTGAACCGCGATCTCAGAGCATGTTCGATTACAGCCGCCGACGACGTTAAGGTTACCGCCCATTAGGGTGTGTCAGAGCTCATTGTAAAAGAGTGCACTGTGTTTGTTGTAAACGCTGTTTATGCAACAATTTTAAGAAAAGTAATTCTACTAGTGGCGGTAAACATACATACATATATAAAACACGGTGTTCACACTTGCAGGGCGAGAGGTCAATTATGTAGGTATATGCCATAACTAACCATTAAATTAAGATATAAAACTGTAATTGCAGTAGCAAGGGACACCTGTGTGCCAAAATTTTTTTTAAAAATGGCCGTTGCCCCGTCCTGTAAGGGGGACGTTTAATGCATATATTTTCCAAACTACTTAAAACACAATAACGAAATTTGCTAAGGACAAATCCCTTAAGCATCAGTGTCCACACTGTAAAAATAGATGAAATCAGATGATAACCCTGGCTTGTCCCCATATTACGGTTCTAGTAAAAACTACTAAAAGCGCGATAACTCAAGCACTAAACACGCCAGAGACATTAAATTGTATCTCTAGAATGGTATGAGATTACTTTATAGGAATCGCGTTCAAAATTAGACAGTAAGCATGGGACCGCCCACTTTTAGGTAAAACCCCATATTTTGGCATCTGCTTAACCGATTTCACCATACATAACATTCTTGTCATATTTTTATGCTTCTGTGCGAAAACGGATGAAATCGGACTACAACCACGCCTACTTCCCATATAACACAATTTTAAATTCCATCTGACTCTTTCACTTTCCAGTATGCAAATCAAGCACCAATGAATATATCGGAATAAAATTTTGCATGAATAGTGTCTTTGAGGTGGGCAAATTTATTACTAAAAATTGTCTAAATCTAAATAAATTAAAACTATTCAGCCCCACATACCTATATTGAATATCTGGACCCCAGTTCCTACAGCGAAAATTTTATCGAAAATATCGGTCAATCTGTGAGATCTGTTATAGAAATTCGAAGAGAATCCTTTTCTGATAATAATATGCCTGTATGTCAAAAATGGGTTGTATTGGGTCAATAATTCCATGAGCCCCGATATACCTAATGGAATGATTTTCGAACTACTGGCTGACTTTACAAGTATATCGCAAATTTCAGCAAATAAGTAAGATACCTAAGCAAAATTTACTGGAAATAAAATATCGGATATACTTTAGTTCAATGCCGAAAAGATGTGAAATTGGTTCACAAATTACCCAACCTATCATATACAAGTACTACATATATCTATTTTCTTTGTTCTAACAAACTGTATGCAAATGAAGATATTTCCCTGGCTTTGATCCTGACAGACAGCAAGAGTATAAAAGCAGCAATTAAGGCAAAAATGTCACATTGCATTACCTCAGAGAATATCCATAGAAGTAGGGAGGTCGTAGGTGTGGCGGTTGCCGGAAAGCGGCTGCAAATATGATATACTGGGTTTCAGGCTAGAAGGGCATTCCGGGAAGTACTTCGCCAAAATCGTCGACGTTCTTATTACGTAAACTTTAGCTTGTATTTAACTGAACCTCCATCTGGCATTACAAAGGTCTATGTATGGCGTGACATCCAGCCGGTATAACCTAACCTAACCTAATCCACTTAGTGTAATGATCGCTGCAAACGCTAACTTTAAAGGTTTGATAGATACTGCTTCTATCTTACTATGAAAATGATAATCAGAATTCGATTTCACGTGGCCTAAACACTACTGTATGTAAATATGCTGTCGGGTTCCTAACGCTGTGTCGATGATGATGACTTTAGTCGTTACGATTGCATAACTTTTGAATGGTAGTATCATCAAGCTTACTACTACTTAGTAACGGGACAACAACAGTCCACAATTTCTGACCCAATGTTTCTACGTATGTCTCTCGACCAAATGGGACTGGATGATTGATTTATCGAAATCAAAAATAATTATTCAGTTCTTATTTTATAAGCAATTTTACGACACATTCTGAATTTTGCTAATTTATACAAAAGGTAGATTATTCACCTGGAGTTTATCCATTTAAATCGCGCCTTCCACAGAATCTATTAAGGGGTTTACCGAATTTATTAATTCGTCCTTCGAAATTCGCATAAGTTTTTAAGCATAATAAAATTAACGATTTGGAAAAAACTTGTAATAAAAACCGTCAACTATTTATGCATTCACCAACATATCATTTGCCAATCAATTAACATCAACTTAATTTTATACAGGTGGTCCATACACCTTTATTATGTTAGCACCATATGGTAATCATCGAAAAAGTTAATAATACTTTCCTCTGTAATCCACTCGTGAGAACGCTACGAAACTCTTCTGAGGAAACCGAATGTAATTTCAGCCGAACCTTAGAGTATAGAAAATTCGATTTACTGTTGGCTTGTTGGTGTTCATTCGAGAATAACTAATTTGAAGGCTATAATATATTAACTTCTTAATTGAAACTTGATTACTTTATATCCAAAAATTCTGAGGTTATTTCTAACAAGTAAGGAAGAGCTAAATTCGGGTGTAACCGAACATTTCCGGGGAAATACCTTCAGGTATGGCAAAACCTTATTTCAAAAAATGTTGCGAAAAATTTCAACACTCATTATTCGACGAAATCGTTAACGAATTACAATCAAATTTGGTATTTTATTAATTTAAACTCAATTAATTTTATAACAATATTCAGCTAACCCGTCAGCGAAACTTATATTAAAATCATCCTAAAATGAAATACATCTGCTAACATAAATTTAATATATTGACTTGATGTGGAAAACATTAACCAGTGGATTGGAATTGATTATATTGGAGATATGGGAATTTATATAGATAGGGAATATCACAAATTTTCGGCATTGAACTAAACTATATCCAACGTTCAGAAATAGGTCGATATATACGGTATAAGGCCAAACGGAAGTTTAAATATCTTATATTAGGTATATGGGATATATGTAGGTGTAATATTATTCCGATTTTATCTATTTTAATTTATATATTACTAACAAAAAGTGATGACCTCTTAGTTTCATTAAAGTACTTTACACACTATCAACAATATATGTGCATATATGGAATAAAGTCAACCGGATGTTTAAAAATCCTGATATTACTTATATTATATTTGGCTGCGGCAAGTTTTCGCCCGATTTTATCCATTTTAGGTACAGAGATGTACCGTTAGGAGAAAACCACGCTCACTTAATTTAATTAAGTAAACTCACCGTGTATGTGGGATGTAAGGTCAGCCGGCAGTTGGATGATTTTTCCATTAGGTATATGGGCTAAGGGAAATATTGGCCCGATTCAACCCATTTTTGACATACTATTATCAGGAAAGGATTCTCTCCTAAATTCAAGTATGTGGCATATCTCACACATTGACCAATATTTTCGATAAAATTCAATTGCTTAAATAGTTAATGTCCGATTTTAACAATTTTTAGACCTGAGATGGCATACCTTAAAAGCACTAATTGTACAAAGTTTTATCCGGATATAATAATTGGTGCTTGATATGTATACTGGAAAGAGAAAAAGCTTGTGGAGTTTTAAATGATGAGGTTATATGAGAAGTAAGCGTGGTTTTTGTGCAATTTTGCTAATTTTCGCAATTTAGCATGAGATTATCAAATTAATCCTAAGTATCAATTTTGGTTGAAATTGGTGGCATAGTTCCAGAGATATGTGATTTCACCAAAAAGGGACTTGGCACGCCCAGCGTCAAATTTTGAAAGTTACTCCCATAAATCCCTATTGTGACATCCTGAATATAATATCAGTGACCCATTTAGTTAATGATTTATCGTACTTTTAGTAGTGTTTAACAAAACCGTTATATGGTTTCCACTCACATATTTTCACACTGTCGAAAGAGGTGGAAAATTTTTTTTTTTACAAATTTTCAAACCACACAGCTTCCCTCATTATTGCGATTTGTTATACCGTTTTGCTATGAGTAAGCTTTTTTTACTACTCAAGTTCTCTTCTTAAAGATATTACATTTTTTGACAGTATGACGTATTTTACTGTAACAAGCTGAAATCAACACTTTTCCAAATTAATAAATCATTAAATATGTGACCCTGTTTTGTACCAGTCATAGGAGATTTAAGAAAAAGTCCCTATTTCATAATCATTTGTAGCTAAATCGACTAAAGTCATAACCTTACAGTGAGTACACAAACTTGGTTGCATCTTTCGAGGGCGATAAAGTTTGAATGCTATGGTAAATATAAAGTTAGAGTTGTATAATTGATTTAGGTATAATTATTGTAGGGCTCCGATGCTTCATTATATTCACCTACATATCAAGAAAAACTTTGTCAAAAAAGTAGTTTGGTGGTACTTTTGAAAAACAAACAACAATTTATCGGTCCTTTCATTGAATTAAAAACATATAGCAACGCACAAACAAAAGCGTTGAAATCCAACAATATTGACTACTCGATCGAAAATCGATCGCATGCGTCATATTTTCACAAAAGTTTTACTTATACTTGTACTTTTAATGCTACCAATCATTTAGCAATTCTCGCTTGAGGACCGGTTAATTGCCTAGCCACACAAACCTCTTTCTTGAGCGCCAATGATCTCTTCTTGGTGTAGCTGGTTCATAAAATGGCAAGCAACCTGTCGCATTGGACAAAGAGCCCGTGTTTTTCATGTCACAATAGCAACAACATTGAAGGAGTTAGCAGTTACTCCCGGTCGCCACTGTTAGGCGCTATCAAATACCGTAGGCTGTGCGCCGCCGACTGGGGCAGAATGACAGAGAGCCGAAATGACGAAGACGACAGGCCGTTGCCTCACAAATGACTGAACCCCGGCCGCTGTGTCACACTATTTTCACAACACTACTAACGGTAAGGAATATATACATATTCGTGTGTATGTGTGTGTGTTGCCTGGCATGTCAGGCCTTTCGGCTAAGTCAGGCGGCTGTGGTCCACTTTGACTTGCAAAAAAAAGTAAAAGTGCTTGTCGTCCGTCCACATCCAGCGTCAGCTTCAATAGCAGTTTAGGCTTTAATTTCGGCTCAGATATGCGTTCGCTGTATGCCGCTCAATTGCTGCAACACTACAGCTGCCACTCCGTTTCCCGCCCAATTTAAATGTGTTTAGCGACTAGACGGCATAGTTGTGTTTCGGTGTATTTCCATTGAAAAATTAGATTTGTTTGAACAGTATAAAAGCGTTTGCTCGATGCTACCACCGAATCAAACTGTCTTTCGCGTTCTTAAGCTACGATCCGTTGTGCGCACGTTGCCATCGAATTTGCTCACAGAGAAATCGCATATAAACTATTTTAAATCAGCTAACATGTTCAAATACGTGAGTACTCGCCGCGAGTTGACATCATCGGAAAATTGTGTGTATTTGAAAATGTGTGAAATCTACATAAATCCATGTGTGTTTGCTCTTTTCGACATCCTTTACAGGTTGTCATTGTCGCTTTGGCTTTGATCGGTAGCGCCGCAGCTGCACCAGGATACTTGAGTGGCGCGCATGGTGGTGCTCTTTTGGGTGGCTCTCTTCTGGGTGGCCTCCACTCTGGACCGGCAATTTCATTGGCGCCAGCCGCTCCAGCCATTTCATATGGCCATGCTGCACTTGCTGCTCCATCAATTTCCTATGCCGCTCCGGCCATTACCAAGATCGCTGCTGCTCCGGCCATTTCATATGCTGCTCCGGCCATTTCATATGCCGCTCCGGCCATTTCGCATGCTCCAGCCATCTCGTACGCCGCTCCAGCAATAACAAAAATAGCGGCTGCACCCCTAATCTCACACGCCTCGATCGCTGCTCCATCCTTGAGCTATGGCTTAGGACATGGTATTGGCTTGGGTAGTGGTATTGGCTTGGGTCATGGTATTGGCTTGGGTAATGGTATTGGTTTGGGTCATGGTATTGGTTTGGGTCAAGGCTGGTAAATCTGCGCTGCTAACGAATGGAAGAGAGGCGAGGGGAAATGGATTTCCTGTGTTACTGCAAAGAGTCGTTTTGTAAATGTAAATATGTTATGTAGATCGTTGTATTTTCTTCTTTTCTTATTTTTATGCTGAGAGACTCATTGAAGTCGTTTGTATAAAAGTTTCTGCCGCTGAAAATAAACAAAAAAATATTAAAATGCCTAGTGTAAACATTGACGATTTTAATTTTGCTAATAATTTTGAGAAAGTGACGTTTCAATATTGATTAGGTCATCACATGACACTGATAGAGTGCCCGAAAGTTCGTAAAAATTTGGCTGCAACTCTTTTTACTCAGTTATTTCGAAACCAACAACCGTGGTTAGTTTGCATTATAACTGAAACTTAAACAAACCATAATGTTAGTGAAAAAATGTTCTAACAATAAAGATATGGAGAACACGTTTGGAGTTTTCTATAATACAAACTGAACATTTGTTAAAGTAATAAAATTAATAGGCTCAAAAGTTTATCAGATTGAGAATCTGTCATATTGATGAATACCATACCTATCTATTCAATATAAATTGCGATTTTTATTTCTCAACTGGGTTTAGGGTTGTGTTGATCAATTGTTAACGTCATTAATACATGGTCTTTGCCTTAAATCAAAACTACAAAAACGTCCCATTAGTTCTCATGTGATTTTTATTTTATTATTACCTTTGCAATTAAAGGTGAACACTCACCTAAACAAAAGCCTTTTCTCTTCGTACTTCCGCAACAACAAAATTGAACTGATGGGACAAAACAGCAACAATAATCATATAGGAGTACTTGTCATTGCGATCGCAGCCTTTGAGTTCGCCCATAGTGTAGTTTGACTCACGAACGTCAAACGAATTTAAGTATATTAAAAATAGTTTATTAGTCAAAAAAAAAGAGGGAACCAAAATCAATACCGGTCACCGTAGCAAAGCAGTAGTGCGCTTTCTAAGTTTCAGTTTCTGTCAGCGCAAGTTTCAGTCGAAGCAAGAATTTAATTTAAATTAATAATATTTTTTTGATAAAGATCCCATGGCATGTGTCTACACATAACAGTATATCTGACCTCTCTTGTCCCATCGACAGTCACGAAAACACGTAGAAACTCTGGATTGTATTTAAATAGCTTCATACTGCAATTAAGTGATGTTACGGTCGCTCTTTTTATTTGTAAAGCAAAAGCGGTACCAATCTCGCCGACAGCTTTCCCAATATTGAGATGCCTATTACCTCAGCTGTCTCATGTAACTTCAATCGGCGGATTGTCAATGCGAGATTATAGACTTTTGTCACTTAGGCCTCCGTGGTAGCTGGGGTGTCTAGGGGTTGATCATCAACAACCGAAATATTATCGATTGCTAACGAAGGAGAACAGTTACCGTACCTCCAGGCCCTCTTTGATTTCACTGCATGATTTCTTTTCAAAAGTAAAGCTAAGTACTTACCGGAGAGTCTTTATACAAAACACTTAATTTTTAAGCTTTCTCCACTATATTTTTGCCCAAGTTCCAGATTGCATAATTTAATCCACCTGGTATTAGATTATCTGCTACTTGATGAATTACTAGTACAAATATATTTCTACATATAAAGGGTGTTTTTTAGAGGTATAGAACTTTAAATTACAATGAAATAACGATGGATTATTCGATTGACATGAATTGAATGACGACTGGCTCGGATGTAGTACAATCTGGACGTCCAATTTTCGATGACTTTTTCCAACATTTGTGGCCGTATATCGGCAATAACACGGCGAATGTTGTCTTCCAAATGGTTAAGCGTTTGTGGCTTATGCGCATAGACCAATGACTTTACAATCGATTGTGGCACGAGCTGTGTGACATGTTGCGCCGTCCTGTTGGAACCACAGCTTCTGAACATCATGGTTGTTCAATTCAAGAATGAAAAAGTTAGTAATCATGGCGCTATACCGATTACCATTGACTGTAACGATCTGGCCATCATCGTTTTTGAAGAAGTACGGACCAATGAATCCACCAGCCCATAAAGCGCAGCAAACAGTCAGTTTTTGTGGATGTAACGGTGTTTCGACACACACTTAAGGACTATCTTCACTCCAAATGCGGCAGTTTTGTTTGTTGACGTAGCCATTCAAACAGAAGTCCGCTTCATCGTTAAACAAATACAATAAACGTAGTGCGCGATCCATATTCCGCACAGAACCATTATTTTTGAAATAAAATTGCACTATTTTCAAGCGTTGTTCAGGAGTGAGTCTATTCATGATAAATTGTTGAACCAAACTGAGAACAAATCACTTGGCAGCTGTTAAATATGGTATACTTATATAATAAACATACCCGAACATATTTTGCGTATTTAGCAGAACGACCTGAAAATTTGTACACGTCTTTTTCTCACCAAGAAGCTGCTTATTTATCAGAACCGCCAATATCGGACAACTATAACTTATAGCTGCCATACAAACTGACCGATCCAAGTCCTTCAATTTGGCAAGATATCTTCGCGAAATTTGGCGTAGATTATTGTCTAAGACATTGCTACAATCTCAGGTTAAATTGTTCAGATCAGACGACTATTCCATATATATATCCTTACCTCAAGCGTCGCTACAATATCCGAAGAAATTATGCAGATCGGATCACTATAGCATATAGCTGCTATATAAACTGATCGATCGAAATCAGGAAAGAAATCTTTTTATACCTTTTGATGCTATTAAAATGTATCTATAAAGGGTATTATAGCTTCGTTTTAATGAGGTTTTGGCATTTTAATTGGTTGTGGCTGATATTTGATAAAACTTTGTCACTCATGAAGTGATTTGGTTTTTTCATTAAAACTTGAACGCGCAAACAACTGGCGTAAATAATATATACTGATGTAACCTAATAGAGAGGTTATACCTCTTTATTGAAACACCAATTCATAAGCAAGCAAAGCTCATATAAAACGAGAATCTCGTTCACTTCATCTATGTATGTCGAGAAAACAAAAGGCTTTAAATTATCTGGAGCAAACCTGGAAGCCGATAAAGATAATGAACTTGTGAAGTTGTCATTCCTTGAATCGAATTGGTATATATTAAATGGAATTTTTTCTGTTTGGAACACAAATAGAAACCAAGATATGTTGAAATAATTATAAACCTGTAGTGATGCAACAGCTATTTCCTCAAGAAAATAAACAATTTCGGTTCACACTTAATTCACACGTGACTTTGGGTGTATAATAATTCATATTTTATTTTGGTTTTTGGCATTTGACATTTGCATTACATAGGCAAGCATTAAGTAATCAATACAACAATAAATGAACACACACTAGAATATGCAATAAATTGATTATTAAGTACAAACACGTACAAGATTTTGCAGTCTTTTAAATTAGCGCTGCTCAGATTACAATATGAGTGCATAATAAATGAGGCTTGGCCACCATCGCCACGTCTTAACAGCATATATGTCTATATTATTAATGCGTACTACACAGTGAATACCCCTTAGGCAAACCAGCACAGTACAGTTATTTTCGTTTGCCTGCTTACTTGAAACACACAACATTCTACTTCGCATCTACCAGCCATGTCCATAGCCATAACCATGTCCTCCATAGTATCCATGCCCTCCGTAGACACCATGACCACCATACAAGCCGTGTCCCAAGCCATAGCCATGGCCCAAGCCGTAGCCATGTCCGTAGCCATAGCCATGTCCAATTGATATGGGCGCGGCGATGGTCTTTGTGACTATTGGCGCCGCTATGGTTTTCGTGATGATGGGTGCGGCGTGAATTTTCGTAATTACCGGCGCTGCTGCGATCGTCTTGGTAATGATGGGTGCCGCATAGCCGTGATCATAGTGGCCATAACCACCATAACCACCATAGTGGCCATAGCCACCGTAGCCGCCGTAGCCGCCGTAGAGTCCATGTCCTCCATAGTGACCATAGTCGTGGCCCAAGCCATAGCCGCCGAGAAATCCTGCGAGCGCATTATGTGCACAAGCGAGCAGTGCCAAGCTGAGAACCAACTGTGGAACGTTCGAATAAACGTCAAATGCATTGAGTTACTTTGCTTTTAAAAAAGCTTGCATGTGGTAACTTACCGATTTGAACATGTTGCGTGTAGTAAGAGCTTTGTACGTGCGTGGGTTGATTATTTATTTATTTAATGGGTAGTGCACAGCAGGACACTGTTAATATCACAAATATATCGAATTTATTTAATTGCGTATTGACCAACTGTATGATACTAGTACCAGTTCGTTTAGATCACTTCAGATCACTGTGATTCATCCGTTGACTGCTCAGCAGTTTTATAGGCGACAAATCATTAAGTTGAAAGCTATTAGACAATCGTCTCCAAAAATGGGCGCACGCAATGCGCGACGCCCCATCAAATATGTGACAAGTCTGGCCCATATGTGTATGTATGTATTTGCTCTTATTCGTTTAAAATTATAAAAAAATTTCAATTAAAATGGAAAGTGTTGCATGAGTGTCCAGTTAATGTGGCAAATGTGAATGCGCTTAGTTGCACATCGAGCTACATACGAGCAGTTTCTGTGGCACACATTTCATGCGTTTGTTACATTTCTGCCTCTTAATGAGTCCACTGGCCATCGTGTGGTCCACATGTACTTAATGATTGTTCACTGGAAGGCGGACGGTGGAGTTGGCGAATTCATCGTTTACACGCTGCATTAGTGAGATAACAATTTCCACGGAAAATCATATCAAAATCCGCGGCAAACATACAATCGCATTGCTCGGAACATGTTTTTCCAGCCTCACGCTTCACGTCACAGGCGATGCTGCCTTCGCATGGCCAAGAAATGCACTTATAGAAGCTTGCAATATTACCAGCAAATGGCTAACTAGCGCACAGACACTGCAAATATGTACATACTGACATACAGTTGGACACGCGAATATTATGTGGCACTTGCTTTGGCAAAGCCGCTGTGTCTGCATGCGGAGGAGGGGCCCAGTTGTTGGTCCACTTGACTTTAAAATGCAATGCGTGTTTTACGTCATTTTAACAGCCTTGTTTATTGCCGCAGCAACGGTTATCATTTATGTGCAAATTAACCATCAATATGCGAGACAGATTTAAGGGATATGAACCTTTCAATGAACTTCATTTTATTTTTGGATATTCTGGGAGTTGATGCAGAAATAAACAGTAAAAATTGTTAGAAATTTTCGCATTCGATCTTCGAACCAACAGTCATCTGCCCTATCTCAATGCTGCACTAATTAGAATAAATCGGTAAGACGTTGTTTATTCCAAAGTTAAAGTTTATTCCCACTCCAGCTAACCCTGAACCCTGGCTTTAATATATTGCCTTTTATTCCAACGTCCGAATTGGTTTTTAATATACGTAAATATGCGTAAAATTTTCTGCTTATAACAGTGTGATTTAATGTCGGAAATGCATTATATCTTTACATTGCCCAAACTAAGTCCTTATTTGTATACAATTGTATTTATTTTCCTATCTGTTATCCATTCGCAATTCCCTACTTTTTTAAAGAAAAAAGCACAGAAAATTCAAATTTAATGGGGAATGTTTATTATCATTCAAAAGAACATTCTTTGGCATTTATTTTTCAAAGATTATCTCTTTCAGACATTGGCCGCGGCTACTTCTCAGGTGGTCCATCTGTTCAGTTCAATTTCGGTGACTCGTACGAGCATTTCGAATGGTAATTGGCGAATGACACGCCTGATGTCTTACTCCATGCTTGAATCGAAGCGGAGTTTTCCGCATTGACTTTAGACTTTACATATTCCCACAAGAAAAAGTCTAAAGGTGTGATATCACACTTGGCCAATCGACCGGCACAAAACGTGAAATTATCTGCTCACCGAAGTGTTCTCTCAATAAATCCATTGATTGATTCAATGTGTGGGAAGTGGTGCGTCTTGTGTAAACCAAATGTAGCCGAAATCAGGAGCTTCAATTCCAGGCATCAAATAGATAACGTTCGCCATTGACGGTTACATTCTCACCAGCACCATTTTTGAAGAAATATTGACCGATGATTCCACCGGCCCACAAACCACACCAAACCGTTTTTTTTTCTAGATGAAATGGCAGCTCTTGAATCTCTTCAGGTTGCTCTTCGTCCCAAATGCGAAAATTTTGCTTGTTTACATACACATTTTCAAGAGCCCATAGAGCGATGCGATGCCGCTTGGGACGGTCGAGCGGTTATGATGTCGTTGTAAAATTGGCCAAGCCGTTCCATACGTCAGTACGAGTTGCTGAGAACGGCGCCGAATCGGCTCTCCACTATTTTCTTCACTGCGTGCTGGACGTTCGATTTATTCGGTCGAATATTATCCAATAATGAATGCTGGGTCTCAAGATGGATGATGGTGTTGCGTATAGTACGCTCAGTAGGTCGATTATGTTGACCATAGGTTGAGCGAAGCGCGCGAAACACATTCTTTACAGAACGTGAATTTTCGTAATAAAGTTGAACGATTTGTAAACGTTGTTCAAACAATACTGAACAACAATAAAATGACTGCTTGACACGACTCACGTGTGGTATGAAAAAACTACTTGGATAACCTGTTAATTACCAAAAGTTCAAGCTATCCTCCTTGAGCTTACAAACGGTATTCTTTAATTATTAAAAAGCCAAAATCTGAACTTTCATTTTTGAGATTTGTATCATATACTACCCTAACTATATTTATATACTATGTAGCATTTTGTCACAGAGTTTAATAATTTTTGTAACACATATATACGTATATAATTGTTTAAGATGACGAGGCGAGTAGAATTCCGCGTAGCTGAGTCCGTACCTAAGTTCTGTTAAGCGATAACTTGAGTAAAAATTGAGATATGTGATAAACTTGCTATCACGTCTAAAAATGATCAAAATCGGTCCATAACTTTTCACGCCTACAAATAATGGATATGTAGACCCCAGTGCTTATGGTTGACTCGTTAATGTCAGTTTACCCCATTTTCCATATACTGCATAAAAAGTTTTTTGTTATTCTAGCGGTATTCATACCGAATATGGCGATCAGCGAGTGACCTATCTTCCTAAAATTGAGTGAAAGAATGTTTTGGAGTATACTTGAGTAATACCAAAAGTTAATACAATAAGATCTGCCTTTAGTTCCGTATACCCCATTATAAGGTACTTCACATACGATTTTGATAAAGGCACCAATTGTGCAAAGTTTTATTCCAATATATAATATTAATTGGTGCTTGATTTGTATACTGAAAAGTTGAATTTAAAGTTGTGATATATGAAAAGTAGGCGTGGTTGCAGTCGCCCATTTTCGAACTGTAACATGGGAATGACAAAATAATCCAATGTACCAAATTTAGCTAAAATTGGTGGATTAAGTCCGGAGGTAGTTGATTTCACCGCAATGGGATCGGTGCAATTTTGACATTTGTTCTTATAAATCCCTCTCGTGCCATTTTGGATGTAAAATGTAATGTCTCTGACTCATTTAGCTTTTGAAATAACACTCTTTTAGTAGTTTTTAACAAAACTGTTATAAGGGGAATGGGTGTGGTCATCCCATTGCACCTTTTTTCACAATGTCGTAAGAGATGTCGAAATTATTTGTTCTGTGCAAATTTGGGTAATACAGCTTTAATGGTTTGGGAGATATATATATACAAAACCTATTAGCGGGCAGAGCTATGTTTACTTTTTAAAAAATTTCAAACCTGCGATGACTGAGCTCGGAAGAACGGACGGACACTCACTCTAATTTCAACTCGTCTCATCAGAGTGATCATTTATATGTATATACTATTATTATTAGTTTTAGGTGATGCAAACAACCGTAGGGTGTTTAGCCTCTATAGCAACATTGCAGGAATATAAAAATACAGTATGTTTGGGACACAGAAAGGTAAGTTTCACGAAAGTCCGTCGAAGTAAAAAATATTGTACAAGATAAAGATAAAAAAACCCACAAGCTTGTTTATTTGAGGCTTTCACATAAATTTGAGTTTGAGAAAAATTTATAGTTTCAAAGGTTATATATCATTACCCACAACATTGCCATATATATTAATTCTATTGGTCACGTAGTTTTGCCGGAAATCGAGATAAACCGTTTTTAACCTTTAAAATCTTTCTTTTCACGACCACAGGTCGCCCGTAAATTAGTGTTACTCTTAATGTTTGTTGTTTTACCTTTCGTTTCGGATGGGTTTCAATCTACTATGATTTTTTTTTTGTTTTAATAAATTATCTAACTTGATCTAATTGGTCCAGTTGTAAGATATCTTAGCAAAATTAACTAATCGTATAATGTTGTATATACACAACAGGTTATGAGCGTTAAGATACAAAAGTGTCGGTAGGGAACATTTGTTGTGCACGAGCCTTAATTTTTTTTCTGTTTGGTTGACATGACATTTGTCAAACATATTCAATAACCTTACTTCTTCATTGTGTTGAAAATGTCAAATTTTGTATCGGAAAGTTATGATTTGCGAAAAGTATTAAGTCTTTGTTTCCATTTGAAGAAAAGTGCTGCAGAGTCGCATCGAAAGCATGCCGACGCATATAGTGAGCATGCTCTATCAGAAGCAACATGCAAAAGATAATTTCAACGGTTCAGAAAAAATTATTTTGATGTGAGAAATGAAGAACGTGAAAACCCATCGAAAAACTTTGAAAACGGCGAGGTGCAATCAATATTGACAAAGACAAATGGAAAACCGAAAAAACACTTGTGAAAGTTAGCTTCAAAGACACGAAAGAAAATCAATTTGAATTTTTTGAATTGTCACTGGCGATGAAAAATGGATTTATTTTAAGAATCTTAAACGGAGAAAATCATGGGTTAATCCGCGGAAACCATCAACATCGATTGCAAAAACAGATCGATTCGGTAAGAAGACAATACTTTGTGTTTGGTGGGATCAGAAGGGTGTGTTTTATCATTATACACGATATATTTGAAATTATATAATATTATCTATACTAATATTATGAAAAGGAAATATTTGGTTGTTTGAGTTGAATAGACTCCGAAACTGCCTGACGGATTGGAAAAGGTCTTTCATCGTTGGAGTAACGAAGTACCAGTGTGACAAGCTTGATAATTTTTTCGTTACTTGCTAACATCAAATCAGTTGTTTTTTTTGCGTCATAGCCTAAAAAGTTCATTTGATTTATTGCGAAAAAATATATTTATTGCTCGCTACAATATAATTTTAGACAAATTTTTCAAATTTAAGTATTTAATAAAATTGGAGCAACTGTTTTAGAACAAAATTTACCACAGTACTAAGATAGAGTTAAAAGTATGTTTGCAGTAAAGTGTTTTAACGAAGTATCAACTAACGAATTACCAGAATAACATGTTCGGTGAAAATATCCCTACAATAATTTTCGGTATTTTAACAAGCCTTTTGCCGATTATGCGGCTCAGTGTGTGAACTATATCGCTATATCGCTTTATAGAGTTGCTTGAAAATATGTTCTCCAATATACCTGAGCAACGTCAAAGGTTAATGCAATAAGATCAGACCTTTCATTGTTTTCAATATACCCTTTATACTAATTTCCAACTTTCCGTCTGACCTTAAAGCGTTTAGGTTGGTCAAAATATGTGATATTTTAATGAAATTAAGTGGAAGAGTTTTTTAATGAAATTATATTAATAGTGTGCCGCTGAATATGAATGGAGTTGGTCTAGACGTTGACCTAGCTTTCTTATCCCTAATATAAGGAATTCCGATTCTCAAGGTGAAGTTTTTCACATCAATATAAATATTAAATTTAGGCTCTTCGGTTTAGTTTATATCACATTTATCTGATTCGAAAATGATTTTGATCAAATTTTATCTGACGCAAAGTAAAATATAGCAATAAAACTAATTGATTTTAATATAATATAAGTGAATATGATAACAAATTTGATTAAAATCCATTCACGATTTCGTCGAATAATGAATGTTAAATTCTTTCGCAAAATTTTTTGATACGTACATATGTATATAAAGTTTTACTAACACCCGAAGATATTTCTTTGGCTTTGATCGTTACAAGTTGCATAAGTATAAAGTAAGTTTATAAGTTTTTATTTTAATTATATTATTAAAATTAGCATAATATTTAACCACCGTCCCATTAGCAACCACAGTAGAGAGCATAGAAAATGAAGTGGAAATGGTTTTAAAATGCGTCCAATTAAATTTTCTTAAAAAACAAGAAAAAAATACAAAAGTTTCCTACAAAAACTTGCTACTTGCTTATGCTCAAGATTGCTAACCATTTGCTAGAGAGCTTCCCCATTTTACCCAACCTTTTGGGTGTAAGAGCGAGCTAATGATAATTTAAAGCATTAGCCATGGCGACAATTTCATAAAAATCACAAACTAACTACCTACCAACATTTCTCAAAAATACGAAACTAGCGAAACCGGATCCATACTTAAAATATATGTAAATATGCGGTACATACATATGTACATATATTAGATTTTACGACAGTTTGAAATATACCGAATTAAGTATCATGTAGTAGTCTACAGGAGATACCAATTTTCACAATTGGTTTTGGCGATGGAAACATTTTACGTCCAACCATATTTAATTGTGAATGTAAAAAGTAATTGTTAGGCACACAGAATTACCGTGACATATGTATGTGCCACAGAATGTTACTGCACCCTAAAATCACTCAGATATGAAAATTTCGACATTATTCACCACCCACAGTCTTATTAAGCTTCTTTATAGTGGAGGCGATATTATGGCTGGTACTACTCAATTATAAGGATAGGTCCACTCAAAACTCTATAGATCCTATTTAGAAATAAGAAAAATAAAAGTGGTCAAAACTGCGTTGGAGTGCGCAATTCGTTTGGCGAAGTGAGCTTAACACCTAAAAGCATATTAATCTCCCCAACTCCGATACTAATAACAACAATATGTGAATTGGACACACAATGGATTTTACATACATATATGTACGAGTATGTACATTCTGTCGCAAATCATAAGAATTTTCTTCGTTTACCTTTTTTATAACGAATTTTGGTCATTTGTCTCATTTGCAAGGCGGGTACATAGGCGACACAGCGACTTCGAACCCGCAGCAACGCCTTTTGGACATGGTGAATTATTGCATGTCGCGCTTGCGCCAACGATAACTTACCAATCCAACGCATACAAACACTACAAACGCAGCAACAGTTGCTGGTGCAGCTGTGCTATTAACCGTTTTGTTGTTGCTTGGCGAACACAATGGGGGAATAGGGAGGCCTCCTTTTCATTTTATGGTTGTCCCACTTCGTTTATTTGCTGGACGTATATATAAATGCAAGTGTGCATTTCAAAGTACTTATTCATTTATCGAACTGCATGCACTTTCATTCTGCTTTTTAGCGGATCAGTGGCTCAGTCGTTCAGTGAGCCGACACCAACTCCTGTCCGACTGGAGGTATGCGCTGCGCTGTTGTATAATATGATTTAGTTTGTATCTTTTATCTAGTTTTGCTGAATTATTTCGAGTTTTCCACATTTGGACGCCTTAATTTCGCTTTTCTTGCACATGAGAAGCAAAAATGCCGTGGAGGAAAATAGGTGAAAATAAAAGTAGCTGTCACTATTACACTGCTTGCCACACTCAAGCGCAACATGCATTAAGCCACCGCATCTAACTGCTGTGACCAATGTTTGTGATATAAACTGATCGCCCAGTCTATCATATTACATGTCATATCTACTCCTGAGAGTGTACATAAGTGTTTGGGATAAAAGCTTGCGAATTTTTCCATTGCAAGCTTTATTGTTATCGTTCTAATGTTAGTTTATTACTTCATGATAGCCGGCTATACGTTATTATCGGATTTATTTGAGAGGTCATAAAAATACACAATCAGAAACACATGTCACGCCATTAACATTTTATTTCATATTAATGTCAGTGTTCATACAGAAAAGCTGCTTATGTCCAAAATGAAAATTTTAAGTGGTAGAAAATCTATTTTAATTCTACATAGTATATTTTTTCAAAATTTATTTATATGGAGTTTTGCAATGCCACCTTCTTGCAACTCCTTAGGGTTTGCGAAACAGGATTTTTTGGGGTTTTGCTTGATACTCCGAGCAACTTTAATTTCTACCGGAGCGTGCAAATGTTTTGAGCGTTCCACTACCATCAAATCTTTCAACTCCACCAATCCCTTTGAATTTAGCAATAACTTACTAAACAGTGGTATATTAATTATATAACCACAAAATTAATTCGCTTACCAAATATTACATTTTGACCATACGCAAATAACACCAGACAAAAATAATGGTACCTTAGGTAAGTTTTAGAGAAAAGACCTTTCAAAATCAAAACATCTTTCTGTATACATTTTTTCTTGTACTTGGAGGCCACGGCACAGGCTCACGACGCCTAGTTTCCTTCACTAAATTGATTGTTTCGTTGGGTGTACGGCATTTACTGCCGTCTTGTTGGATCCAAAGGTCGTCCACATCAACATCCTCCAATTCATGCACGAAAATGTCTCTAATCATGGTTACATGACGTTCCCCATTGAATGTAACAAACTGAGTATAAATCAAGTAACAGATGTCAAAAAGAGAAACTCCGAAAAGGGACCAGTTATTTATACTATTGTATTGCAAAGTATAAGACTTCCGCATTCCAGCCGTGTATGTAAAGATAGTCCGGCGTAAGGGATGTTCAAAAATGTTATTGCTGGTATTAGTGATGTTGACTTTGCAAGTGATTTGCAAAAGGAGGTACAAAGGTGTAGCGAGTACATTATGAATACTCGACGTGAAAGCCATGATTAACGTCAAAGGATTATTTAATATAGAGATAGAAGGGAGTTTTTAGTCAGTTTGAAATCCAAGTAATGCCCATTTGGCAGTGACTCCTTTGTTTTAAGCGAAAAAAAAACATAATGCCAAGAAATATAATAAAAGTCTACATTATGATCCTCAAAACCAATTCTTACTTTTTCAGAGTGAAACAAAGGCTATAAACGTGGTAACCGAACATTATGTATATATTATACTTGTATTATATTACTTTATAGGTATAAGGTCAAGAAAAAGAAATCCATTATATTTACTTTGAACTGAAGAAGGTCAAATATGCAACGCTCATTTTTCTCCAGCAAATTCATTCAATCTAGACGGGAACAGGTAATAATTATTTAATGTAGGTCCGGGCTACAAGGTGACATAAGAACCTCTCAAGCATCAGCCAATGCTAGCCGCTACTGTGCGATTGCTTCCTTCATACGGTCCCCGGTTCTTTGTATCGATATTCCCGCCAAGTGGTCTTTCAGAGTGACATTAATAGATAAGTATGCACCAAATTTGGTAAAGGAAAAAAGTTTTTGTTAAAATGGTACAATGGGTCTGGTCTCAAATAGGAAGTCAGCGCTTATTTTAGTAGAGAGTCATCGCACTTTTAGTAGTTTTTCATACTTTCACAACATGTTTCTACAGAGTATTATAGTTTTGTTCACCTAACGGCTGTTTGTAACAATTAAAACTAATCGAGATATATATATATCATGAAAAATCGTATACTATAAAGATAATAAACTCTTGGTACAGAATTCAAGTTTCATAGCTTTTTCAAGATGATGCGTTAGCTTTATTCCCTTAACATGATTTCACTGTTTGTACCATTATAGCTGTTTGACGACGCACCTAGACCATTATAAGTAAGTAAGTAGGGAGAGTAGCTGTTTGATGACGCCCTAGACCTTTAGAAGGCCCATTATGATACCACCGGGACTAATATCCGCTCATTCTATTGTTTCTCTCCTTTTTCTCATGAAGTTCAAAAAGTACAAAAAAGTTGTACATGTTTAACCTTAAAAACGTCGTCAAGACGTTCTGTACCATTATAAGGAGACTAAAAAAACCTGTAGTGTCACCTACAAAATTTTATTGCCAAGTACAACCTGAGCTCATCAAGTGTTCCTACAGACATTTTCAAAACGGGTTTGGAATATGCAAGTAAATCGAACGAAGCAATGACGATCTACAATATATATCGTACTTTGTCTATAACTCTCTTAGATTTTCTTAACTATTGATTTCCCTTGATGCTATATATTATATAAAAAATTGTTATACCTTTTTCGGCTGAGGAATAAATTTAAATATTTCTTTTAATATATTAAATATTTTTACCAATAATTGTTATTTTATATGTTATTGTGCATTGTGGTGACAATTGTCAGAGCTCGCTCAGGAGTATGTATACCAATTTTATACTAGTTCATAATGAACATAAAACCAACTGGTTCGTTTATTAATTTATCCGAAATCATAAAAACGATAAGGTCTTAAAACAAATTATGTTTGTTGTATTTAATTAAATAAATTATAATTTTTGAATTGATTCAATTCAAATATTTTCCGGCCTAGTTCATACTACATTTGGAACCAGTTAGATTTTGGTCACAAACTTCCATTTGTAAACTAGTATCTTTCCTAACTGGTATGACATTTCACTGCTGGCTAAGTACACTATTATCCAGCGCAGTCTCATATCCAAATACTTGCATATACGATTATATATCCTGTGGCATTTTTCTGTGAACATGTCAGCGTGTTTCGATGCCGGTAGATTATGTCAACAATATAAACTTGAACTTGAAAACCAGTTGGCTATGAAGCTCAACAAGTTTCGTGGTGCTGCAACTCGCTTAAGATAACTGATAACCGAATGATGAAGCAGTTGTCCTCAATGGTTCACAGAAATGAAGACAAACCAGAAAGCAACAACCAACTAAACAACAGCGAGAGTAACTTCGTAAAACTCTATTGAAAGTGGAATACCAGAAGAAAGCAAAAGGAAAGAAAGGCTGGAGAGCGGCAAGTCTTGAAACGAGTTTCGAGCCAATTATTAAGTGCCTACCAACAATATTCATTTAGATTTATGTAAATACACATATAATAAACGCATAGGTGGAAATAGTGTATGAAAAGTATTAAGAAAAGAAAGCTAAGAAACATGAGTCGATAAAGAACGACGTTGAAAATACAATAAATTTATCGATGACAATCACGCACTCAAGCATGGCGAGCAGAATGATAAAAGAACCAACTAAAGCTTGCATGTGAATATGTATATGGTATTTGCGGAAGCGCACCCTGCAAGAAATTTAGGGGAACTGAGTTATAAAGCTTTGAAACAAAAAAAAAAAAATAACAAAAAAAAGGAGGGATAATAGACAATTTAATTTCATTAAATGCATAGATTAAATAAAAAAAATTGTCTTAATATCCAGACCGCAGCGTTTGGCGGCAAATTATTCCTTTCCCATTTACAAAAAATGCAGTTGTGAGTTCTTACCATATTATTATCTCCTGAAAAAAGTACAAATGGCATTAAAGTTTGAGCAAATTTTCACAATATTCGTAAATGGAACTGCACTTTTAGACCAGGGTTTTTGGGTTTTCTTTCACCTTGTATTAAAAAAACCTATAACGAAATTTGGTGTTAATTTACTTTCTTATGTCACAAACAAAATGTATTTTTTTTATTTGAAATATTAAAGAAGAAAGCCTTGTTTTGACTGAACACCGAAAAAACACCTAATTTTCAATCAAAAAATCTTACGACAAATTTTTAGATTGTGTTACAATAGGTTTGTATTTTAACTGCTAACTATTACTAGCTAGCAAAGTTTCTGTTGGAAAAGCGTTTCTTAACCGAAAAAACTAGCAGAAGAGAGCATAAGTTGAGAGTGGAAAAAGCTGAGAGAGCTGCTAGTTGCTGCTAGTGAAATTTCTATTGGCAGAAAATATCTATTGCCATATGAAGAAACAGTTGTTAAAGCACATGTCTATACAAGCGGTATTTGACTCATATGCTTTGATTTGGTTTAATTTTATTATTTTGAATTATAATAATCAAAATACTTTTGATTGATTTTCAAGTGTTGATATGAAGTGATTGTAAAAACATCTTGATATTTTCTTGCTAGTTTCTGCTGGTTTTCCATTTTTTTACATTTTCGTCATTTCGCTCTCTGTGAGCGAAACTGTCAATTTTCTTCTTCCTGATAGCTAGCAGGTTAAGATTCAAAGCTAATGTCAGTAGGCTTAATGTTTGCTGAAATCTCTACTTTCTGACAGTATTAAAAATATATGATTACTATGGTAAATTTTGTCTTAATATTTCGTAGTAGCACCTATTTAGCAGGAAAAGACCCCACTCCTGCTTTTCTAAGAAAATGTATAATAATATTGTATACATTTTTTATACTATTTGAAAGAAGAGATTTCAAAAAAACGAAAAATCTATTGACTTTAAAAAACAAAATTAATAATAAAAAACTTTGTCATATAATATTTTCTATAGGACTCGTAGTTTTGCCGGAAATCGAGCTAAACCGGTTTAACTCTTAAAAATGCAACCACGCTCCTCCTCTTTCTCTTTCCGACCTTAGTTTGCCTTTTAATTATTTATCCTTTCATTTTCATCTTTCGCTTCCAATGGGTTTTAACCTACTGTGGTTTTCTTTCTCTTTTTACCTTTTTTAAAGGCTTCTGCACAGGTCTATTTGTAATGTTTGTATTTTAAAAAGCAGCGGCAATAAGTAAGGATCACAATGATTCGATTCATATCATCTACATATATACTAAAAATAGCAAAAATAAACCAAAGAGTAAAAGGCAATAAACCAATCCTATTAAAATTTTTTCTGATGAATCGCAAAGATGTAGACTGGTATAGAATTACTTTAAGTCGAGCATTTCCTGCAGGGAACATTCAAATAATACAAGAGTTCTTGTACACATACTGTTGTCTAGTGTGGTGTCAAGTTGAAGTTTATAAAATGCCTTGCACCAGAAAAAAGCCGTCGTAGTTTAATTTAAGAAGCCAAGGTCTAATGAAAGCCAGAATACCTACGGACGGCGTCAGCATACTGAAAATTACAAGAAAATTAACAGAAGTGCAAGAGCGGAATCGACAATAAACTGCATAGCAATAAGTTTTAGTAAATCTCATATCAACAATGTCGTGTATTAACATGAAAGTGAGTGATTACGTGTTAATATATGTTACCCAAGCAAAAATGTTAATTGTGTGCTTGTATATGCGTTAATAAGTAGTTTAAGTTCAACTTCATTGACGCGAGTGCGAACCTTGAGCTCATCAACATTTTCTACACCTTTCACAGATGCGGTTGTTGACCTTAATTCTTTTATGGTTTGTGTGCAGTGGCCAAGCAGCGCCAATTGTGGAAGAGAATGCAGTGATTGTAGCAGAATCAGAATCCACCAACAATCCAACAACTAACTTGCCACAAATTTCCACGTCGAATATAAGTTCCAACAGTGAGTCCGATCCGAACTACCAAATTGCTGACAAGCAAGATATAGATGTAGCTGCAGGTAATGCAGTTGATGAGGAGGCCGCTGCAGCCGAGCGAATGGCCACTGCCATTGTGGCACCACTAACTCACATCGCGCATATCACTTACGACTCGGAGCCAGCAACGCACAAACCCAATGCCGACAAGCCGCTCTTCCATCGTGAACCACACGATGAGTTGATTGTGTTGTAAAGTTTGGAAACTACATACGTAATTAAAACCGACGAAAGGAAACGAAATAAAATGTTCAACTAAAATATTTAACAGTTATGTAGGTGTGACTATAACTTCGGGAAATTAATGGTTAATGAATTGGCGGGGCTTATTTACTGCTGCTAATTATTATTATTTTGCGATTGATTTTGTGGTGATATGTAGTTCAAAAGTAGAAATCCATGAAATTAAAGGCTCATAAAATTCCTAAATATTATCTCTTATTTTGCTTCATTTTGCTTAATAAATGTTACATAGCAGACCCATACAAATGGACTTTGAAATATTCCCGAAAAGAGCAAAGTTAATCTCTTTTTAGACATAACTTTTACTCAAATAATATAAATTGTGTCATTTATGTTAATGTTTTTATATTGTAAGCTTTGTAACAGAATTTATGGCAAGACTAAGTACATCCATTTAAAGAGTAAGTCTCGCAGTTACTTTGACCTATATTTAATCTTATCCAGATTAGTTATTTAATATTTATTTTGTTCCCTATATTTTGGACGAAATTTTAATTTTGAATTGTTTGATTGTAACTGAGCACCATAGATTCGACTATCTATCGAGTCTTCTTCTTGTTCATATTTCTTAATAGATTCGGTCTGGTCAACTGACTTTTGATGTACTATTTGATTCGAATTATAATCCAAATTTAAATATTTACCGCATTTTTAATTTATAAACCATGTAATAGGAACAAAATTGGACCGTAATTATTACCCTTTGTAATAATATTATATAATATAAGAGTAGTACCATCTCGCGGAGTACTTTTTTTACCAGTGTAATGCACTTTCCCAATCCCAATATGTATATCGAATATCAGCCTAATCGAAGAAGAAATAAGGTTATTAGTTGTAAAATGGTTCTAGCACCACCTATCGGGATTTTGTTGCGTCTTAGACCTTCTCGTCAACGCCAACATCAAGTTAACGAATTTTGTAGGAATCCGATGGATTACAATGCATTTCAACTACCGCTAACAATTCATATAAACAAAATATTTTCGGTTAAGATAACTATTCTTTCATATTCCTATTTTTGTAGATTTTCTATAATTATCAATAAATCATAGTTTAAGAATATGCATCCCTTACAATAATTTAATTATAATAAGCGCCAGTGTATTTACAAATCTATCTAGTTCATGTAGTTTGATCGGTCTAACCCAGGAACGGTGCTGGCGCGGCGAAACGCAGAGGTGCTGGAGCATATTGGAGTGGCGCCGGGGCGAATGGCAAGGGGGCAGCCAAAGGTGCAGCGATTCTAGCGGGAGCAGAGAACGCAACCGATGCTGGGGCGGCGAAAGCCACCTTAGGAGGGAATGCTAACGACGCTGCAACAGGAGCTGGGGCAGCAAAGGCTACCCTGGGTGGAGCAGCCACGGCGAAGGGTGCCGGTGCAGCAATTGGCACTGCGGGTGGAGCGACTGGCAACGCTACAGCGTGATTAATGTGATGAGCATTGAACGATGACGCATATGGTGCGACAAATCCAGGAGCAATGGCAGCGGCAGGCAGTAAACCAGCGTTCGCTACAGCGACACAGGCGAATGAAGCGATGAGCTGAAAGGAATTAGATAAAGATGTTAAAAGTTGATTTAATTATAAATTTAATGGAATATTATTGAGTGCATACCAAAAATTTATTGGCCATATTTTTTGAATATTGCGAATTTTTTCTGTGGTAAAAATTTTTGTGAGTCGATGTTAATTGCCCGACGATATGAACGACTTTGATGCATATCGAATGCTTTGATAGATCTTTTATAATAATTGCAATTGCTCTAAGTCAATCCAGTTAATGCACTATAAGGTTACTAAAAACAGCGCTTCGTTTAACTGTAAAGTAATGTACATAGCTTCCCAAATATTTGGCAAGCGCCGGTTCGTCGCACTACAATTTTGCACCTACCAATGCCCTTTATGCTATAACCGATTGATTAATAATTTACTTTAAGTAAATCAATTGCGCATTACATTATTTAATACGTCCAAAAATAGTTTACTTTTGTTGGATACGAAAATTGCAACAAAAAACCATGGAATGTCTCATAAACCCACATAGTACACCCAAGGCATTGTCACACTTCTGTATTTCATGCGCCCCAATTGACTTACATACTTCCAGGTAAAAGGCCGACCTATTCGCATAGAGCTGATATATAACATAATAGTGCGGCTGAGCATGTGTGTGTTCATTTTTGTATTCGTGCACGTTGGTCAACTAGTGTCACAAGCTGCCACCCGCAATCAACGCCTACGTAATCACTTCAAGTAATGAAATAATTTAATTTCCATTAGTACATAGTTGTCGACAAATTGTTATTTATTGGCTCGATGAATAGGTTGGTGAACGGGGAATTAGAGTTAGTGCAGTAAGCGATATCGCTATGTATGCCAGCTTGTACTCAATGGTCGGCCGTATTTCGATAGGCATGTACAGTGGACTATTTTAATTCAACTTGCTATTACTTAATATCAAAATTATTAAAATACAGTGCCATGTACATTGCGTCTGTCAGCTTAACGAGTTACACTCCACTTGAATTTTCATAAAAGAATTTTTTTCCAGAGGGTTGCCTAGGGGCCGTAGAATTATTCGAAAAAAATAACGGAAATTATTATAGTATGTGTTATATGGGAGCTGGGGTAATTTGTGGACCGATTTTACACATTTTCTGCAATAAGATATTGTATATATCCAATATCAAACGTAATATCTCTAAAGTATCTTACATATTTACTGATATTTACGGTATAATACCAAAAGTTCGAAATTCTTATATTAGATAATTGGAACATGGGGGAAGTATTCACCTGATTTTATCAAAAGCTCTCTGAATTTTATAATAAAGCTTACAGTTGGGCTGATATTTTCGCTAACAAGCGAGCTATACGCACTGGGCTCCATTTATTCGGTATCTAGACTAGTTATGATCCGATTTTACAACTTCTAGATTAGACATGACATATCTTAAAAGTACTATTTGTGCAGACAGAGCTTTATCCCGATACCTTCATTGTTGCATTGTATCAATGCACTACATTGATATTAAATAGTTGCTTTCTACTCTTTTCAGTTATCAGGTTATTAAATCTCCGTTATTATAAATTCATTAGATTTTCCAAATTATCAAAGAACTTGCCGATTCTAATCTCCATTCTAATTTTAATACTTCATAGTCTATGTTTGGAAACTTACCAGAAGAACAATTGAAGGATGTCGTAAACTTTGCATTTGAAGTAATATTAAAAGAATGTAATAGTATAAAGGAGAAACGTTCGAGGGTCAAAATGTTCCTTCATTATAATCTTTAGCATATTTTGGGATTATCTATTTTTACTAACCTTATTTTGTGCAGATGACATTGTTTCGATCTTTGCCATAAACCAAGAGAATATGTTTTGGGTTTTGGACCATGTGTCGAATTAACGCTGAAGTTACTAAAATTAATTAAATATATTCACATATACATCTATATTAAGTCCTCGGATAAAAAACGTGAGCATCGCTATAAGACAAGGGGATCGTAAGGGTTTGTTCAATCCACATCTGTCTCCAAAATAAAAATTTAGTTTCGCTTTTTTTGGAAAAGCGTCTGGTAGGAAGTGTGAGCAAATTGTAGGACCATAAGACACTGCACATAGTAAATATTCGGGGTCAATTGTTTACTTTGCACCTTTGCGTTTTGCTGCCGTCTTACGCGGTGTCTTGTCTTCGCAAGCGATTGATTTTGGGTGTGAGGCGATTTTGAACGTGCGTACGCTTGCATATACCGTCAACGTCGGTTGCATCAACACGGTGACCAACAACGGCTCAACCAGACGGTAGTTGGTTACGTGCCTTGCGTGTCAAATGCGTTGCCTAATTTTGCGTGCTGTAAATTAGTGAATTATTTAATCCAAACATTTGCATGCCATTTAATATATACCCATATGTTAGTATGTATGCGTGTTAGGGTATATAAATAAAAACGATTTTGAAATTTTGATGATGAAAATCTTTACAAGTTAGAGCTCTTAATTGTAACGTGAAGGTTTTACACTTATCTATTTTTTTTCTTATTATCAGATAGAAATATTTATATCTCGCTTCTTCAAAAAATATCTGGAGAGATTTATTATAGGTGTCTAAGGACTTATTTTTTAGAGTAACAAGCGAAAAAAATATTCGTTTTTTTTACCCACCCTAGTGTGTATACTTATGTATACGTGTACGATTAAAATGGGAAATTATGAAATTTATGCAATTTCGATAACGCGATTCAACTTATTTATATACATTGGTGTCGGTGGCCAATCTAAGTAGTATAGATATGTTTTGACAAATTGAACATACCTGGCTGGAATTTTATGTGAGAGACATAGAGATTCGAAAAATTATTTTAATAGTACATATATCACTCTAGGTGTAAGATTTTTTTATGTCTGTGTTCCTCTCAAATATCTCACTTTATCTGTATATCAGATTCGATAGCTTTAACCATACAAAATATCTCCTATTTTTCTTATATTTTCGAGTTTGTTATCAGTAATCGAGGTTACAAAAAAAGGATAAATTTCCGTATAAGGAAGTAAATTTTAACATTAATAAGGTACCTTTCTATTTTAGCGATAAATATATGCAATACTCATTCTCAATTTAACTATATCCTGAACAAGGTATGTTAAGGTTGCAACGAAGTTTGTAACGCTCAGAAGAAAATGACGAGGACCCTATAAAGTACTAGTATATAAATGAACAGCGGAACATGCTTAGTCGTTTTAACTAAGTTCGGCTGTCGGTATATACGCGAGCTTGTCACTCAGTTTTTGAGATATCAATCTGAAATTTTGCACAGGTTCTTTTCTGCCTAAGAAGCTGCTCATTTGTGGGAACCGGCGATTTATGTATGTATCTGCCCCACAAACTGAACGATAAAAATTAAATTCTTGTTTGGAAAACTTTTTATTTGACAAGATATGTTCACGAAATTTGGCATATGTTATTGTTCAAGGCATCTCCGAAGAAATTGTTCAGATCGGGCTCCTATAGCTTATAGCTTCAACCGAACAACGAAGTTAGCGTTTTTATTTAACATTTCTTAGATATTAAACAAAGTATGTACATACCTACCTCTCATGTAATTGAAAGCCTAAATGTGGTTAAATTATTAAGAGGTTGATTGTGGATAATCAAAACATTTGGACACCTCCAATTTTAAAATCAGAATTGACTTTTTCGAGAATACGTCTATTCGTGTTATTCGAGCTCTCTCAATAAGTTAAAATATAGGAAATCCAATAAAGTAAAATGTTGCTAAATTAAAATTAATTAAATTACAATTAATGCAAAACAACACGGATTTTATTACATTCGCTGCTACTATATTGCTGCTTGGAAGTTGATGATCTCCTTTCAGTCCACCCTCAATTACGTTCGCTTAAATATTGTTATATCGACATCAAGTACATACAGCTCATAATATATTTTATACAATATTTACCTTTGCTAACGCGTCTGCCGAAGACCCAAAAAATCCACCTTAAAACTTTTCCATTTTCGTAGACAGCATTGTGCGCCTTTTGAAGTTTGTGGTACTTTCAGGTTGCATGAATTTGCCTCCATCTTCAAAATTTTGGCTATCATTAGTGCAAATTCGTTGCTCGAACTTTTTATTTGATGTATATCCTCCTCCAATCCTCCACACTTCTGTAAACAATACTTGTATAGGGAAAACGGAGCTGTTGGGTAATATCTTTAGTCCGAAGATGTATGAATCGTAAGCATACGACAACAATTGTACATTGTTAATTATTTAACTCAACACTAGTTTAAAGATTTGTTTCAAACATTGTATGGTGATAGTTAGACCGAAGCTCTTGCTTTAAACTGTAAAAATATTGGGGTACTCTAATCCGAGTAGAAAGCATTTGGTCTTTCTTGCGTCAAGCACAATTCTTGAATTTACTAAAGTCTCGGATGGTTGGAAGAAAAACTGTGAAGTGAGGTGACTACAAGTACTCTATTTATAAACCTGGAAGATTTATTTTTGCTTTAAGTGAGAATCTCATATATTCAAATTGGTCAGAGAACTGATAGTTATCAGTCATGAGTATAGCTGACTTATTTAAAGAATAAGCACTTGATATCTACAATCATTTACAAATAACCTATATTTTAATGAAAAACTCCAGTCCCAATTTTTTTTGCACATACAATATTATTAACTTGTTTATTTCATTGTACTAATTATTCGAATACTTGGGTTGTGTAATTATAACAAAGGTAATTATTGCTACAAATTATAAATACGCAAAATTAAATTAGATTAAAAATAAAAAAATGTTAAATAAATTAACAATCGAGTTAAAGTAAAACTTAAACTCCATGGTATATACATACTGGCATACTGATGTAAGGTACGTACGTAAATGACTTTGGTGCTATTCGCTTTTGATATGCCAACATATCAACTTCCTTTTGTCTCTAATTAATCACTTTTTCTTTACAACAAAGGAAATTAGAAGAGTGAGTGATGGTGGTGGTGAGCCAATAATTTAGCCGAGTGCACAGGCACGGAATGAAGATGAGCGTGAGGCGCCACTATTTTAGCCACATGCGCTGTGGGAAAAGCATAACCGACTGACACGTGGTGTGTAGTGGTTTTGGGGCCAAATACGGCGCGGTATGAGGGAGCTACAAATGCTGCAGGCTCTAACACTGGTGGGGCGAGCGCGGGTTGCAACACTGGCACTGGTACGGGCAGAGGTGCGGGCACCACATGGTGATGATGATGCACTACCGGAGCTGGTAAAAAGGCGGGTGCTGGAAGGACTGGAGTAGGAGCTGGCAGAAATGCGGCTGGAGCTGGTAGTATTGGTGCAGGAGCTGGAAGTATTGGCGTTGGAGCAGGAAGGAATGGAGCAGGTGCTGGTAATAGATGAGGCGCAGGCAGCCAAGGTTCAGGTACAGGTGCAGCAGCATGGAAATGAGGTTCAGGTAACCATTGTTCGGGAGCAGGAGGAGCTGAGTGGAAATGTGTTGGTGGCAGCACCGGTGGAGATAGATCGAAATGGTCCGGTATAGCTGAATTCAATGAAAAAGGATATGAAGGTTTAGCGACGGCTACTGCAGTCATGGCTAGCAAAACGAAAGCCTGAAAATAGAGAAGGTACTTAATTCTTTAAAAAGTTCATGGAGAAACAAAGAGAGTATACTTACAAATTTCATAGACGTCATTTTGCTTATATTTGTTAGAGTTTAAAGTAAGTTGTTTTACCAAGGACCACACTTGTCTATGCAAATGTTATCTGGCTAATGAATTATTAATTTTATTGCTGGCATTTATATGAAAAACTTCACATTACCCACAATTACTGGGCAAACCATTGTACATTTCACTTTCTAGCCAATACTTGGTTGGACATGGTGACGAACTGCGGCGTCAATCGCCATTAAACTATTGTGGGTGACCATTTTTGGTCGACGGTCGATTACTGGCTCTTTAGTATTCAATGTGAAGGAAAATGTTGCGGGCAATGCTTTGCTCTTTTCATAACCGCAATAGGCCCACTCACTGGCAAACAATTAGTTCGCTTTAATTGCTGGTTGAATGTTGTAACAAGTGTTACTATTTTAGGCGCTAATTATGACACAGGTCAACCAGTGTGGTGTGCATTTTATAATGTAAGCATAATGTTTCCATTGTGTTTACATTTTTATGCATAATGAATGTATATATGTCAATGCAATGAAATATAAGTGGAAGCACTACTATCTGACAAAGCAACATAAAGTTATGTAATATACAAGAAAAAACGTTAACTCCGGTTAGCGAAGCTATAATACTCTTCACAAATACAAAAGATTCCTAATAAGAACTTGATTTTGATCAGTCAGTTTGTGCTAAAATAATCCGATCTGAGCAATTTCTTCGAAGATTGCACCTCTTCAACTAAAAAAAGTTTTCCTTACAAGCTCTTGATTACGATTGTTCGGTTTGTATGGCAGCTAAATGCTATAGTAGTAGTCCGACTCAAGAGAAAGCAATTTGAACTATTGATCAGCTGATTTCTGGCTTCCTTCGGCATTGATTTTTTCCACAGCCTTCGCATACCGAAACATTCTTGGACGATAAGGACAACACTTTTTTTATGTTTTTCGATTATCAGTTGTCAACGATTAATATTACGGACATCTCACAACATTTTGTGATTTTTTTTTGTTATTTTCGACCACAAAAGCCTCATTTGAATGTCCACTGAGTTCATCGTTTTCGATGCTAATTTGCCTAGATGAAACTCAGCAAACCACTTACGAAAGGATCCTTCACCTGAGCAGAGCCAAGACAATTCTGTCACCTTTCAATACAAGTATTAACATAAATTAGTTGCTAACGAACTTTGCTTCTTTTGTTTTCAAATTATTAGCGGAATCCTTAATCATAAGGATTCAATTCTCTCTCATAAAGACGAGACGATTCCATTAGTAAGGTGTAACTGGCATTGGTCTTTTTAATTTTTATAAATGATAACATAATACTGAATGATAATAAACTCAGACCCAGTTACCTTTTCAATATTAATATACGACATTAAACAGCTAAGAAGAACTTATATACATATGTGTATACGCTAATAATAAAAAGTAAATTTGCTAACACCCCGATATAGCTTGGCTCTTTAAGGTCAGATAGGAAACCTCAGTTGTAACGGCAGAAGTAGTTCAATTAACTTAATTAATATTTCTAAGCTAAAATAGTAGAATTGATTTCTGTATTCTTTTATAGTTTTTGTTTTTTTTTATAGATTTCCAACGATGGCAGTTCTCCAGAAGAAAAACTAAAACTTAGGTTGAGAAGCACATTCATCATTTGGTTTACAAAATAAGTTAGGATTCGAACAGTTGTTAGATTATTAAGAGATATTTTTTGGTGCTACATATTCCCCGTATCGTTTTCTCACCCTAATCTACCAGATGTGACCATCCACACTTCTTCAAGTTAAACACTGAACATTTGTTTCTAAATTGTTTTTATTTTTACTTTAACAGATTAATCAGTTCAAGTTTCAGCAACTTGCAAGCAAAATGCCGTCAGTTTTCGTTACTTCCTACCTATTCCACCCTCTTTACCACGCATAGGGAGCTGGGGCAGCGGCGTAAGCAGCGTGGAAGGGTGCGGCGAATGGTGCGGCGGCCAAAGGTGCGGGCAGAGCAGTTAAAGGAGCTGGCGCAGCGGCGAAAGGTGCGGGCAGAGCAGCTAAAGGAGCTGGCGCAGCGGCGAAAGGTGCGGGCAAGGCAGCCAGAGGGGCGCGGGCGGCTAAGACGGCTGGCGCAGCATATTTAGCCAAAACTGGCGCAGCGGCGGCATAAGCAGCTGGGACACCAGAGACATAACGACTGGCGAAGGGGCCGGAATACTGGAAAGGTGTTGTGGTGTATGAGGAAAGTGTGCCATCATAGTTGTTGCGTACGTCGATTTGGCTGCTGCCGCCAGCGGCATACAGTGGAGCGTTTGCGTAGGCCAGAGGAGCGGCGGCTAATGGTGCCACAACACCGGGTTTCGCTGATGCGCATGCAACGAGAGCGACAAGAACGAAAGTTACCTGAAAGTATGCAATAAAAATTGCAAATGACGAACACAAAAAAAACGGTAAAATATCTAAAAAACTTACGAATTTGAACATTTTGCTTTTGTTTGGGGTTTGCTTATACTTGACAATTGGAAGTGTTGAGGTTGTATGATTCCCTTGGCAAACTTAACTACCTTTTATACTCAAAAAACTAAGTGAATTGGCGAGTGAAACCTAAAGTGTTGTAAATTAGTCATTTGCGATTTAATATAAGTTCAATTGATATTTATAATAAATAAACGAAATGCATGACTCGGAAGACCTCGCCTAATATGCGTAGCCGAACTTACAGCGTGTGCATATCAAATATCGCTGTCTGCCGGTGGCACGTCGCTGCAATTGCCGAAAGAAATTTATAAAAATTTAACATGTAATCGATAAGCAATTGGCAATAAACGTGAAATGGTTCACTGAAGTGGTCACAAAATGTCTTTTCGTCATTTCTTTTGCATTTGTACCGACTTTTTACAATCGATTTACCGTCGAATTTACCCTTGAATGACTGTTTTTTGTTTGGATTGTTGAGATAATGATTTGGTATGCGAATTGCGTTGAAAGCGAAAATCACCCAAAAGAAGGGCTAGATTTCAACCTTCTTTAAATTTATATTTCGTTTTTAAGGTATTTCTCTTTTAAAACTTGTTTTATTTTATTATTTAATATATTATATAATAGTTTAAAATAACAAAAAAGCCATTCTTTTATAGCTAATCAAACTAGACAGTAATAAAAGTAGAAAATAATTTTAAATTACAAAGAATTTATATTTCAGTAGTAGCATATCAAACAATCCATCATAATTAATTAATTTAAAATTAAATTATGATAAAATTAAAGTTATTGAGAGAATATTTCAATTTAGAGTAAAAAACTTGATGCCCTCGAACAGGTGGTAACTGCATTAGATCACCAAAGGGTATGACATTTATGCCTCCAAAACAAGCGTCTAGAGTTTTCAGCTATCGCAAACGAGAGTCGATCATACAAAGCATCTCATCGGGTACTATAGAAATTTCATCTAAGAACAGAAGCTTAACTGGTAGCTTTAGCAAATGGTGTAGCGTAGATCCTCCGATCAACCGTGCTGCAACTACAGTGAGAGCACCAACTTTTACCACCGGTTTACTATAGCATCGGTACACTTGGTTTTTAATAGATTAAAGAGAAATTTTTTCCCGGTGCCTGCTCCTCCAGTTACAAAGATTTTCTCTCGTTTAATATCACCATTAATTTGGTTTTCGAAGCTCTCTGTGCTAAGAATGAACAATTGTCTTTGATCAACATTCATAGCTTGTCGCGCTTTTTGAAATTGATCATTGCTCATTTCTCTCTCTGGTAACTTTTCCTCTTCAACGTCAGGATTTCTAATCTCTGGCTGTTCGGATAAAATTCGGCTCCGTTCGTAGACCTGACTGTCGTGGGTCTTCATAGGCATCATGATCAATGCTTTCCTCGGTATCACTTATCGGTTCAAGAAGGAGGTTCACACAACATAGCAAACTCTGTAAGGCTCATGTTCGCAAAATCGTAGGATGTTTTAACGGACGATTTTCATATATTTTAAAGATATTGCTGTAGTAGCTAACTGGATGTCCGCTTCCGTCGAACTGTAATATTTTTTAACGCTTTCTTGTGTTCCGGAAAATACGATTTCGTGAACTGTGCCGCAATGGGATATGGCAAAGGCGATACGCACATTCTGCAGCTGATATTTGTCGTTCATGAAGAATATTCATACATATTTTGAACAGTTTGCGTGAAATATCAGTCTCTTCGCTTTGGATTTATTGTATAGCCTGTGCAATTCCAGAATTGGCACCGTCAGGTTCTGCTTTTGCTGGATACTTTGCAATATTGTATGCTATCGTTTCGTTTGATCTGCACGGCTGAATGTCGATATTACCTGTCCAAAGACTCAATAACGTAAATCGTATTTAACAAAGTCTGCCCCCATTACGAAGGAAATCATCAGAAGAATGTGATAATATTCGTGTCTCGTCACATTCTTGACGTGGAAAGTTGAATCGACATCTTACAGAGGTATTGTTCTTCGTACAAGTTTGTGTATTTCATCGACATTTCTTCACAAGTCTCTGTAGCAAATGCTGGATGATTTTCGATCCAAACCACCATATGAAGGTGAAGACTACCACGATTCTGAAACTCAATATACCTCCAGAAGTCTTTAAATTTTCCTCCAAACACCTCATCATTATTTTAAATAAATTTCATTACAGCATTTACTCTAATCATGAAATGTCGTCTTAAAATCACTGTGTAATTTTCGATGAATCGTTGACTCTCATTGATGTCAACTGTACTTGGATCAACGTCAGGTCCTCCATCGGCTAACAAAGCCGTTAGCTGATCTAACCAGAGGAGATCATTCGAACTAAATGTTACAAAATAGGTTGGATTTCCTATGCATCTGATTTCAGCTAATAGCTCATTTAAGGCTGATTTCCAATAGGCTGCAGAACCTCTTATATTCTTGAGATAAAAATGTTCGTCTTCAACTGCTCCTTGATTAACAATTGTCATTCATTTTCTACATTAGAAGGCATTACATCAATCGGTGCCATCATTGATGTCTGCAGTGGAATAGTTTGATGAGTTTATATTCTGTTGAGAAGTGGTTGTTTGCGATACTGCTGCTACCCCATCAATGCTCCGATGAGTTTCTACTTCCTCAGAATCATTATGTCTACCAGCCAAGACTTCAACATAGATGTAACCAAGCGTAAATTGTACATTATTGCTGCCTGTTGTACGTTTAGATATCCTCACGAAATCGTCAAAATTATCGCATCAATAACACAAGCCTTTTTATTGTTATCATTTGCCCTAGATCGCTTTTGGCCACAAGAATGAGAGTTACTGAAGTAATATTTGTTACCATAATACATTACTCCAAACTATTGACTGTCTGTTGTTAGTATGCCACCTTTAAATACCATAAACAGATCTTTAAAATCTTAACGCAGAGTACTTCCAAGGTTTGTTCGTTAGATTTGTCGTTCAAGCTTTCATATGTGCTTGGTTCTTCGTCAAAAGTGATACGAAATCTTTTGCCGAATGAGACCAAGTCATCTTGGAAGACTGTGAAATTTCGTAATATTAAGCATTGATCATTTCCATAGTATAAGCCGTTAAACTTCTCTATATTTGAAATCTTTGATAGTTGATTTAGTCACCTGTTATCTTATTGAGATTCAGGATGTTCGCAGACCAATATTGTGGTGAAAGAATGCTCGGAGAACGATTGCTAATGCCATCGCACAACATTGCACTCCTGCAAATCCTGATGTGAATATGAGCTCGTTTCCTTGATGCCATGAAGTACGTACAATTCTTGAGGAAATCACGGATTTCTTTTCAAGCACTCGCAATCTCAGTATGTTCTTCACTAGTCTCTTCAGCTATCTCGAATGGTGCTTTTTCAACTCTTATATTATTATATTCTTCAATTACAACGTTCTTGTCGTGAGAACTTTGTAAAATGGATTGTTTGAAATTAGCCAATAGAGTGCATCATAAACAGACGTATTACATGAATGTTCTCTAAACGCTCAGTAAGTAAGAATAGTCGTCTCCAGCATTATTTGCACTTGTTGGTAACATGTTCGGGAGATTTTCAGTAACTTTAAAAACACGAACAATACCGCTTAGCCACGAAAACTGTATTGCCCAAATACTCCACTTATTTTAAACAATTTTACAAACAAAATAATGCGTGAAATTAGCCGTTATTCTGCTTGCGATAATTCCGCAATTAATTTTGGAATGGAACCTGGGTCCAAATTGTTTCAATAAGATTTATACGGTGCAAAATTTTTCTTTAAACTCAAATAAGTCTTGCACCGTTTACAAACGATCTAGATTTCTTCGTTTTATTTCGCTAGGCAAATCTGGTGCTGACTAAATGTCTACAATCCATTTAGAGATCTGATTAGGATAGCACCGTTTAGCGCAAATTTCACAGATCTGGTCACGAAATGTGTTAATTGAAGCCTGATACTGGCTCTACCTAGTCTTCTCGACTTTGCCTTTGGTATCCGCATTTGCTGCAAGCAAACAACTCTGTCCCCTTCGATCTGTGAAGCTCGATATTCAGCAATATGTTGCCGCATGTGCTGTAACCGAGTTGCTTTGTCTTCATCTGATTGTGAGGCTCTCTCGGTCAACCCTCCCAGAGGTCCTATAGAAGGGTAAGGCTTTCATTAGACAGGGTGCAGCTGAATTTGACGCTAGCGACATGATATCTCTGTTATTCATCCCTCGGCACGTTTCTCACCTTATGTTAAATCGGGTGGTTTAAAATGATGTAAAGGTTTAGCGCTCGACATATGTTAAAATTGTGCTGTACATTTTATAGTTGTGGATATGGGAATTTATGTAATTGCAATTTTGAAATCTGACTTTCTATTATCTAGATTGTGTATTAATAATACCCAGCTTATATTTGCATTGTTCTTGAATAAAATATATATTGCTCTTTTTTTATTTTCGCGACCAGATAGGAAGGTCAGCACAGCTATAACCTGTATGGTGCAATTTTAACACATGTCGATGGGGTCTGCGCAGACCACTGCGCAAGCTGAAAATTTTACTTTCAAACTTTAAAAAATTTTTATTAATGTATAATTTTCGAATTCCACAATGATAGGTTACAGATTTCTTGTGTCTTAATGTAAAAAAATGAATCGGTTTCTGTCGCAATCGAACCCGGCCGTACTCATCCACAAGTAAGAACCAGTCCAATAGGGAATTCTGGGCTTTGTGTGATAACGAATGATATTTTTTTTCTTATTTTATTATACTCTCGCAACCTGTTGCTACAGAGTATAATAGTTTTGTTCACCTAACGGTTATTTGTATCACCTAAAACTAATCGAGTTAGATATAGAGTTATGTGTATATATAAATGATCAGGATGAAGAGACGAGTTGAAATCCGGGTGACTGTCTGTCCGTCCGTCCGTCTGTCCGTCCGTCCGTCTGTCCGTCCGTCTGTCCGTCCGTCCGTCCGTGCAAGCTCTAACTTGAGTAAAAATTGAGATATCTTTATGAAACTTGGTAGACATGTTTCATGGTACCGTGAGACGGTTGGTATTGCAGATGGGCGTAATCGGACCACTGCCACGCCCACAAAACGCCATTAATCAAAAACAAATAACTTGCCATAACTAAGCTCCGCAATAAGATACAAGACTGTTATTTGGTACACAGGATCACATTAGGGAGGGGCATCTGCAGTTAAAATTTTTTTTTTTAAAGTGGGCGTGGTCCCGCCTCTAATAGGTTTAATGTGCATATCTCCTAAACCGCTAATGCTATAATAACAAAATTTACTAGAAGCAAATGTTTTTAGCACTTCTATTGACGGTGTGAAAATAGTTGAAATCGGGTGGCAACTCCGCCCACTCCCCATATAACGGTACTGTTAAAAACTACTAAAAGCGCGATAAATCAAGCACTAAACACGCCAGAGACATTAAATTTTATCTCTGAGATGGTATAAGATGACTTTATAGGAACCGCGTTCAAAATTAGACAGTGGGCGTGGCACAGCCCACTTTTAGGTGAAAACCCATATCTTGAGATCTGCTTAACCGATTTCAACCAAATTCGGTGCGTAACGTTCTTTTCATGTTTCTATGTCATAGTGCGAAAATGGGCGAAATCGGATTACAACCACGCTTACTTCTCATGTAACACCATTTTCAATTTCATCTGATTCTTTCACTTTCCACTATGCAAATCAGGTAACAATGATTATATCGGGGTAAAACTTTGCGTGAATAATGCAATTAATGTATGCCACCTTGCGGCCAGAAATTGTCTTAATCGAACCAAAACTGTTCAAACCCCTAAGTACTAAATATGTGGACCCCAGTGAATATAGTTGACCTTCTACCGAAAATATCAGTCAATCCACAAAGAAATCTCAAACGAGTATACCATTTGACTTTGCGAGAGTATAAAATGTTCGGTTACATCCGAACTTAGCTCTTCCTTACTTGTTTAATTTTGAAAAGTGAGTCAGATAAGTCAAATGTGTAGGAATGAGAATAAAAAGTATGACATATACGGCGGAATGGTTCATTTAGTTCGAAATTTCTTCTACACGATTTTAACAGTAAAGGTCTAAACTGAAAAAGCGAACCGGGATATTAAATTTAATTTCAGAAAGGAGGAAAGAGCTGCACACTGTTCCATTCAAGATTTTTTCGAAGTATATTATGTAAAGTATTTCCCTATAACTAGTAAGTCTAGGTAGATTTATAAGTCTTAAATAACTAGTGTATGGAGGTAGACTTAACGCCGGTGGGATTGGAAATGCCTTAATGCGAAAAGTAAAAATTGTTTTTTGATTCGGTAGCTGTTGTTCCATACAACAGAGCTATATTCCAATATAGGTCTAACCAAAGTTGAAAAAAGTGTTTTAGTAATATACAGATCTCTAAATTCTTTAGATCAACGTTAAACAAAACTGAGGACAGGACTAAGATATTTTATATCATCTGTTATCTCTCTACTGACAACACGATGATTTTCAAGCACTGTTTCTCATCATAAAGTAGACTCCCCAAAACATTTCTGTAATAGGCATTTAACGGTTCTGCAGCCGAGATTTCATTGAAAACACAAACTTTCAAGCAAACTCATTGTTCAGAGGTAAAAAGCGATATAAAAACTTTTGGCTTCGTAAACAAATAGCTACACCCTCTTTAGGTAATTTAAAACTTTTTGTGGGAACTATTGTTGGTACATTCGAAAGATTGTTTCCTGATTTCGCTTATTAAATTTTTTAAATGGTGGCTCAAAGAGATTATTGGGTATATGGTATACCCCTATTACGATTTTCAACTTCACTCAATTGAATTGAAGTTAAAACAATTCAAACTCTGATCAACCAAAATATTTTTTTATAACGAATTACAATAATATGCAGTTGAGTCGGAAATTGTTGGAAATCTGAGCTCGATTATGAACTAGTAGTTTACGAGCATCCCTAACACAATCACTTTTTAATTTTAACTGAAACGTGCTATGTCTTATAACTTTATTGTAGTATCAAATAATAATACAAAAAAGTTTACATTTTTGCCCAAAACACATTTTTTTCATTCACTGTCTACGGAGTGCTGATACCAATACTGCTCGTACCCGATTGAAGTGCTTAGGTGTATAAATATCAGTACAGATGCTTTTGCTATTGTTAATGCATAGTTGTTGCTATAAATGCTAACCATATTCGCTCATCAATTACGCACAGAACTGACCAATACACTTAGCGACGTTCGAATTCAAGCGCCGGACAAATTGAGTATTAACAAGTAAGGAAGGGCTAAGTTCGGATGTAACCGAACATTTTATACTCTCGCAAAGTCAAATGGTATACTCGTTTGAGACTTCTTTGTGGATTGACTGATATTTTCGGTAGAAGGTCAACTATAGGCAATGGGGTCCATATATTTAGTACTTAGGGGCTTAAACAGTTTTGGTTCGATTTAGACAATTTTTGGCCGCAAGGTGGCATACTTTAATTGCATTATTTACGCAAAGTTTTACCCCGATATAATCATTGTTACCTGATTTGCATAGTGGAAAGTGAAAGAATCAGATGGAATTGAAAATAATGTTACATGGGAAGTAAGCGTGGTTGTAGTCCGATTTCGCCCATTTTCGCACTATGACATAGAAACATGAAAAGAACGTTATGCACCGAATTAGGTTTAAATCGGTTGAGCAGATCTCAAGATATGGGTTTTCACCTAAAAGTGGGCTGTGCCACGCCCACTGACTAATTTTGAACGCGGTTCCTATAAAGCGAATTTATACCATCCCAGAGATAAAATTTAATGTCTCTGGCGTGTTTAGTGCTTGATTTATCGCGCTTTTAGTAGTTTTTAACAGTACCGTTATACGGGGAGTGGGCGGAGTTGCCACCCGATTTCAACTATTTTCACACCGTCAATAGAAGTGCTAAAAACATTTGCTTCTAGTGAATTTTGTTATTATAGCATTAGCGGTTTAGGAGATATGCACATTAAACCTATTAGAGGCGGGACCACGCCCACTTTTAAAAAAAAAAGTATTAACTGCAGATGCCCCTCCCTAATGTGATCCTGTGTACCAAATAACAGTCTTGTATCTTATTGCGGAGCTTAGTTATGGCAAGTTATTTGTTTTTGATTAATGGCGTTCTGTGGGCGTGGCAGTGGTCCGATTACGCCCATCTGCAATACCAACTCACGTCTCACGGTACCAAGAAACATGTCTACCAAGTTTCATAAAGATATCTCAATTTTTACTCAAGTTAGAGCTTGCACGGACGGACGGACGGACGGACGGACGGACGGACGGACGGACAGACAGTCACCCGGATTTCAACTCGTCTCTTCATCCTGATCATTTATATATACATAACCCTATATCTAACTCGATTAGTTTTAGGTGATACAAACAACCGTTAGGTGAACAAAACTATTATACTCTGTAGCAACAGGTTGCGAGAGTATAAAAATACGTGATTTAAAAAAATAAAATATCTATTCATAAAAAAACTGCGTCTGTGTGCTTTAAGAAGCGCATGACCACGCGTATCGCAGCCTATGCATAATTAATACATTAATTTAAGCATAAATAAATATTTCTCAACGAAGGGGAGTCTTAAATATTTCTCTAAATGATGTTTAAGTATTAAACAATTTTGTTTTTAAAATATTGTTGTGAAAAGTGAAATCGAAAGTGAGAGGCGTTACTAACTGTTAAATCTATAAACTTATTTATATCTAAACATAAATATAAAGATATATTTATATTTCTCCAGCAATTTGGCTAATTCGATTAACACTCAGTCGCCAATTGTTTTAAAGAAATTCGGATTTACTTAATTAAGCACATTTCTAAATTGTATATGTCATTCATAGCTATTTTTATTTAACTGTATTCTCAGTTTGGAGAACTGCTTTCAAAATATGCATATAAATATTATTTTTTCTCTGGCAAACCTGAACGCTTTGATAAATATAGTATAACTGAATCACGAGCGAGAGAAAATTAGCATCTTCAGCTTATTGCACATTAAGCATATTTGACAGCATTGTTGCTGAAAAGGTCATAGTACTAATGCCATCGGATTTAATATTGTTTACAGTGTATATATAACAATTATATGTATATATAATCGTAAAATTATACCCTTTCTTATTGCATTTTATGGTTATATTTGTTAACTTGGCGTGAATTCGACACATTTGGAACAACAACATGTAAAAATTAACAGTTACAAATACTTTAGAAGTCGCGGTACCCAAAGCCATATTTTTTAAATACCTCATTGTTTATTGTTTACTTTGTGCGAATTGAGGTTGTTCAAGGCCAGCGTGGCGTATGAGCGATGCTAGAGGCAGACTGCAACGACCGGATGTAGGCACAAATTTCTAGATCCAAGCGCTCATGTAAATATTTCTTCATTTTAACGACTTTCATATTATTTTCCTTCATAATAAAACCAGAATTTCATAAATCAAATTTTAATTGTTTTTTTATGGCAAATATTCGCATTGCCTTTGCATGTTATTGAGCAGCTGATTCATTGAAGTCGGTTCCGACAAATGACCTGCAGTCATGGTTGGATTTAATGAAACTAGGACACAGTAATATTGCCTTTCAAATAGAACCTATGATTATTTAAATGTGCTCAGGGAAATGTTAAACTATGTTTTTGTTTTCGCAATTGCCCTCAAGCACCCTCTTTGCATTAAATGATTTAAATAACAAAATTTAATTTCCTATTATCAGGGTATTGTATGTACTACCTTATGGCTTTTGTAACCTAATCATATAACAGCATCGCAGGTAAAATTACTACATTCACTGATCTAAACAGGGTTAGATCACTAAATGACGAGACGTGTTCGAAAATAAATACATATATATTTCGCAATATTTCTCGCTTCTTCGCTGCCGAATGTCTCACAATTTTCTGTACAAAAACAACGGCAACAATATTTAGCACGATTTGTCTTAAGCCCCCAAATAGTTTGCAGTTTGGCAATAGCCTTTACATTTTCGCTAAATCTCATCTCTGCGGGCATTATCTTGAGGTCGGAGGTTAGGAAAAAAGCGCCAGATCGGAGAATAAAGCAGGTACGGATTACATACTCAAATATACACAAAAGAAGATGATGAAGGTGTTATATATTATATATTAAATATATTTGATTTAATATAAGTATGCTTTATTTTACTTAGTGCTAGTAGCGGCTTAAAAAACCTGACGTTGAAATCCCATAGTTTGTACTCAGTACTGATCACGTGCACAATGTCTTTTCCCATAAACTATAAATTATATCTGCGCCATCTATGTATTGTACTTTCTTTACTACTACAAGTAAAACTGTTATCTCTATTGTGATTTTTTCATCTATACATATGTAGTAAATGTTTAGTTATTTTTCATTAGCTATAAACTTCTCTCGAAGAACTTTGTATAAAGCGTCCATTTAAATCCGCTTTGTTTCTTAAATATGCAAACTTGTAGCAGTCAATTTATGACTTGTTCTGGTTTCTGTTATTCTACCCTTTTCAATTGTCTCAAAATCGAAATGAGCAGTAGAAGATGATGTTACTCACAAGTAGACCTATCAGGGCGTTTAATCAGCATTGCCGTATTTCTGGTATTTCTTACTACCAGATCGGTAAGGCTGATACATATAGATGTGCCGTGAGTGACCGTCTACGTCATTTGTAATACACATATTATATACAAGAAATGGGACGATGACACTGGCGAAGCTACGTAAATTTATTCGTTTTTTATAATATATTTCAATAAATTAGGTGGGTTTGAACTTGTCCTTCTTAATTTGTTTTGATATCTTTTTGGGTACGCTTTGTTTTAATTAATTTATAAATTGCTAAAGACGACATATGAAGTTGTATACCTTATTACTTGTTTATAATAAAATTTCGTTGTGGAATCAATTTTGAATATATTTCGCGCCTAAAATTCTTGAAACTATCAACGCTCATTATGTATGACTTGCTCTCTTTTTTATTTTGAAATCGCTCTTTTTATTTTACATTACAAAAAACAAAAACATGAAACTAAATAGCCGAGATACATATTTATATTGGGAGGTTTCGACACATCGAAGTAAACATAGAAACAGATATCGAAATCATATGTTATATATCAATAAAACGCCTTTTATAAGCGTCTAGTTTACAATCTAAGAACAAGCAGCTATCTGCCATCATGTGATCTCATCAACCTTGATACCTTTGTTCCAAACCTTTGAGATCCTGGTTTAACCGTTCTCTTTGTTCCTCCCTATAAATTCCGCAGTCATCCGAAAATCTAACAAGATGATTGCGATAATAGTCTAACATGATATACAAATTATTCAAATTTGCTCCAATGAAAATTTGTCAACATGTTTTAAAAATTTCTTCTTAATTTAGTAATTTTTGGTTATCTAAAAAATTTTCGACAATCAGCAAAAATCTTTTGCAAGATCCACTTTCTAGCACAGTTTTAAAATTGATAATATCTGTATCTTTCATGCACTGCTGCATTTAAGGAACATTAAAAATTTCACCTTTCAACTTTTCCACATTACGTTTCGGAAATTTTCTACAACAGTATTTAAACTAATATCCATTCACGTCCAACACAAATTACTTTATCATACGTAACTTGACAACGTATTAATTCACTGTGTTCATGTTGAGAAATAATTTTGTCGTAGATGTTTTGCCCTACCTCTCACTTCCACTGATAGATTGTGCCGATTTTTAGGAATCGAACAATAGGGCATTTTGTAAGGTGTAAGTTTAGATTCATATCTCCAGGTTTGATTTGTATTAAAAATTTAAAAAATTCCATATAATTTTTCGCGTATTTTCGGTAAGAAGTTTTAGGGTGGGAATCCCCACTGGAGGTCACGTGATGCTTGTATGCGCGAAAAAGGTTCGCAAAACCCTAATAACGGCTGAAAAAATATGCAATAATCATAAATAAGAACACACTCAATAATTTCATGAATACATTCGTAAGCTGTGCAAAAAACTGAGATCCAACACTGTTTGATTGATTTTTGAATTTTGGTAAACTAAGTGCCTCATTCGTAGTTTATTGGCAGCGTTTCAAAGTACAGACCCCTTATTTAAATCAAGCAACGAATTGCTATATTAAGGACACTACTTTTCTTTAATTAAGTAATTTATGTGTATTACCTAATTGTTGTTATATAATTCACTTAAATAAATTTAAGTGTAAAAACTTAATTACTATTTAGTTCAAACCATGGTAGTAGCATCTCAAATAAAGTTATGCATATTAACCCTCCTCGTCTCCGCCACTGTATTTATAAACAAAAAAATAATTATCTAACTCATTCTTTTATATTAAATAAGTGGTAAAAAGATACAAATTAGCTCAAAAAGATGGGATAAATGATAGCATACAAGTTTTAGGGACAAAACCTATAAAAAGACGCATGTTACTATGTAAGATATCTATCACATGAAGATTTGTTTAAAACATTCTTTTTACTAGGTTTACACAGTCATTTTGTAAGTTCATTGACTGCGCGAGTGGCATAAATAGCGTTTTGGCTTTATTTACATTAACTTTTTTTGCCGCTCTGTTTGTTGGATCATGTGGTGAGTTTTTACGACTTTATCCATTAACTGCTAAGTTATATGCCTTTTTTGCGGGTTTTGCAATGTGAATATGTAATAAAGATAAAACAGAAACAAGATTTTTGATGAAATATACGGATCGGTTACGAAAACAAAAAACGAACGAAATCAAATGCATTGCCATTTAGATCATTTTTCAAATATCATCATCATCATTTGTATTCCACAATTTCTAACGGCATTCGCAATAGAGAGTTTCTTTTGTTTATTGTGTACTTTTTTATTATCTCTTTAATATAAGTATATTATGGTCAGATAATAGTCGAAAGTTTGAACTTTTTAAAATAATCAAGAGTACTTTATATACTAGAGGTATTTGTTCTTGTTCCAGTCAGCTAAATATTTATTATTTCAATGAATTGAATTCATATCTTTTCGGCGATGAAATTTTTATAATACGAAATCCGCGAAATATTTCGAAGTACTTATGATGCTAATTATCTGTATACACTTACAACTTTTGCTGAAATATGTTGAATAGGCTAAAATAGTAATTGATAGTTTCTTTGTCAATCATTATTGTGAATTAAGTAACTAAGAAAGAATGTATAAATGGTAGGGGGATATTAATTTGCATGCGCACAGGGCAATAATATCTTGGAATCTGTAACCGATGTTTTTACTACGGTACTTTAGCACTGTTAGAGGTTCTTGTTCAATAATAAACAACATTAACTGACTAAAACCTTTATGCTAAACCAATTGTTGGTTATCTTTAGTATTTCCTCCTTTCTGCTATTAAGCTATTAACATATTTATAATCCATGTAAGCTATCGGTCGGCGCTACTCGTTCGCAATTCTAATTTATTCATTATCTTTAAATTTATCGGTACTGATACATTTATAGCTGAAAACTACAGAGATATCTATAAATTCCAAAAATGTTCCATCCATTTTAGCTTCCTTATTTTTCTTCAACAATGACATCAAACCCTCACTTCATACCATTCTTTCTGAAATAATGTCAATCAAGTACTATATTATACCATATATTCTTCTTCATTTGAATGTTTGCCCAGCTTCAGAATATATTTGACAGTGCTGTTAACTGAAATCCAAAGTTTTCTTGTTTATCGCATGATCTTAGTAGTTTCTCATACTCATATAAAACTAAATGATAGCTTAAACTAATATATTTAAGCCTAAGCACAAAGCCTATAAAAGGCAGATACAGGTAATTATGTAAATGCATAGAATTTATTGAACATTTATAACACAATAAATTTCATGTTTTTGAATAAATTTTAGAACTTGAATAGTAGTTTGTCTTTTGCTTCGTTGAAATTTATCGCCAATGCAAATCACAAATATATTATTATTTATGAATTTTATTTCCGCTTACGCACATTTAATACAATATTTATCACAAGCGTAGGCCATACCATTTGAGTAAGGTCAGCAACACTCAAGCCCCTCGACGATTGCTTTTGGATGTCAAACCGAAAGAATAAATATATATATAAATATATATATATTTCAGATCGTTCTCTCAAAAACTGAGGTACTAGTTAAAGTATATACAAACATTTGGACAGACAGATAGACGGAGATGGGTAAACTGACTCAGATCGCCACGCCAATCATTTGGATATATATATATATGTTAAGTTGGGTCAAAAAAAAAGAAACTGTTCTTAGACGCCATTAATTTGGCCATGCCCGTTAATGAGATACCGCTCTGAAATTATGCACACATTGTTTTCTCTCCTAGAAGCGGCTTATTTATCTTAACCGTCGGTATCGGGCCACTACTGAAGTTAACGTTTTTTCTTATTATCAGATAGTAAAATTCAAATAGCGGTTTGTAAGAAATTTAATGCTGTACTAAAAAGTCTCCTACGATTTTTTCGTAAACCTTGCCGTTTAAAAGACATTAGCGGTTAAAGTTTGATTTTTTAAGATTAGCAAAACTCAAATTTGGAATTAAATTTACTACACTACAAAAATGGTCCGTTATTTTCTTAAAATATATATATATTTTTTTTTTATTATTATTGGGTATTTTTTATTGATGTTTGACGATGGATATCTCGTAAACGCTTAACATAATCGTTAATTTAATTAATTTTAAGACACCAATTTAACCAAGAAAAGTTTTTTCAAATATTTGAAAGAGAGATATGAATTTTTCTATTTGATAATAAGAAATGAATAGAAAACTTTGAGGCGGACGACCTTCCCGTTACAATTAAGAGGTCATACTTGGAGGGACTTACTTAAAGGTGTCTAAGAAATATTTTTTAGAGTAGCAAGCGAAAAAAATATTCGATTTTGTTGATCCAACCTATTCTATACACTTTATAGGGTCTCTGACGTTTCCTGCTATGTGTTCAGGGTACAATGAAAATAAAATTTCCAATATGATCGAATCAATATGAATTGTTACAAACGGCTAAAAAAAACAGCTCAGTTATGGCTGACAATGAGGCTGCATTGAAAAAGGTATTCGAGCTTCTCAATAAAAGAATTTTCTTTGTCTTACATATACTATCAATATTTTGGTTCAAAATGTCCTAAAATTGAACATTACTGATTTCATTTCTAAAGTCCCAACTAGTTTTGGAACCACAAGTAGTGAATTATTTTATACCTATAATATTAGCAGTACATGCACAAAAGGGGATCTGGGTGTAAATATATCGGGGGAGTCTACACTACACTATATCAATGCGAAAATGATATTTCTTAGGATTGGCTAGTTTTCATTCCAGCAAAAAAGTAACAAAGTAAACTCTAGTGGCGCCATCTATATGTCGACTAGTGCGTTAGAATCTGCTATCCTTTATCGACTTCCAGTAAAAATTTCATGATGTTTCATCTATTGGAAGTGAAGTTATTGCGTTTTAAGTGTCAGTATGTTTTTGTCATCGGTGCGAAAATGAGCTTCGAACAAAGAGACAACATTAAATTTTGTCTTAAAATTGGTAAAACTTTTACCGAAATGTTTCAATTGATGAAACAAGTTTATGGCGATAATTGCCAATCCCGTAGCAGAGTGCACGACTAGTTTCAACGTTTTCAAAGTGGTAGTGAGGACATAAATGACGATGAGCCGAAACCCAAAAAATCGCGCCTGGAGAAGTAAAAAGTGAAGACAATGCTGATTTGTTTTTATGATTCCGAGGGTATTGTCCACAAAGAATTTGTTCCACCCGGCCGTTAATGCGGTATTCCACCTTGGAGTTTTGAAGCGTTTGGTGCGCCGTATTCGTATTCGAAGTTGTCGTTTGTTGCACGATAATGCGCCGTCTCATAGATCGACGCTTGTGGCTGATTATTTGACCAAAAATCACATTTTAGCAATCAACCCCGTCACATTTTAGCACTCCCCATATTCACCTGATATGGCACCGTGCGACTTCTACCTTTTCGGAAAAATGCATTTGCCGATGAAAGGAAAGCGTTATGCAGACGTGGAAGCCATTCAAAAGGCTTGTACCGGCATACTGGCGGCCATACCGAGCAACGAGATAAACAATCGTTCGTACATGCTTTTGGACCGTGTAAAAAGCTGTATTAAAGCAGAAGGAGACTATTTTGAATACAATTAATTGATTTTGCCTATAAAACCATTTGTTCTGTCTTTTTTTTAGAAGTCCTGTTTACTTTGGAACGCTCCTTGTAGTATCAACAAATTCTTGCTTATGAATATAACCTTGAACCAATAGGAACAGTGAAGGTGACCGATTAGGCCAAGTTTGAAGAATAACAAGTAAGTAAGGGCTAAGTTCGGATGTAACCGAACATTTGATACTCTCGCAAAGTCAAATGGTATACTCCTTTAAGATTTCTTTGTGGATCTTGCCGCCTTGTTCTATGTTGACCGATATTTTCAGTAAAAAGTCAGCTATAGTCAGTATTTAGGGGCTTGAACAGTTTTGATTCAATTTAGACAATTTTTGGTTACAAAGTGGCATACTTTAAACGTATTATTCAAGCAAAGTTGTACGCCGATATAATCATTGTTGCTTGATTTGCATACTGGAGAGTGAAAACATCAGATGCGATGGGAGTGGGCGGGGTTGTCACCCGATTTCACCCATTTCCACACCGTAGATAGAGGTGCTAAAAATATTTGTTCTCAGTGAATTTTGTTATTATAGCTTTAGCAGTTTAGGAGATATGCACATTAAACCGCAGATGCCCCTTAATGCGATCCTGTGTGCCAAATACCAGCCTTGTATCTTATTGTGGAGCTTAGTTATGGCAATTTATTTGTTTTTGATTAATGGCGTTTTGTGGGCGTGGCAGTGGTCCGATTACGCCCATCTGCAATACCAACCGTCTCACGGTACCAAGAAACATGTCTACCAAGTTTCATAAAGATATCTCAATTTTAACTCAAGTTACAGCTTGCACGAACGGACCGACGGACGGGCGGACAGACAGTCACCCGGATTTCAACTCGTCTCTTCATCCTGATCATTTATATATACATAACCATATATCTAACTCAATTAGTTTTAGGTGATACAAACAACCGTTAGGTGAACAAATCTAATATGCTCTGTAGCAACATGTTGCTAGAGTATAAAAACTATAAACAAGTAAGGAAGGTCTAAGTTCGGGTATAACCGAAGATTTTATACTCTTGTAACTTGCAAGGATCAAAGCAGGAAAAAACCTTCAGAAGCTGGCAAATTTTAAATCAAAAATGTTACGAAATAATTTAACATTCATTATTCGACGAAATAGTGAATGAATTATAATCAAATTTGTGTTTTACTAACTTATATTATAGCTCATAGACTCACTTAGTTTTTTTACTATATTTTACTTCGCGTGAGCTAGAGTTATATTGAAACCATCTTCTAATGAATTTAATTTATGAATTGATGTGGAAAACGTCAACCAGAAGATCGAAATTGATTAAATTAGTGAAATGCGGTTTTGGCGCAGGTCGACACCACTTTCATTCACCGCTAAACCGTATCATTTTGAAGAAAGCTTGTCCACTTATTTCATGAAAATAACACACATTTTGAGGTAATCGGTTTAAATTCAGTTGGAAAGTCGGAAATCCCAATATTGGGTCTGGGCTGATTGCATTAACTTTTGACATTATTCGGGTATAATTGAAAGCATATGATCAACACATTTTTTATTGGTATAACAAAAATCATTATAGGTGGCATATAGGTGTCGAGGTAATTGGTGCAGCATAATCACATATTATCGGTATTTTTTGTATACATACATACATACATACATTTCTTTAAAAGAAAAAGATGCTCTCTGAGTTTCATTAAGTTACCTTACATACCATCACAAATATTTTAGAATTAAAATCACCCGGATGTTTGAAAATCTTGTTATTAGTTATATAGGGGCAAGAGTAAGTTTTCGTTTTGTGCACAAAGTCGCACCATTACTAGAAAAATCTATACGAATATGTTATCAAACTCTATATTAGTTTCATAAACACCGAATTTATTATACTTTTGCTTTCTTTTTGGCGAGCAGTGGTCAGTGATAAAACCGAGAAAATTGTTTTACCATAATCTATATAACGACAGTATAGAGTCAGAATTGTTATAGAATACATTTTAGTTAATGGGTGAAATTTATTATTCGAATAGCCAGAAATATAAGAAATCACGATTGCTCCGAAAATGAGTATGTGTACACCTAAAATTCTGAAAATAAGTACGAATACCGAAGCCGTTGAATTTACGTCTACAGCAAACTTCTATTTACAGTTTATGCAAATAAATTTTTGAATGAATGTAGCGGTCAAAAAAGCGGTGACACCTAAAAAAAACAATAACACCTCTTATTTAAAATAAAAAAGATTTGCATCAAATCTGTTTCTTCTTTTTACAATCGTAAACTATTATATGTATTTCTATTAATTGTAAGAGTGTAGTTTAGTTTCCGATATTATGTCTGTTCCGGATTGGTTCGAATTGCAAAACAAATGTTTGTATACATAGATCTTGACGCCTTTTGACTAGTGCAGCGAACTACTCTCGAATGAGATAATAAGAATATATTCGACTACAAGTAATACATGTTGGAGCATCGTTTTTATTTTTGGAAATATTCGAATTTAGCTTCGTTTTATTAACTCGGTTAACGGTTTAACATGCAGAAAAAATGTTGAACTGTATTTGAATAAAATTAATACGAATAAGAAAATCATCACAATAGATTGCGGCATGTGTGTTTGAATTTCAAAATAAAACTACTATAATTACTATCTACCTATAAAAACTGCAGATATGCCTTAAACTGTAGAAAACTTCAAAATTCACAAATAACTAAAGCGATAAGAATAAAAAACGTAATAGTTGAACAAGTTATGGAATTCTCAATCTGTGAATAATTTTTCATTTTATGTTGATCGCATACATAATTTAGCCATTTATCTATTTCTTATGGGGGTAGCAGTAAAACTCGATTTCGGACGCCGACCTCAGACGAATGGAATGACGAAAACTTGAAATTTAGTAAAAGCAACTGTTAAAAAGTGAAAGGGTTCATCGCTAAACAACAAACTGAACGCAGTAGTCATGTGACGCTCAAGAGAGCAAAAACAACAACAGTGGGCAAACAGAATTCAAAAGCTTCAAGATTAATGAATGTCTGACGAACTATTGTGACGACGAAAGATCGCTATTCACAAGTTACTATAACCTAAGCAATTTAATTGAATTATTTTTGCAAACTCCTACATTGCTTAGGTCAATTCATGTGGCAGCAAGCCACAAACAATGAGCCAATAAATATGTCAATGGGAATGTTAACAACAAAATGTTAAACTGTAAAACTAAATATAACTAAAACCTTCAAATCGGTTGGTTGTGCATTGTGGAAGTTTTTGGATGTTTTTGTTGCTTGATTTTGTATTTATTTAATTAAAACGACCAACATGAATGAGTTTCCACTTGAAAAACAAAAGTCCACACATAATTCACACAAGCATATTTGTATCTATGGTATGTATGTGCGTTTATAAGAGCAGCTCTTAGGCGGCCTCCAAAGTCAGCGAGCGGCAGAAGATATCGAGTGGCTTTGAACCGGTAAATAGAAACTATAATGCAGTCAACGGATTAAGATTTTAATGATGCTAATTTGCAAATCTTTGAGAAAAAATCACACGTTGTTATGTATTTTTTTGTTTGAGATTTTTGTATATTTCTTTTTTTGTCGATATGTAAATAGTATGGCAAGTATTTTAATCAACCATTTGTAAAGCTACAAGCACACAAAATGAGAGTGACACAAAACAGTTATATTTAGCTAAAGTTATTTTCAAAAAAATAAAAGTGAACAAAAACGTTATTTAAAAATATGTACAAACCAAATTTAAAAAGAAAAAAATTTGTGCAAAATTATTTTGAAGAATAAATAATTAAAAAGTAGAAAATAATAAACATAGTTTTATAGGAAAAAAAGAGTAAAAGAGTATAAACAATTCAACAAATAAAATATTTTAACAAAAATAAAAAAAATGTAATTTAAAAAAAAACTAATATACTCTGTAGCAACATGTTGCGAGGGTATAATAATAAAACAAAAAAGATTAAATAATATACAAAAAAAAAAATTAAATAAAAACAAAATAAAACTATTAATAAAATATATAAAAAAAATGTATAAAAATTTGGAACTATAAAGAAATTTACATTAAACATTTTATGAACAATACACAGTTCCTTAAAAAAAAATAAAATTATGTGTCGCAGAGTAAAACGCCTAAAAGAGTACAATTTTGGCTGCATCCTCACTTTTATATTGAACGTGTGTATGTATGTATGTTGGCAATCGTGAAAGAAATAAATTTAACAGTTACTTATATTTAATGGCAGAGCAGAGCACCGCTCCGCGTCGTAGAACTAAAACTATGACTGGTGATTGATGATGAGCAGCGCCTAGGTCTTCAGCTAAATCACTATATAAAAAATTAAATTGCTTTGCTATTGCTGTTGTTGTTGCTAGTTGTATGAATTTAGCTCCGAATTAACCAGCCTCTTTTGCACCAGCGCAACATAAGGCAGCGCATTAAAACGGCTAAGTGTTTCATCGGCGCTTGCGTTGCGGATAAACGGTGCCGTACGAAGTAACCGCGTTGGCCAGCTCGCTGAAGGAAGTGCCCGCCTGCAACGGCAACGGTTGCACCTTGATTGGCGCTATATTGATGGGTAGCGGTAGTTTCAGATTTACGGAAGCATCCGATGAATCGATGGCGCCTTCCGACGCAATATCATTGCTGGACTCGAGGGTCTGCGCAATGGATGGTGGCAACGACAGCGCTGAGGGTAGCGCGCGCGCCGCTGACACTGAAGCTGCCGCAAGAGCATTGCCGCCATAAGTGTAACCCTGACTGGTCAGGGCTGAGGTGAAGGCGACATTTTCCAGCGCAGACGAGGAGAACTGCTGCGCCACTTTGGTGGATGGTTGTACGTTTCGGTAGTATTGTTGTTGTTGCGGTTGCACATAACGTTGCTGCGCATACCGAGAGTGCTGTTGTTGGAATTGATAGTGTTCCGGCGCTGCTGCGCCCACATTGGCGGGTATGGTGAGTGGATAGCGCGGCGTCGGGTAGTGATAGTAATGCGGGGGCACGTAATTGGGACGCTGTGCGGCACGGGCGGCATGCATGACGGCGAGTGCGGTGCACAGGCATATTGCGGGGGTCTGAAAAAAGTAGTGTTGGTTATTGACAATTGAACGCAAGTAAAGAATTTCGTTTTGCTTTTGTTTGCTCACATAGTGCCACATTTTGGAATAAGCTCGGCTTGCAGCTCAGTTTATGCGACGACAAATACTTGTTTGTATGTGAGCGCTGCAGCGAAATTTCAACGCTTTTCAAATGTCGTTGTAAGAGTTGGCAAATAACACACACACACACACACACACCAATAGTTTCGTTGCAATTTTTGTCACTCGTAAAATTTTTTCAAAACTTTATCTTTTGCACTGCAAGTTTGTTGCGTGGGTCTTCTGTTGACACTGTGCAATCATTAAGTCACTACAGTAAACACAAACGCTCACACTAGCATGCAGCAGTGATAAGCAAGTGTCTGGCAACTCCTTTATTGACACACCGTTTCGTTTTGCGCGCGCGTTCTAAGGCCAACTTGAGTGTCCGTTATTGACCGTATATTTACTTTCGCGAGCTCATCGTTTTTCGTGTTTCTATTTCATCCGTTTTTTATGAATGTTTTATTAATTATTTATTATTTTTTTCTTTTTCGCAATCACACGATCGTCTAATCGAGTAAGGCGGCAGGCAGTTGTCAACTTGTCGAGCTTTTTTAACTGATTAAACTTTGTTCGCTAGCTAAAGATGCTTTTTATAGGAATTCAACGCTTTGTCTTCATTTCGTTCATTTTATTTCGTTTAATACACATGTTTGCTATCCGCTTGTCCGTGCGTTCGCTTGAATTTATAACCATTTGTGTTTTTTCGTTCAAAATGCGTTGGATTTTTCGAATTAATTTATATATCTTTTTCTTTTTCTTCTTTTGACATTTTCATTGCTTCATTTTTCTCCGCCAACATGTTTGCTAGCTACCACAAATCGAGCAACTGGTTTGTTGTTGCTGTGATTGACGCTCACCTGTTGTCTGTTGGCCGCTCGTCAACAGATCTTTTGCTGCTCTCAGGTCATTGTTGGTACTGACGCGCTCTGGTCGCAGTTAATGTCTCAGCTGACAGTGTCAATTGCCGTTCATCTGCCGCGCGGACGTTCGTCAGCGGTGTTGATTTTTGTATTTACAATGTTTGGTTTCGATGCATTTTTGTTTTTGTTTCGCGTGCACCTTCACTGGCCGTGCTTATTAGCGTTTTTTCGCTTAAGTGTTTTTTTCCGGTGTTTGTGGTGGATCGTCATTTCTCAACACTCGTGATGCATAATTCGAGCGAGCCTCTGACAAAACAATGGCGTAGCTAGAAAAATGTTGACTTAATTTCGGATTTTCTACGCGAAGCACAGATTCATGTTATTTTGGTGATTGTCTTCCAGTTCTCAAAACTGTGCCGTTAACATTGTTAGGTTTCATTTTTAATGATTAGATTCCTCTTTGAATTGTTTTTCGTGTAGACTGAGCTAGTTTTTCTGTGTTGTTTTAATTGTAGGCTAAAGTGTTTAACGCTTTGTCTTCGCTGCTTTTCCCACTTTGCGAAGTTGTCGCTGGATTTGGCGCACCACGTGATTAGTAAGATGGTTAGCTTTGAATTTTTGACCATGAAAAGATAACCGTTGAACTCGGCATGACGTGAAGCGTCAGTTATATACATTTTTTTTACAGTTAATTAAATCGAATTAAAATAATAGTTTATTAAAAGCTCGCATTTTTTGATATTCTGGGTAGGTTTTAAGTTCGCTAATGTATAGCAATTGAGTATTCAACGGCGACGGATATCATAGTCAGAGATGTGTACTTCAACCCCATAGGCCTGGATATAGTCTGTGAACTATTGTGACCACCTGACAATGTGCCGTTCATCCCCAACACTCTGCTTATGCCTGAGGTCAGAGAGGCATTAAGCTCCCTATATATCATATATGCAATCAAGAAGTAAGTGTTCCTTAAGATAATATGCCCATATACTTATATAAATATCTTTTAAATCTACATTAATTTGTTCATAATGCACATGTACCCTAATATTGTCCCTTGCTCGAACCTTTTAGTGTTATATGCTTCCATCAGTAATTTAACTTAGGAAAGGATTAATAATATAAAGACGCTGTTTGTCTCCGTCATTCTTCTTTTCGGAACTTCTCCCTTATGGTATGAGGTTATATTGCAAAGAAGGCTTCTGGTTCTAATAGGGTAGTCTATACCGATAGATTTTTGAGCCTTTCAAAACACCCCTGGACGAGTAATGTTTTAATTTCATAACACAAAAAGTGCGACTTGATTTTGGTTTAGTAGGACTACACGGTCATTGCTATGATTGCGCTGGCAATTTAACGATAAGGGAATTTCGTCCAAAGTATGTAATAGATGTTAAGATGAAGACACAGAATTTATAATATGATTAAATTACGATTATATTGAACATTTTTTTTTACAAACTTCAAATTTTAGACAGTTTTTATTTACTTAAAGCACATTTATTTTTATCAAATATTTGTTAGCGATGATTCGTTTGTGAGTTTTTCTTATTATAAATAGCCTAATGTTAGTTAAAGATTTAGAGCACAGAGTTTTTAAATGTTTATTGAAGTAACATTTCTATAAAAAGTCTCCTAGTAAATTTTTTTTTAATTTACTCACTCTGCCGAACTGGAAGCTTTGCGAAAGAATTCACCATTCGCTATTCCTTGAAGTTATGAATGGACTACAATCATATTTGATATCTTATTTTGGCAGATTGTCCCCGTTTCATCCACCGATTGCCCGAGTATGGGGTCAGCGCATGATGTATTGATTGATTGCATGATGCTTGCATGTTTACCTGTACCGTTTCGACGGATGCGATGCAGGTCTTGTTAGGTGCACCCCCTCTTGATCTGATTTTCACATGTGGAGAGGGAGGAATATCTAGGGAGCAAGAGGCTTCTAGATTATAGGGTCAGGAGTAGGTGGCAAGACCGTTGGGGCAACAGCCTTAACGGTTGGGTGATACACGGGTACATGTTAGTTGAGGGTAACCCAGACTTCAGATTCTGTCTGAGTCTGTGTTTCTTAATTACGGGGCATGGGCATTAAATGCATTCTGGCATTAGAGAAACCCATCTGATAGGTTGGGGTGTTTATGTGCGGCGCGTTTAGAGGATTGGGTGCACGTTATCGCGGAATGCCAATGGACAATTAGGGTCGATTGGGCGCGAGTTGTTTAGGCGGCGAAGGCGTTTAACTAGGAATTCGGGTTAGCTTCTTGTGTGAATGGTGTGTGCGTGTAATGTGCGTATGAGGTTCAACCCCTGGCGAACGCATTGCTTTGATCCGCTGTGCTGTGTGTTGATCGCCGTGGGGTAAGGCTGTCGTCAGCAGTTACCCATGTAAAACACGCTGGATGTTGCCACTTAAATATTTACACCCTTGTAACTAAAAGCGAATACAGCGGTATCTATGTAACGCTATTCTTATACTCTTGCAACATGTTGCTACAGAATATAATAGTTTTGTTGTTGTAAAAATAATCAAGTTAGATATAGAGTTATAAATGATTAGGATAAAGAGACGAGTTTAAATCCGGGTGACTGTCTATCCGTCCGTTCGTCCATCTTTCAGTCTGTGTAAGCTGTAACCTAAGTAAAAATGTACATAGCTTGATGTAACTTGGTACATGGGCGAAGGATATGCCTAACTTTCAGTGCAAACTCGGATTAAACCAGGCGTACTTCCAATGTATACATATTTAAATTGTTTTAATTGACGTTTTGCCAACTACTGAATGTATTTAGCCGGATTTGATACTTTCAAGTGCAAGAGTATAAAATGTTTGGTTACAGCCGAACTTATTCTGTCTTACTTGTTTGTTCTAAATACCCTTTTTATTTTTAAAAACTAGGTAAACTGCTACTTTATGGCTGTAGGTATGTCATGAAACAATGTAGAAAAGACAGATAGGTCTTAAACTGACCTGCTCATACCCTGGACTTCGGATTTACCGAAGGAGCATTTATGGCCGCATTTGATAGAAGAAGCAGCCAACAAGTATTGCTCAGCTGAAAGAAGTTATGGTTAAAGAGCGAAACATTCAAATTTAAAATAAAATGTTGTTACAAATTTAATTTTGAAACTGCACTATCTGTGTAAGGGTGTGAATAAAAATGTTGCTTAGTGTACATAACACTTTATCTATCTCGATTAGACTTAGGTGATACAAACAACCGTTAAGTAAACAAAATTATTATATTCTGTACCAACAGACAAGTGAACATTAAAAGCACAACCCGTTTGAATTAAAGGCGTGGAATATATATCGAGATGTCAAGTTACTTTTGAACGGTATGAGATGTGTACATTCAACCAATCACATATACTCCTCTCTAGGGGTTATAGGTCTTAAAGTTTTGACAGATGAACGCACGGACAGACAGATATCCGAGGTTCAATTCATGTTATCGTCCTGTATCATACTCGAGTAGTCTGAACAAAGATATTATACTCTGTGCAACATGTTGCATGTGTATAAAAAAAATTAACCGACCAACAAAAACAAAACCAATAGAATAATCGATATTAACTGCAGCGTTCGGTAAAAGTTTGAAACTAATTAAAATTCTGATAAAATAGAATCAATTTTGCAAAATACGCCAGAGACCTTAATTGCAACAGCAAAGAAACGAAAAATATTATCAGAATTTCGAAAATAATACGGTATGCGGACGTAATTGCAAAAACTGAAATTCAGCCCCTCAGAATTAGCGAAACACACAATCAAAACACGCCTCCTAAACAGATTAAAATATCGGTGGTAGTTAGTGTGGTATTCGGAAATATTCATGCGCTGTTATTAAGCAAAGAAAAACCTTAAAAATCCATTTGCGTGAAGGTGACGCTGTAGAAGAGCTAAAAACAACATATATATATGGTGTTGTCGAAGAATAAGAATTATCACTCATCTGAAGCTTGAACACAGCTTGCGCATGCGCATAACTGCAAGTTGTACAAACAACTTATTTGCATTAAGTATTTGTTGCTTCATTATAAACGCATGTGTGTGTTTTTTGTTTCTAATTTTCCGTCTGCTTAATTCTATTTATTTACCTTTAATTGCATACTAAAACAGAAGCGATTAAGCAATATAGTTAAATTTATAAGAGGGCGGGAAGAAGAGTGAGGAAGGTCGCGCACGCACGCAGTTTAACCCCTACGTGCGCAGCGTGAAAATGATAATTATAAATTATACTGAAATGAAATATTTTTCCAATGGATGGATTTAGTATCTGTTCTGTATCTCGTGTTGTATAAATGTGATCGGGTTTCGCTATGGACAGTTATTTGTTTGCTTGACTCAGTATTGTGATATATTTTACAGGCTCTCTTTGATAAAGGCAAAAACGTAAGTCATGTGGCTGAGAAAGTGAGTAGTGTTTATGATCCTGGTGCTGTAGCAGCCAATCACGGTCGATTTCGACGATTCTATTCCGATAATTTTATTGTCAAAAATTAACAACGCGCTCGAAAGTCAACTGTCAAAAATGTCTGTTTCGATTATTCAGGAGTTAAACATTGTACAGAAAACTATTTGGGACTGTTTATATAGGCCTGGATACAAACCGAAGTTCAAATTATGGGTGCCACATGAGCTAACGCGAAAACCCTCGTGAACAAAATTTCAATCCGACAGTGTAAGAATATATCGAAATGAAGGATCGAATTGCCGGAGCGTACAGGACCGCTGGGTAATACGATCCCTTTCGTAGGTGGTTTTGTTAATTGCTGGTATGAGATGTCATCACATGTGGTGATCTCTTGTGTGATGATATTCTGTGTGATGTGGTTATGAATGGTGTGAATGTAAGTGGTTTTCCCAAGTGTGGTGGGTAGTATAAGGGAGCGATAATATTGTTTCGATTTGAGTGGTGTGTACATGTAGTATTATCTTGTACTTCAAGATGTAGTCTAAGTTCATTTAAATACATTGTTAGGACGCTGTTAGTTTCAGCCCAAGTGAAACGCACAAGGGTTAAGAGCACCGCGCCGTTACAAATGTGTCCTAACTGAAAACGTATATGTGTGTGCGACCATAAATACTTCCACTCATGCGCTACGAGGTAAGGTAGATCGTGCTTCTATTTTGATTACTCTAATTTGAATTTTCTGATATTTGTATGTGCCTAAGTGCCGCCAAACAAAAACAAAATCCCAAATGTTCATAAATACGCATAAAAATGTACGAATACCTATGTATAAACACGTGTACCGCTGTCATTGTTGGCGTAGTTGCTCAGCATACAAATATTGTTGTTATGTTGAATGCACTAGAAGTAAATATCTAAAGTTGTGTTAATATTTTTGTCTCTGGCATTTGTTGTTGCTGCTGCGCACAAATAATATCTAACGAATTCACTTATCACGGTCAATTATGGCCAAACGTCGGCTATAAAACAAAAACAAATTACTTGATATATACTGGTTAGAGAATCAGCAAAAGAATTTCGAGAAAATTGTTTAACCACAACAACAAAAACAAAGTGAATAGCAGAAAAAAATGTCACAAGACCTAAGACAATTTTTTTTCGTAGCCAATCAATTTGAATAGTTGCTGCGTCAGCTTCGTTGAGTGTCGTGCGAAGCGAACAAGAAAAACTACATCGGTTAGTAAGCACGGCACGAAGATTTTGAAGATTACTCAAATTTGCATATCTAATCAAACTGGCATTCATCGATTGGTTCATTCCACTGCACGGATGGTAACACGCAACCCCGGCTGTTTGGCTAATACAGCGATGCTTTAGTGAACTGCCGATTCTGCTGTGTTGAGAAAAGGAGTTTAACTACTCTGCGTAATGGACTGACAGCTGAATTTCAAAACTAATTATAATTGCAACAGACCAGCTGTAACGAATCGCAGTGATAAATCCAGCTGGCCATTGGGGAATGCATCAAAGTGGTAATCAATGCGACATTCACTACTTTTACCTGTAAACGATTCAAATTCGATCAAACACATATACTCACTTAGCTAAATCAAATTTTCAAGCGTAACACAAACAATCTTCCGCTGATGTGGACCTTAGGACCGCCCGTTAAATGCCCTCGAGCTACCATGCAAGTGTGGTCTTTTGTAGGGCTCTCCACCACACAAGGACCCTATTAAACGTAATGGGCACTATGGTGTCGCAGAACCAGAGGACTACTTTTGCCAATGGTGCCCTAAATACTCCAGCGTATCTGAAGGCTGCAAGTGGATGATTCCTATCCGCGGTAGTGATGCTTTCGAGAACTTTTATCTCTTAGTAAATTAAACCATCTCAGAGTGATGTTACGACGTTGCTGTACCCTTGCGTCAACGCGTACACGGTACTCAAGAACTTACATTTAACCACACGAACAAAGACTTCTGCATAGGCAACCACCTGACAGCCACGGTCGTTAAGTTTTTTCATTAGGTCCTTGACGATCAAGTTCCATAGACTGGAGAAAGAAATCCTCCCACTCATATTTCGACGAGCACATGCACTTTTTCACTCTGTCACGATCATTCAGGCAAGACGTTTTGCTCCGCTCCCTTAATATTAAGGAAGGTCCCAACTGCGAATTCTTTAAACCTTAAGGCTTCCTCAAGCCGGACAGTGATCGTGTCCTACTCTTAAAATAAGCGTGCTGCGCTCTTGATAAATTGTCTCTCGGAATACGCCCCCTTATGTGCCAGTCGACCAGCCTCTCAAATAGTTCCCGTTTTTTGTCTTTATTCAGATTAAATCCATATTCGAATAAGAAATGAGATCTATTTGGAATGTTCAAAATATCTAAAAAAATTTAATTTATCCTAAAACTTTATTCAATAGGTGGCATATTGAAAAATTTGTGTTTCCCTGCCAAATCCACTGGAATGTCATAGCGTTTGGGTAGTCAGTCAGCTTCAGCATGTGACACTTTGAATTTTTTTTTTCTGTGTTTAGATAGCATGAGTTCCTAGAAATGAAAGTTGCCCCTAGAGCCCCTCTTAAAAATTTTATTCGGAAGAATGTCCCAGAAACCACCATTTGAAATCAAAATGTTAGTATACAACTTTGTTTTATGCGGAAACACATGTTTTATTAAGTCTGAATAAAAATTCATCCAAAATATGTTGTCCAAATAACTTGTTGAGGATAAATAGTAGGAGTAGATGGATTCAATGTCTATATGTCAATTAATGCAATATTCTCCTCCATTGTATACAGCGGCTGTTCAAATTTTGCTTCATAAATCATATTACTTATTCGTACGAATTACGTTCGATTTTCATACAAACTGTACCAATAACTCGAAAAGTTCGTACGAACGGTTCGAATGAAATTTGCTCGCAATTCGAACTAAAATGCAGACATAAGAGCGTGCGAACTGTTCTGGGAAGAACGGGAAGGAAATCAAAGAAGGTAAGATGGTGCTCACGACAGTCGTCATCTCACCATCAAAATGACAATCCTTCAAGTAATAACAACGATCCCACTGTGGAAGATGAGCGTTAATTACCTAATTTCGTGGTTGCAGAAATATAACGCGAGACACGATTTTTAACATACGTTTGAACCCTTAAAACCCCCTTTTGCGTACGCCCTTAATTTCATATACATACAATTATTTGCGTATAAATAAATGATGTGTAATCTGCCGAAGTATTTCTCACCATAAAATCAGCTGTTTTTGCCTTCCACACTGTTTTTGCTTTCCCTCAAATTTTTTTTGCCGTTTACATTATTTTTTGTTTCTGCGCACCCAATTAACTTCTCTTCAATGCTCACGCTAACTCAAATTATATTCTGTCGCATGGTCTTTCAAAGGCTTTAAACAACATTATAATTTGTTCAATGTTTTTACTTGGTCATTTTATGGATACGACGATTTTGTTCACTACTAATTGATCTGTCGTTGCCGTTCGATATCTGCAATGCCATTGTAAATTGCTGTTGATCAATGCAAAATTTGAATTTGTTGGCAAATAAAAATTAATGCTTGCGGATTTAAGCCGATTTAAAGATTAGCTCAAATAAAGAAACCAAAGGTTAATGAATGGTCCCTCGAAGTGAATAATGTTATATATAAAGACATAACTAAAATTTTTATCGCTTTGAACAATCTGAATCACTATATGGACAATTAAAAAAAGTTTCGAGTATTTTCTATGACACAAGAATGTATGAATCAATATTTTTCAAAAAACATATATATTTTAGTTAATATTATTTACACTTAAGCTTTGTAATCCAGACTTCCCTTACCACGCCCCGTTTGGCACACCCTGGGCGTATGAGTATCCGCCCAACGGCAGGGGGGCGCGAAATTTCTTAAACAGAGATCCTGTGGAGAGCACTGTGGGTGCGGCATAGCTTGCTGAACCTAAGAAAGATGGTGGAGCAGCATATGCCACCGGAGCACCATAAGCTGTATTTGGCGCAGCAAATGTGGTTGCTATGGGTGCTGCTGGAAATGCCAGCGGTGAACCGATATTTGGCACCTGCGGAGCTGAGAAGCCAATAGCAGTCGTATATGTAGTAGTTACAGGCAAGCCGGCGGTGGCTTTTACATGTGGCTGAGCTGCATATTTCACAAACGAAGGCGCGGGTGCCCCATAGTTGAACTGTGGCACTTGCGCATAATTCACGGGGTAAGAAGCGTATACGACAGGCTTGGCGAAGGCAGCACCGCCATAACCCTGCAAAGGCGGTGTGTCACATGGTATGGGCGTGGCAAAGACTACACCATTCGGTGCTTCGTTAAAAACATGTGGTGCGTCTATATAACCTGCCTCAACAGTGTGTTGAGCGGTAAGCATAAGGCACAGCAGAGTTGATAGTTTCTGAAAATATATTTAAGAAATTAAAAGATTTTTTAACCGATAGCTTAATGAGACTTACCATTTTAAGCATTTTTGTTAGTTGTTTATGAAATAATAGAGTTGTCACTTCCACTTCCTTCAATTGAATGATGGTCCTTCACTATTCGAAAGTGAATTTATACAATAATAAGTAGCGTTTACGGATAGGTGTGCTTCAAATTATTCACCGTTATTTGCATAGTACATGCTATACTTTGGATTATAGCAGTAAAACTGCACTTATTGACAAGTTAGTCGTGCCTTCAAATCACGCACAACTGTTTTACTTCAGAAAGTTTAAATTTAATGCAGAAAAAATATATATAAAAGTTGCCGTCACTTCCGTTATAGCTTGTGGCAAGTAAAGTCGCCACCTTAAAATCACGGCTGTAGAATCGATCGATACACGAAAGTTCGTACGTGACCCATGTGTTGACGCAATGCCATGTTGCGTAAGTAGCGGTCAATACACCACTCAAATGTATTATATAATTAATATATATATATAATAAATAGAGTTTTGATATAAGTTGTTATTTTGGCTTTTGAAGTTCGAGACAAAAAATTTTAATATTATATGTATATGTGTTTTATGATTTACTGTTGGCTCAATTGCTTTGCAATTGCTATTTCTTCGTTTTTTGAAGACAAGATTTTGCAAAGTTTATCTTTTCGCTTAAATTTATTAACTGGATATAATATTATCTGATCCTACTTCATAAACGGTTGGAAGAATGTTAAGGAGTTTGGTGTAGTCACAGACATGAAAAAATTACAATTTTAACTAATTTGTTTTTGCCAGATTTCGATTTAACTTTACAGAAATTTGAAAAAAATTTAAAAGTAATGACTGTTTGTGTTGATTCAGTTCCAATCGAAACTCCTTATGGTGACCAACACTAATCCTTGCAGATAAAATCAATCGGTCAAAAAATTATATTTTTATGAATACTTATATAATATAGTGCCTGATTGAAGCTGTTTTCTAAAATTGCCACAAGGGCGGTCTCATGAAATTTTTTTTCATATTTTCGGGAAAATACCAACAGTAAATTATGTATTAACAATATAAAAAATTTAAATAAAAAAACCTACGATCATGTTTTCTTATCATGTTTAAAAAAAAGTGTATAAATTTGTAGAAATACTTTTGAAGTTTTACACAAGCGTCCCAGAGTCCCCGAGAAACCTTCGCTAATTATCGAATACCTCAAACAGTACTTGTCGGTTTTACTTAAAATCTTTAAAGAATATTTCAAGAATATGAGGTAACCTAATTTTAAGAACACATTATTGATCCAATTATAAGATCAAATATTTCTATCTCTGAAAGTAATATCGCATTAAAGTCAAATATTCTAAGCATAATTTTTTAAATATTTAAAACTTTTTAATTTTTTCCTTTAGGGAAATTTCTTATATCCTTGACTGTTCGACAATTCTAAAGATTTACTGAAATCTTAATCTACACCGTATAAATGGGCCAGTCGTCTGGAAATCTTATTGAAGCCGGGCAATTTTTTTAAATCAATTTATATATATCACGCTACACTTTCCTATAGATCTCATTTAAAGTATTTTCGCCTTTTCTCTAATTTTAAACTTTATACACAGCACATTGGTCTGTATGAGGCTTTACTTAAAGAAAATTTGGGCGTTTATTTTCCTTAGCGTAAGCACATCGTTACCAAAATTGAAACAATTAATATGTACTGTTATGTATGTAGCAGTTAGAGATTTTTTAAGAATTTGTATTTCATTTTTTGTAAAGTTTATTGAAAATAGAAACAGAATCAACCTATTTAAAAAATAAAATTCATAATTTTTACATCAAAGAGTATTTCTACCAGAGTTGACTCTTTTGCAAAAAGTTGATTAATCCCTTAACTGTCTATTTGACATCCAATACCACATTCACCGGTTCCAAAGAAAAGCTGTTAAGCGAAAAAATATTAAAACCAGAAAGCAACGTGAAGAAGGTCGAATTTAATTCGCTTGCAGTTAACGGGTATCATTTATATAATTATGCATATTTAATGCGAGAGCCATTACCACTCCCATTTCGAACTTTCAATGTCAAGTACAATTTCGATTTACCATAAATCGCCAATTTGTGCATCATTTTTCGTTATTTCACAATATATGTATATACATATGTAAACATGTCCACTTGAACCACATATGGTATGCAAGTTGCTAAATATAATTGTAAAGTACCTTACGGTGACCATATAGGAAATTCGCGACTTTAAAAGTGATGTGCATGTGTAAGCCATCGCATCGTACGAAAAAATAGTGACCTTTTAATAGAAAAAATTAAGTTTCAATATTTATACTGTTGCCACAGAGTGTAATAGTTATCTTCACCTAACGGTTGTTTGTATCACTTAAATTTAATCGAGATAGATATAGAGTTATGTAATTATAATTGTTCAGGATGATGAGATGGAGTTGAAATCCGGGAGACTGTCCGTCCGTCCGTCTGTCCATGCAAACGATAACTTGAGTAAATATTCAAATATTTTGATAAAATTTACTATATAACTAGGCGTAGTCGGACCACTGCCACGCCTACATAACGCTATTAAACGAAAACCTTTTAAGTGCCATATCTCAGCAATGAGTTAAAATACAAAATTGGGATTGGTACATTTTTTTCAAAGTGGGCGTGGTCTTTCTTGATCCCTAAATGGTATGCAAATATCTTGCAAACTGCTGAACCCATATCAACCAAACATGTTTTTTAGCTCATCTTCATACACTGTTAAATGGCTAAAATCAGATAATACCTACTTCCCTTATAAAAAACTTTTAATGTTCATCTGATGCTTCACTTTACCGTGTAAAAATTAAACATTAATGAAGTTATCAGAATAAAAGTTTGCACAAATAGTGCCCTCTAGCTATTTAATTTTACGCCAAAGAATTGCAGAAATCGGATTATAAGATTACAAGGACCCAGACACCAAATATGTGGACCCCATTGCATATAGCTGATCTTGCAACCTAACATATCGATATCTGAGGTCAATAACATATAGTATCTGAGGTCCATTGTCAAAACTCATGGAGAATATTTGTGTAATGATATCATGGCCTTCTGCATTCATATCTCATCTTTCGGCCAATATGTGGGGAATCTTATTGAAATTCAGAAACAATATTTTTTTAATAACAGTGTATCCTCTTCCCTTAAATGTTTGAAATCAGAGCAATCCTTCGCCTAATCTCCATATGCTCAATATGTAAAATTAGTTAAGAAAGATTCCTACTTCGTTTGCTTACCTAACAATATTTGTTTCAGTCATTTACATGTATTCTATTGTATATAAATATATATTATATAACACTTTTTTAGACACTACATATTTCTATTAAGGAAAGTATTATTTGGTTTTTCATCGCTTTAGACATTCCTACAGGGCATGGTTTCTTGTTAGATACACTTCAAACATCAGTTCATAAATCAGTCAATTCAAATTAGTTTAAACTTTAACAAAAGCTGCCATATTTAGATTCAAAATCATGAAAGTGCACTTACCTACTCTGTAAAAATTACATGAAATAAGTATATGAATATTTAGTTATACATGGTAGCTATCGATGAGCCGATTTCTTTTTCGTTACCCTTTCCAGAAGACTGCAGCGAGGTCAATGCATTCCAATGAACTCATTTCAGTTTTGAATTTTATTTTGAGTTAATTTCAGTAATATTATTTAATTATAATTGAGGGCAATACACTGACACAATAACAAAACCATCTGCATAAGCGCTAATACCACCATAACGGCTGCATTAGCTTGCGGCTGACGCATCCACTTGTGGTGCTTGTTTGTTATTTTGTTTTGGTGCTTGAAAAAATAAAATAAATTAAAAATGTGATCATGTGTTGGAGCAAAACACACGTTTTTATTGCCATTATTCCATTATTTGAAATGTCAGTCCGTTAGCCGGTCATGTGACGGCGAAAAACAATTTGCTTTATAAATTGCTGATTGCACTAAATTTAGAAGCGACATAAATTTAATAAAATTACTATTGTAAAATTAACATAACTGTTTTGTGCATATTCGATTAGCTACATGCGAACTCATTAAAAAAATTCGCTTACAAATGTACATTCGAGTATATTCCGCAAAATCCTATGCGTATTTGTTGTTGTTGGACTTTTAGTTTCGTTGCAATTTGAAAAATTTGCGTTGCCATATAGGTCAATCAGTATGTCAATAAATTGTATCCTATTATGTTTCCATGCATGCCATAAGCATACGAATTTACTGCTACACGTTGAAGCAGCTTGAAAAAATGAGGTTGCGTGCCACTGATGCAGACCAAGAATGGAGAGTAGCACTCGCGTTGCGAATATATACATTTAAAATATTAATAATATCTAAACTGGTTATAGCAGGTGGACAAATTCGAAAAGAAGAAGTGGATTTATTATAAAAACCGTTATTTAATTATCACACACTCTTTTCCATTTTTACATAGTATGCACAAATTGAAACTGACATTCAGTAATAAGTTTACCGTATTTTGTAGTGACAAATAATTTATTTTATTATTTTTGCACAAATTTAAATATTGAGCTTTCTGCTTTCCATCTTAAATAGATTTTTTAGCACGATTATTTGTTTTTGAAATTTATTTCATATATACATATATTACCGAAATGAGTATGAAATTATTAAGGTAAGCATAACAAATATGCAAATAGGTTTAAAAAAAAAATAATTGTATTAATTCAAGAAAGTTATTAAACATAATCTCTAATATTCTAATATATACACATACATATCGGTGCTCAAGGCAATGTAATCTGGATTTATGTAACAAATATGATTGGTAAAGAATTAAAACACATTTAATTTAAGCAGAAGGAATTTTTCCGTCATGTTGATTTACAGTGCGTTCAAAAATATATATTTTTTCCTTTGTGTGATAAGTTCTTGGAAAACTGTTTTTAATTTTTTGCAAATTAACATACATATGTATTCTCAATTGAGATCACTGACGCGTGCAATTCGGTCAGCTTTTTCGATCTTCTTAATGTGTCACGTTGTGCTGTGAAATAAGAGAAATTAGTGCACAGTATAAAAACATTTTGAAGCAGCTATTCTAACGAAGCATCATAAAGGTTCCAAATGGACTATTAAAAAACTGCAAAGTATTCAAATATGAGTTGTGCATTTGTGAACATTGAGTTTGATGATTATGGAGAAACTGGAAACATAGATGGCAAGCCAAGAGAAGAGAAAAATCACGTGGCTTCTAAAAGTGAGGACAAAGCTATTATTTTACGGGACAGACTTCAGAGACCTGCCATCAAAAGCAGCAGTACTGTAATCAAACTCCTTCAAGAAGACACATTAAAAAAGATCGCGTTGGGTGCAGGAAAACATCAACCGCGATCGGAACAAAGTAATATTTTCAGATGACTCAACTTTTGTATTGTTCAACCCCTTGATATGTGCAAGAAAATGATAGATTAGAAGATAGGAGTGTTAAAGCACGCCCAAAAAAATGCTTCTCTGCTCATGTATTTGGTATTTTGAGGTGCTTCACAGAAATCCTGAACGCGCGTTGGAATGATAAAATTATATAAAAAGGGTATACAGTCCGTTGAAATACTTTACGGCAAAAATAACCAGGAATGGACACTGCAAGAAGACAAGGATCCTAAATATAGGAGTAGACTCTGTCCTCAATGAAAACAGGAAGATCATATTGTTACTTTAGATTGGCCGTTACAGTCACCAGACGAAAATACATTAGAGATTGTTCGTGCTTTAATGAAAGTTAAAATATCAAGAAAAAATGTTACGTTAAAAAAATGTCATTCGGCTAATCCAACACGCCTGGAGATCACTTCCTGTGGAATACGCGGGAAATTTAGTTGTAAAACATTTTTATTAATAAACGCTACCTTCAATTTGAAAACCAAAAACTTTATTTTTGACTGCACACTACATATCTAAGTACTGTTTGCTCAATATATTAGCGAAAAATGTACAAAATAAAAGCGTATCACGTTTGATGTACTGTCTAATCGAATTTGATCCTGGCTAATATTACTACAATAATTCTACATTTTCACGTATTTTAATACAAATTTTTATTATTGCTTTCAAAATAGGCTGTTGAGCTAATACAAGCATGCCAATGCTTGAACCAAATTTATATACACTTGTTTTAAGCCTCGGGTAAGATCGTCTTTAATGCCAGCGACGAATTTAAGTTTTTCGGGTTCAGTTCATTTTGGAGGCGGCAATCATCAACTTTGCATTTGATGAAGGCAGAGTCTTCAGCATGTCAAGCATCTCTTTTGCGATCTCTACTCGGCGTCGTTTCTGCGTTGGCACGAGTCTAGCATTGACAGGCTTCATTCAAACATTACCAAAATTACCGAAATCTGTCAAGTCGATTCAAAAGAGTTGTCTCTCTGATGCCAGCACAATTTACAAACACGTTTTCTTTAACATTTTCGATGTTATCGTCATTTACAGAGGCGTATGGAGGACTGAAATGAGACAAGTTTGTGACGACTCAAATACCTTCCCTGAATGTTTTGAGCCCCTTTAACACTTCTGTTCGCGAAGTAAAGCCTTAAACATGTCTGCAACATTTTTAACGATTCCTTAGCCGTGATACCATTGGAAATACATAATTTCAAGCAAAGTTGTTGTAAAATTTTTCCAATGGTAAAAATCGTCGAATAAACCTTTCGCTTCCTATACAAACAGCTGCCCAACATACAATAATTGACAAATGGAAGTCAATCTTTGCACGAACATAAAAAATGGTTGTACTAATCTATTGTAAGAAAAGATTTTTTTCGATCCTGTTTTCCCCTTATCCAAATCAAATAATCCAAATGAAGATGTTCTTTAACTAAGGATTAATCGATTATTAATGAGATCCACGTCAACATTCTGTCAACCATTGTTACAAAGAGAATCCGAAATTTCTTTAAGTATCATCATCGGCCGAATTGGAAATCAGCAAAGCGTTAAGTGGAGTAAGACTCTGCATAACCACCCTGTGCCATAAAAGTGTGGTATTGCTATATTATACATTCTTAACAAAACGCTAAGCTTGAGACGATTATCAATTAGTGAAGAAAATGTGGAATAAATTCCAATGGTTGCCAGAAAGTAGAAAAGGAAAAGCGAAATGTAATAAATTTTTACGACTTAGCGCAATCAACGCTTTATATCTTTTCCAGCGTACTAATGAACAGTGTACATCAAAGAAACGATTGTTTCATTCAAAATGCAGACTTCCACATCGTCTCAGTTAAGATGAAATAAAAATAAGTAAGGAAGCGCTAATTTTAGGTCCAGGCAACCATTCCTTACTCTCGCGATTTGCAAGAATTAAAGAAAGGACGTTGATATGTTCGGCATAAAGTCAATCATAGAGGCGGCAATCATGTGCCAATATATGGTATAAGAGCTAGGAGAAGTTTTCGACCGATTATTTCATTATCTATGTTTAATACCAAACTAATAAGGCTGTAAAAGTTTTATTAAATAAACTCAAATATTGACCGATTTACATATACCATACACTATAAATTCAAGCGGAAAGGGGGAGACTCTCATGTTAGTATTCGGTGGTTAGAGGAAGGTATGTATCAATTTCAACCATTTTGGATCAGAGTAGCCATATATCAAGACAACTACTAATACTAAGTTTTATTCCTACGCGTCTGTTAATGTCCTAACTTCATCGTTGAAAATCCTTTTATATGGAAAATGGGCGTTGTTGAGACCAGGGTGTATCTAAATTCACAACTGTGTTGAGAAGGTGTAATGAGAATTTTACTAATTCAATTTGGACACATTGGCCATACGATATAGAGATGCCGCCTTCCGAAAAAAATTGTATGAAGAAACATGTTATGAATCCCTCTTAGGGACTCGATATCTCACATATTATATTAGTAGTTTAGTACCTTAATTGACTACAGACTTATAGCACTTGAACAACGCGGTTTCTTTGTGTAGATAGATTAGAAAAGAGGTAAGCACCGCTTATGGTCTATTGTCGCCTTGCATCTCAAAAATGCGATTTTTTTAAATAACTCTACAGGTCTACAAAACAAACATATTTTTTACGGCCCTGGATATGTTAGCAAATTTAGATGTTTTCAAATGCCCAGATTACGAATATTTATGACTAATGCATATCGCAAATATCGGTACAGTCTACCAATGGATGTGAATTAAAGAGTGAAATTTCTTTACCAAAGTTATTTTCTCAAAATTAACTTATGGATCTCATACGTGATCAAATTAGGAATGAAGTTTTAAAGTGGTGCAAGTGGAAGGATATTATTTTAATTACATTTGTTGAAAACTTTCGAAGCTTTGTATTGAAATATGGCAATTAATGATATTTACAGATTTCATCAAAGTTATGACTATTCCCAAGAATGAAACGTGTTAAACTTTTGTTTGATAGTCGAAAATTTCCATGGTAACCATATAGTATTCTAGGTGCAAATATGAGTATAAAGTTAGACTATTTCCGCAATCATCTAGACAAATTTTTGAGTAATTAAAAAATTATAGTAAGGAAAAAGGACAGTCATTCCGCCAGGATTTAAAAGTGATGGAAGAAAGGTATCAAGGTTGATGGAACTGCTGCTCTTTAAAAAAGGATTTTCAAAAGAAAAAATTTTAAAAAGAAGAAAGAAGTTTCCCTGAAGGAAACGTCGGAGATCCTATAAATATATACGTAAATGATCAGCATGATGAGCTGAGTTGATTGTTTGCCTGAGTCTGATTGTTGAGCCATGTCCTTCTGTCCGTCAGTCTGCATGTATACAAGCTAGTCCTTCAGTTTTTAAGCTATCCTTCTGAAATTTTGCACCTGTCCGTTTGTCAATAAGAAGCTGCTCATTATGCTCATATCGGACCACAATAACATATAGCTGGCATACAAACTGAACAATCGGAATCAAGTACTTGTATGGGAAACTTATTTAATTTGGCACGAGTTATTGTTTGGGGCCACAATGTATTATCTGTTCAAAATTGTTCAGATCAGATCAATATATCATATAGCTGCCATACAAATTGAACGATCGGAATCAAGTTCTTGCTAGGAGTCTTTGTATTTGTGAAGGGTATTATAGCTTCGGTGCAATCTTGTTTTTTTTTTATAAGTATAAAATATGTTTTCGAGACCTGTCGCTTTACTTCGATCTATCCTTAAATAAAACTGACATAAAAATATTTGTAATTTTGGCGATGTTTTCTGGAGCTGATTGAACTGAGCGGCTACACTTAAGTAGGCCGTTACTCAAAAACTATTGAAGAAATCGATTTGTTTCGAAAAAACTAACTTTTTCTTATTTCCCACTACGTGTCCCCACTAAGAAGATTAAGTAACATTGGCCTTAGTAGTATAGTGTTTTAAGCGTGTGCTTATTATCCACTGCGTCCAACACTATTTTTGAAATATTTTTTATGTACTATGTATATATAAACCACACAATCAGAAAAATAACACTGAACAATAACTTAACTTGTTACAAATATGTACATCTACGCATTAAATCTGCAAAAACTGAAATTGAACGCAGTTTTTTTTAAATAAAATAAGACAATAACTGCGACAACGTATAATCTGTAGCAAGCCACACTTAGGCATCCCTACGCAACGAACATCCGACGCGTGCAACAAGTGCCGCAAAGCTCTCACACGCTCACACATTTAACAAAATCAGCACTTGATAGGAATGTGTGTGTAAATTTAATTCAATATGTCGCGTGCTTAAAGTGGCAGCTTAAGTCTATCACGCGCTGGGAACTGCGAAATAAAGCGTAAGAGCACAGTGTGTGAGATTAATACAACATTTAATTTTTAAAAATTACAAATTAGGGACCTTTCGAACGGCTCTGGAGCTTATGAGAAAATTTTTGTTGAATAATACTGTAGAAGGTTTAGTATCGCCTGCTGATATGGCAACGTTTATTCGAAATCGCTTTTTGATGCGAACCTTCAACAAATACTACATGGTGACCATAAAAATTTCAAAAATAAGATTTTAATGCCCATTTGATGCAATTTAAACTTTTAAATATATTATTATATATTAAAATTACCATATGTTGGTAGCATACGAGTATAATTGAACTGATTGTACAAATTTATCTTTAAAGAAGGTAATTTCGATTTTGATAGTATATATTTTACACTTTTGCACTTTCGATTTGCAAACAGCTTCATCCCTCTGTGCACTCATTTGTTATGAAAATGCTTTGCTCGTGTCAAAATAATCGATATCAACCTGATTATCTATCAGTCGCCTGCCTACCCTTCATCTCGCTGTTTGCTGGGGTTTGTCTGTCGCTACATACTACGTCTTTCTCATTGTGCATAATTAATTTTTGGTTTCGTGACTTCTCATTGCTACAGTGCCGCAACGCAATCTGCTAGTCGATAAAGCAAAATAAATTTGCGATTTCTGCTGACGCATGGACGGAATTTGGCCACATAACCATTACCGTTTTAGCAGCTCTATAATATTTATTGTTTTTAGATACTCATCTCATTCGCCTATTATTGTGTTATTGGCTTAATACAATTGCCACACTTAGTTGCTTGTGTGGCAAGTTAAGTGGTGTAATGCCGACAAATCGCCCATTATAGGCTTATGTGATCATCCGAAAAACCTCAATTGAATTGCATGTGCCAAATTATATTAAATCAAACTGAACAGGTTTGAAGTCGAATCGAACCTCAATTATCTCATAAATTGCCTTCTCTGCCAGAGAACTGTCGAGGCGGAGTGAGGCAATGCGGGTGCACTACGATAGGTGAATAGAGGCATCTCGCAAGGTGGAGTTCTGTCTCTTTTACTCTGGATCTTAGTGGTAACTGATATGTTGAAAGGTAGAGGGACGAGCCTATCGGGTAATAGTCTAAGCTGATGATGTTTTTTTCATGGTTAAAAGAAAATTGTGAGATATCCTTTACGAGTTAAGAGAATGGCACATCAATTAGATAGCTAGATGAGCGGAACGCAGTGGCTTAGCTGTCAATCCAAATAAAATTGGGCTGGTTTTATTTAAAAGGATTTATCCCTCATTGGGGATCTCGACTTCTGTCGAAAAGGTAAAGTTCTTTGGACTCATACTTGATAGAAAAGTATCATGGAAGCTCAATGATAAGGAGAGGGTAAGGAAGGCATTGGTTGCCTTTTACTGCTGCTAAGGAGCTATTGGGAACGGGGGGTCTCTCACCAAAATTGTTGTGCTTTTGCTTTTCGAAACCGTAGTGAAGCCAATACTGTTCCATGGTGTATTTATCTGGTGGAGGGCAGCTTGAACGTGTTCAGCGAGCGGCTCTCATTGGTATCAGAGTGCACTACGTAATGCCATTCTACATATGTATAGCACCCGTGGACATAGCCGGCAGCTACATTGCTGCAAAGCTTGCTATCAACTCCGGGAAACTGGACTCTCACTTCGACTGCAATCCTGATAACTTGGAATATTGCGACACGGAACATAGTTCGAATGGAATTTATCCAGTCCACCATGGACAAATATATATACCTTATCATCTCAAAAATAAATTTGAAACAAACCCGAAGCATATAGCCGACATTGTTAAGCTTTGGATACTGTACAACGTTCCCAAGCAGCTTCGAACACCACCACATTCACCAGATTTGAATCTTAAATAGCAGCTATAGAATATTTAATGGTATGAAAAATCCGCCAACGCGCAATTACGTCAAAGGCTATGCTCAAGAATATGCTACAATGGGCTCAAATCCCTTCGACAGAAACTTCTAAGCTTGTCTATTCCATACCATAACCCCAAAGGAAGATTAAAAATGTAGAGGATATGCGACTTCCTATTAAATTTTAAGAAAAATTCAGAGGAACAATAATTTTGTTCGACTTATACCTATACTTTGTACGCAGACTTTTTTAATGGATTTTCTAGTCGTCTATGTTTTGTTTTATATATATATTGTTGTTGGAAATGTAATCACTTTTATTTTCATAAAATTTCATATTTAATACAAAATATTTTAATGAATGTGAAATAAATAAGATTTTATAAAAATTATATATGGTAAATGCCATTTTTTCAACGAGCCATTTTGTTGATAACTTGTACACAGACTTTTTCTGCCTACTCCGTAAGGTCTCTGAGGTCTTACGTTACAAATTGTAACCCTGGTCAAGGTGTAAATATGTCGAAGCTTAGTCAACATACCTGTGTGTTAGTTTGAAGTAATGGTTGACATGAAAACCGCTAAAAGGTGGGGCAATGAATTTAATTTAAATTATATATATGTATGTGATTTTGTGATCAATCAAATATGAGTATTGAACTTGACTTGACTGTCAGTACCTCTTCAAAAATATCCATAGTTTCCAATAGAGTCTGTCTACACATTGCTAGAAAATTTAAACGTTAATAAACATATACATATGCATTAATAAAAATATTTTTAATATTGAAGCTCAAACAGCTTTCTTAGTATTATTAGATGTCACGGAGAACAACGCATTAACAATAAGCTACGTGGTCACATCAACACCTGAAAATCTTAATAGCTAAGAATACAAGTACTTTTGGCATTCTGAAAACAACATCGTCACAACAGAAACGGTGACATTAATAACACCACAACACATACATATGTGTGTTGACAATTCAACCGATATTACAAAGATGCTTTTACACACACAGCCAAACATTCATGCATGCACTTCCTCAGCAACGCCCATACCGGCTTCAATAATCTGTCAATCAGTGTGAGAACAAAGCGACAATACGCCCAATAATGATGCTCGAATTGTGTGGCTTGACAAGGTGGCTGCTGATGCCTCTGCTATGCATATGCTATGTTACGGAGACGAAATCGCACATTAACCCAAACCACTGCTGTATGGTGTAACTTCGTAATTGATTATGCACACGCAAACCCACTTTGACATATATGCCGGACACAATTTCTACAGCGATGACTTCCTAACGAAATGGCGTTGTAGCCAAATTTTGCAACCTAATTACGTGCGTCCTTGATGGAGCAAAATGAAAATGGTGCGAAAACAACAACTTCAAAGTAAACACAAATGCCTGCCGCATCATTGAACAACAAATAATTCGCACAAAAATAAAAATATTGTGTATGTATGCAAGTATGTTTTGGCTATAGATTGTTTGGCAATAGATTATCTGCTACGTACATACAGCGGTGTTTAGAAAAGTAGCAGCAGGGCATACATTTGAAAGGCGCCAGTCATGATAGTTATTTCAGAACTACGAAACTGTTGTTATACAGAGAGCCCAGTTTTCTGGAAGAAGTTTATTCGACGTTTTTCACTTTGGGGAAAGCGCTACCAATTTATTGAACACCGCTGTACTTAAATACAGCCAAAAGGATTTGCATTAGGGTTGCGCACATAAAATTAGGAAAATTTTATAATTTCAACAAATTTATTATATATAAATTTAACTAAAATTTTCAAATACTCGTATATCACTTCAAAAATTAATTGAGTGAATCATTATAAGTTTAGTTAGTTAAATATATTTATTTCATCTACAGTAAATAAATGAGCCATCATTAATGTGCGAACACAGTAGAATTAATGGCCACGCAAACAAAATAAAATCTCGTGCTCACTAAAATTCGCCGAAATGATATATGATATTTTGACTACGTCAATCTTATGTAAACAATATTTTAATACTCTAGCAAAATGTTGCACAGAGTATACTAGTTTTGTTCATCTAACGGTTGTTTGTATCACCTAAGACTCATCGAAATATACATATATGGAGTTATGTATATATAAATGATCAGGGTGACGAGACGAGTTGAAATCCGAGTGACTGTCTGTCCGTCCGTCCGTCTGTCCGTGGAATCGATAACTTGAGTAAAAATTTTGATATCTTGATAAAACTTGGTACGTATTTCTTGGCACCCAAGAGAGTTGCTAATGCTGATAGTCGTAATTGGACCACTGCCACGCCCACAAAACATCACTAAACGAAAAATTATAAAGTACGATAACTAAGCCCTAATTAAGATACAAAACTGTTATTTGGTGCAAGAGATTCCAGTGATAAGGGGCCCTTGTGGGCTAAACATTTCTTTATACAATGTGAAAATGAAATAATAACCACGCCCACTCCCCATATAACAGTTATGTTGAAAATTACTAAAAGTGCGATAACTCACGGAATAAAAGAGCCACACACATTAAATTTCACAGCCAGGATAGCAGGGAAGGAATTTATGGAGCCCGGTGTAAAAATTGGACAAAGGACGTGCCACCACCCACTTTTAGGGGAAAGCCTATATCTCAAGAGCTTTTTGACCATTTACATCCAAATTTAGTGTTTGAGGTTATTGGCGAAATTGAGGAAATTGGCGAAATCGGTTGAAAACCACGCCTACTTCCTATAATATTACAAACTTTTAAATTATATTTTGTTATTTTACTTTACAGTATACAAACCAAATATCACACAATTATTAAGGTCAAACTTTGCACAAATGATGTCCTCAAAGTATTTATTCTAACGACAAAAAATATCGAAATAGGACTTTAATTTTTCAAGGACCCAGACATATGGCCGATTTTTATTATATTTTATGAGTTCTAGTATTAAAATTTGGGAAGAATATTTTTGTGAAAATAGCATGCCCTTGTGCCAAAAATGGGTAAAATCGGTTCAATACTTCCCATAGCCCAAATAGCTAATAAAATATTTTCGAACTTCCGGTTGACTTTATACCGCATCTATCGGTCAATATACTCCTACTTTTAAATAAAATAAATACGAAAATCCAGAATACCACTTTACCTTGCGAGAGTATAAAATGTTCGGTTACACCCGAACATATAGCTTCCTTACTCGTTTGTTTTGATTATGGTGTCCTTTAATTATGCGGATTTAATTTGCTGCATTTAGACAGATTGCGTTTGCCGAATCGTTAATATTTTAATTATAAGCATCGATATGTGATTTGCACCAAATCGAAAACCAAAACAAAAAATAAAAAGTAAATTAATTAACATTTGATTATGTTGATTAGTTACATTGATGAGTTAGTTAAATTGAATAAGTGGGTTCTGTTAAATTATTATGAATATCAAAGCAAAATAAAACGCAACAAATAAATGTGTGGCAGCCTTTTGTTTATTACGTGCGTAGGTTGCTGTTACACTGTCGAAAAAATTCACGTTACAAGAGAATTCCTATTCCAAGTGACGCAATTAAGTTAAGTACACATTCTAGCGATTTTTTAGAATTAAAGTTGCTTGGAATACTTCGAAACCCTTAAATCCTTATTATACAATTACAATCTCACTCTCTCAATCACTGAGATAAGAGATCACTTAGATTCTGGCCGAATATAATAGCTGTCTTCGATTCGCCAAGCATTTGCACAGAAATTCTTTCTCCCGCGTCAAAAAATGTTTTATTAACGCCTTAGTTTTGCTTTCGGTAAAATATTCTAATTGATTTTATGTCTTGAGTTTTTAAAATGAAAAAAAAAATATAATTTTGTGTGTTTTTCATATATTTTGTCGTTTGTACCATTCTCAATTGTAACACTGATTTAAAATATGTGAAATAAACCTGGTTGTACTCTTGAATGAGATATCCGTATATTCTTTTGTACGAATTCAACTCGATAACTTTTTTGTTGCTTTTTCATGTAAATTGTTTGGGAAAAGAGTAGCGGATGAATGGCGAATCAAAGACAGCTAATATAAAGAATTGTATAAAGTTAAGGAGAAGGACGGATACATTTTCTGACAAAATCTCTCAATAAACGAATGGCATTCAAAATGACCTTAAGGAATATAGAATTGTCCTTTGATTCCTTAATTTATATAGTTTTAAGCCATCCATAAAAGGGCAAATCCTTAAATTCCGCAACAAACCCACTTACATTGTATATATTATCGCAAATATTTTGCTTTGCTTTGTCGCAATACGATTTATTGAACTAAAAGTATTTAGTATAGAATAAAATAAGATGATAAAATTCAAAGTGATAATACCAGGCAGATATACTCGTACAGGAAAAAATTTGTCTCATTATACTGGTCTTTTTGGAATACATACATATATACACACATATCTACATATGTTCTATCCATCACGACTAGATACCATATAATAGTATTATATGTATGTATGTAGGTGAAAAAATGTATGCAAATTATATGCACTGTAGTATTTTAGATTATTTATTATATTAATTATTTATTATATTATATTTTTCAAAACCTAAGCGACTTTATAAGGTAACTTTTTTGAAAACTAAAATATACATTAAAATTTACATGAGCAAGTGATGGTTTCGAAAATGTTTTCTAAATAATAAAGCTTTTTTTGTTGGGTGATATAAGTTCCTCCTTAATTATACATTTTTACTAGGAGGGGAGAGACAGATTTGGGACCTAATACCTTCTAGTAAATAGAACAGTTTCAATCTTATTTGAGTTGACGGGTAAACTTCTATGCGCCCAATTGGATACCACGTTGAGGAACCCTTCGGTTAGACGATGTTTACAAATCTTCTGTCTCCGGTCGCACATTATTAAAGAACTCCTCGAAGACGAGAAAGGTGCCTTCATAAAATTCCTTGCACATAAGGGCTTCCTCCAGCCATGACACTACAACGCGCAAAACAGTGTCGCCCGACCTGCCTTTGATGTAGGAATGCTGGGACCTTAACTGTTTACCCATCGGTATTCTATTCCTAGTGTACAGATTCATGAGTCTTTCCAACGTTTTCAACAGCGGCTAAGCCGTGAGGACACATGATAGCCCTCTATACTTCCGCATAAAGCTCTCCACAAGGCTCTTTTGTCTTTCCTTGACTCGGACCAATCCTCATTAGAACCACTTTTACGGGCTTTGTTGAAGAGTCTCATGCTCAAAGATCAAATCTCTGTTAGCAGGTCCGGAGGTGGCTCCACCTCCGTGTACTGTAGAATATAGACTGAGGAAAGCCTGAGTTCTCCAGCACTGTCCTCCAGAATAGTAGGGACAACATCCTTATTGCTGAAATTGGGTAAAAGAAAAACGTTAAGTTCGTTTCTTACCAACAAATAGGCTCTGGTTCTAGCTGTATTATTTGCCGGCAGGAGCTTGTGGCTCTTTGTCTTTAATCCAGAGGTACCATTGTTAATTATCGCTCTTGGATAATGATAACGTCGGCTCGTCTCTTCCTAGGCGACAGCGTGCCCTTTTGCCAAAAGTGTGTAAAATCTGGCCAATACCTCCCTTAGCTTCCAAATACCTAATATAAATATTTTCGACCTTCCGGTTGACTTTTATCGGTCAATATATAATAAATCTTAGTGAAATTTAGAAAGAAACTCTTTTTAATAACAGAAGATATACTGATATCGCCTGTATTGTAAAAAATGAATGCAATACTTCCTACTTTCAATTAAAGTATATACGAAAATCCCATAGATCAATTTACATTGCGAGAGTGTAAAATGTTCGGTTACACCCGAACTTTGCCCTTCTTTACTATTGTATATACTTTTATGATCTACAATTTTCGTCTGAGGAAATTTTTTTAAAGAATTTACCGTAATTTTTTTTTTTCGATCCATGACTTCAAATATTTTTTTCAATTTATCGGTACGATGAGTACTTTTGGTATAATATTTTAAGTCATGTTTTGAACACATTCACTAATTTTCAGCTTGTACTTGTAGGTAAATTTATATATAAGACTTAAATCCCTTTTTGGCTTATTATTAGAATATTCAATTAATTAAAATTCACGCGGAATATGTACATGTGATTATAAAACACTCGGTAAACCAATAATATGAATTAAGACAATTAAAAAAACAAACATAAAAGCAATTTCCGTGAACTAATTCTTTGGAAATACGCAAATCAGAAAATGTTGCATTTTCACAGCAACACAGTTAATTATCGCATTGGTACATGAGGGCATCATAGCTCATATCGCCAACCGCACATAAAATACAAATTAAGGCTCTTGTGTATATTTATTTAATAAAAAATTGTTTTATTCCAGCGAGATAATAAATAAATAACAGTTAATCAACACAAAGGGGCAATGACCAGCACAAGGCAAATGTCAATGCCGGCAACAGTTGAAGGATATTGCAATTTTAACTGCATTTGCTCTGCTCAGCGGCCCTTCATTCCTCCCTCTACATCTGCAAAGCATAGCTCATTTTCATTGATCACACGCGCCTTTCACTTTCTGTTTGCAACGACCCAACGTTGTTGAATATTCAGTGCCTCCGCTGCTGCGCTGTTTGGCTTTACATTGTTAACCCCACTTCAAGGACAATAAGCCGGACACTGACCGCAAGCGGAATGCATTTATGGGCAAAGCAGCCGGTTAAGAGGATGCAATGGATGTGTGCAATCATTATAGACTTATACGTATATCTTTACATACGAAATATTGTAACTGTCATTAAAGATTATTTTAGGAATGACATTGTTACAATTATGTTTCTTAAGATGTCGGACCATCATTTCAATATAGATTTCAAATAAACTTTGCTGATTGTTGATAGCACGCATATTTACGAGTTTTCTCCTTTTCTAGTTCATTGGGTATTCTGAAAATGCTCTTTAGCAATTGATGTTCATCACAGATCTAATAGGGTTTTAAATACACATTTCTACCAATTTATCTCTGCTGAAATTTGATTGACAATCATGAGCAAGTAAGATTCCTCATATAATTGGTTGATTTGGGAAACTTTACTGAGATTCTGCTCAATTCTTGTTGACTTCTCGAAAGATAGGAAAAATATCCAACAAAGGAAAAAATACCAACTTTTTAACGGTATTTAGATTAACAAAAATGTTTGTAAAATTTTAAATAGTTAATTTAATCGAACCAGTTTTATACATACATATTTTCAACAAACCGTTATGACAGATTATTTTTATAATGATTTTGTACCCCTCTAAGCGAGACTCTGGTTGTTCACTTCTTTCATTGATGACTCGTAATTATTTTCGTAACGACGAATGCATGTACATACATAACTGTATGCAAATAGAAGGAATGGCAAGTTGCGCGTGTGGAATTACGATATTGTGCGCATTATGCCAGGGAAGTTGCAGGATGGTTTGATTCCAACGCATATAACGACAAATAACAAATACTTTGTTTTGAAGTAATTATAAGGCTTATGTAGCTGAAAAGCTATTAAGGGATAATGCATTCAGAGAATATAGTCTGAGCGGCATTTTTATATTATTCACTACTAAATTAGGTGTTATCGCTTATGTGACAATCAGGTGAAATATACATACCATCTGATCAATTTGACTGATCAATTTAAACTGCGCGCGTTAAACAAATCAAAAAAAAAATTTCCTCGATTGGTACAATCTTATTCGATGTTCGTGCGAGTCGTCCGTCGACATCTTTTAATGACGATAACATCGAAATAGGTTAGGAAACAGTGCTTGAAAATCTTTGTGTTAGCACCAGAGAGATAGCAAAGGATCTTGTCATCTCTTATGAATCGACTCAACACATTTTGGTTAAAATTTTGAGTATGAAGTGTGTCAATACTAAACTCGTACCAAAACACTTGAACTGAGTAGATGTCACATAATAGATGCTTGACAACGTAACTGCGGACCCTTAAAGTACATTCATAAAACGCACTAAGATTGGCTCAAGAAAAAGGTTTTTGAAAGCGATAACAATTTTTATTAAAATACGTCAGATAAAATACGATTTTTATTGTCAATCCAGGTCAAATTTGATCAGATGGTAAATTAAACTTTCTTATGTACGTTTTATGAATGGAAATATTCAGCTTAACCCGTGAAACTAAGCTTACATTCACAGCGACATCTTTAATTAATAGAGCCAAGTATTACAAGTTGGGCTTTGTAAAAGCTCAAATGAATTTATTTCCGCAAGAGGGCGCTCACTAAGCTGTAACTGTAAGCCTGAACATCAACCCCCTTGTTTAAAAACATACATATATATTTTAACATTATATAAGTAGTTGTGAACAAGGTGATCGATGTACAGTAGTTGCTTAATATATAATACACACCAAAATGTTTGCAGTTTTTTTGTAAATTATGTTTAACCAAATAATGAAGCGTGTAATCGAACATTTTATACTCTCGCAATGATATACATATGAGATATAAGTACAACCAAAGACCCTTGCTTAACTTAATATAATATTATTATACATATATTGGCTACATAAAGCAAAATACTTTAAATACAGATATAGGATTTAGACAAAGGGCTCGATCGATGTAATTCATACTCTAGGCTTATCCACACAATGTTTGAGAAAACATATCCAATTAAATATGTTTTTAAAATATCACATATATCGACCATAATTAAAGAATTGTAGTCACCTGAAAAGTCGGATATGCCGCCTATCCCTAGCAGTAGGACTAGTTGAACGTCTGGACTGATTGCATTAACTTTTGGCGTATAATCGAATAAATATTCCCATGTTCGTGGACCACATATTTGCATAATTAACCTATATTGTATGCGGTGTTATACGTCAGCTTAATTTTGTTTACAAATACTATCGCTTATTGGTCTTGCACCGCTATATCCGGCAATAATACAACTATACAAAGCCATCCTGGATTTTGAACTTCCTATACAAAAAGACACATTATTATCTACAAGCTGTCTGAGTCCCAATAATATATCTCAGACTGACCGATATTTTCGGTAAAAACCCGACATTGGTACTGAGGACCACCGGTTCGGTATGTCCGGTTTCAATGTTAGATATTATCGTAATGAACAGTAACCCTACTAAGAGGCAGGGGAACGTTCACTTTTTAAAAATTTCCAGCCCACAATCCCTCTTTCATGTTTTCTAACATTTTACTCGATATCAAATCGTTTATGTTGTTCAATATATAATATTTCATATTTTAATGAAATTTCGTGAACAAGCTTTCAATAAAGAATGTTCTAGTCTAGAAATAAAAAAATCGATTTTTTCAAAGCTTAACAATTCAAGAATATATATACAAGCGAATTTTTCAAAATTCAAATTATTTTCGGAATATACATTTTATTTTGCTGAATTGGTATCTAAACTAGTTTGGTGTTTTTTTCAAAACGATACCCACTATTTCTTAGGTTCTACTGGACCAAGTGAAATTTTTAGAGAGTCTATCTCATGGAATTGTCTATGTCTGGAGCTATCCACATTTCCAAATTTTTACTATTCTTAAAAAATCTAAACTGTCACAAAAAGTGGTACAAAGTTTGTTTTAAGGCATATTAATAATTTTTTTTTTTTGATTTCAGATAACATCGTGGGTATGGTCACTTGCCAATTTTGTGAGGCCCCTCACTTTGTCAGCTGCTAATTTTTGAAAATATTAACTTTTTTAGTTTCGTTATTTTTCCTTGTACCCTTGTAATGTTAATAAACAACTAATAGAAAAATGTACAGTGAAAATGTTAATTGCCTTTTTTTATACGACACTTCCAAAATTACGTGAAATCCATGCCTCAAGACTAGAATACTTCCTTAAGAATTATGTGGTTTAGCGATGATCTTAGCGGTTAGTCTTAACCTCTGTCTAAGTGTAATATTCGATCGTTCGAACCTCGGACACGATGCACAATGTAGTAGCGAAACTTAATGAGTATATTGCCTATAATATTAGTTAATAAGATAACGAAAAGAAAGGTAATCTATTAACGGTTTCATCGAATTACGGATCTTGAATTCCTCCACAAGATTATTCAATATAAAATTTTGCCATAACCTGGCATTTACCTGCCACGCCTTTAATCTTTGCCAATTGCGAGAGTATAAATTTTTGGGTTATACCATAACCCAGCTTTTCCTTACTTGTTATCGCTCCAAACTATCTTTTAAATAATTACGTTACTTTTTGTTTAAATTAGTTAATTAGGGCAGGTTGATATCACTAAATGGACGATTAGAAGACAGACTACGAGTTCGATTGGTGATGGTACGCAACTAAGAGATAATTTTCTATCAATAAACTGCAATGAAGCTGGACAGTCGAGAAATTTCTACGTCGCCATCCACCAGCCAACTTTTAAAATTGATGTATATCAATCGAAGCTACGCAGCATATCCGTAAGTATGCCTAGAACTCTGGAAAGAGTACACCTTGCTGAGTGTAAGTAAATCTATGGATCTTTTGCGTTCTATTCTAGGCAGAAAGATCGCACAGCCGCCCAAGTCGCATTCTCAAGTCTAGTATTACCGCTCTACTATCGGAGAGAAGACACTCTTACTTTGTTGACATCCCCATTTGCAAGAAAGATATCGCAAACTGTACTAGAGTTTATTGAGAAGACTTTACAGCACGCACCCAACACTGAAAATTGCTTACTGCCTAAAAGGTAATCTATATCCACTTGTGAGTCGATTTGATTGTTATACTATTGCAACATGTTGCTATAGAGTATAATAGTTTTGTTCATCTAGCGGTTGTTTGTATCACTTAAAACTAATCGACTTAGATATAGGGTTATATATATATATAGATATATATAAATGATCAGGATGAAGAGACGAGTTGAAAATCGGGTGACTGTATGTCTGTACGTACGTCCGTCTGTCCGTGTATGCTGTAACATGAGTAAAAATTAAGTTATTCTGCTGAAACAAAATGTTACACATGTTCCTTGCCAAAAAAGGAAGAACAAGTTCATATCTGTGCGTAATCGGACCACTGCCACGCCCACAAACCGTCATTAATCGAAAACCTATAGAATGCCAAAACTAAGTCGCAAATTAAGATACAAAACTGTAATTTGGTACAACAAAACGCAATAAGGCTCCTGTGATTTGAAAATGTTTAAAATGTGGGTGTAGCTCCGCCCTATAATAAGTTTAACGTATATATCTCTCGAGCCATTCAATCTATATCACCCAAATTTGCACAGAACAATTATTTCGACACCTCTGGCGACAACGTGAAAAATAGGCTAAATCGGATGATAAACACGCCCCCCAAGGATAACAACCATGCCTATATAACAAAGTTCTAAATTCCATCTGATTCTTTTATTTGAAAATATAGAAATCAAACATCAATAAAGTTATCAGAGAAAAAACCCTATATGCCTAACATTAATATTTTCGATCTTCCGGTTCATTTTATACCGCATCTATCAGTCAATATGTAAGAAATCTTACAAAAATTCAAAAGAATCTCCTTCTAAGAACGGGATATCCTCTGGTCTTAAATAGATAAAATCACGGCTTTACTTTTCCTAGTTTGATAAAAAGTTTTACCAGCAATTGAAGGTTTGGCAGGAGTATAAAATGTTCAATTACAACCGAACTTAGCCCCTCCATACTTGTTCTAACTTGCTTTTATAACTACTTAAGTTGGGAACTCGAGAAAAGTTGTAGAATTCTGAGTTCTGAGAATTGCCAGTGCAGCAGTATTGAATGTGTCAAGTGCTCAAGATCGCTGGAAGAATTGGACGAATTCTGTTATCTCGGTGGCATTATTTCAGAAACCGGCGGGTCATCAGCAGACATACGGAATCGATTACTTAGCAACGCATATATCTAGACGCACAAAGCTGAAAATTGTCCTTGCTAATGTGCAATTGCTAGTTTTATATGGAGGTGAAACATAGAATCTAACAGCATGCGATTTACAAGCACTGTAATCTTTCTTTAACCGTAACTGTAACTACTGAAATCTTGCTGATATTTGGCCTCCGATCCAACCTGTCTACATTGAAATCCGTCGCGGTAATTGGAACTGGATCGGGCACATATTGCGTAAGAATTAGGACGACTGAAATCTTCAAGGGAGCCTCAAACGAGGTAAATCAAAATTGAAAATAATTTGATTATTGAGGCCTGTAAAACCCAGTGGAACTTTGAACTACGTACTTTGGGAAAATATTTATGCAACCGCATATAACATATACATATACATATATTAAGAACGATTATTAACTTAAGAAAATAATTTCTGTTTCTAAATATAAATGCAAAGTAAAAAATTTTCTTACTTCGGTTACGTGACAGTGCACAAACAATAGTAGTTCTTGAAAACAAGCGATCAGCTCGCGGTCACCAACTAACTAATATGAAAAGTAAAAGTGCAAAGGCAAGAAATCGCCGAAGCACGACTTTTATTGTCTCTGATATCTAAACAAATTTAGCCGATTTACTTCGCCGATTAGTTAAATACAACCATGCAACGATATAAAAACAACATGTTGTCTCATAAGCCAATCGTGCGAATCAAGGTCGTTGTTTTATGTAAATTACAGTTGTGACATATGAAAAAATGTTTTTCTTTGGGAAATCTGCATTCACCGCCAGCACCCACAACATGATGAATGCATATATAATTGTTGCATGAGTGGTGGCATTGTTTAGTTCCAGCGATTGAGAGTTGATGATATGCAACGACGTAATGCAGACATGCAGCAGACAATATAACAACAAAAACAAACATATAGTTGGCCATAAGTTGCAACTTGTTGTTGTTGCATTGATAAGTAGGCGGTGTGGGTGCAAGAATCAATTGCTGATTAAAGCAATTTTAAATGCCACAATTGGGGGCACAGCTGGTTAACAAATTAGCTGCTTAATAAACGGGGTATAGGCCGTTTACATTTGATTTTACAACGAACTTTTGATTACGCGTTATTAAATCCGTGTTGCAACTACGGATTAGGCAATCCTTCGGTAAATCATATAATTTATTGCGGGTGAAACCAATTGATTTTCGCACGCATAGTAAAGAGTTATTGGACCGAGTAATGTAGTATTAAGTGGTGTGTAGTGTGAAGCTTGAGGTTCGTAACTTCAGTCTTGTGTTTGAGGCTAGCTGAACTGCTTGCTATTTACTTGGATTGTTGCTCTAGAAGCGGAACTATACTTGAACGAGAAATGACTTTCTATTAACTGTAACACGCTTCCATTATTTCATTGATTGACAGATTCAGACCGGTTAGCAAAATTGAGTAAGTAAACATTTTTCGATTTCGTTTCAACAATTTATTACAAAATACTTAAAAATTAGGCTCAAAATTATACACACGAAACAAACAAACAAACAAACCCTCTGGGAGAAAGAATACTCATTGGTTGTTGACAGTAAAGGATTTTCTGCTCAGCTCTGCTCACTCACTGCAAAAGTGGCTTCCAATTATATGATCACCGTTCTTATTATTATGAAGAGTATGCATTATTCACTCACTCCAGTCTCTCTCAAATATTTTACGCTGCTGGAAAAAGTTTATCAATATCAGAAAATGATTTCTTGAATTGCAAGCTTAGCGGAATGCACTTTGCACCTACTTGTGCAAGTATCAGATTTATGTTTTATTAACTCATTAGCCGTTGTCATATCCTAGTCCAAACGATCTTTATTCGATTTTACTCTAAAATTCACTTCTTAATGCAATAAACCATGACCGTAACCATAGTTCAGACCGTAACCTCCCAAGGAGCCGTGGTAGGCAGGTGCGGCATAAACAGCTGGAGCAGCGTGCACTACAGGAATAGCCTTGGTGGCCACTTTGTAGGTGTTGGCGTATGACGTAGCCAATGGCGCGATGGTCTTCACCACAGGGGCGGCGATGATGGGTGCGCTGTAGGTCTTTACAATTGGTGCAGGTGCCACAATGGCGGGTGCAGAATATGCTGGTGCAACAATTCCACCATAGCCGCTATATCCCAAGCCATAACCTAGACCACCATGTCCGCTGAGTCCACTGATTCCATAGCCACCAAGATAGCCGGCGGAGGCAACGGCGCAGAGAGCAGATAGAGTAACGATCTGGAATTTTTTGAAATCAAAATGTTAATATTTTTTTATTTGAAAACTTAAAAGGTTTCGTAATAAAGTGATTTAATTAAATTATTCATAAAACTTCTCGCGCGAACTTCGTAAGTGTTCAAAGACTTGGTTCAAAAATAAGTTTATTTAATTACATTTAAATTTTGAAAAATTGACTGTATTTAAATTATTATTTTTGTTTTAAAATGGAAAAAAATGTTAATTCCTTAAATATTTTCAATTAACTACCTATAATAACTTAATCGTTGTGTATATTCACCAGCTTTAAATCCGATTCTTACTTGAAAATATTTAGCTTCGATTTTAAAATTAGTTTTGGATTTCAAGAATTTATAGCTTTGCTTGTTACAGAACTAAAGCTTCGATTTTTTAATTCAGAGTAATATGATGGCTGTCTTGTATCTGTAATTACTTTATTTTCCTTGATATAAAATTACGACTAAGCATCCAAAAAAGCTCAACATAAACAAGAAAAAACATGTGCTTGGGTTTCACCGATTACAAAAGATTCCTTACAAGCACTTGATTCCGATCGTTCAGTTTATATGACAGCTATATGCTATAGTTGCCCGATATCGGCGGTGACGACAAATGAGCAGCTTCTTGGGGGGAAAAGGACGTGTGCAAAGTTTAAGATCGATATCATAAAAATTGAGGAACTAGTTCAATTACATACAGACGGACATGGCTAAATCGACTCAACTCGTACCGCTGATTACTTATGGTATATACATATGTACTTTATAGGTTCTCACTTTCTTTTTGAGTACTACAAACTTCGTTGCAAACTTAATATACCCTGTTTAGGGTATAAATATTCTAAAAAATCTGTACAATTACAAACATTTTTAAACTTTTTTTGAGAAATGTGCCCCGAATTTACTAATGTGATTTCAGCTTTTATATCCTACACGAAAGTTATTAAATGTGTTTTCAAAGCAATTGGACTAACGATTTAATATTTCAAAGTATTTTTCCACTAAATATATTTAACACAACACATCACTTATATATTTTGCCAACGCACAAAAATATCAAAAGTCGCAAATTCTTGAATATCCTTGTAATGCTTACCAATTTGAACATTTTGTTTTGAGTTGAAGTTTTTCTAAAGTTTTAGAATACAAGACTTTAAGGTACAATTACCACTAGATATTGTTAACAGCAAATGTTGTTATGCCTTCAAGCAGCAACGGTCGCAGATATTTATACGCGAAAATCATAAAAATTCTTAAAGCGCTCTGGTTGATATACTGCAACACAAAAGAAAAAGTGTCATATGAAAAGCAAAAGTCAATAAAGCAAAATGCGAGAGGCAACTCAAGTGAGCGCAAAGCATGCTCGAAAACAGTACGCTGACACGCCAACAACATACATTGACTCTCAGACGAGTCAGCTGATGCACGTACTCGTGCTTAGTTCGAGAGGTTGCAAAAACATAAAAACAAAAACAAAATTAAAATTGAAAGGTTCGATAGAACTGTGCGCATGTGCTCAACGCGCTCTGAGCTAAACGATCAACAAAATTTGTAAGAATCGTGATCGCCGGCATCTAATATGACATATTCGCAGTCGACCGTTCGCCGTTAACGTCCGTTGGAGGTAAGCATTATCGTTGCTCCATTTGTGATGATAATTTTATAAGCTTCATTCATTGCTACTTTAATGGGTGGACAATTGTGTTAATAATAGCGATTTAGATGACTTGACTTTGAAGCCGCTGGTCTTTTCAATAGTAAATGCTTATTTTGGTGGCCAAATGAGAGTAATAATGTACTTATTTTGCATTCTCGTACCGGAAATCTTTGAAGATGTTTCCTCGAGTGTACGCACCGCATTTTGACATTAAACCAAATATTTTTTTTTTCCTGCCTTTTTTACTCTTGCAAAAATTTTGCACAGAGTATAATAGTTTTGTTTCCCTAACAGTATTTTGTATCACTTAGAACTAATCTATCTAACTCATTTACATATGGTATATATTTATACATTATATTTATATTTGAAATCCGGGCCGGGCCATAACTTGAGTAAAAATTAATACATTGTGATGAAACTTCTTCACGTGCCCCTTGGCACCCAAGAAAGGTTGATATTGCAGATTTACGGAATCGGTCTATTGCCACGGCCACAAAGTGCCGTTAATGAAAACCTATAAAGTGCCACAACTAAGGGCTTAATAAAGATATAAAACTGTAACTTGGTGCATCGGATCACATAAGCGAGGGACAACCAAATCTTATGAGAAGAAGTCGTTTTAGTACTTATACACCCCGAAAATTGGTAAAATCAGATAATAAGCAAGCCCAAAAACATTAAATTTACCAACCATGATGGTAGGGAAGGGCTTTATAGGAGTAGCTCCGCCCACCTTTAACTGAAATCCTATATCTCAGGAAGTACTTGACAAATGAGGTTACCCAAACGTTCCTATCATACACTGTGAAACTAAGCGAAATAAAATGACAACCACGCCTACCGCAACTATCGGTGGATGTAATCAAGAAAATACTTTCCCACGTTTAAAACATCCGCTTGACTTTATACCTTATATAATCGTCAATTTGTGAGATATCTTAATGAGCCTCTTTTTTTAGTAAGGATATGTTGTAATACCAAAACTGTCCATAGCAGCCATATATATTATACAAATTTTAAACTTCACATTTGAGTTACTTACGTTGATCTTATTATAAATATTTCCGACATTCAAAATGTTGTAATGAAACTAAGTGAGTCTATGACCTGTAATAGGTACATATAGGTACTTAATATACCTAATAAGATACCAAATTTGATCGTGATCCATTCGGGTTTTTCGAATAATAGGAAAGATCTTTTGTAATTGCGAGATTATAAAATGCTCGGTTAAACCTGCTTTTATCCCATACTTATGTGTTATTATTGTTATTATTATTACTATTTTTTGAAAACATAACAGATAACATTATTGCTCAGGTAACCTTATTGCATTAATTATGGAATAAAGCTAATGTCACATTTGAGCATAAATTGAGTTTCTGTATGTTTAGTTTTTCAATTGTTGCTTGTCCTCTGGTCATGTGATCACAAGTATGTTATTCTGAAAAGTATTATGATTTTTGTTTATTAAATGGAGGCCTGTTAACATTATTGTATGATATATTTTAGAAGTCGTTTAGAGTTTGACATTGCAACTAAGATTATTAAAATAATTAGTTTTTTATAAATTAAATAAATTATATTTTACTAATAATGAAAATAATAAAAGCTACATATAAAAAGTGATCGCCGATATTGACGCCCTAAGTTATTTGAAAAGTGGTTTTGCTTCTTGCTTGAACATTTACTCTAGTTTTGGCAATAACGAATAGGAATTGTAATGTTGCAAAACTTTTATCGAAACAAATTTAAAGAAATAAGCTTGCCGATTTCTTTAATTGATTCACAGTCGATGTTCATATCCAATCTTTCAATTTTTGTGGTTTGCAACAATTACATAATGAAGTGTACTTGTATACTCTAATTGATTTAATTACAAAACAATTAAATGCAAATTAAAACTTTTTCAAACCATATTGTCCAGGTACTTAGATACATATGCTTATGTATATATTGTGTGTATGCGTGTGAGTCCAAAGCCATGCAACTGAGAGGTCTAATGGTTTAAAATGTAATTGAAGAATTTTAGAATTTAAACAATTAAATAATTAATTTTTGAAAGCTTTATTACGATTATTGAATATTATTTATTATGTAGTGAGATCCCTTAGTTGCAGACCATTGTAATTTCATAAACACATAAGAGGTAAAAAAAAACGTATTACACTTTACAAGCGAACTTTTGTGATAAAAAATATTTAAGTTTAATTGAAATTTGATTAAGAAACAATAATATTAACTAACCAAATATACTACGCCCAAGACATAGGCACTGAATTTTGTATTTATTAAGTCATCTACATTGCATTAACGTTAGTTGCATAACGTTTTTTGTGGTGAATAGCCATAAATTACTGTTACTTTCAAAATTCCATTTTTATATATATTATTTTGCCGTTTATAAGTACAAAATGTTAAAATAGTTTTGTGCTAAGTGTACTTAGTTCTCTTTATTAGTCTTTCTAGTGCAATTAGTTAATAAAATTCAAATAGGATTTAAATTAAAGTGTACACTATCATTATATGTGATTACATTAACGGATCTGAAGCTATCAGTAAGTATTAAATTATGAGACCATCTCATCCCTTAACTTCAATACAATTATTCCAATGATCCTCCAATAATTTTATGCCACCTCTATAATGACTTTCCGAAAGCTCTGAAAAATACCCGTCTACGGCTGTAATAACTTCTTCATTCGACGAAAAACGCTTTCCCCAAAGGAATTGTTTCACTTTTTTGAAAAGGTAGTAGTCGTTGGGAGCCAAATCTGGAGAATATGGTGGATGTTCAAGCAATTCATAAAGATAAAAATATGAAGTACTCGTTTGTCTGATACACCTGTGGCATTAGCGATTACATGCTTAGTCAAACTTCGATCTGCACTAACAATATTATGAACTTGCTCAATAATTTCTGGTGTGGTTGCGGTTTGTGGTCGTCCTTCGCGTGGATCGTCTTCAAGCCTAGTACAACCACGTTAAAATTCACCAAGTGCGTTTTGAAGGTGAGGACTCCTTACACACTTCTAACAATTGTTCATAAATTTCTTTGCTTTTTTCAATTTTTGCGATATTCAATTTTTTCTATATTAAGAAAATCCTCTGATACGTCAACTTCAAATGGCTTGTAAACAAAGAATTAATTGACAGAATGACTTGTAACTCTTCATGTGTTCTCACGACAGATGTACCAACTTGAGAAATTGGAGCTAGTAGTGCTTTTTCTTGGTGCGATCAAAAACTTTTTAACCAATCTGTAATGTGTAATTTATTCAAATAAAACTGAATATTTTTTACAATATTTATCAAATATACGTCGGACAAAAACTAAAATATGTTCACTTGCTGAGATGTCTTCAATCGAAATTTATGCCATATAAAATTAACCCCAAAGTCCCACATTTTCAATTTTGATACAATGATGCCTTAAATACCATATATAGCACTAAATTTGTTGTTATTGTTTGCATTGCGATTTTGTAAATTCTCGGTTAAGTGAACAAAACTTTGTCTTTGTTGTACGTATTTCTAGAGTTCATTTAATCTGCAGATTACACTGGTACTAGGTTTACAAAGTTTCCAAAGATTTTTCAGAATCAGGTCAAATTTATTATCAAATTAAAGGATCTTGTGTAATTTTAAATTTTTGAAATATGGAAGTTAAGTTTTAAAGTTTGAATAAAATGCATTTGAATACTCGTTGTTTATCAGTCAGAGACAGTTAGAGAAATGGAGAAAGATAAAGTCCTGGTTGAAGTAAAATCCAGGACATACTGTTATTGGAATTTTAAGCAAGGCTCAAATGTGGAGGGATACTTTCAAATGTGGCTAAGATGAGAAGAAATTAAAACAAAATTGAATTCGTTGTATAATTTTATTAAAAAATACTTAGAATTAGATTCGAAATCAAAGCTTCTAATCTACCAACTGCTCACTCACTCCAATAATTATTTGTTTAAGTCGTGCCATCTTCGTGATAGGGATAGCCTGTTCATTCGATAAAGTCTCTCAAAATTCATTCAGGATGACAAGGATTCAATGCACATGAGGAAAACATTGTTTCGTGGAATGTTTAATTATAACTATGTACGACGCTTCGGCCACTTATCAATCTTAAACCTATGTCTGTAACAAATTTCAAATGCATGTTGACTGGAAGCTCATTTGCCTTTTCATATCCTTGTTCGACTTAATTCATATAATTTCTTCATTTTACCCTTAATGCAATAAACCATGACCATAGCCATAGTTCAGACCATAACCTCCCAAGGAACCGTGGTAGGTGGAGGAGGTGTGGTAGGCAGGTGCGGCATAAACAGCTGGAGCAGCGTGCACTACGGGAAAAGCCTTAGTGGCCACTTTGTAGGTGTTGGCGTATGACGTAGCCAATGGCGCGATGGTCTTCACCACAGGGGCGGCGATGATGGGTGCGCTGTAGGTCTTCAAAATTGGTGCCGGTGCCAAAATTGCGGGAGCATGGTATGATGGTGCTACAATTCCACTGTAGCCGCTATATCCCAAGCCATAACCTAGACCACCATGTCCACTGACTCCGCTTAGACCATAGCCGCCGAGGTAGCCAGCGGAGGCAACGGCGCAGAGAGCAGACAAAGCAACAATCTGAAAATTGTTAAAAATTCCTAATTTAGTAAATAAAGAAAATATTAGCAAAACTAAGTATAGAATTGCAATAATTTAGACAAAGCTTAAAACAGATTAGTTATAATTAAATTACAACTAAATCTAAAAACGTCTTTTAACAACATTAAATTGGTTATTAACACTGTTTCAAAAGAAGAGCTTCTTATTAGTTTGACAATTTTATAGTATTTAAGTACTAATTATTAGCTCCACTCCCACATAATGAATTTTAATTGAATCACTGCACAATTCACCGATTTTTAGTATTTTAGAAAAAAAATTAGGAAATGAGTTCTGCGTTATCCTTGTGTAGCTTACCAATTTGAACATTTTGTTTTGAGTTTAGAGTTTTTCGAAGTTTTCGAATGTAAGACCAATGTTAACAGCAAATGTTGTTATGCCTTCAAGCAGCAACTGAGGCAGATATTTATACCCAAAATTAGAAAAATTCTAAAAGAGCTCTGATTAAAATGCTGCGACACAAAAGCAAAATTGGCGAATGAAAAGCAAAAGTCAATAAAAGCAAACTGACAACCAAGGCGAGAGAGTCAAATTAAATGAGTGCCAAAGCAAATAAAAGAAAAGCTTGTACGCATGCTCAAAAAGCACCACGCTGACATGCGAAAAACGAGCACTGCCTCTCAAATGGGTCAGCTGATGCACATACTCGTGCATAGTTTGAGAGTGATGGGTTGCTAAAACATCAAAATCAAAAGCAAAATAAAAATTTTAAGGCCGGATAGAACTGTGCGCATGCGCTCAAAGCGCTCACAGCGCTACAACAATAAACAACATATTCTCCAAAGTTTTATGCCCTCTGTTGGTCACTCGACGTCGAAGCTGATCGGAGGCGAACATAGCCACTGCTCCATTTGTAATGTTAATTTTATTGGTTTCATTCATTGCGGTTTTAATAGTCGGACAATTGCGTTAATAGCGGTTTGAACGACTTAGCTTTAAGCAACTACAATTGTTTGCCAGTTTGCGGAAAACATCTAATCATATTTTCAGTGGTTTACTATGACATTGCATTCATACTCTAGTATGTTAATTCGAATCTCTAAATTTAGTAGCGGTAATCATATAGAGGATCATAAATTCTAAGAATTGTAGAAAACTAACGACTTTTTTATACTATTATTAGAAAAGGCAAGTCCTCCTTACATGTTTTACCTCATTCTTTGTGTACGTCAAGACTGTCAAAACTAAATAAATTGTTTTCAAAAATCTTATCAACTTTACAAATTCCTGTTTTTCTATATCTGAAGATGTGTTATGCAAGGAAAGTGATTTAAAGGCACATGCAAACCTATTGAGGGTTAGTATAATACAAGAACAACACTTCAGTACTAATTTATGTGGATGTTCTAAAGTATTCTCTCCATCTAATGAACGAAGGGCTTAAAATGCTTCATTTGTATAGACTTCATACTAAAAGCATTCCAAAGATAGTAAGAATCGAAAAAGAGTGAACGCAAGAAAACACGATGAGCTTCACCTTTTGAAAAAACCACACAGGAAACAGAACCCGTGGAAGATGGTTCGAAATATGGTTTGGATATGTGTGTGTCTGCAAAGTGAGCAAATCTAAGGAAATTGCAAAAAAACGGGTAACTGTCAGAAGGTAAATTAGAAATATTCCATCGAGACCTAAAAGTGCGCACAGTAAAAAAACCTCTATCGATTGGAAAGCCGTGATAACGTATTTGCGATCCAAATGCTGGGCAATACTCAACAACAATACTCACCTTCATTTATGTAAAATATTTGTCATTTGTCAACATCATTGTTTACTTATTGTCATTTTAATAATAAGACCCATTTTAAATAAAATTGAATATTCAACAAAAAAAAACTCTCATATTTTTTATTCACAAAATTGAAAAAATATAAGGTAATAAATGTATGTATTTTCAAGTTTAGAAATATTGTCTATTATTGTAGTATTTTAAGAATTGTTTGGCTATGCACTCTCCAGATATCTTGCAATTATAATGTAAAAAAATGCAAAATGATCTGTTGGAATTAAATTATACATTCTATAAGTTGTTTTGTTCCGCTTTCGATAACTGAGTCAGTATGTTGACCCCAACAGTTTGATGCTGTTATTCACTATTCTCGTCTTATTATTATTTATATATACTTCTGGACAATGCATTTACAGTTTATTTAAATAAATACAACACAATACTACTAGTACGCATACAAACAAACTAGTATAGTATGATTTCAGATCTGTCATTCACTGAAAATAATTCCAATTTATTTATTGACCAGGCGGATGTAATGCAACAAAAAAATTGAATTTAATGAAATCAAGCACTGAATAATTTGCTGTTGCTCTCAGGAAATTCTTGGCAACTGAGTATTTCGCTTTAACCCTTAAAAATGGACTCTTAAATTTTGATTGTGTTGAAAGCAATTCTTTGTAGTTATTGAAGATGTTAAATGACCAAGGAGAAGTTATGTGAGGATAATTAATTTTTATCTCAGGAAAACACAATTTATTTTAAAAATTATAGAGATATTTAAAAACATAGGCCTCGGAGACCCTCTTAAACAAACAAAGGTTTAAAATTTAAAACAATTAGGCTGAGTTCGTTGCTTAGGTCTTTCGTTTGTTATATAAGTGCCTTTCGAATTCAATTATGTAAGAAGTAATTATTAAATGGTTAAATAAATCAATTTACAAGTTTTCCTTGTGAAAAATTTGCAAAAAATTTGTGATCACTACGCCTTATGCCAGCAATCAATCACTGTTGTTATTCAAACATACACTTGCATATTTAATACATGCAGAAAGGTGCGGAAAATACTGTAAACAGAATGACACCAACAACAATTACAACAATGTGGGATCATATGCAAAAATTGAAATTAAAATTCACGCATTATGATTAAGTTGAGCGTTTGACCGCGCCGTGATTCGTATCGGTGGGCGTTGGCGGTGTGCAGGGCAAGACATGCAGAGCCAGCATAAAGAGGTGATAGATGGACAGCTGGACTGCACAACACCGCGCAGATTTGATAGACAGATACGCAACTAATGCAGAGCGTACGATAGCCGAAGGCGTTCATGAGGAGTGTAAATATTTATGAATAAACAAAATGGAAATAAAATATTGACACATTTAAGCAAATGCCAGCGGTTGTGCGAAAAGCGTGTTGGCAGCGCTGGACTTAACAAACATTAATGGCTTGCAACCAGATGCTAAATAGCTAAGCACTGCCGCCGACAGCGACGAGTGGCATGCCATGCGGTGGCAACAAGCATCGTTACTTCGTATTAGTATTGGCAAACACTGCTGGCAGCTGCATAAATCAAGCCAATTGTGCACGCCGCTCACTAGCCATTCGAAGTCAGCGCAGTGTTCGGCCTGCACTCAAATAGCCAGCAGCATTTGCCGCAACATACCGACATTTTTTCCCCTCCCAAATATATGTGAGTGCGTGGAAAAGGCGCTTTGCTGATTTGCTATCGCTCGAGAGCCACGCACCGGCAAAGTAGGCGTAGAAATGCGAGCAAATACGAGTGCATACGAATGTTTCCGTTGCGGATTTTAGAGTTTCTCATAAATGGCTTTTTTTTATTTTTTCTTATAGGCATTATACAAAACAGTCATACGCACAAAACTACACATTTGTCATGTGATTTAAATATTGAACTAACCACTTAAGTAGAAGGCTCATTCCTTATGCGGCCTACCCTTGTCACGAGACCATTACAGCAAACTTTCAATTCATTTCAAATAAAGAACTAAAAGCTTGAAGGAAATATATTCTTTATTTGTTCGATTATGCAAGCACCGCTTCCGGGTATTTGTGCTCTTTCATCAAAATATTTTGTATAATAGCTTGAAATTTGCAGATTTGAAATAATGTCGCGACAAAAGTAAATATTTTTGCACAATTGGCTTAAAATAAAATTCGCGACCTCCTTTCAAATTCATATTCGACACATTTATAATAGAAACACATTTATCTGCTAAGTCAAATGAATTTAAAGCTGGACATTTATTGTATGAAAGACATGAAAAATTCGAACGCATAAAATATGCCCAAAAACGCACCAAAAACCATGTCTCTATAGTTATGTAAATGCATTAATTTGCTTCTCGCTTTGAAATCATGAAATCGATCATAAACATTGATATTTATTAAAAAATACTTAAGTCTATATTATAATGCAAACAGAGTGGCCAAGAGCATATAGCTGACCAATACTCAGGCCTTTGTTTACTAATACCAACTATTCTAAAGCGGCTGTACTCACCTACCGTAGCAGCGTCTAGGCATTTGTGTCTTTAATCAGAGAAGGTTAAGTTGAGTGCGCTTGTGCGTAACAATCATTCAGTTAATGTTGTTTTCGGAGCTCACATGAAAAGTCTTAACCAAAACATATATAGTTTTAAGATAAATTTTTGAGAGAATAGTTTTTTAGCAACCTTAGGCTATAGGCCAATCTCAAAAGTACAATGAAACACATAGTAGAAGGGCGTGCTACAAATCTTAATAGAAACTTTGCCTAAATACCCGTCAATACTATATTTTGATTAGCTGCTTTTGTTTCTAGACCGTTATTTTACATATTATATTATAAAATATACAAAGCTATATACGTGTTAATCAGTTACGCTGTAAGAAAATTATTTGAATCCAGTCAGATAATGATTTTAGACGAAGCTTTGATTACTCTGACAAAAATATTTATTTCCTTCATATAGTAAAAAATATTATGCAAATGTCCTTCTGATTTGACAGGGGAAAGATTTCTACAAGCCAGGATTTTTAGCTTAATTTCGAAAGGTGTCGTTGTTAAATTTCGCATTTAAACAACACATAAATCAGTCCTTTACCAATAAAAGTACTATAATTTTCTAACCGTTTGGGATAAAATTTCATTACATCGCAGATTTTTGTAAAGCGTAAACTTTTCTAAAAATTCTTAGTGTTACAATTTCAATTTAAAAAAAAAACGTATATCTAAAAGCTTTAAAAAGTGAATAAAACTTAAAATATGCAATTTTTTGGTCTACACGAATCCACGATGTAGAACAATTTTATCATGAACGGTTACCTATAATGGGAAAAAATTTGGCTCACCCTAATATTTATATATTATATATTCTGACGTTTATGTTAATTAACTAATCTTTTTAAGTAATAATACTGGAAATAATTCAGTTAAAGTTGAGTTGAAGTTTTTTTTTTATTTCGGAGGAAAATTAAAAATTAACTTTTTATTATGGATATATTTATGCCTTGAACAGATTATATTTATATATATATAGTTTGCCAAGAAATTTATAACACTCAGAAGAAAACGTCCTAGACCTTATAGAATAAATATATTATATAATATAAATGATCGGCGAGATGAGCTGAGTCGATTTAGCCAAGTTTCTGCGTCTGCCTGTATATACTCGAACTAGTCTGAAGTTTTTGATATATCGATCTGAAACTTTGCACATGTTCTTTTCTCTCCAAGAAGCTACTCAGTTGTCGGAACCGCTGACATCGGAACACCATCGCGTATAACTACAATACAAACAGAACGATCAAAGTCATGCCCTTGTAAGGAAAAATATTTTATATGACAGAATATTACAAAAAATAAATTGTTGAGATCGAACCACTATAGCATATGGTATAGCTACCACACAAGCTCATTGGTCAAAGTCAAGTTTTTGCATGCAAATTTTTGTAATTGTGAAGCGTATTATAGCTTCGGTGCAACTGAAGTAAACATTTTTTATTAATTTTATTAACTAAATTATTACCAGGCTCTAATTTGTCTTGCCAACCTTAGTTAGCTTTTTGTTTAGCCGCCGGCGTGTGATAATTGTTGGCTAAATTATAATCTAAATGAATTAACTATCTCATATGCCATTGATCAGCAATAATGCTTGTTAGCACAGTTTGAGATAAAAACTTGTATCTATCATAATATTTATAGCATACACATGTAGAATATACCTATATTAATACACAAGTACTAGAACTCTTGAAAATATCCAATTTCAGTTTTAAATAGATTTAATAAGATTTTTAAACGTTATTTTTTTTGAAAATTTTTCTTTTTATGCCAGTAATTAATTTCGGTAATTTTTCAAAGTCAATAATGTTAAAATGTAGCGAAAAAAGATTCTGTGAATTATTTAAAATAACAACTCTGCTCCTCCACTTAACGTGGATGGGCCCTTTATATGAACGTTTCACATATTTTAGTATTCTAACTTCTCTTATGATGTAATACCATATATAAAATCAACGCTTTGTAATTACTTAAACCAAATATTGATAGAGACATTACACGAAATATATCAAAAATATAGTGGACATTTGATGATGACATAACAATTGACCCGGATTTTATCCGGCCAAGGGCTGTTATTTCGGCGATTTAACCCTGTTTGAATCGGTAAGTGTTAGTTTAAGTTTGTCGTCATTAGAGCAACACCTAGCAGCAGGGTTGCTCCGTATCCTCCTGACCCGTGCTGGCATCGAGTCCAACCCGGGCCCCGAGAATTCTTTTGCTGCATATGTTCTAAAAGGCAGACTGACTAACCCTCCGCTGCTGCTACTGCTCGCCTCATTTCGGCTGGAAGAATCGCGGAACTCCGCCCTAATTCCCCAGCCGAAGCAGCTGTATTAGCAAAGGAGCGCGACATATCAGTAATCCCACAACGCTACTTGATGACCTAGAACAATCAACGCAATCGAAGCCAAAACTCCAAACTTAGAAGAACTAAACAGGGGATTCCAAATTCCCAACCACGAGTTCCTCTCCAATCAGTTTCCTGCAGTCGTCTGCTTGAAGCGAAACCTCCTCCTAGGAACATCAAGAGGTCATTCCTCGATTACGTCGACGACATCAGACATTACGCCGACCGGACTTCGGACGCAACGAACTACAATCAAGCACTGACCACCATTCACAGTGGAGCCATTAACACCTTCATCGACTCCCTCTCAGTGAAACACGTACTAGGAGTGGTGGTTTGACTGCCATAGCAGACGTAGAGATCGAATTGCCTCGCGAAACAAGACTGACCCAAGCGCAACTTGGCTCTGGGTACTGTAGCAGACTAGCCCCCATCATTCCAAACATATGTTCTGCGTGTAATCCGCATGATACTAACCACCTCTTTGCATGCCCAACAAACCCAACTCATGTAGCACCCTTTTCCCTATGGTCCGACACCGTCGAAACAGCCTGTTCTTGGGCCTCCCGTTAGATGACCTCGACGAAAACCAAACTATCACTTATCATCCAAGCGGGGACTAGATAACCGTTACAACAACAACAACAGAAATAGTGAATTTTTGCGTTTGGAAAGATAAGTTCCTTTGAAGCACCTCATAATAATAACTATTGTTTAAGGGGCACACTAATGTAAAAGTTCAATCAACATTTTTATTTTGCATATTTGATAATTGAAATTTTTTAAAATAACATACAACAAGTTAGGAATGGTTAAGTTCGGGTGTAACCAAACAATATATTATCTCGCAACTTGCAAGGATCAAAGCCGAGGAAATATCTTAAGGTGCTGACAAAACTGTATAAGTATATTGATCCAGGGAAAATATCGCCCTAATCACATCCATTTTTGGCAATAAGATACACTCATATTAGAAAAAGATTCTTGCTGAATTTCATTAAGACCAATAGATGCAATTTACATTGATCTGATTTTTCAAATTTTTTGGGTATAATTTATGCAAAGTTTTCTTCTGATAACTGTACTGATGTTTCACTGTAGACTATAAAGGGAAAGAATCAGATGAAATATAAACGGTTTTTATAAATTTCTATATATATATTATATATATATTATTTATATATCCTCAAAAGTTTAAAGAATTTCATGACGTAGTTTTCTTTAAAAACATTCCCGAAAATCACTTTTTTTAAGTGATCATTCTATGATGATCCCTAATGGAAATATGGCACAGAGAGAATTACTCCGTGAATAGTTCTAGGACTAAATAAGGGTGAGTGATTTTCACTTGCAATTGTCTTTTAGCAATGAAACTGCATATATATATTACTAAATAAGTTATCCTAAAGATAATATATAAAAATTGATTTAATTATTTTATAAATTACAAAAAATAACTATGTACATATATCTTAATGGTGAGTCCTGCAAAGTGTAAAATGAATTCGACATTCGTTTAAAGTTGTGATAATTGCTCAGTTTTGTAATTGTTTTGGCGATAAATCACCCAACCGTTTTGCATATTGCACTGAAAATTTGTTGACAACTCTGGGCTGTTGTAGTTGTTTTTCTTGTATGCTTGATGGCTGTCTCCGCTGCGATATAACCACCAATTCTTATAAAAAACGCAAACAATTAAACTTTATCGGGCGTTTTAATTGGCTGATTTATGTTTTTTCTTATAAAGTGTGGCGACAGCGCTTGACAGGCACACACTTACACACAAGTATTTAAAAAATTCATACATATATGTGCGTATTTATATACATGGAGACATTTGCTAGAAGTAACATGCCTAATGAAGCACGTGACATTGCCAAGTGGTGCGACCGGTGCGCCGCTGCTTCTGTGGACAAAAAAATATGTGTGGCGTGTGTCTTGCAATTCGAGCAACCATTTCATACACTGAAAGAAACTTCGAAATGAAATAAATATAGGTAAGGAAAAGATTTCGTAGAACTATACAACAGATATTGAATGAATAAGACAGAGAAGATTGTCAGTTTGTTCCACAGCTATATGCTATAGTGGAACAATATATTCGGCGATCTAGTCCAATAAAAAATGTTTGTGTACAAGTACTTCACTTTGATCGAACAGTTTGTATGACAGCTATATCCTAAATTGGTTCGAGATCGTGTGGACGTATGCAAAATTAGAAATCGACATGTCACAAACTGAGGGACTAGTTCGCGTATACATATGGTATACATACAGACATGGCTAAATCGACTCAACTCACGCTGATCATTTATGTATATACTTTATAGGGTCTCCGATATTTCATTCTCTTGTTGAAAACTTCATGGCAAACTTAATATTTTCTATTCAGGGTATAATGTTTTGAAATAATTCCTTAAAGATTTTCTTAAAGCAATCTCTAAAATTGTTAAAGTTAATTTCCTTGGCAATATAAAATTTCGTCGGCATAATAAATAACCTCAAAGGTACTTATTTCGTATTTATGGTAAGTACATATCTTCATTAGTAATATAAAAAATATTGAATAACTTTTTTTAAAACCAATTTTTTTTCTTTTCAAAAATAATTCTTAATTTTGGGTAATAAATCTAAGAGAAGATTGGTAGAACATTTTATTGTAAACCTTAGAGAAGTGCAAAATTGCAAAACCGGAACCTATATAAACTAAGAAGCTGTTCAGGTCAGGAGTTCTTCTCCTTTACTTTACAATAAAAACCTTTCATCAAGAAAACCTTCTCAGCAAGTCAGCGGTTTAAGTTTATGAACAAGCTTAAGGGGAGCAAATGTGATAAAAGTGGTTTTCACAATTTATGAGTGGTGATTTGGCTTGGATGACGAAGAACATTCTGAGCAGCCAAAAAAGTTGGATGGTGAGGAATTGGAAGCATTTCTCAATCAAGATTTTTACCAAATAGAAGAAAACCGCACAGAAACTTTTGAGAGTTACTCAAGCAGCCAATGCAAAACGTTTAAAAGTAGCCGGAAACATTCAAAAGCACGGAAAGATGATTTAGATTTATGCAACCAGCCGAATATCCATGACTAATGCTCTGTATTTGATGGGATCAAAAGGATCTGCTGTATTAGGAGCTTCTAAACCCGGCGAAACCATTTACGGCAACCGCTACCGGCAACAACTGAAACGAGCAAATGCAATTTTTTTAAATTGAATATAAAAATAATTCGGATATTAAATACGCAATTATTAACCCTCAACTTGATTGTTAGCTTAATTTTTAATTAAACTAATATACGAATTTTCCAATTTTTTCTTTTTAAAGTTCGCATGAAATTGTACCATATTTTTTACCGAAGAACATATGTCCAAAAAAACCGTAATTAAAACGGTTATAATGGCCATCAATAGACTGTCATTGGTATCAATAACAGGCAAACATGCAATAAAAACACACGTCATTTATACGATAGCAATTAAAGTATACAAACAAGCGTAGCGGTTCATTACTGCTAAGCAAATTAAAAGACTAACACTTTAGCTCTCATTTTTTTGATTGACTACTTCATTTCATGTACAATATTAATTAGCAATTATGTGAGACGCAACAGTCTGTCTATGGCGGCAACCAAAGAATGGTTCAATTCACTAAGCCAATTCTGTTCTGTGCTATTTATTTCAGTTTTGATTGCTTATAATAATTTTCTTTTTCGTGCAAATATCGCTAAATATGAATGACAAAACCAGCGCTTTTGCGGCAGTTTGAAGTTTGTTGCTTAAGTCGTTTGTTTTATTCATCGCTGCTGCGGCGCTTCATGCACTGTTACTTATGTTTTCAGTTTTCGATTTTTTTGCATGAATTTTTCACCTGTGCTTCCCATTGTGTCACCGCTGCCATTGTTCTTCTTTGCGTCTTTGTTTTGTTTTTTCTCTCTTCATTGTCACCAAGCAGCAGGCAAACGGTTCGAGTGCTATCACCTTGACCTAGTACAACATGTGCTATACTTAACCGTTAATTACATAGCAGCGGCGTACGAGCAGGTAATTACTGCAATATGACGCACATGACACAAAATAAATAAATTAATTTGATGACAAACTATCGCTTCGGACAGGTGTAGACCGAAATAGAAAGCAAGGTACGTGCGCGTGATTTGTGTGCGTGTGCGGTTAAAATTAATTAAGTCATACTGACCAGCCCGCTGAGCTATAAACTTACAAAAACACATGTTAATTACAAGTTGTAAAAATATTTATGACATGCATGGGTACAATATAATTAACTGTCTGTGTTGGGTAAAATCTGTCACTTTTATATGGTACAGGTACAAATAATCTATCGATCTTTATGAACCATGAAATATTTTGTCACGCATTCAACGCTCTTTGCAAAAATTGCCATCACTTATTTAGTGCCTTGCAGCAGTTTGCTCAGACATTAATATTGCGAAAATTTTGACATGAGAGTATATTCATGTACTTACCTCAGGGACAATAGCAATTATTTTTATGTTAAATGAGTAGCAGCTGCTCCGGGATTTACTATTTAAAAGCCATAATTCAGAACATCGCCCAGATCCATATAATTTTTCACGTGACTTTAATAAATATGAAAAAAGTATGTCGAAAAAATAAAAAAAAAACATAACCATATTTGCTGTAAAAGATGATATATTTGTTAATTTAAGTATGAACCATGGTTTTAGGTGTTTTTTATAAAATTCTTGGTAGGCATATTTCCCCGTAAAATCTTTAATTTGCTTCCAATTATCAAGAACACTGTCCAAGAGCTAGCTAGTCAGTAGCGAGGAAGGTTAGGAAAATACCTTAAGAACTCAACCCGACCTTACTTTTTCAAGGTTTTTAGCCCAAAATTTAATTGCAAGCCAGTTTTACATATACGAGTATAATTATTTTAGTTTATAAGAAAAAAGAAACGTTGTTGTTGTAAAGTACGAAAAAGGAGTATAAAAAGAAGATATTAAAGTACACAATAATGTTTAATATTGTCCTTTCAGAGTAATGGTTATACGAAACAATACATACGAGTATGATAAAATCAATTGCCACTTCCTTAAGGGGTCATTTACCCAATTCCGAAAGAACGCATTTTTTGGTGAATTTTGTTTTAAGAAGCATCTTACTTAATTAAAAAAAAAAAATAATGTTTATTTATAAAATTTAATGTACTTTGGTAATTGACAATTAAATTTGAGAAATTTTAGATATCAGGGGAGCCCATTTCCAGGACGATCTCCAAAAAAGGGAGTCTGGTGGTGAGAAAGCATACATTCAGTAAATTAGATACATTCTTTCTGCTTGAAATTTTTTTAAATTGATTCCGATTTTAAGTTTTTATAGTAGCTATATGCTATAGTTGTCCGATATCGGTAGTCCTGACAAATGGGCAGCTTCTTGAAGAGAAAAGGACTTACGTAAGCTTTCAAACCTATATCCTAAAAATGGAAAGACTAGTTAGCTTATATACAGACGGACATGGTTAAATCGACGCAGCGCGTCACGCTGATCATTTATATATATACTTTTTATGGTCTCAGAAGTTTTTTTTGTGTATTACAAACATCGTGGCAAAGTTAGTACATATGTATATCCTATTCAGTGTATAAAATTATCTTATAGTAATCTCTCGACATTTTACTCACAATATATTCTGATACTTTACCCTTGAGCGAGTCTACTCGATGCCAAAACTGAATATTTTATTATTTTATATACAAATTGATAGAAAGTAAACACACGCAAGAGACGTATACTACAGGTATAACTAGATAAACTGAGCTCAATTTCAGGACTATTTGAATTCAAAATTTGTATATTATTTTTTATATTTTTACATGAATTCACATACAAACTCATCTTTTACTTTTTTTCGCACAGGACATTACAAATAAGAAGTCATCAGAACATGGAGACTCTAAGGCACTTCAAACTGCTCTACCGCATCCAAGCATAATAGCTTAACTCACCACACAAATAACTTTTTGAGAAAAGAACATCAGAAGCTCAGCGCCTATTCTTTTCTTAAGAGCTGAAGTTTAATGGGTATAGCTCTAACGTAGAGTTTTTCTCAGTTCCCATCCATAACTCTACACCAAAGTAATTATATCGATTGCTCCAGATAAAACCTAATGCAATTAACTACCGATCAGTTATTAACGCTGCATTTGAAACGCTTAAAATTATTATTATTTCGTAATTAGACGTTAAATTTCTTGTGTTAATAGATCTGAATAATGAGACCAATACAATTTCAGATAAGAAAAAAACTTATTTTTCTGTTTCCAGAAGCTCTACCTGAAATGCAAATTATAGAGCATTAAGTCCAAAACTTCTGCCGACTTCTCATGGCTTATTTGAAAAAAATGATTCCCATGTATAGAATACATATCATTTAGACCGACTAGAATATAAGAACGTTAATATACATAATATGAAGGTCTTTTGATTTTAATTTCAAATGCAACATTACCTCAAGATTTAGAAAGTAGTTAGCAACGCTATATACAAAGTATAGTATAATAGTGACACACATGTATAGATATGAAATAATTTACTCATAAAACGGTAAAAGTGTCAAACAACTTTAGTTGCAAACCGTCCATCCCTCTAAACCACTTGTGTAGTACCACATCCACCCATGAAGAAAAAGTCATCTGTAACGTTTATACTCTCTTTCTCTTCTCCACTTTTTACGTAGTGTTTATCTCTTATTCACTTTTTCTCATACAAGTACAAACATCTTTCTTTCTCTTCTAAATATGCTATATACCCAGTACACTCGTACTCATTTTCTAATAAAAATCATAATAAACTTCGTATTTCACTTATAGTTTACAAGTCAAGGCCGCTGTTGGTAATAACCTATAGTGTTAATGCCGGCCACAACAGGTGTGATATATGTTAGCTTCCCCCTGTTCAAACAAACTAACGATGCGGGCAGCTCATTTGCTTACCGCTGTGTCTTAAGCAATTAGCATTTATTTAAAAAACAATCAAAAAATATAGTTATCACGCTGTTGCGCGTTACCCTCCCCACACAGTTACCCATCCAGTTAATTTTTTCCCACAGAGGGAGCTGGCGGCGAATGTTACAAATCCAATTCGAACGCCACAATTAATTCTGATTAATCACAATGAGGCCACACCTGTGTCGCCTTTGCAAGTGCCAAGCACAGGCCAAGCTTCCCATTATGTAATTATGCATGTAAGTGTATTCATTCAGCAGAAATTTAGCGTAAAATGAATCATAGCCGGTACGTGCACATTGGCACAGAAATAATAATAATAATAGCAAAGCGTTTATAGTCTAAGCCAAAGCGTTCGCTTTATATCAGCAATCCGAGTTAATTATAAAATCAAAGCGTAGAAAAGCGAAACTTGAGGAAAAAACTTGTTGTGTTGGCATTACAATTGTACAGCGCGGCTGCCAGCAGCGACCAGTGAGTGCCATGTCACGCAGGCGCAAATCTCTCAGCGCTCGCTTCTCGCATGCATTTGAACGTTTTTCTCAATAACGACAGCAAGTAGTAACCGCTTAGCCACACCGGAAAACGGCGAACCTTCAAATGAATTTTTGTTTTGTTCTTTTTTCAGTTTCATTCACACAACTCAACTTAATTATGGCAGGAAACTTGAACATTTTATCCAAATACTCACCATTTTTTTTATTTAACTGAATTAAAGATAATAGCTCAAATTGTACTCAAACTCGCATAAAAGTACATACGCGCTTGGGTCCACATATTTGTATTTGGCAATTACCGAAATTATTGTGCACGCAGCAGATTTATAATCTAATTTTCGCACTCACCATTCACTATGAGCGGCCTAGGCCTGGAGCCGTGAATGTATTGGTTTTAATTGATGCTGAAGGTGGCTATTAACGCGCAATTATCTGAGCGTTTGCTTGTTTTGAGATCTCCAATTCCGCGCTGCGTTTATAATAAATTAGCGCGCATTGCGTATACGCCCCGCACGACCATGACGACAAACAGAGCGCACTACATAGGCAAGACATTACTTAAGCAAACCACGATAACCAGTAGTGAACGAGTACTGAAAAACAATATTCCATATATTAATTCGAATTGGAAGCCGCCGTTTTACTACAATGAACTGGGTCGTGGTTCCTTTAATGCATTAAATTGGATTACAATTGCAACAATTTCTAAGTAATCGCTTTAATTGAGAAGTAGAGGCCTTAGTACATGCCTAACATAAACAAACGTCAATTGCAATGTATACCTAATCGAGTTTGATATGGAGTTATACATAAAGTATATACATAAGGGTAAGGATAACGAGATGCGTTGAATTCCCGGGGACGGTCTCTCATCTGTCGATGTAAGCGGTAACTTGAGTAAATATGAGATATGTTGATAAAACTTGGCACCCAAGTATTGCTATATTCAAGCCACAAATTCAAATGTGAAACTGTAATGCGCGGCATCGCCCCCTTTTAAAAAGATATCAAAGACTATTCTTCTAATATCAACCAAATTTTGTTCCTAATACTACCCTGATATTCTTATGTTTCCATATAATTTAAACTTCCATCGAATTCTCTCACTTTATAGTATATAAATCAACTACCAATGAAGACATCAGAATTAAACTTTACATAAATAGTTCCTACAAGATAAGTAAAAAACTTCGAGGACTCTATAAAACATATACAAGTATTAAAACATATACTTGTATATAAATGATCAGCATGACGCTCTGAGTTTTCCGCAAAGAAATTATTCAGATCGGATTACTATAGCATATAGCTCCCGTAAAAAACTGGCCGATGAAATTCATGAAATTTTTTGTATTTGTGAAGGGTATTATAGCCTCTGATAATAATATGGATGTAAAATCGAGTCAAGTATTTTCCACGTACTTAATTAAACATTCTTGAACTGCCGATTTACTTTGAAGGAGAGAATATTGATTATTATTCCTTGCTACTGGAATACATTCTAAAAATTATCACATTAAGTGTATTATAAATCGTAAAGAATATTCATTAATTTTTCAAAAATATTTAATCACCATAAATAGTTATTGTTTGCTTTTTGAAGACAAATCAAAACGAAATGGTCACAAGTAAGTTAATTCGGAAATCTAGTTGCAGTTTCCGTCTTTATTATAAAAAAATTCGAGGGAATTTTATTCTCGAAAGTTTTTGGCGCCGTTTTGTTGAAATTAGTAATCCTGAGAGCTTTTTCTCCCACTTGCGGGCTTCCATAAGCGGTTTCGGTTCGTACCTTGTATGTTTTGTTTGGTATTACTGAGCTCCAGTCTTTTATGAAGGATCTCGCCATGAGATCAATTGTAGCGCAATCATTTCTTAGCTGAAACACCGACTCGTTAACGCGCCACTTTACGCATTTTCCGACATCAAACGAAACTTCAGTTTCGCGCTGTCCCAAGAGTGTTGCAGTTAACGAACGCAAATCCAAATTCAAACAAATCTTGGCGGAGGTAAATGATAGCCATTGGTCTTGGCCAAATTGTGCATTTACCGCCAGCTTTAATTAATTGAACACCCATAATTACGATGTTTTCGACGTCAAATTACTGCGTGTGCACCTGAAAAGGAAATGCAAAATTGTTTTCTCGCAAATCAGTGCACATTTTGGCAGCGAAAAATTAAAAAAGAACACCAACAGAGATAATTGGCTTTAAGCAACACACGGTCGTCGGTGTTATGGAAACCTGCCGAATAGAGTTATTAAACCGAATATCTGAAGTGGGGGTTTCCTTCAAGTTGAGTGAATATATTCGATTGCGGCTGAGCTTGTTGTTGCTGGAAGATTTTTGAATTTGCGCTAATATCTACTAAATATTGAAATATGTATTTTATCTTGTTCGATGTTTGTGTTAATATATTGATCTTGTGCTAGCGGTTTCATTAAACACTAACGGCGATCAGGCTTAATCGCGCACTTGCACTTTCAATACACAATATATATATATATATATGTATATATATATAAATTAAAAGATTCATGTACAGACATACACAATTGCACATTGTAGTTATAAAGGTATGATTGATTTTTGACGCATAGCAAGTACAGACGAAGTGTTGTTATTGTGATTATGCAATACCTTGTCCAAATAATTTATGAGTACGACTTAACGTGCTTAGTTTTCCAAAAGAAAAAAAATAAATGTTTCCATTTGTGTACACAACTCTCAGAAGATGGTGTAAAATGAGCAACTTACCTAATAGCTTTTCCTATGGATATATAGCCCTACCGCCCGTCGAACAAAAAATACAAAGATGTTATACTAGACTAAGCCACATATTTCTATATCCTTATTATATTCAAGATCTATACTAAAAATGAACTTGTATTGGTCTAACTGATTTATATTATGCAGTATGTGTTATATAAAATCATAACTATGCTAGAAATATTTTAAGTTAAGGTACCAAAGGTGCAACACAATTCCTAGTCCTATAACTTGAGCCGAGCTTATTCTTGCACTCAAGCTTCTGCCAATGTGCTCAATATGTGCGGTATGTACGTGGCATTCGCTGACTGGCCAGCACTGCAACCAACATCGACATGATGATCCAGCATTATAGTGACAAACAACATCTGCGTAGGAACAGCTCAGCAGAACAACAAATAAACTCAACTATGAGCTTATAGAGCAGGTCACTTAATGTTAAGTCGAATGATATTGAGACATTATAAGAATTGCAATAAAGTCACATCGCAATAAATAACAAAATAAAGTGAAATTGTATTAAATTAAAAAGTACAGAGCATTATCAAACAATTTATAAAACTATTAAAAATGGGAAAATTATAAAACGTTATTAAAGAAAAATTAGAAATATGAAGAATGTTGAAATTGCTTCGCGAGTGTTTGAAAAATATTCCGCGAGCTCTTTTTTGTATATGGCAACAATCTTCACCGAGTAAAACTTCCAGTTTCTAACGTCTAAGACTTTCTTCGCCTTCCAAGCCAAAATCACCAATTTCAAATGCAGACCTCAGTATACATATACTAATAAAGCCCTAAACTTTCCGACGGTACCTTTGGTATAAACGTGAAGTTCTCCAGAAAGCTCTTGCGATCCGCAAAGAAAGAAAGCTCTTGCATCCTGACAAACTTCAAAGTGTTCGTAAACATAATTTAATATTGCTTAAAGTGCGTTAAAAAATATCGTTTTTCCTTTATGCGATCAAATAGCCGAAAACAGTTTTTAATTTTTTGTAAATTAAAACATTTTCAATTGAAATCACTGACGCGTACAATTCGGTAGGCTTTTTCGATCAGCCAAATGCACCGGGGTCCATATATTTAGTATCTGGGTTGTTCAAAAGTCATGGCCCGATTTCGACAATTTATGGCACTACTTGCGGAAAGTTTTATCCCGATATATTCATTGATGTGCTGGTAGTCAAAGAATCAAGTAGGCGAAGTCAAATTTGGTTGAAATTGGTCGGGTAGTTCCTGAGATATAAGATTTCACCTAAATATGGCCGGTGTAACGCCTATTGTCCTTTTATTTAGACCTGCTCCTATAAAGCTCTGCCCCCCATCTTATTTGTGATATTTAGTGATATTCATATTTTTATTTGTGGCGCATTTATTTTGTGAGCTATCGCACTTTGAGTAGTTTTCAACATAACCGTTATATGAGGAGTGGGCGTGGTTATTATCTGATTTTACCTATTTTCGCAGCGTGTAAAAAACTGCCAAAAATACTTCTTCTCAGGAAGTTGGCTTCATCGGTTTGAAAGATATGTACATTAAATCATTTAGGTGGAGGAGCCGGGGACCAACAGGTGTTTCATGTTACTGCGATCCCCTATGCCAATGTATCTTTATTTAGTCCTTAGTTATGGCACTTTATAGGTTTTCAGTTAATGGCAATTTGTGGGTGTGGCAGGGGACCTAATACGCCCATCTGCAATACCTACCTGTCTTGAGTACTAAGTAAAATATGTGGGAAGTTCCAATATCTCAATTTTAATCAAATTATCGTTTGCACATACAGACGGACAGGCAGACAGTCACCCGGATATCAACTCGTCTCGTTACCCAGATCAAATTTTTTATGTTACATATACATAACTCGTTAGGTGAACAAAACTATTACACTGTAGCAACATGTTGCGAGAGTATGAAAACTGCAAAATACAGGGAGGCTCACGAATCGTGGTACAAAAAACCGTAATACTTTTTTTTCAATCAATGCATGTGACTGGTTTCTGGGTGAAGTTCCGTCCTGGGACTATTTCCGAATTTGATTCACTCCATATACGGCAATTTTGCTTGCTTACATTTCCGTTTAGATCAAATTGGGCCTCATTAGACATAAACAGTCAATCAAGTTATTGTCTTCTTCGGCCATTTCAGTAATTTTTTGGCAAATTTCCAGGCGAATAGGTAAGTTTTGAGGGTTTAACCGGCTTATTATTTGAACTTTGTACGGAAACAGGTTTAAGTCATCATGAATTATCCGTTTTAATGACCGTCTACTAACTCCAAGTTGCGCCGATAAGTTGTAAGTCGAAACTCTCGGATTTGATTGAATTGTTGATGCAACAGCCGCGATTTTTTCTTGAACACGAACATACGGATCTCGATGGTACGGTCTTCTTACGATACTTCTAGATTCGCCAAACATGTTATCCAACCTCTACGCGGAGGTGTTCCACCAAAATGCCGTCTGAACTCCCTTTGGACGGAATTGATTAAATGTATATTTGGACTTCAGAGGTCTGACATCAAGCGCAGCAGCACTGCAACTAAATCCTTACTTTCAGAAACATACAATGAAAATATGTTGCGTTGGGCGCAGGGAAACATCAACTGTGATTGAAGCAATGTAATATGTACAGATAAGTCAACTATGATATTGTTTAACCCCTTGACGCGTGTTTTGGCTAAGAAAAGGACAAACATTTATTCAAAGAAGGGTTAAGCTCACCCGAAAGATGCAATTTACGTTGCGTTCTGCTTACGATGCGTTTCTGCTCATGGATTTGGGCGTTTCAAGTGCTTAATAAAAAGAGTTTACTGAAGGCAACTGAAATGCTTTGCGAAAAAAATAATTATGATTGGATACTGCAAAAAGACAATAATCCGAAACTTAGGAGCAGACTCTATACTCAATGCAAATAAAACCATCATATTGTTACTTTATTGACCATCACCACAACCAGACGCCAATCCAAGAGAGAATGTTTCGGCTTCAATGGAAAATATCAAGAAAGCATTTAACGTCAATAAAATATTTCATTCGGCTAATCCAAGATACCTGGAGGTCGCTTCCTGTGCGTATACTAGTGGCAATTTGCCATCAAAAATGTCAAGCTATAATACACAACGCGGATGACTGGAGCAAGTGTAGAATAAACGTCACCTATAACAAAGCAATGTGTTTTCAATAATTACCTACACTTTGGAAAATGAAAATGTTATTATGCTATAAATAATATACTGATTCTAACAAATATATACCTTAATTTACTTGTTACAACTTTACAGAATTATTTTATAGGTTCAGACAAGTTTGCAACCATATATTCTTTCTCTGATTTGTTTAAGGCTTCCTGACGAACCAGTTATTTGTATGTTATCTACTTACTTACGCCATAGTTTATTCCTATAAGCAACTGACTATTATGATTTCGTCAATTGGTACAGAAAAGTCTTTTTATACTACTTAACAATGTGCACGTATGGTATATTATGCATGAACACGACAAAAAGTTTTGTTTACTTATAGACATTATACACGTATAATACATGCAAACGTATGCTTAGGTGAGTATATACCATACATGTGGTTGTGTGTGTGTGTGTAACAGAATGCAATGCAGTAGTTGAACCAATTCGCGCGTCACAATTCACAACCGTAAATCAACAGCAGTGAGTGACGCTTTTGTTTCAACTTAACCCAGCCCATGTCTGCAACTCAAGTCTGTGGCAAGGTGCTTACGTACATATTGGCAATCATTAAAATGACAACCGCCAAACGCACATATCAAACTGGTATACAAATGTACACATAGATATAATTATGTATATATGTCCCCCTGATATTTCAGACAACAAAAAACTTGCAGCGATTACGTTAAAAAAGTGCTTTTATTCGGTTCATTAGGATTTCGTTTGATGCTTTTTGTTTTGTTTTTCGCTTGTTTATAGTATGTTGTATGTAATTTTTAGTATGTTGCAGCCACTGATGTTGCTGAATGCAAAAAGTGTTATAAATAAGTTCATAAGTTAGTAAGTTGACTGACAAATAATGAGTAAATTAAATATGTATTTTCGGTAACATTAAATTATATTTTATATGTGAAATTCTTGTATCAGAAGTAGCAAATAATTGTGAAATATTAACTAAATTTAGCCAAATCATTAAATATTGTAATTAGACATCCGATCTAATCAGACAGAAGATCCACTAAAACAGTTTCTGTTGTGTTCATGGCAAGCAATTGGTAAGCCATCTCATGAGTTCTCAAAAAGTTATCGGCGAAACCGCCACTGGCAAAAGAAACTTTCCTGTTTTGGTGAACAAAGCGATGATCTTCAGACTATATTTAAAAATGTAAAATTCTAGCTCGGCTTATGGGGTTATATCCACTTGCAATTAAAAAAAAATGCGGTTTTCTGGGTATTTTTTTGAAGAGGCATTTTATTAATAAATACATTTAAAAAATGTACGTTTACAGAATTTAATATATATTAACAGTCGATGATTAATTTGGGAAAACTTTGAAATTACTTGATTCCGTAACCGATATCCAGAAGGACCTCGAAAGAAAGGTGTCTGGCGGTGAGGAAAAGTTTTCTGCCTAAAATGTTCGGAAATTCAAAAAAAAAGAAAAAATATTATTATAATAGATAAAAACACATAGTAACTGAAGAAATAGTTAAAACTTTGATTTCTGGGAAGCTTGAGGGCTTTCAAAAAAAAGGTGGTTTTTTGTGTAAGAATCTATAAATTTCGAAATTACTAACGAAATATTATTCCTTCTATCATTACCTGATAAAATTTAAGAAAGTCATGTGAAATTATCAAGTCGATCGGTCCAACCGTTTCGGGAAAGTTTTTTTACCGGGAAAGTAGATATAACCCCTAAATGAATATGTTTCACGAAAATTTTAATATATCTGCTCACAGTTTCTCAATCCAAGCCATGTAATTAAATTTTCTAACAAAAACAAGAGTCGCTTTCCCTTAAACATGTTCCAAAACCTCTTCTATATAGAGATGAGCCACTGAATTATGAGATAGGTAATATAAGCTGTCTTCAATTCGACATTTCTTTGCTCGATTACTTTGTGAGCTGTTCGCTTGTTACAAAAAAAATATACATGTAAAAGCAACAAAAAATTATCGAGTTGAATTCGTACAAAAGGTATGCGGACATCTCATTAAAGTGATATAAGAGCTTTCTTCGATATCATGGCTCAAATGATAGTTATTCTTAAAAATCAACACCAAAAGTTTTTTTTTATATTTAAAAATTAGGCAAAATTAATTATAATTATTCATAGAAAACAATTTTATAACTAGGAAAGCAGAATTTCTCCACCAAAGATATGTTAACGCATTATTGCTGCGCATGTGTTGAACGTTTGTTTTACAACTCTTGACGAATCGAAATCGAAATGTTACGAAAAGAAAAGGCTGAAACCGTAAACGTATAGAGTGTGGTGGACTCCAAATTATTGAATATTTTCAAAATTTATTTCAATTCAATATATAAACACAGAGTAAAAAAGTAAGGAAGGGCTAAGTTCGGAAGTAACCGAACATTTTATACTCTCGCAAAATGAAATGGTATACTCGTTTAAGATTTCTTTGTGGATTGACCGATATTTTCGGTAGAAGATCAACTATAGGCACTGGGGTCCACATATTCAGTACCTAGGGGCTTGAACAGTTTTGGTTCGATTTAGACAATTGTTGGTCACAATGTGGCATACTTTAAATGTATTATTCACGCAAAGTTTTACCCCGATATAATAATTGTTGCTTGATATGCATACTGAAAAGTGAAAAAATCAGGTTGAAATCGGTTAAGGCTATCCCAATATATGGGTTTTCACCTAAAAGTGGGCAGTGCCGCACCCACTGACTAATTTTGCACACGGTTCCTATAAAGTCATCTCATACAATTCCAGAGATAAACATTTAATGTCTCTGGCGTGTTTAGTGCTTGATTTATCGCGCTTTTAGTAGTTTTTAACAGTACCGTTATATGGGGAGTGGGCGGGGTTCTCACCCGATTTCATCCATTTTCTCACCGTCGATAGAGATGTTAAAAGCATTTGTTCCCAGTGAATTTTTTTATTATAGCTTCAGTGGTATCTCCTAACACATTAAACTAATTAGGGGGCGGGAACACTTTTAAATAAAATTTTAAACTGCAGATGCCCGTCCCTAGTGTGATCCTATATACCAAATAAGAGTCTTGTATCTTGTTGTGAAGCTTAGTTATGGCAATTTATTTGTTTTTGATCAATGGCGTTTTGTGGGCGTGGCAGTATTCCGATTACGCCCATCTGCAACACCAACCGTCTTACGGTACCAAGAAATATGTGTACCAAGTTTCATAAAGATATCTAAATTTTTACTCAAGTTACAGCTTGCACAGACCGACGGACAGAGAGTCCCCCGGATTTCTACTCGTCTCTTCATCCTGATCATTTATATATTATATATATAACCCTATATCTAACTCGATTAGTTTTAGGTGTTACAAACAACCGTTAGGTGAACAAAACTATTATACTCTGTAGCAACAAGTTGCGTGAGTATAAAAAGAGAGCCACCTCACCGTCCAAGGATAACAATTAAACTTGTTCTGCTGTAGCTAATGTTAATTTAACATTTTATTTGTCGCAAAAAAAAGCGAAATCATTTCCGAAAAATTACTATAAAGGCGTTTTAATCTCATTTATAACAAGAATTCAGAAAAAAATTAAGAAGAAATGTTAGCCAAATTTCAATTCTCGTTACACAAAACTTCACGTACAAAGGCTTTTAGAATGAATCATATTAATATATTACACATACATATTGTAATATATATACCAAGGGAAGCATAGTTAAATTTCTTGTAACCACAAAAGTGTTAATTATTTATCCAAGCGCCTATAAATAGGCCGTCGAATAGTTAAACTAAATTGATATAAATTATACCGAAGATTAGCTTTGTGGCGCCTAAATGTATACTTTAGTGGTAATATATATGAGCTATAAAAATCAACACTAAACGCTTTAGTGCTAATTGGTGTATTTTAATAGCTTTGACTTGATTTTTATGATCTCATTACAATACAAATTGCTCACATTGCAGAAAGCGGTATGAAGAAAGAAATTAAGTTGACTAAGTCAATAACTTAGATACCAATGGCTCAACAGTTTACGTTGCTGTTGTGCAGAGGCGTTGGCTGTACATATCTACATATGTATGTTGTATCTCATATTATAGTCCAACGATTTCTTAACACTTGAGAAGTTTGCAAAATTTTAAATAAATTGCAAAATATTTCTAAATCTTTGGTAAAAGTAGCTAGGCACACATTTTGCTTGAACATCTGACAGTTAAGAAAAACGTGGTTGTCACGTGGAACGTTTTCATTTGGGTATATGGTAAGTGGGAAACAGTTATTCTTTATATTATTTTTGCATATTTAATGTGTGACATTTCTAAACGATACATTTGCTCAATGGAAAATATAACTATAATCATTACGAACCGATATCATAGTATTTGTTTTTGTTAAACTCATGTAAGTTTTTTTTGTTTTTTACTTACTTGCGCTTAAATATCTTTAATAATTTTGGATTTGGAAAAAGTTAGGTTTCTTACAAGAAAAGAAAGACTTATTGTTTAACAAGCACAAGTCTAGCGTTGTGCTCTTAGTCCATACTCGCACATTCAATACTACGTAAGTATATTTATCAGCATGAAGTACCTACACATGTACGGAAGAAACTGCAAAGAAAGAAACTCCAAAAACGGTTGTATGAATTTCAAAAGTGTAAACCTCGTTGACCGGCTAATATACACAACTCGCCACCTTAAAGCTCTCGCAGAATTCGCTTAGCTTTCCAAGAAAATTTTGTATTCTCATATGTATTGTACATGCATACATATTCTTGTGTCTCCTAAATTATTTTGTACAGTATTGGTATTATATCAAAATGATACAAATTTGGAAAGTATAGCTAAGTATAAAACCATACTGGGAAGTTTTAAAGATTTAAAATTAGATTATATAAAAAAATTTAAAATAAGCCGTGATTTGCTCATTCACCGCGAGATATAGAAAAAATAGTCAATATATAGTGGCTGAGCACGCTCTAGGATATTGAATTTTAGGACATAAAACTATTTTCAACCAATATAGGGTGATAAAGTTGTAAAATCTCCAAAAGCTCTGTTGTAAACATCATACACAGCAAATGATCGAATGACTAATGTTTTTCTAAAATAATCAAAACTCCAGCTAAGCTTAGCTGACTTAGGTATTGATAGGTTCTTTGAAGTATTGGTAATTTTCTCTGTTTACCGATTTCTAAGAACTAAGAGGAAATCAATTTGTTGCTTGAAAGACTCTCTTTACATACTTGGGATATAAATTATATAAATCCTATATAGGCTCTCATAAATAATTTCTTATTAATTAAACATTCTTAGTTAAATAAACTTTTCAATTTCTAATATGCGTGTATATCATTGTCAGGTCCCGTATTGTGTTGACCAATAAAATCTTGATATATTCTGTTTTGATATTTTTCGCATTGTCTTAAACCAAAGGAAAAAGTTGCCACATTATAAAATATAACACAAAAGCTAAAGAAATATTACAAACCGAAGTGGTTACTTGAAATAGCAGTTTAACATATTTGATGTGTGCTAATTAATAATTAACAAAAAACATAAGTTAACTTCGGTTGCACCGAAGCTAAAATTCCTTTCCGAAATAAAAAGCTTTCCATACAAGAACTTGATATTGATGGGTCGGTTTGAATGGCGGTTATATACTAAAATGATCCGCTATATGTGGCTTCGACAAATGAGCAGCTTCTTGGAGAGAAGAAGATGCGTGCGAAATTTCAGAGCGATATCTGTAAAACAGAGGGACTAGTTCGATCACATACGGGCATGGCTAAATCGACTCAGTTCGCCCCTCTGATCATTTTAATATATATTTTTTAGGAGCTGCGATGTTTCCTAACCGTGTTATACATATATAAATGATCAAAATGAAGTGACGAGTTAAAATTCGGGTGACTGTCTGTCCGTCCGTCTATGCAAGCTGTAACTTAAGTAAAAATTGAGATGTCTTTATGAAACTTGGTACACATATTTCTTGGTACCGTAAGACGGTTGGTATTGCAGATGGGCGTAATCGAACCACTTCCACGCCCACAAAACGCCATTAATCAAAAACAAATAAATTGTCATAACTAAGCACCACAATAAGATACAAAACTGTAATTTGGTATACAGGATCAAATTAGGAAAGGGCATCTGTAGTTTAAAATTTAAATAAATAGCGCAGTAAATCAATCACTAAACACGCCAGAGACATTAAATTTTATCTCTGGGATGGTATGAGATGACTTTATACGAACCGCGTTCCAAATAAGACAGTGGGCGTGGCACCGCCTACTTTTAGGTGAAACCCCATATTTCCATGTTATAGTGCGAAAATGGGCGAAATCGGATTACAACCACTTCTATTTCCCATATAATATTAGAGACCACATACATTCTAAAGTCTAGACTATAAAAACCGACATACTAATTTAAAACACAGAAAAACTCTTCTCCCCTTTGAGCTTGATATATACCGTAAAACCCCGAAAGTTTCGAATATTGCGCGCTTAATTTCACAGGAAAAAAGAAATATTTTTGGAGCATTTCTTTCTTGAACACAAATGTAAATCTGCAACAGTATTATTAACTGAAACCAATATCTTAATATATAGGTATATTAAGAGTATTATAAGTACTTTAATTTCTGTGAATAAATCACCCGAATACTTACAACTGAATAGCAGATGGACGATATGCAAGAAAAAAAATACGAAAATTTGATCAAACATAATTCACAGTTATGGCTTAGTGCATAATTACATTACAGTTACATCAAACTATTATTAACTTTTTTCCTCCACCTTTGTGGTTTTATAGCCAGACAAAGTGACGGTGTTAATGAAATGCTAATTTGGTGTGACTAAAGACAGCCGACACTGACACCTGACCCCTCTCCACAAACAACCTGTACCTTGTCTTTATTTTTCGTAATGCTTGCAAACGTTTACACAACGGTTTTTCTGAATTTACAATGTGACAACATGAAAGTTTCGTCGTAATTGACTTTTATAGTTCTGCAATCTGGTTTTAATTTATATTCCAAGATCTGTGCAAAAAGCATAAAAGATTTACACATTGTATGTATGTGTATGTATATATAATATATATTTTTTTTAGAAAACGGTAAATGTAATGGTTTAAATTTAACGTTGAAGGTCACAAGTAAATAAAGATGTGAGAGGAAGTCTATGCATACACAATTAGTAAATGTGTCTGAAGAGGTAAGAAATTAGTCGGCAATTAGTTATCAAATTAGCCCTGATTATACATAACTTAATTAAAATGTATATACAATGTATGTGTACTTCGATATGATTTATATTTAATTAATGTGAATTATGAGGTTTTCAATATACAGATAGGTTGTTTCCTTAATGATATAATTAAGACCTTTTTGTTTTTGAATTTGTTGTGGTTTGTTGATTTGCTAGCATAAGCAAAAAAAAATAAAATAAGATAAAATAAAATAAATGTTATTTGTATTACATTGGATCGCTAGAAGGAAGTGGTCTAAACGCTCAGTCGACACAAACAGCTGCTTAACCAACCCAGCAATTAACTAAAGCATAGTCATCATTGCCATTAGGGTGGTACTAAATAAAACCTTTCGTTGTTTAGAACTGCTTCTTCGACCATTGATAGAAGGTAGGAAAATATGATAAGTACAATAGTTTTGAAAATTTATTTTAGAGTACGTTTGGCTAGTTCTTCACAGCACTTCGTTAAGTTTTTCAGGTAATTGCCTTTTCTAAGCGCTACTTAAAAATATTTGAAACCCAAAATTATTATACTCTTATTTTCTTCACAAAAAAAAAGAAAATTACTTTGTATCCCTCAATAAATAAGCATTGTATCTCATCAGTATTTTTATACCCTGAACAGGGTATGTTAAGTTTGTCACGAAGTTCGTAACACTCAGAAAGAAACATCGGAACTCTATAAAATATATGTCATTTTAACCATGTCCGGCTGTCTGTTTGTATATATGCGAGCAAGTCTCTCAGTTTTTAAGATATCGAACTGAGATTTCGCAAACGTCCTTGCCTTTCCAATAAGCAGCTCGTCGCATTTGTCGCATTATTCTACTATAGCATATAGTTGTCTTACCAACCCAACGATCAAAATCAAGCTCTTGTAAAGAAAACTTTTTTATTTGGCGAAATATTTTCCCGTAATTTGGCACAGATTATTGACCAAAGCAACGCTACAATGATCGAAAAAAACTTTCACCATGGAAACTTGTTTATGCGTCAAGGGTATTTTAGCTTTGGTGAATCGAAGTTAACGTTTTTAATAATATATAGTTTTCCGTTAGAAACCAATTACTTTCATATATTTCAAATTAAATTCAAATAGCTAGCTCAAAATAATGAGAAATGTGAAAAGTTCGATAAATTCACAATCAAATTAAATGTCGGTCTTATTCATAAAAGTATGATCCGTATTCTATATCAAGCAGTAGCAGCTATGAAGCTGTCTATGATAGATCTGCCGACACACAATATAAACTTGCTTTACATCGATTTTCCGCAAAATTTCGGACTTGTAAAAAACAATGTGTAATTTTTACCGAATAAATGTCAGTTAATTGTTTTTAAAATAAAATATATTTAGGATTTACTAAATATTGGTAGTTTAAAGCATATTTGATTTAAATTTTTTTTCTTAATAATTGAGTCATGATTTGAAACACATAAGTGTACACTAAGACAAACCATAGTCTTTTTTTTGGGAAATTTTCGACTGGTCTAATCTGTTAAGACACATTTTGATTTTTATTTGTAAGACAATGAGAAGTCCACTTATGGTAGAAGCTATATATATGTAAGTAGACATTTCATAAATTAATTTATTTCAATTTATTTTTGTACCATAAATGAAAAAGTAAGAAATAAAATACTTCTTCAATTGTCAAAAAAAATCGAACAGACTGACCCTAATGCTTGCATGCATTGCTATTCATATCTTCACATTAAGTGATACCTGTGCGCCAAGAGATTTGTATGTACATACATACATATGTTTAGGAATCTTAGCAATGGGTTTTTGCCTAAAAACATCTCTTTATGCTAATTTTCTTTCATAGAATTGCGCTCTATTACCAAATCTGCTTTGATTTATTCACACGAAAACATCAAAGTTAAAACGAGTATCAGCTAAACAGCTGAGCGAAGAGTGTGAAAAATATCTTGCTGGAAATTGTTACAACAAGGAAAATAAGGAAGAATGAAAAGTGATTTATACGCTTTTGGAGTTCAATGATGCCGTGCGAACATTACCAAAAATAGACACATATGTGTTTATATATAGACATACAGTGTGAGCGAATTGTTTTCGTAACACATAAAATAATTTCTGTGAATTTGTTGAAAGCTACTACCTTAAAAATTGTTTTTTAAGAGGTTCTTTAAGTTCAAGGCTGTGACTTCATATAAAATCAACGTCATTAATCAAGCTTTAATTAACTTTCAAGCTATCAAAAGTTCTTTAATCTAGATATTATTATTAATATTTTTTATATCTATATTTACATATGTATATGTGTACGAGTATAAACGATCATGTCTAGAAGACAAAAGGTCTAATAAGAACATTTAGTGCTAAATACAGAACCACAATGAATTTTTATTATTAATAAAACAAATTAAATTTTACGAGTAGAACTTTAAAGAGAACAAATTACATAAAATATACAAAAATGGACTAAAGCAAAAACCAAAAAAAAAACAAAAAACAAATCAAATAGTCATCAAGACCAATCATAAATTTACAATTACTTTTAACATTTTCTCTATTCACACAAGTCTACGTTTTGTAAATTGAATAAAAGCTAAACAAGAAAAAACGTGAACTTCGTTGGTACCGAAGCTTGAATACCCTATATGCTTTAATAATTCGATCTGTATAATTTTTCGGGAAATTGAAGCACTACTACCTTGAACAATAATCGATTCATTTATATACTTATTATGAACAGTATCCCAAGTTTCCCTTTTGGTTTTACAAACATCGTGGCAAACTTAATATAAATATACACTGTTTGGGGTATGAAAGATATTTAATCCTTGCATATATGTACATATATCTGAAAATTCAGTATAGAATACAATTGATGAAACTCCTCCATTTCGGTTAGTAGCAATAACTCCTTTCTAATCCTTTATGTAATACCTATTAATAAATTATTTTATAATTAGTGTAACCGATGATTTGCAAGTATGCTTGGAATAGGCAGATACTGAACAAACATTTTGAGATACAGATGCCCTTGCGACTGTTCCTAAGCTCTTCGCGGCAACGACTAACTCATTCTAAATAATAAAAATATACCTTTTAATACCACAATTCGCAAATACATTTTTTTTTAATATGGCAACAATACTATTTTAAACAAAGTAATAATAATTCAAATTAACGTTGCTACAAATTTGACAGAAGGTTGCTCAGTTACGATGTTTTCCGCCTCGAAGTGTTAAGTGGTCACTGTCGGCCGCATCGCCTCAGTGCAAAGCTTGTAAGCGTTTGTTTTTACGGCAAATAATTTGTTAACTTGGTCAGTTATACTGCTGACCTACAACTACGCCACTAAATTGTGGGAGTTGGCATGGAGTCGTTCCCCTTCAGTGCACTTCGGCGTCTTGGCGCTCTATTCCCACGTATTTTTGGTTTACTTTACGCATTTTCTTAAATTATGGTTCCATTGTGTTTGGGATATTCAGTGCTGCATGAGAAACCATCTCAAAACTCTACAAAAAACTACAAAAAGTGTAAAAAAATAACTTCCACGGAATTAAATTTAAACTATGCTGGTTGGTGATATAAAATAGAATTCAATTTCCAAGTTTGGCATAGTTTTCTGGCAGCTACCGCATTGACATCATTCCAGAAAAGTACCTTAATAATACAGAATTGCAATATGTGTAACTTAGTAAGTTTTGAAAATACGGTTAATGAAATATTTCAATTCACGCTAAACACTTTTAATTTTCGCTATTAGCCGCTGCTACTTGCCTTCGTCCTTTCAATCGCCGCGATCCAGGCGCGCCCTAGCCTCAAGTATTTACCAGCAGTAGCTGAGCATGTCGAGTATACGCCCACTGTGGTCGGGCATACGGTGCACTCACTGCCCGCCGCAGTTTCACATCAGAGTCAAACCATTATACATGAGAAGCGTCCCTACCTTCGTCCCATAGTGGAGCATACGCCGATATTTAAGACCTACACGCCCGTTGTAAAGGCGTATTCACCTGTAATTAAAACTTATGCACCCAGCACAAGCGTCGCCTGGCCGCCTGTCTCATATGGACCCGTGTATACATCATCTTACGCCGGTTTGTACGATGGCTGGAGCTCGCCTAGCTTGAAGAGTGGTTATGGCGGCTGGAGCTCCGGTTGGAAACCGAGTACCGTTTATGAGGATTGGGATGCCTGGGCACTGAAGAAATAAATTATCGAGAATAATGGAAACAAAGTATTAATTTGGTTTGAATTAAGAAAGTGTTAAAGCTATATTGAAAATGTGATTGAATATGTAAATGTAAATGTTGAGACACCGATTGAAAGTGAATAAAGCATGCACAGCTTCAAATTGTGTTTTTTCTCAAATAACAGGAACATTTATTTCATTAAACCCGTAAGCCTAACATGGTTTCTTTAAATATACCAACGACGAAAATCTAAATATTGGCAACAGTTAACTCTGGATATAAAGTGCATAATCATCGTGACGGCAACAACACTACTGTTGAGATAATCCGAAAAAACGAGTTCTCAAAAACGAAATGCCGTATTTACTTGTATTCGGGCAATTCTGATTACAGTCAAGTGTTGTTATACAAATGTATACTGAACCCTTGATCAATATTAACAAACGGTGTTCTAATATAAGGGTCGGTCGCAATTAAACAGATAAATGATACGAACTCTTCTCGAACGAGTTGAAGAAGAACTGTGTATATAAAAATTGTATTCGTTATGGTCTGCGTTTTGTAATTTGGGATTTACAGGCATCCTCTACCATTAGACCGATCCTGGATTCGATCACAGCTTCTAATCAACATAACAAAAAAATATTCGCCGCCCAGCCGCCTCTCGCTCGGTACTTATCAGTAAAACTCCGAATATATTTCGGAGCAACTTCAAAGTATTAAACCAAATCGTTCACCAAATAATTTCGTTTGATGATGACAGCTGAACTTATTAAATTTTTTCTCAACCAACCTCACACTTAACCGCTTTACTCTTATATATTTGAAGTGCTGATATAGTAAGGCTTGTTTGTAAAAAATTTTCTTAAATGTTTTTGGATTAGTTTTTGTTTGGTTCACTATCGAAGATGGAAGATCGAAAACAGCATTTTCGAAAAATTGTACTATTTTACTATCAAAAGCTTAAAAATGCAGTTCAAGTAAAGCGAAAATTATATGATGTGTACGGAGAAGATGTGTTGACCGTACACCAATACCAAGCTTGGTGTGCGAAATTTCGTTCCGCACCATATCCTTGAAGGCCTCTTGAAATCGATGTGGATAAAAGTCGTTGATCGATACGAATCATTGAATAACAACTCGAGACATTGTTGAAAGATTAAATTTATATATATATAATAGTTTTATTCATCGGTTGCTTGTATCACCAAGAACTAATTGAAGTCAATATAGAGTTATATATATATATATTTACATAAATGGTCAGAGTAACGGCATGAGTTTAAATCCGGGTGACTCTCTGTCTGTCCGTCCGTCTGACCGTGCAAGCGATAAATAAGATATATTGATCAAAGTATATCACTTTACCTTACGAGAGTATAAAATGTTCTGTTACACTCGAACTTAGACGTTCCTTACTTGTTAATATTTAGTTCATACCGCGGTAAATATTTGAAAAGTAGAACTATTGTTTTTGTAGAACGAATGTCTTGATATTAAAGTCGAACTATACGAACACCTAAGTTAAAGAAGAGTAACAGAATACATCGGCAAATATGCTACTTACTACTCTAGCCAATCACCTAAAGGATACAAATAATACCCGAAAACTTTTAAAAGTTCCAGTTTAAAACGAGCGTTTCTTTCTAAATACTTTATTCAACATATCGCTGATTTCGAAGTCAACAACGTTTTTAGCTAATTATTCCTTAAAAATATGTTACTCATTATCACAAAATCTGTATACAAAATCTTTTGTCCATTTTTATTATCCTTTGTCGTACGTTTACCAAGATGAGTAGTGAGTGTCGTAAGCCAAAGGCGCAGCATAACTGTGCACAACTGGAGCTGCGGCGTATGATTTGAGGACAGGGGCAGCGGCGGCATATGAGGTGTGCACCAGAGGAGCAGAGTGGATAGTCTTAAAGACAGGAGCTGAGACATAGCTGGTCTTCACAACTGGTGCCACCACATCTTCCACAACATGAGCTGAGCTATGCACAATCGACTGGCTTTGATGGGAGACAGCGGTGGGAATGCTCTTCACCACGGAGCCAACTTTAGCCAAGACGGGTTCTTGGTATGCAACAGCTGCTGGAGCCGAGTACACAACTGGGCTTTCATATAAGTGGCTTGGGGCAGCGGCGGCAACGGCGACGAGGGCAGCAAGAACAAACTGCAGGAAGGTGGAAATAAATTGTTAAAATATGGTATTTTAAAAAATCTTACTTTAACAACGTCTCCTACTATAAAGTGAGGTTAACTTACCAATTTGTACATTTTGTTAATTTTTGTGTTTAGAGTTCGTAAGAATGAACGATTTTTGACTTTGGAGCGTTGTTAGCTGATTGATGTCTTTCGGTTAAGTATCCAACGCTTTTATACGCTAAAGAGTTCATGCTTTGAAAGTCAATAAAAACTACAATAGAAACATTAATAGCGGCATTTCAATAATCGTAGCAATAGCAAATATGCTGCAAAACCTTTACTGAAACGTGCAAGTCATAGACTACGCATGCGCAGACGGCGTTTAACTTACTCTTAGAAACACACAATATAATAGCGCGTGATTGTGAGGGCGATTGCTCACACACGTATACAACACAGGTGCGCGCTCTTTCACACCGCATAGCGGGAGCTGAAAGCAATTACGGCGTGAAGTTCAGATGAAAACACAAAATAATAATAACAACCAAAAAAAAAAAAACAAATAATTAATCCATTAGAGCAAAAAGCCGAAGCTCACTCTTATTTTCATTACGCCGCGGTAATGCGCTCGTTAGCTAGCCGCCGAGCTTGGACAACGAAGCAGCGACTTGTAATTACCCGCAGCCTCGCACGTCTACCCTGAAAAGGTTATTGTGACGAAGTTTTACAATAGAACAATTAAACAACAACAAACAAAAATCAGATCAAACTATAAGATTTATAAAAATAGAACATTTCTTCATGAAGTAATTGATTTTACTGTTGGCGCTGGTTCCTGTATCGACGTTGGTGGCATGAGCGAACCGTTAACGGAACTCTCATTTTGTTTATGTTATACATTCTCTTAGTTATTTTGATCACGAATCGATGAGAATATATTTTAAAATTTTTTATCATATTACTTCGAAACACGAAGACACAGCTAACGACGGTTTAGATCTGTAGACTTTTTCACTTACATAACTTTAGTGATTGAGCTTTTAAATAGGAGAACCGTTTCAAAAATCCGATTTTATGGATAATCAATTTGTGTTAAATATCTTTATATTGAAAATATAGTTTTGCTTATCGAATTTTTATTTTGGTTGGAACTACTTCCCTTTTTGATTGACCATATTATAGAAAGTTTGAGTTACAAAGTGTCTTATAGTACAATTTACTCACGGAAAGGAGAGATTTCCTGACCACACTTTATAAACCGAGTCAATATAATGAGGAAGCCGGTGACAGACTCGTACCAAAGGTTTACCATCAAAAGTCAGTATCCAGCAACTATTGTTTTGTTTTACATAAAGTCATTAAAAAAAATTTTGTCGATGGCCATTTACACAAAAGGGTCACAGTGTACAACACATGCGGGCGTTTTGGTTTTTGCCAAATTATGTGGAATTAAGACTTTAAGTAGTAACGAGTTTCGAAGTCTTGTTTTGTCACATGAATAGGACAGTAATATAATATATGTAAGTAGAAAAGAGTGTTATCTACATATACTCCAAGTGGGAAGCATTCGAAAATATCCTCCAAAGTAAAAGAAACAATATATAACTTTTTAATTAAATAATTTATTATTAATTTGCTGATTTCGGAGTCAACAATGTTATAATCTAATAGCGGCGTGTGGTTTGATGACAGGGGTGGCGGCTGCATATGAGGTGTGCACCAGAGGAAGAGAATGGTCCCACCAAGTCCTCTACAACATGAGATGAACTGTGCACAATCGATTGTCTTTGATGGGAGACGGTGATAACTCGGTGCTCTTCACCACTGGGCGAACTTTAGTCAAGACAGGATCATGATAAGCAACAGCTTCAGAAGACACAAATGGGAGGTCATATAAGTGGCAAAACAATTTACAAAGTTAGAGAAATTTCTCTTCATATATTTGCGGTAACATGAGAACAGACACTAAATAGTTTGAATGTTACAACACTGCACTAGGAGCGTACTCGTATAACAATTCTATGGTAAAAAAATCTGGGGTGGATAAAAGCTGAAGATCGGAAAAACATAGCCTCGATCCTCAACAGACGTAATTTGAAAAGTTCATGGTAAAATAGTTATTTAAGTAATACTAGGAATATGCGGATCAGCTTTCAAATTGCACCGTATTTTGTCATATCAAACATTAAAAAATTTGACTTAATCTCAGCGTTACCCTTCCTGTTTTCGCCGGAAAAAGGAAAGAACTGTTCAAGAAATGCTTGATTCTGCTTATTTCACTTTAAAAATGTTAACATGTCACAAGATTTGCATGCAAAACAGGGTGATCTTAAAATAATTTAGACTAAATGATAAATACTTAGAATTATTATTAATGGTATAAAAAAACCTCAGACGTTGATAGATGTAGTAGGTATAAAGTTTACCAACGGGTATGCTAAATTTTTAAGATATATTTGTTGATGATTGAGCCCGATTTGGTTCATATTCCACACAGTATTTAGAGGATGTAATCAGAAAACAGTTTATTTTTTACTTGAACACTCAGTTATTGAATTTGCAAGTAAAATCTGCCACTCCTATAACCCAATATTTAAACTGGTTTCGTTCTCGCAACTTTTTTAAAGTTACATTAAGGACTTCCTTATAATTCAGGCCTACATCAGAAATGAACAGAAAGCACGTTGGGACATTTGGCAGTGTTTTCGAAATTTGCAAACCTGGTTATAGTTGTTTATACTTTATACAAATAAAAACTGGAAGGAATATTTTTCGCAAAGAATTACTTGTACCATTTTCATGCAGATGTCTCAAATCATATTCATACAGATGAACCAACTCTCACTTGAACCGACAAACCGAAGAACTTATATTCATGAAGCCATTCACACACGTTTTTTACTCTTCTAACTAACATAATTTGTTGTTTATTTAGGCAAGTAATCTGTCTACGCTTTTTTTTCAAAAGTAAAATAATTTATTAACAATTCGCTGATACAAAAGCCAACAACGTTATTAGTTAATTATTCTATACAGTTCAGTTATTTTATATATCACAAAGTCAGTGTACAAAATCTTTTATCCATTTTATTCTCCTTTGTCGTCCGTTTACCAAGATGAGTAGTGAGTGTCGTAAGCCAAAGGCGCAGCATAACTGTGCACAACTGGAGCCGCGCCATATGATTTGAAGACAGGGGCAGCGGCGGCATATGAGGTATGCACCAGAGGAGCAGAGTGGATGGTCTTCAAGACAGGAGCTGAGACATAGCTGGTCTTCACAACTGGTGCCACCACATCCTCGATAACATGAGCTGAGCTATGCACAATCGACTGGCTTTGATGGGAGACAGCGGTGGGAATGCTCTTCACCACAGAGCCAACTTTAGCCAAGACGGGTTCTTGGTATGCAACAGCTGCTGGAGCCGAGTACACAACTGGGCTTTCATATAAGTGGCTTGGGGCAGCGGCGGCAACGGCGACGAGGGCAGCAAGAACAAACTGCAGGAAGGTGGAAATAAATTGTTAAAATATGGTATTTTAAAAAATCTTACTTTAACAACGTCTCCTGCTATAAAGTGAGGTTAACTTACCAATTTGTACATTTTGTTAATTTTTGTGTTTTGAATTCGTAAGAATGAACGATTTTTGACTTTTGAACGTTGTTAGCTGATTGATGTCTTTCGGTCACGTAACCGTCGCTTTTATACTCTTTACGTACCATACGTAAAATAACCATGAAGCTTAATTAATCCATTAACAATAACAATATTGGTATAAATATATTTATTTGTTGATACAACCAAGTCATACTCTGTACGCATATGTGGACGTTTTGCTTATAGTAAATTAAAATAGTGTAGTAGATCAGAAACAATGCTTTCAATTGACCTTGTGTTAGTGGGTGCGACTATCAGTCAGTTCTTTAAACGTTTTATGTGGAAAAGTCTGGTGCGTGCTCTCCACATTTACCACAATAGTATGTAAATTATTCGTGATATTAAATAGTCCATATTTCAGTGGTGTGAACAACGATACTTAATATGCAAAATAGTTGAGAAATCCGAAATAGTTAAGGGCTGCTTCTGACCTACCAGAGAGTGTGCGAATACAGAGTGAGTTTTCTTATGCTTGAAACTAGTAACTACATTGCCTTTACTGACCAGATATTGCGCATTCATATATTTATAGTTAGAAAATACTTTTAGGTCTTGCAAATCTTTATGTTAAGAACTTGCATAGTTTTATTTTTATATTTTACATCTTGGCCGTCATATTCATTAAATAATGTTATAATGTTAAGCCATTATAATCAAAAAAAAACTTGTCTACTTGATTTCATTTAAATATCACCATATAGACCAACATAAGCGGTTTAGAGTTAGGTGGAAAGCCGGCATTCACTATAGCGGGTAAAGTGGGGCTAGAGAAAGTCTGGTCTGCATTAATTTTTGGAACTTCTTAAGTATACACGAGAATATGTTCTCATAAATATAACTTACACAGAGAGGCATATTCAGCATAAAGTCAGATAGAATAACGAAAACATTAAGTATAGTATATAGGAGCTGGGGTGATTTGTGGACCGATTTCTCATATTTTACATTAAGTTAAAGTATATTCTGTGTTATGCGTTCACTTAATTTTTCTAAGATATCTTATATATTGACCGATATATACGGTATATAGTCAACCGGAAGTTCAAAAATCTTGATATTACGTATACCAAGATGAAATCTGTATATAATATATTACGAAGTTGGAAAAAATTGAAGTTTGATACAGATTTGGACATCGTCATGTAAAAATTTAGTACCCTCCTGAATATCATAAGAGTTATGAACATACAGTATACACAACTGTTTGGAGTATAATATAATTAAGTTACCTACGAACATAGATCTTTTTCTATAATATTGCTGGAGCTATTCAATGGACGATTAACAGCATGTACATACATCTATATTTCGGTGTAGAGAGAGCGCGCAGCTGACTTATGCACATGTACAATACTAGCCCAAGCCAGCAATAAGCTTATAAGCACAAAATATAAATTCTCTTACTCACACACGGAACATGGCCAGCATGATCGTGAATATTTTGCTTTCGGGAGTACACTGCTTCGGTTAAAATGCCAAAAAAAAAACTATATAAGAAGCGGATATTCAACAGAAAGACATCAATCAGCTAACAAAGCTCAAAAGTCAAAAATCGTTTTTTCTTACGAACTCTAAACACAAAAATTAACAAAATGTACAAATTGGTAAGTTAACTGTTGCATATAGCTGGATCACATACTCAAAGTAGGATGATTGAAAATACCATATTTTAACAATTTATTTTCACCTCTCACCAGTTTGTCCTTGCTGCCCTCGTCGCCGTTGCCGCCGCTGCCCCAAGCCACTTATATGAAAGCCCAGTTGTGTACTCGGCTCCAGCAGCTGTTGCATACCAAGAACCCGTCTTGGCTAAAGTTGGCTCCGTTGTGAAGAGCATTCCCACCGCTGTCTCCCATCAAAGCCAGTCGATTGTGCATAGCTCAGCTCATGTTATCGAGGATGTGGTGGCACCAGTTGTGAAGACCAGCTATGTCTCCGCTCCTGTCTTTAAGACTATCCACTCTGCTCCTCTGGTGCACACCTCATATGCCGCCGCTGCCCCTGTCTTCAAATCATATGGCGCGGCTCCAGTTGTGCACAGTTATGCTGCGCCTTTGGCTTACGACACTCACTACTCATCTTGGTAAACGGACGACAAAGGAGAATAAAATGGATAAAAGATTTTGTACACTGACTTTGTGATATATAAAATAACTTAACTGCATACAATAATTAGCTAATAACGTTGTTGACTTTTGAATCAGCGCATTGTTAATAAATTATTTCATTAAATAAGTTGTATATTCGGACATACATTTTTCTTTTACAATACGAACTCATTTCAATTATTCAATAATAGGTAGCGATATTTCGCGTAGTAGAGAATGGCGGATCGAACAAGCAATTGTTAAAATCAAATGGGAATATAAAAGAAAATGTTATGATTATTATGGGATTATGAATTTTCAAATTTTGAAAAAAGTGCCTTTAAACATTTATCTAAACGAAGAAAAGTATTTCATTATAAAAGTAACTATTCAGCCTATTGTTTACGATTTTGCTCTGCTTTTTTTTTCAATTTGAAACTATTTTTAGTCAGTTTTTGTTTGTAATGAAAAATGTTACCTCTCGTGCTGCACGCGTGGAAAAAGAGCCGCAAAGCGAGAGACATAGTTGAAAAAATTTGTCAAAATTACAATTTTGTACGGTCCACTCCGAAATTCATAAATTAGTAACAATAAATCTGTATAATAGGCCAGAGTTATGTTATTTACCGAATTTGGTTGAAATTGGTCTAGTAAGTCCTAAATGTGGGCGGTGCAACGCCCATTGTCCAATTTTTACCACGGCTCCTATAAAGCCCAAATGTTTCATCCCGCGTATAAAATTTAATGTCCCTGGCGCATTTAGTTGTTGATTTATCGCGCTTTTAGTAGTTTTTAATAAAACCGTTATATGGGGGGAGCAAGGGGTTATCATCTGATTGCATCTATTTTCACACTGTCGAAAGACGATTCAAGAATATTTATTTTGGGCAAATTTGAATCATATTGCTCGAATGGCTTAGGGGCTATATACATTACGAGGCGGGACCCCGCCCATTTAAAAAATAATTTTTCAAACACTGATGTCCTTCCCCAATTTTATATATTATTTTAGTGCTTCGTTTTAGTTCGATTCCGCCTATTTGCAATAGCTCCCTTGGGTGCCAAGGAATATGTGTACCAAGTTTTATGTAAATATATCAATTTTTGCTCAAGTTATCGCTTGTACGGACAGTCGGACGTACAGACAGACACTTATCCCTATTTTAATTCGTCTCTTCATCATAATCATATACAAGTATATATTTATATATAACACTATATCTAACTCGATTAGTTTTTGTTGATTCAAACAACCGTTAAGTTCCCCTTCTGTTTTGTATATAAAAACAATCGTCAAAATGTTTCATTTCAATGACAAATTTCATTGAAGTCACAAATTTTCTCCTAAAAACTCATTAAAAATCATAACAAAATGTGTATAGTATCTCCTAAACCACTAAAGCTATAATTACCATGTTCACTCAAGACAAATCCTAGCACCCTTACCGATAGTGTGAAAATTAGTGAAATCGGGTGATAACCCCGCCCACTTCCCATATAACGGTTTTGATTAAAACGACTTGGAGTACGATAATGCATTAAATAAACAAGTCAAAAATATAGAATTTTACACATAAGATGATAAATAAAAGCTTTACAGCTTCCAAAATAACAAAACTTGTTAATGGGCGTGCACCGCCCACTTTTAGGTTAAAACCCATATCTCAGAATCTACTTAACCGATTTTAACTAAATAAAGTATATAACATTCTTCTAACATTCCTATATTACAGCGCGAACATGGACAAAATCGGACCACTACCACGCCTACTTCCCATATAAAAGAATTTTAAATAACATCTGATACTTCACTTTTCAGTATACAATAGTGTCTTTAAAGTATGCCACCTAATGACCTAAATTAAGCCAATTGAACCAAAATTTTCAAGCCTTTAGGTACCAAATAAGTGGATCCTAGTACCTATAGTTGACTTTTTAATGAAAATATCGGTCAATGTGTGAGATATAAATACAATCAAAATTCATAGAGAATCCTTTCCTGATGCTATTATGTCTATATTCAGATCCCAAATCTAAAAATTTTCAAAATCGGACCATAACTGTTCAAGCCCCCGCGTACCGAATATGTGGACCCCAGTGCCTATAGCTGACTTTTTGCCAAAAATAGCCCCAAATACCTTCTAGTTGACTTTATACCACATATATCGGCCAATGTGGAAGTTATTTTAGTGAAATTAAAAGAGAGTATTTTTCTAATAACAGTGTATCTTTGTGTCGAGAATGGATAAACTCGGCCGAAAACTTGCATTAGCCCGCATATAACTGATATTCTCGATTTTGTAACATTCGGCTAACTTTACTCCATATGTATGTATGTTTACCGTTACAATGTCAAAAATTAATGCAATCAACCATTCCACTGAGCTTGGCGCTCAATATAAATGAAATCGGTCTGTGTCAAAACCTCATATCCCAAATATAATGAATTTCGATCCTTTGCTTGACGTTTTTCATTTTCGATTGAGTTTATATCACATACATCTCATTTGAGCATGATTTAAGTATAAATTTTGCTGACGGGAAGTAAAACATAGGTACAATAGTTATAAAACTAAGTGAGTCTATGACCTTGAAAATAAGTTAATATGATACCAAATATGATTGTAATGCCTTCACGATTACGTCCAACACTAAAGTTGCACCCTTTCGCCATATTTTTTAATAATGCGAACTCCTGAAGGTATTTTCCCGGCTTTGATACTCCCGAGTTTCAAGAGTATGAAATTTTCAAGTTAACACTCGATATCCGACCGCGTAAAAGACGCCCCCCGCTATTGCAGTGATGAACTGAAGAAAAAACATGAAAAAATTAACTTCCGCTGCACCGAAACTATACTACCTTGCATTTCTTATAGCGACTGTATATATATATATAACTTAATCTAGAAACGTAACATAACGTAACGTAGTTTTGTTACTTCTTTCTAGTTAAAATGTTTGATATACCATAAACAACCTTCCAGTCGAATAAAGGTTATTTACTAAGGAATGAATGAAAGATCTTTTATGAAGACTTTCTCTTGATTTTGATGGAGTTGCCTAGGTCAATAATCTATGCTAAATTTCGTGAAGACATCTTGTCAAATAAAAAAGTGTTTCATACAAGAACTTGATTTCATCTCATGAACGAATCTTCCTCCGATAGCAGACCATCAACATGGCTTCCGAAAAGTGCACAGCACTACCACAGCGCTTAGCGGCAACATGTTGTACAAGGCAATCAAATCATGAACTACGCTGAACCGGTATGGTCGCCAGGATTTGGTGAAACGCAGGCGACGAAGATGCAGGATGTCTTTTGATGTCTCGTGTTGAATACTCACATGGCGAGGACCGCATGCTTAGGGGCCCCACGAAAAGCTTGAGCTGCCCCGAGAACCTATAGAGACCCTTGAGTAACTTCGTTCTGAATAATTTAGCAGAATAAACTCCTACTTATCCATGTACGACCCCTACATAACCGACTTGGACGTCTACTAATTAATAAAACAATTATTTACACTCAAGAAAATGACTCATATGATGAGATTGGACGTTCTTTTTAATTTTGACTTACGACCGGGGTTTTAATATAAATATGTGCAACGAAATAATAAAATTGGCTTTAATCAAGTTTTGATGACAATTTACAATCTCGCAATTTAACGGGACGAGTGTTCGCTATGTTTTTTATTTCAGGGGTTAGGAGAATAGTGTGTGGTTCCTGGGAAATTATTTCCTCATTACCTTTGTTGTAATTAAATGAAAGTGTTGGTGTATGTTTTCGGGCACATTGCGATATTTGTACTAAATATATCCAGCAATATCTCGAACTTAAAATTTTGTCAATAATTGTGGAAAATTCTAGATATATTTACTCTTGCGCTAACGTACTAAATATAACAGTGCTCGTCCAAACCATTCAGGGATTAAGTATATGCAAATATGGCATTGAATTGAAATCGATAATAATTTTGATAAAGTAAATGCCCGCATAAATCATATTTAATTGTTTCACAAACAATTTGATTGCTACTAAGTATCAACTTTGGAATTTCCAGTAAGTCGAACCCATTTATTTAAGCCAAGCTGAAAATGGTACAATACAAGTCGCACCGGAGTTTGTATATTTGTTTATGTGCTTTTGGCTGACGTTAATGCAGCGAACATTTGTATGTACATATGTGCGTACATAAATGTTTGAAATCATATTTCCTCAATGGTAATAAGTCGAAAGCAAAATTGTCTCATTAACACCACCTAAACTGGTTCAGAACTCGGCTCTAATTACTCTGGAGAACACGCACATGTTAGTCGAATACACAGACGCCTGCATTGTATTATATTAAGCCGTTATAACTACATGTGCACTCATATGCATAACTGCAAGCACGCATTCTCTGCAGCTCATTGAACACATGACAAGACTGTCACCATTGGCAGCGCAGCCTATGGACTGAGTTGCAATCAATGCTGCGTTTATCGGCTGTCAACGCAGGCGCAGGTTTACATTAGCGTTACGTGGGCGCGTAACGATATAAATACTACATTCGATTTTAAGAACGGTATCAGTTCTTTAACGCACTCAATCAATACAGACCTTCAAATAAAAAACAAAAAGTTTTAAAAATGTTCAAGTTGGTAAGTTGTTCAGTCATGTACACTGAAACACACACACACGCTAAAGCAATATCTCAACATTTATATTTCCTATTTGACAGGTGGTATTGTCTGCTCTCCTGGCCGTAGCTGCTGCTCGCCCCAGTCTCATCGAATCCCACCCAGTGGTGCAATTGGCACCTGCCGTCAGCGTGGCCGTGCAAGAGCCTGTGCTCACCAAAGTGGGCTCTGTGGTGAAGAGCATCCCCACTGCTGTCTCCCACCAGAGCTCCACCATTGTGCACAGCTCAGCGGTCGCTGTTCAGGATATTGTTGCACCTGCTGTGAGGACTAGCGTAGTGTCCGCTCCAGCAGTGGTACAAACTGTTGCTGCTGCTCCTTTGTTACAATCAACAGCCGTGCAACATGTTGTCGCAGCTCCATTGTTGCAGCACGCTCCAGTTGCTCACTTGTCTGCACCTCTGACTAATTTGCATGCCGCATCCTCTCTCATTAATGGCTTATGGTAAACGAATTGAGATTACGACGATTTAGTTGGACTGCCTGTTTCTTAGCAAAATTATCATTTTTGATTTCGCCTTAATTTTTATTTTCTTATTATTAGAAATTTCTTTCAAAACACATATTTATTAGCGAACTGTTTAAATTATAAACGAATAAACAAAATTGGAATGTATTAAAATTTATTTTATTTCGTCAATATACCTAATATTTTTACTAGCTCCTCGAGAACTTAGCTATCTGAAACATCCGTTTTTTGCATTTAAGTTTAAAAATCTAAATTTGAGAGTATTTGTATTCAGTATTGTTTGACATTTAATTGTGGAAAGACTTACGCCTGAACACAGTTTACAAATTGTTCAACTTTTTTATGAAAATTCACGTTCTCAAAAGAATGTGTTTCGCGCGCTTCGCTCATCACTCATCTTGAGACCTCGCATTCATTATTGGATAATGTTCGTTCGAAAAGACCGTGACGCGCACACAGTGAAGAAAATAGAGCGGCTGTAGCTGAGAGTGTACACGAAGACCGTGGAGAGTCGATTCGGCGCCGTTCGCAGCAACTCGGACTGACGTATGGAACGACTTGGCGCACTTTACGTCGAGATCTTAAATTAAAGCGTACAAAAACAACTTGTGCAAGAACCGAAGCCACTCGACTTTTCCAAGCGACCTTGCTTCGCTCTATTTTAAAAGTTAAAAAAAGATCTGACGTTTTCGAGCCTAGCTCCTTACCCTTTGAACAAAAAAAATTGCCACATTTGAGACAAAGAGCAACCAGAAGAGATTCAAGAGCTGCCATTTCATCCAGAAAAAACAGCGGTTTGGTGTGTTTTATGTGCCGGTGAAATCTTCAGTCCATATATCTTAAAAAATGATGCCGGTGAGAGCGTAACCGCCAATGGCGACCGTTATCGCGCCAAGATAATCAACTATTTGGTGAATGACATTGAAGCTCGTGATCTCGGCGACATTTGGTTTCAACAAGAACTTCCCACATATCGCATCAATCAATGGATTTATTGAGAGAACACTTCTGTGAGCAGATAGTTTCACGTTTTGGGCCGGTCGATTGGCCACCACGATCAGGTGATATCACACCGTAAGACTTTTTCCTGTGGACATATGTAAAGTCTAAAGTCTATGCGGGCAATCCCGCTTCGATTCATGTCGATGCCTTGGAGCAAAACACGCTCCAACGCGTGTCACTCGCCAGTCACCAGTCGAAATGCTCGAACGGGTAGTCGAAAATTGGATTCAACGGATGAACCATCTAAGACGTAGCCGCGGCCAACATTTGAAAGAGATAATCGTTAAATATAAATTCCAAAGAATGTTCTTTCGAATGATGATAAACATTCCCCATTCAATTTGAATTTTCTGTATTTTTAAAGCCTAAACAGGGTACATTAAGAATCCCAGAAGGAAACGTCGGAGACCCTATAATATATATATATAAATGATCAGCATGATGAGCTGAGTTGATTCAGCAATGTCCGTCTGTCTTCCCGTCCGTCTGTATATATGCAAACTATTCCCTCAGTTTAAACTATCGACCTTAAATTTTGCACCTGTCTTTTTCTCACTAAGAAGCTTCTCATTTGTCGGAATGGCCGATTTCGGACCGGTATTGCATTTAGCTGCCATAAAAACTGACCAATCGGAATCAAGTAGTTGTGTGGAAAACTTTTTCATTTGACGAGGCATCACGAAATTTGACATGGATTGTTATTTGAGGCAATAATGCAATCACACCCACAAAACACAATGAAACACAATTTATAAAGTACCATAACTAAGCACTAAATTAAGACATAAAACTGTAATTTGTAACAAAAGATTGCAGTAGCAATGACAAAAAAAATGTGGCCCGCCCTCTAAAAAGTTTTATGAACATATAAGGAAATCGCCCACTCCAGATATAACGGCTCTCTTAAAAACCAATAAAAACACGATAAATCAATAAATAAATGCGGCAGAGACATTTCATTTTACACGCGAGATCTCACCAGAGGAGTATATAGGAGCTGGGGTCAAAATAAAACGGTGCGCTGGGCACCGCCCACATTTAAGTGAAATCCCACACCTCAGCCTAGACCAATTTTGGTAATTGTAATACTATCTTGACATGCCTATGTTTCTCCTCTAAAACAGTTTTGAATTTTATCTGATTCTTTTACTTTCCAGTACACAAGTGAAGAATCAATGAACCTATCGGGATACAACTTTGCCCGAATAGTACGCTAAAAGTAAGCCACCATCTAAATCGGACTACAACTGTTCAAGCCTCCAGATACCAAATATGGGGACCCCAGTACCTGTTGCGAACTTTTTATCGAAAATATCGATCAATCTGGGAGATGTGTTTTTGAAAATCGGATCGGAGAAATCGAATCCTTCTCTGGTTACGGTATACCTGCCTGTCAAAAAAGGGTTAAATCGAATGAATACTTCTTCTCTTTGCCGCCATATACCCAATACAAAGATTTTCAAACTTACGGTTTACTATATACGGGATATATCGGCCAATATGCAAGTTATCAGGAAAAGATGATCTCTGATTTTTATTAAGATATCATAAAGATTAACCAAATATAAAGTTATGGTCATATTTCGACTATTTTAGATGAGAGGTGCCACTCTTCGAATGGACTTTTTCTGCAAAGTCGTATTCTGATATTTTCATATATATATTGTGAAGTAAAATAGTGGAAAGGAATTTAAAATTATGTTTTAGAAGAAGTAGGAGTGATTATAGTCCAATATCCCACCAAATCAAAAGTTAATATTATGTAAAGATGAAAAGGTAATTGTAATCCACTAAAGTTGATTTAAAACTTGTCGAATACGTGCTAGATATGCATTTTCACTAAAAATTTACGGTTCCAAACCTACTGTTCAATTTTTTGGGTGCTACAAACAACCGTTGAGACAAAAAAACTATTTTACTTTTACTATTAACTATTTTTTTATAGTGAAATCATAACACAAGCATAGGGTGACTCACTTAATCACCTCTAATTAGAACATGATTTACAGATGATGCCTGCGACTATATTACAGGATATGTATGACAAAACACTTTCTTGTGATACCTCAATAAATAACTTTAGTGTATTCAACCATTTTCTTGAGATATAAAAACATTCTCATACGAATGACTAATGTATATATAATAGTATAGAAGTATAGACAACTTGTTAGTAGACTAAACTGTAATTTTTGCGAAAGTTTTGTTACTAAAAAACAACCTGAAATAAACACTTTCGAGTGTTTATCTTCATTAATAAAAAAAAACCCAAAAAATTAATATACATGGCCGTAAAATGAGTTTGTCGAACTAACTGCCCCTCTAAAGACAACAAAGGAACTTATTGAACATATTGGTCATAAAAATCAATGGATACGGCCTAAGCACTGAACTGCTTACGGATCCACCGCATTCTCCATATTTGCTCCCCAGGGACTTTTCATGTTATTAAACCTCAGCAAAACCTCTGACTTTATTAAATTACTCTCAGTCGAAATTTATTATTAAAAAAAGACACCCTTTACTACAAAAATGTATTTATCTTTAAGACGAATTTTTATTATATAAATAATAAATGTTTCATATGTCACTATATGAAGGAGGTGAGTTGAATGCCAGACAACTTTCCTCGTTAGTAATGATTCATTATGAAGATGATTATTGTTTGTAGTAAGTACTTTGGTAGCAGCTTCTCAACTCAATTAACAGTTACCCTGAAGTTTAAGTAGTTGCGGATTGCTCATACCGGCTCTGCACTGAACCCAATCAAAAATATACAGGCAAATTTAATAAATACGCAAACAATTACCGCTAATATACATATGTATAAGTTCCTATGTGGTCCCTTCTTTCAAAGAAGCACTTAAATAGAATAGCAGTTTCTTTTATTCTCAAAATTTTATTTACTTAATTAAACAATCACAAAATTCTCAATTTAACCGTCCAACTCAGGTCCATAATTCAATCCGTTATCTATGCGTCGTCTATTTCTTTACCACAAACCGTGAGCGGTGTAGGTGAGTGGAGAAGAAGCGGCAACCACAGCAGCGCCATAGCTGGTGTGCACCAAAGGAGCGGAGTGGGCAACTGGTGCAGCAGCGGCATAAGTTTGGTGTACAACTGGAGCAGCAGCGGCATAAGTTTGGTGTAGAACTGGGGCAGCGGCGGCATAAGTCTGGTGTGCAACTGGAGCAGCAGCGGCATAAGTTTTGTGTAGAACTGGGGCAGCGGCGGCATAAGTCTGGTGTGCAACTGGAGCAGCAGCAGCATAAGTTTGGTGTACAACTGGAGCAGCAGCAGCATAAGTTTGATGTACAACTGGAGCAGCAGCAGCATAAGTTTGGTGCACAACTGGAGCAGCAGCTACAGTCTTTACAACTGGAGCGGCAGCAACAACGGGTGCGGAATAGGTAGTCTTGACAGCTGGAGCCACGACATCCTCAACAGCGACCGCCGAACTGTGCACAATGGTGGAGCTCTGGTGAGAGACAGCGGTTGGTACGCTCTTCACCACAGAGCCCACTTTGGCGAGTACGGGCTCCTGAACGGCCACGGCAGCGGGCGCAGAGTAGACCACGGGTGATTCGACGACATGAGGAGCAGCAGCAGCTACGGCGAGGAGAGCAGACAATACCACCTGCAAAAGAAGAAGGATAAAGGTTTTGTATAAATTATTTCAATTTCAATTAAAGTTTTAATTTATTTTTTCTTGCGAATAACTCACCAACTTGAACATATTGATTTTTGGGTTTGTTTCTTGTAGGTCTGTATTGACTGTGAGAAAGTTGTTACGATAACTGTTGCCAAAAATGTCAACGCGTCGCCTTTTTATACGAAATCCGAGCTTTGAGAAATATATTTACATACACGTATTCATATTCATCTAGGTACTTGTTTGGGGATTAGTTTCATTTTTTTCAATAATTGATATTGAAAAAGAATTCATTAATTAAAAAGCACTCTTAAAATCTAATTGTGCTTGCTCTTACTTACGGCCTTCAAACCAGAGCAAGTTTCAATCGATTCGGTCCGTTTGTATGCTTGAAGCAACTGAGATTATTATGAACTTATAGATATGCTATAACATGATGTTGTTTTTGCTACGTTTTTATATATTTTTTTCTATACTTAAAGTAATTTTTTTTTGCTGTAGGTGTTGTCGAACTTATAAAGCGCGTGTCAAAGCACACACCCTCACTTACATACATGTCTTTTAAATACACACCCCCTCACAAATACTTATAAAGTATAAAGTCATTAACTTCTTTATAGTTTCTTGTTTCCCTCGCAGCCGAAATCTTATAAAACGCCCTTTTATTGAACTCTGTTGCAAAACTCGTGAACTTACATCAATCACACATCCGACCAACGCAGCTGATATCGTTGATAGGTGCAAATGAATGATGGTGCGCATGCACAGACACATTGAACCTTACACGGCCTGACGCAGTTCACTGCGGGTTACGATTTTTTAAATATGTATGCCATATGCACCAATCTGTATTGTTGCGATATACCAAAAGTACCTAGTTTTATTAGTTTGGAATTGTTGTAAAGTCATTCCAGGCGATAGGGCTAGCACAAATCTTGAAAACTTCCACAAAGGGCTACCCAAACGCAGCAGGTTTCAGTAGTAATTATCACAATTTTCAATGGCTGGAAAATTTGTGATTTTTCATTACAGATAGAAATCATTTGTGTACACAACAACTACACTTTCTCCAAAAGCACTTTAGAACACAACCCATTCTGTAGTCAAAATAAAGTTCAAAACGAGAAAATTGAATTTTGCATTAAAAAAAATTGAATTCATTGAAATTTTTAATTAATTTTTTTGGTTTTTATCAACTCGTTTTAATTCTTCCAGAAATTTAACAAGGGCCAGGTTACCACATGCCGACAGAGTCAGAGTTTTTCGTGTTGACAATGATCTAATAGTTATCATTTACAACACCAGCCTCCCCGGTGAGCACGCAACACTTACTTCACGTCTCGTTAATATATTTTAAGATTTTCCCAAGTTAGCGCTAGCACTGACAGCTATTGAGGTAAACAAAGAGAAATCAATGATTTCTTTATTATGATCATTTTGATATATAAGGTATAATAGGTGAAAATTTAACCACAGTCAAGCCCTTCAAAAACCATTTTAAATTTCATTATCCAAACCGTAAAAAGGGGGAGATACCTTCTGGGGTTAGGTCGGTATAAAACACATTAGTATGCTCATCATTTGTTAACGTTTAGTTTTATAAAAAAAAACTCGCTTATGAAACCGATACCATTTAATAAGACGATACTCGAAATTATTCCCAACGAATATTATATAATATATTTGAGCATGGGTATGGAAATACCGTATGATTTAAACTCCTACGGTACTGACATTATTAAGAATGTGTCGAAAGATTTTGCTTAAACCGTTAAGAACAGCACAGAGCGCACAGTTTAGTGACTTTATTATAAAATATTTTATTATACCACCAAAATCGTAATTTTATTTATAGAGCCACTTTTAGCCAAATTACATTAAAAAATTTCGAAATTTTTAACATATTGTTAGAAAATATTACAGTTACATTGTTGAAAAAAAGATAAAACTTCAAACCGTTAGTTTTATTAAACCAAGTACAAGCATTTATATTGCCTTTTTCTGTTTTTTTTTTGTTCCTCGTATTCAGTTTTGATTAGTTTACGAGTAGACTCGCAATTTGGTCTTATTTTCGTTATTACGAGTATTATTTCTTCCATAAAAGCGATCTTATCATTACATTCAGCCCGACGTATTTTAACTACTACATTACTTGCAGTTTAAATGCGTGTTGGAGGTCAACCAAAACTAAAAAAATAAAAAAAATTCATATCAGTTAACTGAAGCAAAATAAGTCAAAACTAAAACACAAGACTAATTGAAATATTCGTTTATGATGGCCTGTCTATCTGTCTCAATGACGCGGTCGCTACCGTTTGGCTTGTTATTTCTGGTTACTCTTTGGCCTTTTCGTACACCAATTTATTACTTTATTATTGTTTGCAACTCGCCGGTAGATATTCACGCAATTTATTCCTTCCAACACTGCTGTCGAAAATCAATACCGTATACTTTCAATTCAAAATGTAAACAACCAAAATTGCATTCAATTACAAAAAACAAAAATACATTTCCGAAAAATGTTAATTTCTCTTGGTAATTCGGGTAATTTTTTGGGCTGCGTAAAACTGTATAAAAAGCTAAAGTGCATTCTAAATATTCATCAGTTGAATTTGTGAACTCACATAGCACAACACAGACCTTCCCAAAAAAATATCAAAATGTTCAAGTTGGTAAGTTGGAATTGCGAAAACTGTCTGAAAACCAATTTATATCTTTACTGTCATCTCAGGTGGTGTTGTCTGCTCTCCTCGCCGTAGCTGCTGCTGCTCCAGGCTTCATTGCTTCCCATCCAGTGGTGTACTCCGCACCCATCGCCACAGTTGCCGTGCACGAACCCGTTCTGACCAAAGTGGGCACCGTGGTGAAGAGCATTCCCACTTCAGTCTCCCACCAAAGTCAATCGGTTGTGCACAGCTCTGCCCATCTTGTTGAGGATATTGTTGCACCAGTTGTCAAGACAAGCTATATAGCCACTGCTCCAGTTGTGCATACTTACGCTGCACCAGTGGTTCTGAAATCGTGGTAAATAGTCAACGTTGTGATGGACTGGATGAAAGCTTGGATTAGTTGTTGGACCGGGAATTAATTTTTGTTTATTTTGAAACTGCCAACTTTGTACCTAATTTTTTTGTTAATTAAATAAAAAAGATAAACTAAATTTCCGAATATAAGATTGCACCTTAAATTATCAATAATAACTGGGGCGAGATCTGAACGATTTTCTTAATTTTCACTGTTATTGTTAAGTATATGTTAGAGAACAGTTCTACAAAATTAGGAGCTCTCAGATTTTTAATTCAAGGCAGGTAGCCGGAAAGTAAAATAACCGATTAACCGGTTGTATGGGAGATATGTGATATAGTTGTCCGATCTGGCCGGTTCTGACAAATGATCAATAGAATCTCAAAATGCACACATGTATTAAATTTCATTCCGATGTATTAAATTTCATTCCGATATCTCAAAAACTGACGAAGAAATTTTTATAATCCCAAAATTTTATAATTCCAAAAAAATCGCTGGTTCGGAACCGGTTTTAGACCCATATTCTCTTAGGCAAAGTTGTTCAGAAATATCCGTAGAATATTTCCATACGTGATTTTTCCATTTTTTTGGTTCCCTGTAAATCAACGCATACATAGAGTGGTCTAATGTAGGGTTTTCCAATAAGAGTAATAAAATTCTTTTAAAACAAAACACACTAATTGTTAAGGAAATTCAAATGTTTTTTATTTAATGTTAAATATAATCGATATAATTAAGTTCTGACTATAACATCATTCAAATGGCTTCCACGACTTCTTTCGCAGGAACAAATTCGATGAACCCAATTTTCGAGTACTTTTTCACTAAATCAAGTCGTATGTCTTGAATAGCACGTTCAATATTGACTTCTAAAGCTTGAAGAGAGCCTGTTTTATTGCTAAATACCAATGACTTTAAATAACCCCACAAGAAGTAGTATTATAGTATAGGAGGCCATTCAATGTTACAATTTCTTGAAATTATCGAGTCTCCAAACTTGTTTCGCAATAACACGCGTTGTGTGGTACGTAGCCCCGTCTTGTTGTAACCAGATGTTGTCAAGATCAACGTCTTCCAATTGCAGACCGATGATTAAACCAGACCAAAAACCACACCAAACTATAAATTTAGGTCAATATAATGGTTAGTCATGAACAATTTGTGGATTTTCTTCGCACTAGAATCGACAGTTTTGTTTATTTACCGCACCACTCAGATGAAAGTGAGCCTCATCGGAGAAGATAATTTTCCACAAAAAATCCTTATCCTTTTCAATCATTATATGTTCCAAGGCAAAATTATCAAATTCACGACGTTTACGGTGGTCTAATGGCTTTAGTTCTTAAGTGAGAAAAATTTTATACGTATGCAAGCCCAAATCCTTTATCAAAATCTGCCAGGCTCTGGTTTAAGACAGTCCCAATTCTTGAGAACGTCATCACGCTGATAATTTATGTATATATTTTATAGGGTCTCGGACGTTTCCTTCAGGGTGTTACAAACTTCGTGACAAACTTAGTATACCCTGTATGACCCTGTATGACCCTGTGTGAATGACCGTGATGTCATCTTTTAAGAAAAAAAAAATACACTGTTATTAGAAAAAGACTATTTCTGAATTTCATTAAGATTTCATACATATTGATCGATAGATGCGGTATAAAGTCAACCGGAAGTTCGAAAATATGTATATTAGATATTTAGGCTATGGAAGGTATTTTACCCATTTATACACAAGGGCACAAAAATATTCTCTTTGAATTTCAATACTAGAACTCTTAGAATAACCGATATGTTCGATAAAAAATCAGCCATATGCACATGTGAGCCTGAGTCCTTGAAAAGTTATAGTACGATTTGGGCGTTAGATTAAATATTTTAAGGCCACTGTTTGTGCAAAGTTTTACCCTAATATTCACATTGATGTTTGATTTGAACCTCGAAATGGATCACCCTATATATGTGCTTAGTTTTGCTTCGACAAAAGCAGAACTCTATGCAATATTGCGTCAATAAAGTATCTACATCTCCGAAAGTATTTAAAATTTTTACAAATATTTTAAGGACATATTTTTGAAAGGCTTTAATACATATATAATAGTATGAAACAAAGCATTTTTTTTTAACTTTTACATTATAATACCCACTTAATAAATGCGAATACAAATCAAAAATCAAAGAGATTTGATGAACACATCACCTCATAACATGTGATATCACATCGTCCAACTGACTTTTTGCATATAACAACATATTACACAAAATAACGGTACAATGGAAGTCGTGACTGATTGAAACCTCGTAACAAACCACATGTTGGCTAATAGATCACAAATGCACTTTGCAACCACAAAACATTTAGGAACATGCCCACACATTTAAGTCACAAGCTTAAAGCCGGTTCGTGTTGCCACCTTGAAGACTGTGGCACACACATCATATCTTGTATGCATGTATGTTCTGTTGTTGCGACACGCACAGTGCGTGAACATGAACTTGAGACACCTCCATGTAAGTCAGTGTAAGTTCGATTGGCACAACAAGAGAGCGCAACAAAGTAATGATAAAAATAAAGGCACTTACAACAATTACCAATCAAGTTGTTGTTGTCTTGTAGGCATTAGTTGCATCAGCGGCAAGTGGCCAAATAAACCACACAACCAAACGAATGCGTTGATTTTTCACGGTCAAGCCTGATGTACGAATATGAGTCGGTGAGACAGACACGGCAGTTAAAAATCGGTTTATGGCCAAGTAAAAAAGCCAAACATGCCACTAGCAAAAGCCATTAAAGCGCTCACAGCGAGCATGTGCGTGATGCAATCGCAACTACATACTTTAATGGCCGCCTAGTTGTTGTTGTTGTGGAAATGTGGCCATATAGTCATGTTGTATGTATTTATGTTTCTGTGCACTATTTGTTCGGTGTTGCTGCGGCAGTGTGCCAACGGCTTAACGTGGCAGATAAAACACACAAACTCTGCGGCCCACAACGACAGATCATGGAACACACCTGCAGAGACATGCTGCCAGGGCGTATAACGGTTAATAGCAGACTGCGTCAGCGAGTCTTGTAGCTCACGAGTGGGAAAATGAAAATAAGAGTGCTTCTATTTCAGATGTTTTTGTTATTGCTATAATTTAGTTTTCATATGGCACACATTTGCAGCGGCCAACCACCGTAGCAGCGGAAAAACGCAAACAATGGCCGGCCCACCGACCCAATACACTACTTTACACTTTTCGGTCATACTTTGCAGCAACGCTGTGCCCGCAGCCAAAAATGCTACCAATGCATCGCGCATGCTGCTTTTATTATTGTAATTTTATTTTGTTTATATATTTTTTTTATTCTTTACGTGCTTGTCTTTGCTGTAGATTTTCCTCTTTTGCATTATTGTGCATGTTGATACTTTATTTTATACAAATGTTTGTGTTTTTGGTGGAAATTTGTTGGATTACTTCGGTTGTATAAAAGAGCAGGCGTTGGTCAGCAGCAATCAACAGTCACAACGGTAATTCACTGCAAAACAGAACTACAATTCGCAATCGTCAGACAAGCGAGAAAGGATTATCAAAATGCTGAAACTGGTAAGCACAGGAGTGCCAGGTTTTCTACATCAACTTTTCCATCTATATCCTTTTATATTCAAATATTCTACTATCTTGCAGGTGGTAGTGTTGTCTACTCTGCTTGCCGTCGCCGTTGCGCGTCCTGGCTACCTCTCACACGCGCCCCTGCTCTATTCGGCGCCAGCCACTGTCATCCATGAGCCGGTTTTGGCCAAAGTAGGCGCGGTCGTGAAGAGCTTCCCCACCGCTGTCTCCCATCAGAGCTCATCGATTGTGCACAGTTCAGCTGTTGCTGTGGAACCCATTCTAGCGCCCATTGTGAAGACCACTTACGCAGCACCGGTGCTGCATGCTGCCCCGATATATAAGACCATTGCATTACCCTCTTTACATGCATCGCATTCAGTCGGTTGGTGGTAAAGTGAAGCTATTACATTAATTCCACTCATTAAACAAAGTGGCGGCCTGTAAGTAGTGCTACGGCTCCAGTACCCGCCAGTTGTTGGTTTTCACCTTCATAAGTTTTGTATAATTAGATATGTGTAACATATATATAGTTGATTGCATGTTTGTAAATAAATTTCTAAAAATTGAATTCCAAGTCTTGGTTATCTTATATTAATATTACTTTTTAGGCAGTATACTTCAATGCTTCCGATATCGCAAAAGCACAACTTCTTGTAACCGGTTAGGAAATCGTAATTTCTAAACAGATTTTTCTTCTCAGTATTCTGCAGTTGATACGGCTCCTAAGGTCAAGATTCCGTCTCAGTGTAAAGAATAAGCTAATCAGTGCTCAGTGCTTTTATCCCTCTATTTCTCCTTTACTCCACTGATCACGTGTTAGTTGTAAAGACCTCGACATTTTATACCAATTTGATATAGAGAGTATTTTGCAATGTCATTATGAATTTCCTCACACTCAGAACAAATATACAAACATTGAAGGTAAATAAAATAAGAAAATATCAAATCTAGAATACCCTTCAAAAATAAAAAAAGCTTCCATACAAGGACTTGGGTTTGATCGTTCAGTTTGTATCACAGTTATATAATATATTATATTATATAGTGTACCGATATTGGCGGTTCTTTGGGGAGAAAAAGCTTACCATAGATAGAGAGACGGACACGGCTGGATCATGTCATCTTATCATACTGATCATTATATTCTTGCAACATGTTGCTATAGAGAATATAGTAGTTTAGTTCACCTAACGTTTGTTTGAAACACCTAAAACAAGTCAAGACTTCGAGATATCGTACTTAATCTTAGTACACGTGTTCATTGGCAAAAAACAGAGGACGAGTTCGTAGATGAAAACTAAATTCTATAATCTTAAACTAAAATCTATAAAGTGCCATAACTAAACACTAAATTAAGATACAAAACTGTAATTTGGCACAGGGCATCGCAATAGTAAGGGGCACCTGCGGGCTAAACATTTTTAAAAAATAGACGTGGTTCCGCCCTCTAAGAAGTCTAATGCACATATCCTTTTAACCACTTATGATATTTACAATAACCAAATCCGCTCAGGACAAATTTCCTAAGCACCCCTACACTGTAAAAATGGATGAAATCAGATGATAACCCTACCCATTCTCCATATAACGGTTCTGTTAAAAACTACTAAAAGCGCGATTTATCAAAAATAAATACTCTAGAAATATTTAATTTTACACCCAAGAGGGCTAAATAGGAGCAGGGGTCGAAATAAAAGAGTAGGCGTGGCACCGCCCACAATTAAGTTAAAACTTATACCTCAGCTTCGGCCAATTTTGGTATGTAAAATTATCTTAACATGCCTATGTTTCAGTGCGAAAATGGTTGAAACCGGACTACAACCACGCCTTCTTCCTTTATAAAGCAATTTAGAATTCCAACTGATTCTTTCACTTATTAGTATGCAAATGAATCATCAATGAATCTATTGGGATAAAACTTTGTCCGAATAGGGCGCTAAAAGTAGTCTTTACTTATAACTGGAAATTGTCCAAATCGGAGTACAACTGTTAAAGACCCAGATACCAAATATGTGGATCCAGTAACTATTGCCAAATTTTTATCGAAAATATCAACCTGTGAGATATGTTATTGAAATTCAGAGCAAATCCTTTTCTGATAACAGTATGCCTAATATGTCAAAAATGAGTTGAATAGGATGAAGGTTTCTCTTAGCCACCATATACCTAATACAGAGATTTTCGAACTTCCGGGTGACTTTATATCGCAGATTCAATAAAAATTAGAGAGCGTATATTTGTGGTCAATGTGTATAAAATGGATAAAATTGGGCGAAAACTTCACCTAGCCCCCATATACCTAACATCAGGATTTTTGAACATCCGGCTGACTTTACTCCATATGATTGATGATGGTAAGTGAGGTACCTTAATGAAACTCTGGGAGCATTTTATTAATCTGTGGCATGTTTGTAGTATTGGCAAAACTTAATAAAATCGGGTTAGTACTACCCCCAACTCCCATATACTACAATACTTAAATTGATTTTTGTTATTTTAACAAGTTTTATGGCGAATATGTCGGTCAGTGAGAATTATTTATATATAATCTCGAGAATACCTGAGCAATGTCAAAATTAATGCAATCATCCCATAACTTTCTTTATCGCCAATATACCCCGTAAAATGACTTACGTCTTCCATCTGTCTTTTAACTGTATAGGTTGGTCATAATTTGTGATATTATAATGAATATAAATGACAAAGTTTTTTCACAAATTATGTGAAAATATGAATGAAATTGGTCTAAACTTCATGTTGCTAATATAAATCAAGAAGCAAATTTGATTATAATTTATTCACGATATCATCGAATAATGAATGTTTAATTCTTTAACAACAATGTTTAACATAAAGTTTTGCCAGCTCCTGAAGGAATTTCCCTGTCTTTGATTATTGCAAGTTGCAATAATATAAAATTTTCGATTACATCCGAACTTAGCCCTTCCTTACTTGTTTAATATGAAGTTTAGCCAACACCTATGAGAATTTCTCCGGCTTTGATCCTTGCAAGAGTATAACGTGTTGGCTTATATCCAAAGAGTTAAGTTCCTCACTTGTTTATATATATATTTTATAGGTTCTCTGAATTTTCCTTCTGGTTGTTACAAAGATAATATGCCCTGTTCAAATGTTTAATAAAAATGGGAAAGGGGGGAAGAGCTCGACTCAAAATTTTGTTTGCTGCACCGTGGAGGGCATGTTTGCCACTTCAGATAGTATAACGCCAACACAAACAAAGAAAATATGTGAATTTTCTAAAAATATTTCAGACAAATAACAAACTTGGTCTATGGAATTTTCGAAACCTGCGCACATTTGTTGTTGGTTAGTTTGTTTTAGACCCGCTCATGCCTTTGTTTTGTGGCAGCTGCGCATTATAGTTGCGTTGGTGTCTTTTAATGATTTCTGTTTATTTAACTTTTGTTGCTAATTGACTGTACTTTGCTACGCCCCTGGCTTTCCAGTTCAATAGACAATTCTACAGCCACATACATATGGCATAAGCCGCGTCAAACTGTAATAAAACTCAAGGCGCTGATTAGGTGCTTTGTTGCGCTACGAAGTGGCGTTGGTGTTGCAAATGAGTTCCGCTTTGTTCTGCTACAATAATTTCAGCATTATTGTCGTTTATTTTCTAACTTCTACTTACGTATTGTATCATATTCTCTTGACCAGTGTGTGTGTGTATGTGATGTTAGATAACATTTAAATATACGAGTATCAAGCCGGCAGCGCAAGCCAGAAACTCAAACTGCCAAACGGCCAATATTCTGAGATAAATTTCAGTGATTAATGACGTTCGGCTGGAGGCAGCGACAAAATATTGCCAAAGGCTCTTGTTCACGGTTGTTGCGTTATGTTTTGGCAAAATTTTTTTTTCCACAGACATACTTATTGCAGTGGTCGGTCAAATGTGAGCGAATATGTGATTATGTAAAACATATTTCAAAAAGATTTGTAATATTATTATTCTAAGCAGCTTATGACGCAAATATTTGCTTATAGATATTTTTATTTGGACGCCAGGTAATCGTGTTTTTTAAACGTTTAAACGTGGCTTTCTTTAAAATACTTACACGATTTCGGATATTACGTTACATAATATAATATAATTGATATACATATATTTATACATAGAGGTTGACATAATGCAACGATTGCATAAATGGTCTGTGCCAATGGTTTGCTACCATGAGCTTAGAGCTGGCCGAGCAGAAAACGGAAGTTTTGCTCATAAGCACAAGGAAAGTGGAAGAAAGACTGTCACTCACCATAGGGGAGTGCGAGATTATTTCACAGCCGCAGATGAAGTATCTGGGAGTAATACTTGACTCCAAATTAAAATTTAAAGAACACCTGGCGCATACTTCCGGTAAAGCGAATAAAAACTATAATGCTCTATCGAGAATGATGGCCAATAGAGGCTGCGCTCCAGCCGGCGGTTTTTAATAGCAAACGCAATGAGTTCGGTGGTATTATATGCAGCACCAATATGGATACAAGGGCCTGACATAAAATCATATGCTAGACAAATAAACGCAGTGCATAGGCTTTCTGCAATTCGAATAATAAGTGCTTTCCGAACGATATCAAGTGATGCTGTTGAAGTATTAGCCAGCATGCCGCCTATTGACATCCAGGGGGACGAATTTGCGCGACTGTACCAGTGCTCAGTGCCGTCTTCAGGAGTAAAAAAAGAAGAGAGAACCAAGAGCCTAACAGCAGCAACGGTGGCAAACCTCATCTAAAGGACGATGGACCCACAGACTAATTCCGGACATTCATTCGTGGATAGACAGACGACACGGGGACCTAAATTTCCACCTAACCCAAATACTGAGTGGGCATGGATGCTTTAGAAAGTATCTATTCCAATTTCATCATGATGTTAGTCCGTTTTGTCCGACATGTACAGAGTGCATAGAAGACTCTGAACATTTTTTCAGTGCCCCCGTTTTTTGAATATTAGGGAAAAGTTAAAGTCTACACTCGGTAGTCTAACCGTGGAAACCTTGACAGCACATATGTGTCAGTTCTCTGATAAATGGAAAGCTGTCAGCGAAGCTTCAGCTCTAATTATGACAAAACTGAGATACTTACAACAGATTAGGAGTCAGTCAGTCCGTACGGTAGAGTAGACTTAAATGTTCTTTTCTCTCCCATGAAGTAATACTTAATCCGGTGGTTCCGTGGGAGAGATATGAGATGGGAGTAGGTTAGGTTTAGCGGATTAAAGTTCCGCACTTCGGCTTTCCATGCGTCCCCCTACTATCAAACAAAAAAAAAAAAAAAAAAAAAAAAAAAAGAGGTTGACATAAGTTCACTGAGGTTTGCAAAATAAAAAGAAAACTTTATTAGTTTTTTAAAGAACAATAAAAGAGTACATGTGAGTGCTTAAGGGGATCCGTATTTTAGTTTTGTAATCATATGTTGGTTTGACGGTGACAGCTTTATTCGTAGGAAGACTCGAAAGGAAGACAATTTGACATTTCCACCGAACGATATTCATCACTTTGCGATACTTTTATTTCAATCAATGATAAGTGCTATACATTCTTATTAAGTAATAGTTTGTGCCAACGATTTTCATCTAACGGAAAAGATTTTGTTAATTCAATTTAGCCACGTTGTTTTATATAAAAAACTTTAAGCCAAATTTAGGTTACTTAATAAGGACAAAATATATTTTTTTAGATCTTTTGTCTTAATTTTGATTCAAATGGCAGCTATATGCTATAGTGATCTGATTTGAACCATTTCATCGGAGATTGCACCATTGCCTTAGACAATAATCGATGCCAAATTTCTTGAAAATATCTCGTCAAATGAAAAAGCTTTCCATACAATCGCTTTATTCCAATCGCTCAGTTTGAATGACAGCTATATGCTATAGTGGGCCAATATCAGCGGTTCTGCAGAGAAGCCTCTTGGGTAGAAAATTACGCGAGGAAAATTTCAGATCGATATTTCATAAACTAAACGCCTAGTTCGTGTACATGCAGAGCTGCATCGAACTTAAACCATGTTCAACCAACTAATATACAATGTCTACAGACTCGCGCTTTCCACTGCGTATACTAATATATTGTACTGATATATACATAAGTAGTTAGCCTATAAGACAAATATCATATATCAATTTTGGAAAAGATGTTGCCTTATGTTTCAAAATCAGCTCAGCGTCGTTCCAACTTCTTTTACCTTTTGGAAAATAGGTTTTCTGGAGGCCTGCAAAGCAAGCGGGATGCAGAGAAAATAATGGCTGGGGTAGCAATTTGTAGTCTAATTCGACCAAGAAGAAAATTTTTTCAACAATTCGTGATAGAATCGAATCAGTAACCACTGGTACCTTAAAATATTGTGTGTACTATTACACCCAGAAACTACATCGAAATGTACTTAAAGAATGCCAAACAATACTGTGATTTGATATCACGGCTGAGCTTGGTGAGCGAGCCTCCGTGATAACCGTTTTCGAAGTACCAGAGCGTGGCTCTTAAAAAACCGACGTGCGACTACATTGTAATATATACATTAAACCAATTTTTGACAGATGCCATCGAAGGAAGGAGTCAGCGTACACATCATTGAAGTGGTTTTTTTCATTTTACTGTGCGGTTTCTCTTTCTTAATAGCGGAAAGATCGGTTCATATCGCATCCACCTGATATTTAGATTACAGTGATGCGACAATTTCCGTTTAATTGTATGGTATAACACACTTTTTAATTTTCTTCTTTTCTGTGAAAAATTACGAACTATGTGACGTGTGTACTAATTAAATTACGATATACTATTAATATTATTATTTACATTGCAACTTAATTTGAAATTTCTTTATACAGCAAACAGTTCAATAGTTATAGCTAGAAAATCAGTTTCGAACTATTGCTAGTTGGATTCCTAAGAAAGGGAAAGTAAGATAAAGCTTAATAGATTTTGATATATAATATAATTCGATATCAATTGGCATTTACATGAAACTGTTCTTCAGCCACTTAAAAATTGTTAACAGCTTTCATTTGCTACATTGTTACCCGTTATAAAATTAGCGGAACTCATGGATCGAACAGCTATAGCCAACTGTCATTAGGTAAAATGTAGTTTTATTCATAATAAAAATATGTGTACACTATTTAGCAATATACGTACGTGAATAACTGCACGATTTTGCATATTTAGCTGCAGATTAATCTAGAGCAATGCGCTGCCGTGAACGATGTTCACGAACATACATCGCGAATTAAATCGTACGCAACAGATAAATCACTCACACACACAAAAGCAGTCAGCATCGCTTGTAATAAATGGCAAATGCAGTTTGTCGTTATAAAATATTATATTTAATTTAGTTACTAAGTGAACAGAAAGTCTTATTTCAATACGCATGCTCACATATCTTCATGATTGCTACAGCTATATTTAAAGCAAGTTAGAATGCAAATTTACATTACGCTCGGACTGTTCAAAGAGTTGGCGACTTATGGTCCTGGAGGAAAATTCGTTGGTCGGCCTAAGTATTTAAATCGGAAGGGAATTAAATGTATAACTTTATACCCTCAACTACCTTAATATACCCTAAGTTTGCCACAACGTTTGTAATCCCCAGAAGGAATATAAAATATGTGAATATACGAGTATACATAATCAGCATGACGAGCTGAGTCGATTTAGCTATGTTCGTCTGTCCATCCCTCTATCTGTAAATACGCGAACTAGGCTCTCAGTTTTTGAGCTATTGCTCCAAATTTTGCTTACAGAATCGTCGATATCGGCCCTTTATAGGCTTTTTTATTTTTTATTTTATAAAATATCGTTAAGAAATTTGTCATGAATTATTGCCCAAAGCAATGCTACAAATCGAAGCACTATATAATATAGCTGCAATTCAAACTGACTAATCAAAATTAAGAAAAATATCTTTTGCTTGTCTAAATTGCCACATGCTACTATTAAGATATTTGCATAGTGTGCATCCTGTCTGTGCGGGATCTGCGTTATAGCTCTGAATGTTTCGTACAAATTTTCATATTATGAGCTCTCATATTATTTTATGAATCAACCATTACAATATTCATACTTTAGACAAACGACAAAAAATTACAAAGGTTTCAAAAAGTTAAATTCAGCGATAAATGCACCACGTTATACAATTTTTTTTATAAATTTCCTACAGGGTAAACATTGAAAGACCTATTCATCTACATATTCATGTTGCTACTGTATTTTAGTATGCATCTGTACTTACTTATGTGTGTGCAAACATGTCAAACAACATAATATTGTTCTGTTATGTACCTATACCCGGAAGATGCAATTGAACATGAAATTAAACTAATGATCAAATATGGCAAGATAAGTCGAGCGCAACCGTAATAATATAAGTGGCAAATGTTACAAAACGACAAAATGTGGTCGAATCAATGTACCTCAAATTGTATTCTAGAACTGTACACACGAAGTGTTGCATATAACATTCACTTAAGGGTCCACACATGCCCAACACATGAAAATTTTGTTACATTTTTGGATTGTTTACTTATTGACCCAATTTATTGGAGAACACACTGTGATTCGCACAGTGGATATTTCAATTAAAATATTTGTTTGATTTTGTGGACGATTCCACAATTTTCAATTTAGTGTCACAACTTGATTTGAACTATCGAATATATATATTTAAATTATTAAAAAAAGTAAAATGGATGTTGACGAGTCGGGCGACGATAATCCGATTAAGAGCGGAATGTCGTGGAAACTATGATCCCGACCCTTTTGTTAGCTGGTGCTGTACAGGCGCGAGTGTGCTGTGTTGTCCCGTGTGGTGATGTATTAGCGTGTTGTCTTAGGGCGCGCCAGTTTTTCCCGAATAGAGTGGGGTGTAGGTAGGGGTAGGCTTAACTCATTTAAACAGATATATTTGATGAAAATCTCTGTTAATGAAAAATTCAAAAGTTGAGCGATTGCGTTACTCTTTGACTAAAAATATTCAGAGATATCCCTTTAAATGCGATCATATTCTTTGAAAATTAATCCCATAGCACAAAACATAACGTTATCTTACTCTGTAGTCTCCTGAGATGTCGTGAAATATATAATAGAAATCGAAGAGAATCCTTTTCTGATAATAATATGTCTTTATGTCAAAAATGGGTTGTATCGGGTCAATAATTCCTTTAGGCTCCATATACCTAATATACAATTTTTGTTACTTTCGGGTGACTATATCGCATATATCGGCAAATAAGTAAGATACCTTAGTAAAATTGACTGACCGTATAATATTGGAAATAACGGGTAATCCAAGTAGAGGTACTTTTTTCAATTTTATTACGAAAATGCACGTTTATACTATTCGCAACACCATCATCCATCTTGGGACCCAGCATTCATTATTGGATAATATTCGACCGAATAGACCACGACCAGCACACAGTGAAGAAAAAAGCGGCCGTAGCTGAGGGTGTACCCGAAGACCGTGGAGAGGCGATTCGGTGTCGTTCGCAGAAACTCGGTCTGACGCATGAAACGGCTTGGCGCATTTTTCGTCGAGATCTTAAATTGAAAGCGTACAAAATACAACTTGTGCAAGAACTAAAGTTGCCCGACCTTGCCAAGCGTCATCACTTCGCTCTATGTGCTCTTGAAAAGTTCCAAGACGATCCGACGTTTTCGAGCCAAATTTATATATGAGATATTTGTGCTGCCGAAGTGTCAGTATGTGTTTGTCATCGGTGCGAAAATGAGCTTCGAACAAAGAGCCAACATTAAATTTTGTTTTAAAATTGGTAAAACTTTTACCGAAACGTTTATGGCGATGATTGCCTATCCCGTAGCAGAGTGCACGAGTAGTTTCAACGTTTTCAAAGTGGTCGTGAGGACATAAATAACGATGAACATGTGGGCCAACCATAATCCGTGATCACCGAAAATTCCATAGAAACTGTGTGTGAATTCATAAAAAATCAGCCGAAATCATCATTTAAATTCATGGGAATAGAATTGAACATCTCCAAAACATCGATTTATCGCATTTTGACCGAACATTTGGGCTTACAAAAGGTGTGTTCACGGTTTGTTCCGCACAAATTGACTCATTAAAGAGGCAAAAAAAGACCTCAACTTTCTTTACAAGATTGTGACTGGTGACGAAACGTGGTGTTTTCAATATGATCCCGAAACGAAATGCCAGAGTGCTGAATGGAAGACGCCGGATGAGCCGAAACCCCAAAAATCACGCCTGGAGCAGTCAAAAGTGAAAACAATGCTGATTTGTTTTTATGATTCCAAGGAATGCGGTATTCTACCTTGAAGTTTTGAAGCATTTGGTGCACCATATTCGACGTGTTCGGCTCGAATATCGCGAAGATGGAAGTTGGCGTTTGTTGCACGATAATGCGCCGTCTCATCGATCGACGCATGTGGCCGATTATTTGACCAAAAATCCCATTTAAAAAATCAACCACTCCCCGTATTCACCTGATATGGCACCATGCGACTTCTATCTTTTCGGAAAAATGCATTTGCCGTTGAAAGGAAAGCGTTATGCAGACGTGGAGGCCATTCAAAAGGCTTGCACCGGCATACTGGTGGCCATACCGGGCAAAGCTAAAACACTCGTTCGGCATGCTTTTGGACCGTGCAAAAAGCTGTATTAAAGCAGAAGGAGACTATTTTGAATAAAATTAATTGATTTTGCCTATAAAACCATTTGTTCTGTCAACTTTTTTAAAAGTCCTGTTTACTCAGGAACGCACCTTGTAAAACGCAATAACTTCACTTCCAATAGATGAAATGTCATGAAATTTTTATTGGAAGTCGATAAAGGATAGCAGATTCTAACGCACTAGTCGACATATAGATGGCGCCACTAGAGTTTACTTTGTTACTTTTTTAATGTTTACTTTGGAACGCACCATGTAGAAAGCGGACAGAGTGTGGTAGTGATTGTTCTCTACATCATTCCGAACCAGAGAATTAACGATATAATAAAATTTATACATAATTTCACATTTTTCATACCACAAACCAATTGTATCTTTTCAAGAAAGTATGGAAGTGCATGAATAGATTTTTTATAAATGGAGGCGAAAACATCAACTATTTTTTTCATTAACCTAACACCCTAAAAATTCCAGAATAATGAATAGTGGCTTCTGTTATCGGGGAAATATTTCTATCTCATAAAACTTGCTGGCTAGGGTGAGTATTTTCATTCAAGTGCCCATCGAAATTCATGGAGTTTCAGTTCCATCGCCTAGCTTTCTAGGCTGTTTGGTTTTTTCTTTAAAAATGTAGGGAACCCCGAAATGGATCACCCTATACTATAGTTTAATGCCGATAACATGTGAAAATGAATCATGAATTACCCAAACTACCATATACTACATATACTGATTTTCGTTGTTCTAACTAACCTTATGAACCTGAAGATATTTCCCTGGCTTTGATCCTGGCAGGTTGCAAGAGAATGAAATGTTACACCCGAACTTAGCGCTTTCTTACTTGTTTGTATGTTAAGACAATTTCCTTTAACTAACCACAACTGTTAGCAAGTATCTTATACTCTAACAGCTTTTTCGCGTCAAAATAGGTTTTAAATATCAAAGAACTACTAAATCTAAAGTAGTTTTTCAGTACATAAATCATCTCTAACAACATGTGTTTTGGTTCTATCTCTAAAGTACAATAGAAACTACAAAATTTAAAAATAAAATATAAACGACCTCAAATTAATATATATTTTAACAAAACTTTTAAAAAATATTTCGAATGGCTACAACCGATGAATCAAAATTTTGTAGTTCAGCAAGAAGATATTTATTTGGTTTATGTATTTTTTGACTTTGCGGAACCATAAATATGACTTCCTCTTTAACAGAATTAGTGTAAACAGACATAACTCTGACGTTGACGTTGACTGCATAAGTTCCGGCTTGAAGTCATGAATATAGTCTTAGGCTGGCGAGTGTCAAATCGCAAAATAATATTAACTTTTCGTGGAGCTTTGTGAAACCGTGGCATTCCTATTTTAACAACAATTGTTAAGTACTGAAAGGCACAGTAATAAGCTAGGCACACACATATATATCTTTTTTGTTCAAACGACAACAAAATCAATATAAACCGATTAGTTTGACAAGTCATGTTACGTCAACATAACATGCATGTGGGTATCTAGTACGAGTATGTACATAAAAAAGTGAAAGAACACAGGTTTTATTTTCGATATAAATGCCTTGCCGGTTATTGGCCAATACTTCATTCACAAGAATATTTTTTAAGTCTCAACTGCGTTTGCGTAAAGAATAAACAAAATGTTTAAAGTTGTAAGTGTTGAACGTTTTTGAAAGGATCAAATTTATAATTAGCTAATAAACCTATATGTATGTACATAAGGAATGATGAAAAGTGATGTGAATATACGTTTAGACTTGGCATCGTTTATATAGCCTTTTATCGTGGTTACCTTGAAGATCGACGGTTAAAAATTTTACTAAAAGATCTAACATTGATTATTGAAGTTAAAGAGTTAGTCAACGTACTTAATAAAGTTTTCAAATATGTGGACATGTGCACTAAATGTGGATATAAAAGCTCTCATATCCATATCAAGTGAAATTTCTGGAACACCGTAGGTCAGTTTTTGAAGTGGAAACTAATATTGCTAATCGTGAGTGATTCATCCTTCAGTGAATGTAATAATTCTTAGCAAAAGAGCTTTCAAGGAGGAGAGTTATTGTGAAAGTGGTGTTAGAGGTTATAATACCCATACGGTTATAATAAACTTAGCGCTAAGGTATTTAGTAAGGTATTTAGTATGCAACATTTACTTAGCGATTAAGAAGCATATGCACATAACATATATATTTATTGTACAATAATAATTTTTTTTTTGTTTTTTGTATTATTCCACAGGTCTTCACGATCATATTAGCATGCATTGCTTACGCGAGCGCTGGCATCTTGGCAGCAGCACCAATTGCCCCAGCCGCTGTGGTCTACACTTCGCCATCGGAATTGCCCAGCGCCAGCGGTTATGAATACCAACACACCATTCAAACCGCGGACTACGTAAATCATGCATCGGTGGTGAAACCTTTGAACGGTTTCGTTAATGCACCGGCAGTCGTTCGCACTGTCTACAACGCACCGTTGGCGGTGGCGCATGCGTGGTAAAGCCAATAAAAATATTTACCCAGATTGTTGTGGATTTATTGTTCAAAAGGAGTTGCGCAAAGTTTAGTGAAATAAAAAATTGTTTGACGGAATCTACTTTTTTTTCTTTATTTAGAGATTTTTTCAAGTCATACATTTTGGTGGGAATAAATTATAAAATTGTATAAATATTTTGTTTTAATGAGAGAATTTTAAAATCATACATTTTTAAAATAAAAGTTTAAAATATAAAAAGTGAAAATTCTAGCTCTAGAGTTTCTTGGAAGTTGAAAAAAGCACTAAATTAAATATATAAAACATAAATAATGTACCCGAAATTAAGAGGTACATTATACACCCAACCTTAATCAAACCTCTGTCCCATGAGGGGGAAAATTCTTGATTAAAAAAAACCCAATTTGAAACAAGTAAGGAAGCTCTAAGTTTTATACTCTCGCAACTTGCAAGGATCAAAGCCCGGAAAATTATTTCAGGTGTTGGCAAAATTTTATATTGAAGGAAGTATTGATCCGATTCAACCCATTTTTGACTCCAAGACATACTATTATCGAGAGTTTCATTTATTTATTTTATTATATAAATTTCAATTATATATCTTACACATTGACCAATATTTTCGGTAAAAAGTCAACTATAGGCACTGAGGTCCACATATTCAATACCTAGGGGCTTGAACAGTTTTGGTTCGATTTAGACAATTTTTGGTCACAAGGTGGCATACTTTAAACGCATTATTAACGCACAGGTTTACCCCGATACAATCATTGTTGCTTGATTTGCATAGTGGAAAGTGAAAGATTCAGATGGAATTTAAAATTAGGTTATATGGGAAATAGGCGTGGTTGTAGTCCACAATGTATAACATAGAAATATGAAAAGAACGTTATGCACCGAATTTGGTTGTAGGTTAAAAGTAGGCAGTGCCACGCAAGCTGTCTAATTTTGAACGCGGTTCCAAGAAAATCATATCATACCATCCAAGAGATACAATTTAATGTCTCTGGCGTGTTTAGTGCTTGATTTATCGCGCTATTTATTTAAATTTTAAACTGCAGACGCCCTTTCCTAATTTCATCCTGTATACCAAATAACAGTTTTGTATCTTATTGTGGAGCTTAGTTATGACAATTTGTTTGTTTTTGATTAATGGCGTTTTGTGGGCGTGGTAGTGGTCCGACTACGCCCATCATGCTTTTTACCAACCGTCTTACGGTACCAAGAAACATGTGTACCAAGTTTCATAAAGATATCTCAATTTTGTCTCAAGTTACAGCTTGCAGAGACGGACGGACGGACGGACAGACAGTCACCCAACTCGTCTCTGCATCCTGATCAATTATATTATATATACCTATATAACGCTATATCTAACTCGATTAGTTTTAGGTGATACAAACAACCGTTAGGTGAACAAAACTATTATAATCTGTAGCAACAGGTTGCGAGAGTATAAAAATATGGATACAGAGTCAAAAATACCGGAATGTTTATATTAGAGGCACTAATCGATGCAGCCATCTTTTTCCAATAAATGGTATGTTAAAAAAATACCAAAAGCTTACAACTATTTACTTTGGTTGGTTGAAAAGGGAGGTGCAGGTGCAGCCCCATACCGCAGGCGGCCGCACCTAGGCCATCATTAAGCCGATTGCGCTCCCAAGTGGTAACCAATTAAGCCTGATCCAGCAATTCACGGGATTTCATAAAATACATATATACTTCTTTCCCACCTCAGCTGTCCAATGTTTTTTCAGTTGGAACATTGGGAGACGTGGAAGATATCCCAGCTGCAGGTTGGAAACGCGCAAAGGTGTTGTTCCAGCGTCTCATCATCTTTCGATTCGACTTCACCAATTTTGAGCAATGAATGTCTCCTGAATAAACTCTCGTTTTTCTAAGGAACTTTCGATCTTTTTAACTATGTCATCATGTAGAGTATGCTAACTGAAGTATACTAATCGGTGTATAAGATTTTGGCAAGGAATTGTTTTCGCATCCCAGCCTCTGGATAATGATAGTCTTGGCCGCCTGCCCCATTCTTGCGTGTGTACGCCAAACGGACACAAGCTGTATAAGTACCAACAACACCATAGATATGCACCAGTCTTCAGTAGAGCGGGAAATTACCGTCTGTGCCAGCTGCTTTAGAAGGTTTCAAACTACTAAACGCTTTAGTGTTGATTTCTGGGGTGAACACAAAATCGTAATCCGTAATCAGATCTTGGGAAAAAAATATGTAGTAATGTTTTTATTGAATGCTCCATGTTAAGTGTCCTACAACCTTGGTCATCCTGCCACTGCTGAAGCTGTAAATGTACGATTTCGTATAACCTCTTACTATCTTTTCCTTATGCTGAAAGTGGTAGAGGCTTTCAGGTATCATTCGTTTTCTACTTCACGAGACGCTTATTAGAAGCCAATCGAAATGTCTTATCTATCTCTGATCCTTTTACAATACAACGCGGACTTGGGACCGGCTATGGCGGAGTTAAGCTATTTATGTAACCAACTAGACAATTATTTAAAAAACTGTGAAAACCTGTAATAATAACCACTTCTTCAATAATATCTTTCATAAAAGTATTAAAGCAATTATTAGTAATATTTTTTCGCACCAAGTTTAGTTGATAAAGCTCGAATGGTTTGTGAGAAAAGCCCTTTAAACTTTTTAAGGCGGACCACGTCCCCTTTTAAAAAAACTGTTTACACCACAGATGCTTTTTTATTTTGCAATTCCTTGTGTCAAGTTACAGTTTTGCACCTTAATTTGAAGGTTAGTAACAGCACTTTATATTATATGCTTTCGCTTAACGGCAATTTATAGGTGTGGGGTTTCATCAAAATATCTAAATTTTGACTCAAGTAATCGCCTTTACGAACAGATAGACATCCGAAATTCAACAAGAGCATTAAGCTGTTAATACAAGGTTGTCAAATATCTCCCTTCCGCTTTTTTGTCTTTTGAATTTCGCGGCTATGTACAAAGCGCTACAGAGCTCGTATCTGGCAACACTATACATAATTTGAAAGTTCTTGACATAACCTACAAAACAACGCTATGCATGATTAGTTTGGATATTGCGTTCAACAGTTATAGACGTGTAAACATGGAGTTCACTAACGCCGAAATTCGCGCTATTTTAAAGTTTTCCTTCGTTAAAGGCAAATCCGCTAGAGAAACGTTCCGTGAGATTAATGGTGTTTTGGGGGATGGTACTCTATCACTTCGAACCGCGGAGGAATGGTTTCGACGATTTAGAGCCGGTGAAAACGACACCATGGATAAGCCAGCCGGTGGAAGACCTGTGACGACAAATACCGATCAAATCATAGAATACATCGAGTTAGACCGGCATATGGCATCTCGTGACATCGCCCAGGAGATGGGAGTTAGTCACCAAACCATTTTGAACCATCTGCAGAAGGCTGGATACAAAAAAAAGTTTGATGTTTGGGTGCCGCATAATTTGACGCAAAAAAACCTTCTGGACCGAATCAACGCCTGCGATATGCTGCTGAAACGGAACGAACTCCTCCCATTCTTGAAGCGGATGGTGACTGGCGACGAAAAATTGATCACATACGACAATATCAAGCGAAAACGGTCGTGGTCGAAGGCCGGTGAATCGTTCCAAACAGTGGCCAAGCCGGGATTGACGGCCAGGAAGGTTTTGCTGTGTGTTTGGTGGGATTGGAAGGGAATCATCCACTATGAGCTGCTCCCATATGGCCAGACGCTTAATTCTACCATCTACTGCGAACAACTGGACCGCTTGAAGCAGGCGATCGACCAGAAGCGTCCAGAATTGGCCAACAGGAAGGGTGTAGTGTTCCACCAGGACAACGCCAGACCACACACTTCGTTGATGACTCGTCAGAAGCTACGGGAGCTCGGATGGGAGGTTTTATCGCATCCACCATATAGCCCGGACCTGGCACCAAGTGATTACCATCTTTTCCTGTCCATGGCGAACGCGCTTAATGGTGAGAAGTTGGCCTCAAGAGAGGCCTGTGAAAATTGGCTCTCCGAGTTTTTTGCCAATAGGGACGCAACCTTCTACGAGAGGGGTATAATGAAGTTGGCATCTCGTTGGCAACAAGTTTACGAACAAAACGGCGCATATTTTAACTAAATCCGATCACTGTAACACTTTTTATAAAGCATTGAATGAAGAGCAAAAAAGCGGAAGGGAGATTGACAACCTTATATTTAGATATCGAAGTATTTCAAGTAAATTATTAAGCTAATAGATCAAAATTTGTGACACCCAGCTTTCTAATATTTAAGCGTTATATGTTTTCGATTTTCTTTCGCCTATAATGATTCATTATGTTATAATAATATGGGTTCGGTTAGGTAACGTTAAACTGACTAGTTTTCAGACCTTCAAGTCCTTTGTAAAGCCAGATGAAGATTCAGTTTAATATGAGCTAAGTCGCGCACAACGTCAACGCTTTGTGTGAAGTTTAATAGAAATACTCTCATACTTTATCCAATCCCCCTAACTGCGAAGCTGACAGATATCTAAACCGAGTCCTATATAAAGCCGGGCAGAAGCAGAGGAGGTTCTCCAACGTCTCTCTCATGCCTGCATCTCTGCGCCTTCTACATATGTCATCGTTAATAATGCCCATTCAGCTCGCATGCGAGTAAGTTGTGACCTGTCATTAGGCCAATGACCGTCCTGCACTTCTTTCGAGACTGCGTGAGTAGCTTGAAGGGGCGCCTGAGCTCTAGCTCTGCGAAATAGTTCTTGGCGCTCACTCCATTAGTCATTTTTGACCCGTCCGTATAGATCTTAAAAGTTACGCTGGAGAGTCGCAAGCCCCTGCGCCATCTACCCTCTTTTAGTATGACTTGAAACCTTGTCTCCTAGATAAAGCGTGAGAATATGTGGTATATTTATTCCATGCTTATCGAGCAATGCCTGAAAGTTCTTGTGAAGAATTCATCTAACGGCGGTGAGCCGCTGTTTTCGCTCCAACGGTTTCCTGTGTGAGATTTTGCTAGCAGCGGTCCACTACACCAAAGCACCCTCAGGCAGGATTGGCTTGATTACCGCCGCAATGCATGTGGACAAGTGATAGGACTCACGCAAAAGGAATTTTGTTTATTGATTATCTGCCGAAAGGTAAAACAATCACCTGCTCACAAAGGTGTTTTAACAATCATAAAATTTATCGAGATAAAGTACGAATTGCTTGAGCATCCACCGTGTTTACCAGATTTGGCTCCCAGCGACTACTACTTCATCAGAAACCTGAAACAATTCCTTCGTGGAAAGCGTTTTTCATTATAGAGGTGGCATAAAATTATTGGAGGATCAATGGAACAATTGCATTGAAGTTAAGGGAGATTATATTGAATTAAAAAAATATATATCGTACCTAAAACAGTATTTTTTCATTTCGTGCGCAGAAACTTTTCATCCAATCTTCCCGTTACAATTAAGAACTCATACTTGGAGAGAATTTAATAGAGGTGTCTTTTAACAAATTTTTTAGAGTACCAAGACCCACCCTTAAATACATATGTATATATATCAAATCAAAAAGAGCTATTTTTGGAAGCAAAAACTTATTGGGCAAAAAGAACAAAACCTGTTATTCAACAAGCATTGACTCAACCAACTAAACTCGTATAAACTATTACAAGCAAGTAAGTATTCATATTAAATGTCTCTGGCAATAGTTAACAAATGTTTTGATAATAGTAATTAGTGGCACGCATATGTAGGTACTCTTTATAGCCAAAGATTCTTATAAAAAACAGTAAACAAAAGCCGTTGCTACTCAACATATGCAAAATAATGTGTTTTTTTAATTCACTACGATAAAGCTCATGTTTCTATACTAAACTTACACAGAGTAACTCCCCTCTGTCTCCTCCTAGTCATTTGTAGAGAATTCATTCAAAAACTGCTCCGAAGTATTAACTTCATTGCTTCTTGCAATGTTCGCATATTCGGCTGCCGTGCACCGTAATAAAGGTGGCAGCAATTTGAACTGCCACACGGTTTCGGTAGACACCAACTGTCTGTTACGAATCAACAATTTAGCCGCCAGTGAAGTCAACGGCTAAAGCATTTGAACCCAGTAACCCACTAAGCAGTCGCAGTTAGTCCGCGTTTTTTACATTTTCAGCACACAAATTGCCGATCTGGTGCTTTATGTGCCACTTTCTGAGCGTTACTCACTTGGGTCCAATTGTTTACATATATATATCTGCTGTCATATATATATCTGCTGTCATTAAAATAAAATTAAAGCAAAGAAATAACAATCAGTCGAAAATCAGCCGGCAACCGGTAAAGCATAAAAAGTTTCCACCTCATTCTGCGCATTCGTTGCACATCGCAGTTATTTGTTGCAAGTTGCATGTTTGCACACATTTCGTTGCAATTTTGTTGCTTTGAAAATATTCGATTGCTCTTTACAAAAAACGCTGAGTTTTGTTAGCTGATCGTTCATTTCCTGGAGCAGATAAACGATTTGGAATTAATTGAATTGACTTGAGGTGGTTAAAATGCCTGCGTTGTTGTTGTTTTGATATCTTTGTTGCTCATAAAAACTGCTACTAGCCTACAATTTTATAATTTTATATATTCAGCGCGTTTTACTGCTTAAAGTGACTAATTCAAAGCAGGGGTGGGCGTGTTTTACTGTTGCTAATGGTTGATTTTGTAGTATTTACATATGTCAGGTATGTGTGTGTGTGATTTATAACTAATTAGATTTCACATTGTCTGATCAATATAAAAATAATTGACTCTTGAAATTCGAGCGGAGATATTGCTGTTAAATATTGGGTCCTTAACTAAGTAATTTCATTATTTAAATGCAATTTAAACCCGATTTTTTTTTTATTGCGTAACGTGAATAGTCACATTTCTATCCTTTTAATAGTAAAAAAAGTAAAATATGCCGAAAATGATGTTTTTTTACCATCTTCGATAAAGTACCGAATAAAAACAGTTCTAAAAAATTTAGGATAATTTTTTACAAACAAGTCCTACTATATGAGCTCTTCAAATATATAATTCTAGAGCGGTTATGCCCGCCTTGGTTGAGAAAAAATTTAATCAGATCAGCTATTGTCATCAAACGAAATTACTTAGTGAATGATGGAATATGTGAAATATACTTTCAAGAATACGTCCTTAAGAGAATTTGACTTGATTATGATTATTTCCGGAGATTTAGCTATTTTAGTGTCGATTTACAATTGACGTCATTTCACTTAAAACCTTAAACGCATTTTCATTTGCCGAAGCTATATTTTTCAAAAGCAATACTTAAGCGAGTTCGTTGAACTAATGAGGCTCCTCTAATTATACCTCTTTCGTAATAACTATGATTTATAACAGATTAAAACTTTTTACTAAAAATAAAATACTATTTTATAAACAAGGGTAAACATTAACTAAGACTATAATACCCTTCACAGGTGCATTTTTTGTAGAGTAAAAGCTTTGATCTTGATTTTGATCGATCGGTTTGAATATCAGCAATATGTTATAGCGATCTGATCTGAATAATTCGTTCGAAAGTTGTGGCGCTGCTTTGATCTATAATCTATGCCAAATTTCCTAAAGGAAACATAAAAAAGTTTTCCATACGGGGACTGGAGTTTGATCGATCGATCGGTTCCGATAATTGGCGACTCTTTTCTCTTTTTTAGGGTCTCTGACGTTTTCCTCTGGGTATAAAAGGAACTATTATTTGTTAGGACGTTCATAGTTTTTATTATATACAGATATTAATAGTTCTGTTCACCCAACGGTTGCTTGTATCACCTGAAACTAATCGAGATAATGAACAGATAAAGATGAAGCTAACTCAACCAAAGTTGCTGAGAAGAAGTGCTTTTAGCACTTTTTTATACTATAAGGAAATGGGTAAAATCAAATTCCACGCTCTCTCCCCGTATAATGGTTATGTTGAAAACTGTTAAAAGCGCTAGAACTAAATAAATGAGCAACAAGCATTAAATTTCAGAACCAAGATGGTAGGGAAAAGCTTTATAGGAGCAGGCAAACAAATTGGACAACGGGCCTGGCCCCGACCACCTTTTGATGAAATACTATATCTCAGGAACTACTTTACCAATTTCAGCCAAATTCGGTGTGTTATCCAAACATTTCTATCACAGACTGTGAAAATGGGCGGTACAACCAGATCTACTTCTTATACAACAATTTCTTCATTCGATTCTTTCACTTTTCAGTATACAAATCTAACATCAATTAAGTTATCAGAATCAGACATCGCTTAAGTAATGCTATCAACGTATTTCTTACTCCCAAAAATTGTCGAAGTCGGACTACATATATCTTTTCAAGGACCAAATATGTGGACCCCAGTGTATATGGCTGATCTTTTACCGAACATATCGGTCAATCTGTGAATTCTAGTATTGAAATTCGAGGAGAATATTTTTAGGATAACAACGTGCCCTTGTGCGAAAACTGATAACATCGGGTCAATACTTCCCTTAGCCCCCATATACCTAATGTGTTGTTTTATGAATATTTTCGAACTTCCGGTAGACTTTATACCGCATCTATCAGTCTACGACTTAAATATACATAAGTTAATAAAATAGCAAATTTGAATTTAATCCATTCACGATTTCGTCAAACCATGATTGTTGAATTCTTTCGCAACATTTTTTAATATCAAGTTTTGCCAGCACCTCTGATCTTTTCAAATTGTGAGAGTACCCGGTTAAGCCCGAGCCTTGCCCTTCCTCACTTGTTGTCCATGTATTTATAGGCGAACTTTTGTATAGAGTATTAGGGTGAAAAATATTTTAATATGAGTACCAGACGGAATATATTTTAGAAGCATTTAATTAAGACAATTTTTTTTAAATAAAGTTTCACCCAATTAAAAAATGGGACTGAATTTATTACAATAAGTGGTCCAAAAGCGTTTGAGAAAATCTAATGGAAGCTATGGGAGAAATATTGTCGCAAGGCATAGCGATGAATGTAGAAGAGAACAAAATGTATAGCAAATATAAATTATGCCTGCTAGTATTAGGTATTACACTACATACATGAAGTTAATATTATATAATAAAAATAAAACAATTTTTTTAAATAGATTAAACGAAAACATGTAGGCTCGGGGTTAAATGATGCTAAATAAAGATGCGTTGTAATAATATTTTCTATTGAAAAGTTTACTGAAATTGTTATAATCTTCTCTTTAATTTTTGAGGAGAGACTAAATTATGTATCGTTAGACGCACTTCAATATTTCTTAGAGCCATTGATTTGCAATTAATTTTTTACAAATTTAGCAATGCATTAAGGGCAGGGTGTGAAACCCGCTTCCAATCAGAATATGTTGCTTAGATAAGTGGCTCGTTAATTTATTATGAGAGTATATAATAAAGTTTCTAATTTAAATATCCCCTCTAACGAATGTAAATGCATATTAGCTTGTGTTTTTTGGACGATCCCTAGCTAAATGTCTTTAATTCAAAAAAAAGTAAAAAGTTCTTCAAGCCAGTTTCACAACGGTACATATAAAGTTCTTCATTCAAACTCAAATCATGTCACTGAAATTTTATTTATTCTAAATGAAATAACACAAGATATCCTTCAACTTCTTGCCACTATCGCTTCTGCAAAGTTCATCTCACACAACTTTGTACATATGGTATGTATGTATATAAGCATGTAAGCTCAAAGTGGTCATTTTAACATTGTTGTGGGCTGCTAAGCAATGGTGCTACCATTGACAACTACTACTTCTTCTATTTTTTGGAACAACTAAGTCACGGCTATTACAGCTATAGCGGTTTAATTCTTGCACACATTCACACAATGTATATAAATAACTTCGCTAGGCAAAATAAACCGCGATTACCATAGAAACTGTAGCACATCAAATACAAATTGTTATTGACGATGGAGGCATCTTTGTTGCTATTGAACTAAATTCTTTGGAAGTTGCAACAATTGAACTTTAAGTTAGCAATGCACACATAGACATATCAGATTCATATCGAAATCTAACAAAAATGAAGCAGCACACATCACGGATTAAATTCACTTCTTTTCTGTACACGGTGAAGAATTTTATTGAAAAGGTAATGCTAAAAATCTAAAGTTTCCAATCTGAGTAGAAAACTTAGTTACACAGATTTGTAACAATTTAAATCATAATCACCTCAGAATAATCGTCCACACTCTGATTACATAAGATCGATCTCTTCTTTTATAAAAGCTTAATGAAGTGGGAACCTGGTGATAAACGTTACCTAGTACTGTCAGGATTGGTGTAACATACAATAGATATATCTCCTTACAAACGAAAATTACCGTGCGTTTTGTCCCACTGTGGTCCGAATAACATCACGATTCGGCAGATGTTTACAAAACGAATGTGAACGTGAACATGAACGTGTGCAATAATTCGTTCCACATGAGTTAATTTGCAAAAATTATGCAACAACTGATTCTTATTTGCGACTAATACATATAATTTTGTATAGCTGTAACATAATATAAAAGCAAAATAAAATAAACTTCAATAAATGGACTCGGCCGTCCTGATGATTCTAGCCGTCTGTCAGCAATAACAGGTCGAATATTCTCTTACAAGGCATTAATCGCGTAGACAAGCGACTTCACACAACTTTACAAAAATGATTCCAGCGGTGCTAAGTCGCACGTTCTTGGAGACCACGCCACAGGTCCACGACGCAAAATAATGTTTATGACCATAAAACATGTCCACATAAACATCCTCCGAATCAAACACGAGAAAGCTCCATACTCCAAACGATGCAGTGAATTTTTGAGGATGTAACGCATCTCAATAATGGCTTATGGGTTATTATCATATTATAATCGAAAGCTTGAATCGAACTCACCGCTTAAAAATTTTTTCTTGTGAAAATCAAGATCGGTGGCCATCTTGTTTCGGACTTGAATTTACACGATTTGGAAACTTTGTTCGAGTAAGTATATTTATTATGAAATGGCATACCAAACTCAGTATAAATATAGTAACAGTTATTAAAAAGACCAACCTCGAAAAATTATTAACTAATTGATTTAAACACGCGCGTTATTAAAATTTTGAACTTTTGTAGAAATCGTACGCTATTTATATCTAAAAAGTGTTGTATTATCTTACATATTCGAAAATAATCTTGAATTTTGATGTTTTTCACATAATCATGGCTAATTTACATGTTCTAGGGCATTTCTCTCAGATTCAGAGACGAAAGTTTTTTCTGCACCAAAGCTTGTTCAATAATGAATGTGGCATTTTCCATGACACAGCAAAAAGTCAATTAAAAACGCATCCCTTACAATTAAACCACATGTTAAGAAAGACGATTCGTTGTACAGGTCGTGTTCCGTACTCGTGTGTCGCAAACTTGCTATGAATATAGCGAATATTTTACTGATCAAGTGCTGTAGATCACTAATTTCCACTTATCTCATTCTCTTACTGATTGTTTTGCTTAGATTTTCAACAATTTCAAACAGAACAAATGAACAGAAGTCAAATATTGTCGCATACTTACTTCTCACCAAAAATTACGCAAGTGAGAACTTCCGTTGCGCATTTGGGACATTCTCAAACGACAACTATGCACAAACCATCCGCTTTTTATTGTAGAAAACGCCAAATGCTAGTACAGCTGTAAAGCAAGATAACTTGCTAACAAGTTTGCAAAGGTAGTAATAACAAAAGAATAAAAAACGTAGCGTGAACACTAAATGAGTCGAGATAAGAAGTGCAAAAAAACCGATAGCGAATTGCCACTGCTGCCGGCATTACTGCCGCTAGTGCTACAAATGAAGGTCGCTTGTAACAGTTACATATTCAAAATAGAAAAAAACAACATGCCAGCGGCGCTGCAAATTATGTTGCAAGTTCTTTAACAAAGTGTTTTAACTTAATCACAAACAAGTTTAGCTACCCTGCTAGTAACTAAACTTATTCAGACCTTTATTCATGGCTAAATAACGCATTTGATGAAAACAATCATCATACATTTTCAAAGTCTAAAAAGAGCTTTTAGTACATTGATCTAAATAAAAACAAATAATAGCCGATTTAATGAATGCCACTAAAATATCTCATACTAATAAAATATCTTACCTATCAACCGATATACCATATTATAGACCCAGATGTAATGGCTTACTTTTTGACCGAAAGCGAGCATTTCACTAAGTAAAGCAGACCCAGTCGACGGGAAAAATAAATTTAATATGTTATAAAAATAATTAATTGAAGATATACATTAATTAAAAAAAAACAAGAGCATTTACAATAGTTTCATGAAGAAATTCGTGATCGGGGCATTTGAAAACATCAAAATTTGCTTACATATCGAGAGCAACAAATAATAATAATTGTGATAATAATAATAATAGTATTAATATTATATAATATTATTATAATATATATTAATAATATTATTATATATATTATTAATAATATTAATATAACAATAAATATCGCTACAAAATTTCGTCAAGATATATTATACTTTACAGAATAAAATGAAAAAAAAAAATACAGATCATGACATGTTAAAAATTGCCGAAGCGACACAATCGTATCATCCCTATTGGAAAACCAATAAAAATGAATGCAGATAATTAACGAAGGACTAGTCAACATTTTGATTTTTGACAAAAATTGGGCTTCCTAAAGAAAATGTCGTTTTTTGTGAAAAAATTAATAATTCAGAAATCGAATGTCTCTAGAAATCGAAATTATTGTGAAAAATATTATTTCGATCATTAGAAATATATCTGAGAGGATAGAGTGAAAATTAAAAAAAAAATTAACGATTCGATCAGACCTGCCATTTCTAAGAATTTTTCCTCATCGACTTTGTTTCGAGAAAAACGCGTTTAAAATGTTTAGAACCGAGAACACTAAGTTAAGAAATTCTTATTAATACGCTCATATCTCCGAAACTATTTGCCGGATCAGCTTCAACTTTTCAGGAAATGTTTTCAAATATACGTGCGTCGGTACATATGCAAAAATTTTTTTGAAATTTGCGAATGTATATAACAGTATTGAGTCAAGCTCATGTAAACCCCTATCTATTAAGTTATTTAGTTTTTTATTTTCTTGGAACTTCTATTTGTTGGTGAAAGATAGATATGTATATTAAATTGCGAACAAGGTTATAATTTATTTAATTCACATTGATCACATATTTGGAACTTTAAGTGATCATTATTGTTTACGATCGATTGCTACTAACTTGTCTTAATATCAGCATAACAATATACATATGTATATACGTATACAAATATTTTTGCATATTTGTTCTTAGAAGAACTTTATACACAAATAAATCTGCAGCATTTACTTGCATACACTTGTTTAAATTGTAATGAATAAACATTCAAGTGTAACATATAATTGGCACAATGCAATCGGCTGTCGACTCTTCGCTGTCGGCAGTGGAAGTGCCTCAGAGGCACTGCTACAAACTAAGAAGATCTCCAGCTGCCGGCAAAGAATGCAAACTGTAACGCTTCGAGCAGCCAAGTACCACAACCGTCCGTAAGTATGTATGTGTGTGTGCGTGGTAAAATAAGTTTAATGCACATTTTAATCTGTGATTTCGCTTGGATTTTCGTCTTCTTGCGGCAACAGATGCAAAGTGTCTTTGTAATATCTTTTGGAGAACATCAAAAGATGGGGATGTGCAAATGCATGAGCTCACGAATGAATAAATGAATGAACGCGTGAACGTCGCCGCTGATAGAACGTATTCTGCAGCCATTTTGGATGAAACAGACGAAGATAGCTTATGGCTAAATGACTACGCTTATACATTCAAGTATACATCTATACTCTTACAAGTATGGATCTCAATACTGATTGCAACAAACACAGCAACTGCGTTAGAAGTTCGTCCAGAGGGGAAATGGTAATTGGTGTCTTCAAAAAGTAAACAAGTGTGTTAGTATGTATGTGTGTTGGCAATGTAACAGCTGCCGCATCCACGGCAGCTACAAAGTGCCAACAACAGCGGTAATTGTTGGGGGCCAATTATTGTTGCACTAACAGTTTGGTATTCAGCTTTTGTTGTTTTTGTTCTCACTATTGCATATTTGCTATTGTTGTTAACGCAATGTCTGAGGTTGGTGCAAAAAGACTGAACTAACGTCTTCATTTACAACAAAGATTCACTTTTCTGGTATTAAAAGGTAAAATATAAAAGAGTGTGAACTGCAAGTCGGTGGCATCAGTTGGTGTTTTCATTCAAATTGCAACGCAACACGAAACGAAAAAATAAAATAAAAACTCAAATCGAACACGAAAATCTCTATTAACGCACACAGCTAGCGGTTCTTTGCTATCCCAAATTAAGGACACTTACCGGACTCAGAGGGCACATTGATAGGAATAAGCCCCAGTAAAAATGTTTAAGCTGGTAAGTAGAGTCTTAAGGAAAGTAGAAATACGTGAAGGAAAAAACAAAGTGCAATTAATTAAATTATTTTTTGCTGAACAAAGATAACTCTCCGTTAGTTATGGAACCCCCATGGAACTGCTACCCTGACAAAAAAGTAAAAACGATTTTGGAAAAGTGCTCCGGTTTTTCTATTCAAAATGTATTAAATATATCAGCAGAATAATGGCATAAATAAGAATCTCGAAAAGTGCCTAAGTACTCACGTTTCCAACTGTAATCTTAATTTAAAGTGAAATATATAAATGATTTATATTGAATGATAATCGAAAATCACTCAATATGAAGTGAGAAATTTCTTCATGCTCTATGCACTGTAACCGTTAAATATCTTTAAGGATTGTAAGCATCGGGAAACTGAGATTATATGGGTTGTGGTTGGCACTTAATTTTACCAATAGTGTTTCTAGAGCTTGAACTAGATTTGAAGTTCTAATTCAAAATACGCTTGCACTGCATTTAGCAATAATTTAATGGAATTCGGTATATTCCTGACTAAAGAACAACGATAAAACATTTAAAAATAACAGTAAAGAGTCTCGTTTTTTTTATTCATTGAAACAGCATCTAATGCTTTTTAGTTAGTCGTTAGAAGTTATTGCATCTCAGCAATAAAGAATACAAATTTTTGTTATCCTTTCTCTCCTTTACGTTTCAGCACACTGTCTGTATATACGTGAACTAGTCCTCATGTTTGAGATATCTCCCTGAAATATTGCACACTGTCTGTATATACGTGAACTAGTCCTCATGTTTGAGATATCTCCCTGAAATATTGCACACGTTCTCTTCTCTTCAAGAAGCTGTTCATTTTTCGGAACCGCCGATTGAAAGCAAGTTCTTGTATGAAGATCTTTTTGTTTAACAAGATATCTTCATGAAATTGTGATGGATTATTGTCCAACGAACATCTGAAAAAAGTGTTCAGGTCGGATCACTATATCATACAACACTGCCATACAAACTAAACTAATGGAAACTTTTTTATTTGTGAATGGTGTACTAGCTTCAGTGCAACCGAAGTTCGCGTTTTTTTTTTGTTTTTGTTGTGTACTATCATCGGAAGGTATCAGCGCAAATTTCAAACTTAAAACTGGAACTTGTTGAAGAAATAGAATAATTAATAAGTTTATTTCATGACAATATATTTTCTCTCTATTTAGTCCTTTTCTTTATGAAAGGAAGGGAAAATAACTAGATGATGATAACACGAAACTATATTGCCGGTCGGGATAGCGTGAGCGTTGAGCGCAAACCAATTATTAAACCATGGCAACCAATTGCGAGAGTGTATGAGCAATATGCTTCTAAATCATCATCTTCACCGAAAACCACCTCGCTGTAGGGTCATGATTTTGTTCATATTGACACTATCCTTTGAAGTAATCCAGTGGATATATAGACCGATCACAAGGATAGGAAATTGAAAAATCTCAGGGCTGGCACTCAATTCACCGTCCTAATTAACCCGTGATACCATTACGGAAGGTATCTTACCATGAAAATGAAGCCTGTCATGCTGGTTTACGTCTAAGAATAAATAATTAAAACCAAGGGGGTCGATTTAGACAATTCTTGGTCACAAGGTGCATTCTTTAAACGCATTATTCGCGCTCCCCGATACAATCATTGTTGCTTGATTTGCATAGTGTAAAGTGAAAGATTAAGATGGAATTTAAAATGGTGTTATATGGAAAATAGACGTGGTTATAATCCGATTTCGCCCATTTTTGTACTATAACAAAGAAATATGAGAAGAATGTTATGTGCTGAATTTGGTTGAATTCGGTTAAGCAGATCCCAAGATATGGATTTTCACCTAAAAGTGGGCGGGCCCACGCCCACAGTATTATTTTGAACGCGGTTCCAATAAAGTCATCTCATACCATCCCAGAAATATAATTTAATGTCTCAAGCGTGTATAGTGCTTGATTTATCAAGCTTTAGTAGTTTTTAACAGTACCACAGGCGGGGTTGTCACCCGATTTCACCCATTTTCACACAGTCGATAGAGATGCTAAAAACATTTGTTCGCAGTGAATTTAGTTATTATAACTTTAGCGGTTTAGGAGATATGCACATTAAACCTATTGGGAGCACGCCCACTTTTTAAAATAAATTTTAACTTTAGATGCCTCTCCATAATGTGATCCTGTGTACCAAATAAATAAGCTCTAATCTTATTGTGGAGCTTAGTTATGGCAATTTATTTGTTTTTCTTTAATGGCCTTTTTTGGGCGTGGCAGCGGTCTGATTACGCCCACCTGCAAAGCCAACCGTTTTACGATACCAAGAAACATGTGTACCAAGTTTCATAAAGATATCTCAATTTTTACTCAAGTTACAACTTGCACGGACGGACGGACGGACGGACGGACAGACAGTCACACGGATTTCAACTCGTCTCTTCATCCTGATCATTTATATATATATACAACCCTTTATATAACTGGATTCGGTTTAGGTGATACAAAAAACCATTAGGTGAACAAAACTATTATACTCTGTAGCAACATGTTGCGAAAGAAATCAACACTCATTATTCGACAAATTCGTGAATTTGGTATTTTATTAAGTTTTTTATAAGTGATAGACTCAATTAGTTTAATATTTGTGATATATTTTAATATATATAGATTATTATAGGATATATTTAATATATTGAGTTGATATGTAAACCGGCAACCAGAAGATCGCAATTGATGATGTTAGGGATATGAGATTAAGACCTAGGTCTAGACCAGCTCCAATCATGTTCGGCGCTAAACCAGTAAGGTTTGTTATTGGAGGAGGTTTGAGGAAATTATTATAAGTAGTACAATAAAATTTTACATATTTTCGACATTGAACTAAAGTATATCCAATATTAAACCTTCAGTTAATTTTCCGAGGATATCTTACATATTGACCAATATATAAGGTATAGGGCCAACCGGAAGTATGAAAAACTTTTATTAGGTATGTATATATACAATATAAAAGAAGTAAAGTTAACCGGCAGAGAAATATTGACCCGATTCAACCCATTTTTGACATACAGATATACTATTATCAGAAAAGGATTACCTCCTAATTTCATTAATATATTTCACACATTGACCGATATTTTTTTTGAAAAGTCAACCATGGGCTCTGGTCCACATTTCCGGTATATTGGAGCTTGAATAGTTATGATTCAATTTTGACAGTTTTTAGTTTTGAGATGGCATACCTAAAAGGCACCATTCGTGCAAAGTTTTATCCCGATATATTAGTTGGTGCCTGATTTGTACACTGTAAAGAGAAAAAATCAGATGTAATTTAAAGTTGCATTACGTGAAAAGTAGGCGTGATTGTGGTCCGATTTCGCGCCGTAACAAAAGAATGTTAATATAATATTACACACCAAATTTGGTCGATGTCGGTTGAGTAGGTTCTGAGATACATGTTTTCAAAAAAATGTAGGTGGTACCACAATATAAGCAAAACTATTATAATCTTTAGCAACATGTTGCAAGAGTATACAAAATTTTGAATGTAGGTTTAATACTTATAACTCACCTTAGTGACATCTTACTTTCACTTTACTCTCGCTTTATTCTCATTATAGTCTATTATTCTCTCCATGCTCGTCGCCTTGGCCAACGCACGTCCTGGCTACCTGCATGGCCATTACCCACACATTGACTACCCATTGTTACATCACCATCACGAGCCGTTGCATTTGACTAAACTGGTGCACATACCGGCGGCCATTTCACATCAGAGCTCAACAGTTATACACAGCGCGCCTATCATTAAGCCAGTTGTGGTGCCGGTACTGAAGACTGTCGTGCATCCGATTATCAAAACATATCATCCAGCGCCCATAATCAAGGCTTATCATCCGTACGCTTTGGATCCGTACCACCATCACTACGATCATCACGACTTTCATCCTTTCCACTAAGCCGAGTAGGCACTTATGACAACCGATGTAGCTTCTATAAAAAGTGATGATGATGACTGAGCGAACGACGAAAATATGTCTAAAACTTGCTAAAAATCGCGCACAATTACTCATATCATGCTTGGATAGGCTAGTAAATTTCTAATAATCATTAACAAAATTGTATAAGAGCCATTATTCCTCTATTTTATATATTATATTTAATATGTGTCTATTTTATCTTATAATCATTAATCTCTAATTCTAACATTTTTGATGATTTCTACCACATTTTATGAAATAACAATTTCCTGTACAAAGAGCACAAACTCGTGAGAAGTGAAGAAGATGTTGTTCGTTATAAATAAATAGCTTGATTGTTTATTAAAACAACAAAACAATTACTTTGATTTCATTGATAACCTTTCAATACTTAAAAACTAAAGTTAAGACTCTGAAAATACAATATAATTTTCTTGATAGTTTTATGTCTTTTCTATCTTTGCTTAATTTTCCAATCAATTATGAAGAATCTATCGCCACTATGCATCGTAACGTGCGACCTCATTTTGCTCGAATTCTCTGTGCAACTGTGACAACATAGCTCGGCATAACTGATTGCGTTATTCAGGCGTTGCATGTCCAGTTTGTAGCCCCAAGGCACACAAATGCTGAAAATAGATGCTGATATTATTTTACACAGTAATCTATTTTGATTTTGTAAGTACAGTATTTGTACATAAAATTAAGGTCAATGCAAAAATAAAAGTCAAACAAATGTTTTAAAATATTGATGCAATTTCAACACATGCAAGTACAAGTGGTGACGTCTGAATTCGTTATTATTATAAATTGAAGTCATTATAGAAGATTAATCGTATATGCCTGGATCAATATCACTTAGGTTGTGTACCGATTCAATTTATGCTAATTGAAGCCTTCTTACTTTATTTTATTGAGATAAACACTTTTTGACGTGTCAGAAAGGTATTAAGCCAACCAGAGTGGTTGTTATTATTGTATTGATCAGATTCATACAAAGATTTTGTCCAAGAAAGCAATTGTATTTAATTTCAAATATAGGATTTCTCATATACCGGCTGTAAAATATCAACCGAACGACAATTTTTATATTGGTTATTTATTGTATTGGATAGAAATAGGAAATATAAAAGAAAATAGAAGCCAAATTGATTCGATTTTTGTCGCAGCGAATTTGTTCTTAAGTTACTTGTAGTAGGTTCACAGTAGGTTCGGATAGCGTATATTAAGTTTGCTATACGAGTATATATATGTATATATGGTCAGCATATCGAGCTGAGTCGATTTAGCCATATCTAAATATATGCGAACTAGTTTTTAAGATATCTGAAATTTTGCACCCATCGTTTCTCACCAAAAAGCTACTCATTTGTTGGAGCGGCTGATATCAAAAAACTATAGCATATAGCTGCCATACAACTTGAGCGATCGGAATCAAGTGCTTGTGTGGTAAACTTTTCATTTGTCGATATATCGTAAATTTGGCATGGATCCAAGGCAATTATGCAATATCTGAAGAAATTGTTCAGATCGGATCACTCTATCGCTGCATTACAAGCTGATCGATCAAAGTCAAGTTCTTGTAAGGAATCTTTTGTGAATATGAACGTATTATAGCAACTGTGAAGCCGAAGTTAAAGTTTTTTTTTATTTTCTCTTCGCACAGTTAATTTAAAAATTTTCTTCTTAAATACCACCGGTCATAATTCAGTGGTTAGGTACTGTATAGTGAATGCAACAATGCCAGTTTGATTGTCACTTTATAAATGTCACATGTTCGTGCACTAGTCGTATTTTGCATATTTTCTTGCAACATTTTCTTCACATAATCAGGTTCAATTGCTAAATGCAACCATGCATACAAATGTTTGTATGTCACCCTAGTTCGTTACATATCCAACCGAGCTTAGACACATAAAGTAAGTATGCTCATAAATAGACTATGGAATGCACATGAAAACGGGAACTGGTATTCAGAACTATAATTATCAGTGAATATCATGCTATAATTAATTGGATCAAATGCAGTAAGAATTTTGTACTAATCCTTTTTTCTGAAGAAGGCAACTCTTCTCAGTAACTAGTAATAGAAAAAAATTTACGGGCTTTTCTTAAAACAGCGGTTCACATAAAACGCTATAATTTAACCTTTATTTATCTTGTGAAGGCAACTTTACAACAGCCACTAATTATAATACATTTGTTCTCTATTCACCATAAGTTAAAAACTGGTGAAAAGGAAAAATAACTGAAATAACATTGATTATAATAATCATAAAGTGGATAAGTGAGTAAGTCCGTCAATACTTTATATGCGTGTGGTGCTAAAACTGCCACCTATAAACCTGAAAGCTACGCCGAAGGATCGGCGGGGCGACTACTACCTGCAGGAAAATTTAAACATAGAGCGTTCGGGCATTGCTCGGTGGGTGATGGCGGTTTGGAAAGCATCAACTACATGAGCTCACTTTTCAATAGGGAAAAGAGGTTCAGAGTAAATATAGAACATATAGAACACATTAAACATGTATACGGATGGCTCGAAAATGAAAGGACGGAATTGGTGCGAGGTTATACTGTCCAGAGTGAACGACATTGCCAGGAGTGGTGTGCGGCTGTTTATACAACGATCTGGACAGGAGCATGACAAGGGAAATCAAAACACGATGGAACAATCTATCTGGGTACAAAACTGTAAAAGTCATTTGTAAAACGTTAGATTGAAATTTGTTAAAGATATCGTGAGATAAGCTACCGGGTCTGTTGGAGTTCGCATCAAGCACAGGCATCCTAAAGGATAACTACTCCTCATGGACTTCGTAACGGAATTCCATCTGACATCGCAAAGGACCAAAACTAGTCTATGCGTGGCTTATTAGTCTACCAGACTAATCTAACCTAACCTAACCCTAGCGTTGCCTTAGACAAAAATCAACGGTAAAAATTTGACTCCTTAGAAGAACTTGCTTTTCATAGTTCAGTTTGTATAGCAGCTATAGTGGTTCGATCTCTTTCAAATCTATATTCAAAAACTGAGAGAATAGTTCGCGTATATACAGATGGACAGAGGGGCATGTCTAAATCAACTCAGTTCGTCACGCTGATTATATATACATATATATTTTATAGGGTCTCCTTCTGTGTGTTACATTTACCAAGACCAATGTTTGAGAGTGGAAAAACTCTTCGTCAAACTATTTGGAAGTTTCACTAACTTATTGTCATTTTAACCCTGCAGCTGAATTATTTTCTATCGACAATCACAAATTTGTCGTAACGGGGTACCTATAAAAATCCTCAAATCCTTATAAAATATGGATATTATTTCAATGAAGCTGACAAACAACCAGTCTGAGTCTGGGTTTGCTAATAAGAAACGACAAAGCTGTGTTCGATCTACCCGGCTTGAATATCCACTAAGCCGTTGCTAACAAGACACATTATAATTTATGTTTATATAGAAATGACAAAAAGTATTCGCAATAACTACAATAAATTGCATAAGAAATTAGAAAAATATATATTGACCAATGAACAGACATACAGTGTCGGACAAAACTAAAGCACGAAATTTTTATTTCATTTTACACTTAAATATGACTTAAAGATTAACAATATACATAAAATACATGCTACAAAACTAAAGCATATTACATACAGTTAAAAAGAAAAGTATTTGTTGTTAATACTTAATTGGAAATAAACCAATCCTTTACACATTTGGCCGTGTGCTTCGGATCGTTATTGTGTTGGTAGTTCTATTTTAATAGCATTTCCTCGTCAGCATGAAGAAGCATAACGTTTCGAAGAAGGTTTTTGAACATAAAACGATCCATGATGCCATTAATTTGATGGATCGGACCTACTCCATGATGAGAAACATCCCCAGACCATTACGTTATCTCTCCCATGTTTCACAGTACCTTGTGAACAACGCGGATTCAAACGTTGACCTTTTGGTTTTCGTACCAGCTTTAATCCATCATCATGTACCAAAAAAGTACACTCCTCCATTTTGTAATACTCCAGTTAGCATGAGCCTTTGCAAATTCAAGCCGTATTTCGCTCTGGATTGATATAGCTGATATAAAGTGATCTCTTTTTGTGGAGCGCATTATGGTCATATCCTCACGGCTAGTAGTTTTTGGTCTGCCACCTCCATGAATTGTGGCTAAGGAGCCCGAAAAACGAAAACGACTTATAATTTTTGAGATTATCCTGTGATTAAATGTAAACTTTTATCAAAATATTAATTACTGATTCACCGTTACATTTTGTTTTTAAGTAAATGTGTGCAAGGTGAACTTCGTGCCTTAGGTTTGTCCGACACTGTATATGATATATAAGTATAGCTTGCTAATCATACAAATTACCATAATGACCTCATAGCGTTCTAAATTATCTTTTACAAGTTATTGATACATTTATTATCTTTTTATAGTTCCATATGTTATATATGTTGATCTTTTTGACCCTTCTTCATGCAAATTCTTAGACACCAGGAAACATGTGTAGGACACTTCTTTGAGAAAAGTTTGATTTTATATTCATGCAACATGTTGCAACTGAATATAATAATATTGTACACAAAACGGTTGTTTGTAACACCTAAAACTATTAAAGATATGGAGTTATAACAAAGTTATATCTCCCCGTCCATCCGTCTGCTCATGCAAGCTTTAACTGGAATAAAAATAAAGTTATATTCATAAAATCTGGTACAAATGTTCCTTATCACACTGAAGAAGTTGGTCGCAGACGGGCGGAATCCGAACACTACCACTTCTCACATAACAAACTTTTTAATTCTATACGATTCTTTCACTTTACAGTATACCTGCAAATCAAGCACTAATGAATTTATCGTAATAACACTGTGAAAAAGTTTCTTTTCACGATAATAATGTGTCGTGATGCCACGAACTTAATAAAGCTGGCCCAATACTTTCTCTAGCCCCCTTATCACTAATATAAAAATTTAAAACAAACTTCCGGACGGACTTATACCATATATACCATATATACGATATCGACCAATTTGCGCTTGGTGAAACATGTCCTTAAGCTTTAATAATTTAACCTAAATATTAATGTAATTATTCCGGAGAGTTCACTATACCCAACTTTTAAATGAAACTAAGTGAGTAATATTATGGATCATATACTTGTATGTATATATAATGGTAGCCTTTGGTTCGCCAATCGTTACTCTGCAGCGAATCGAAAAAACTATACCAGATGCTAAACAAACGGGCAGTACTTGTCTTCTGCCAAATGCGCAATAGTATTATGATTCTCTCTTGGTGGAAACTATAATTGATTTTAAGACATATGTTTTAAAATACAAGGCAAAAAAAGAAATTTGTATTTTCATTTGTCATTTACACCATGCACAATAATAAAATTTATCTAAAATATGCAAAAGCAATACTTGCTAGCATTGAAGAGAGCGGCTATACCACTTTATTAAGGTATTCGCATATTCTCTTGTACGAATTCGACTCGATTACTTATTTGTTCCTTTTTTTTGTAAATTTTTTAACAAGAGAGCAGAAGCGAGCGATTAAAAAAATTAATAAAATACCATATATGATTGATCCTATGACAGTTTCGACAAGTAATGAATTTTGAACACATTTTCAACTTTTTGTTTTAATTTAATATACTAGAAGACCCCAGCCACGCGTTACTGTGGCTAAGGTAAAATTAAATTATATTGAGTAAGCTGTTTAGTTTAGTAAAATGTTATTGTTAAAATTAATATCGGCTTTTTTTGCTGTCTATATAGCTCAATTACCGAGCCAGTTATGATTTAGGTAATTATTTTTTCCGTCAGGGAAAATACGGCCAATCAATTAATTTATATATATAGATAGTGAAGGAATAATAATAATAATAAACCCAACGATTACCCTCCTCCCGCCCAACCGACGCGAGGGGCGCAATCCGCATACGTGCGGAATTAGCCGAGTCAGAAAAGGCAAGAGAGTTTTTTAAGTGTTGAGATCTAAAACTGCTCAGCTACAGAAACAAAAATTTCAACAGCTAAGATCTAAAGTTACAATATAATAAATTGTTATATTTTCATTTATTAAGAGAAAACAATAAAGTCTTTTTAATTTTGAAAAGTGAGTCAGATAAGTCAAATATGCTGGAATGAGAATTAAAATCATGACATATACGGCGGAATGGCTCGTTTAGTTCAAAATTTGATCTACAGGATTTTAGCAGTAAAGGTCTAAACTGCCTCGAAAGGCGAACCGGGATATTAAATTTAATTTCAGACAGGAGAAAAGAACTGCAAACAGTTCCATTCAAAAGTTTCACTAAGAATATTATGCCAAGCATTTCCCTACGACTAGAAAGTGTAGGTAGATTAATAAGTTTTAAACGACTAGTGTATGGAGGTAGACTTACCCTAGCATCCCATCGGAATTGCGCTAAGGCGAAAAGTAAAAACTGTTTTTGAACCGACTCTAACTTGTCAGAATGGATTTGGTAGCTAGGGTTCCATACCACAGAGCCATATTCCAATATAGGTCTAACCAAAGTTGTATAAAGTGTTTTAGTAATATACGGATCTCTAAATTCTTTAGACCAACGTTTAACAAAACTGAGGACAGCTTTTGCTTTCAAGACCATGGTATCAATATGAAGACTGAAATTAAGCTTAGGGTCAATATTAACTCCCAAATCAACATAGTTTAAAACTTGCTCCAGAATATGAGCAATATTAACCGATTTCTTAAAGTTGCTATAGAAAACACTTCCGTCTTCAAAATAGGTTTTATCGTTAAAATTAATAATAAAGATAAAAACGGCTTTACCCTTTTTTCTTACTAATCCGATGATGAAATTTAAATGATTGTTAAAACAGAAGTATAAGAAATTAATGCATGAATGCACTTTATCACGTAAAAGTAATACAGTTCTTTATTTAAATATTGTATTTATGAAACATGTTTACATAGTATTACTTCTTTTATCATTAATTGCAGCAATTAAAAATTTGAATGAGAAATATTTCTTTATACTGATAGTGCATTGCTTTCGATTTTCGACACCCACTGAAACACAAAAATTTAAATTTAGTACTGATTTGAAGTAATATATTTATAATATGTACTTATTGCATTTGCTGACTGCATGCAACTTTAGTATACTCATTTTCGAATAAATATATTCATAGAAGGATTTTAGTCGAGTTATATTTTATTGCTTAAAGTGTTTATAAAATTATGTGGTTTCCGAAAATATATTTCTTGCGTCTTTGAACACCTTAGAGTTACTCCAAACATTAAATTTATGATATGTTGCATTCTTGTTCAACAATTGATAGCTCAGTACTAAAGTCTATAACTGTACCTAATCGCTGTATTTGATCTTCAACGAGTTAACCACATTAACAGCTTAAATTAAGTGTTTACTGACATGCAGAAGTAAACCTTTCACTTTTCAGTTTACCTGCTGAGTTTTGTAGTCGATGGCGATTCATTTCAATCGTTTTGACAACTGTATAATTAAAGAATTCCCTTCCTGAGGAAGCCATAAATAATAATAAGAGATTTTGAATTGAATATATTACATATTTAAGATTTCCATAAATAATTTAAATTCAAATTTAAATTTCTGTAGGGTTTCTAAATCTGACCAAAATTATATCGTATGTAATGCCTGAAACTGAATGAATGGAGCCGCTCGAACAGTTTAAACACAAAGTTAAACAGTTCAAGAACGTTAATGATGTCAGGGATATGTCTAAGAATATTTGAGTTATTCAGAAATATACATAAATGGACTGTGCGAGTCTAAAATGGTATTAAAAGTAGAAAGTGTTTTTAATTAGATTGAGCGGACGTAATAAGCAAGAAAGAAGTTTTAGTCTAGTGGTTTCAAATTTTAAGTACAAGAAACAAAAAGAAGCATTTTATGAAAATTAGCTATTACGGGGATAAACTTTTGGAGAGGATTATGAATGTAACTCAATTTCTATTTCGAAGATTTAATTGTGTTACAATCAACCGATTCGTAAACTGCTTTATCATTCCCTTTCTAAAATAACTCAAGGATGAAAATTCGTTAATCATTTTCCGTTACTTTGTCGAACATGTCGCTATAGCGCTGATTTGGACACAAATTTTTGACTTGAGGTCGTCAGATAACGCCAAAAATTATGTCGGGGGAGTACAAAATGCTGTTCTTGTTAACCAATATACATATACACATATAGCCACATTAACAGCTTACATGTATAATATTATATATGTAATATGTATGTATATAAAATCGGACATTAGAACAATTTTAATTATGCTTAAATATTCATCCAAGAAAAATAGTGAAAGTGAGAGTTTATTTGGTTTTGTAATAAGCGTTAAAATAAATTATTAGCCTAAAAATATTAATTTAAAATTTTTCAGGAGTGACTTTTATTCAAATTTGTTTCTGTGTGACAACCTGTTTCTTCATAATCGCCCCAAGTTTTTAATGGAGTTTAAATCGGAACTATTTCGAGGCTACGCCAACTACTTGTTTTTTTTTCATTCATAAAATCGCGAACCTGCAAAAAAAAGAAAATTTAGAACATCACAGATCAAAATTAGTAATGAATGATATTGATGACGGGTAGTAAAACTGAAAAAAATATTTACTTACGATGTTGGTTCTGTAACATGGCGCAGAATCGTGCTGAAAGATGACGTCCTTTTGATGTTGATACAGTTCTGCAATGCAGGTTATCAAACTAAATTACGGGTCCCACTATTTCACGGACCAATTTTCATGCTGTTTCGCACATACACATCGCTGTTTCCTCAAACAAAATTGTCTCAAACAAAATTTTATTTACAGGACGTCGGCCGTTGAATCCTGCCACTCTGACCCTCTGGTGAACCGTTGGCGTATCTACTATCACTATTGCTGCATTAGTAATACACTTTTTAATGTCTGACGAAGATTTAAATTGATCCATTGGACAAGACAATCGTCCTGACTTAGGCGACCGACGACTAACAAACCGCTATAAACCCTTTCTTCTAGGCAAAAGAGCCCGTCTGCCGAAATTGTCTGATGAATGCTGCCAAAACCCTATAATGCTCGATATTTGTCTGGAGCTTTGATTCTGCTGCGATAAGGCTCTTTTTTCCCTGTAGTGACATCAGTCATTTGTCGTCGTTTTGCCATGTTTTTGTACGACTACTCTTTTAACAAACACAACTGATATTTTAAAGATGCATAAATTCTTTACAGCTCTATCTATACAAAAAAAGGAAATTGCATGCCAATCCAATTAGGAATTACCGACTTACTTAAACTTAAAGTAGGTCCAACTACCTGGCTGGTTTTTTATGCTTAGCACGGTATGTCAACTCGTTTCGATCTCAGATGCCCAGCAAATTATTGTTGCAGAAACGAAATAGCAGCATGGCATGATCAAATCCCTGTTCACACATTTTAAAGTAGACACAAGGAGCCAACGTCCATCGATAATATCAATTCATATAGAAAAATTATAGATTTGTCACAATATTCGGCAAAAAAAAAACACTATTTAGTTCCTTAAAAAAAGTGAGGAGAAGTGGCGTAATTGTACCACTGCCACGCCCACAAAACGCTATTAAAAGAAAATCTATAAAGTGCCATAAAAAGTTCTAAATTATAATATGAAACCGGCAAGGGCAACTATGGGTTAAACAAAACCTAGCAAGGTGTGATAAATCTATAAATATATATCGGCTAGTGTGGGAGTTATTTTAATGAAATTGAAAAAGCGTCTTTTTCACATATCAGTATATCTGTGTGCCTGAAATGGATAAAATCGGGCAAAAACTTACCTTAATCCCCATATAACTGATGTTCACCCTTTTGAAACGAAATCAAAATCAAATCCTATACGAGTGTACTAAATAAAATGTTTTTATCTTAATTAATTCTAACAAACCTTGTGCCTTATATGTCTATGTATATTATTGCTTGTAAATATGTTCCCGAGTATATCTGCCCACAATATACCCTACATAATTATATCTGTCTTTCCACCTAAATTTGAACCAGTTAGGTTGGCCAATGTGTGATATTTTAATGAAATAAAGTGGGCACGTTTTCTTAAAAGTTATAAAATTATATTAATGGTTTGACACTCAATATAAATGAAATTGGTCTTGACCTAAACCTCACAGCCCTATTATAATGAATTTCGATCCTTGGGTTGAACATCATCAACTCAATATATTAAATTTAGCCTCTTCAGTTGAGTTTATATCACGTATATCTCAATTGAGGATAATTTAAGTATAATTTTCTGACTGAGTGTGTCTGTGTTCTATAACTTAATAAAATACCAAATTTTATCGTAATTTATTCACGATTTCGTCGAATAATAAATGTTGAATTCTTTCGTTACATTTTTTTTTTTAATTTTCCTAACACCTGAAGGTATTTCCCCTGCTTTGCTCATTACAAGTTGTAAAAGTATGAAATGTTCGGTCACACCCGAACTTAGCCTTTCCTTACTTGTTTATAAATAAAAATTGCTTCAAAATATATTCTCGAGCATACCTGAGCGATGTAAAAATTAATGCAATCCCCCATAAAAGTATTTCCGTCTTTTCACCTGTATTTAAACCGTTCAGATTGGTCAAAATGTCTGATATTTTAATGAAGTTAAATGGACAACTTTTCTCACAAATTAGCAATAAAACTAAGTCTAAGTTTATGGCCGTGAATATAAGTCAATTAGATACCAGATTTTATTGCAATTTATTCACGATTTCATCGAATAATAGATGTTTAATTCTTTAGCAACATTTTTTTAATATTAAGTTTTTCCAACACCTGAAGGAATTTTCCGGGCTTTGATTCTTGCATGTTAGCCCTTCCTTACTTGTTTTTTTTTTAACATCTTTTTTTGTGTTCATATTTTCTTTTATAATTGATTCATCTACAGGAAAATAATTCAGCCATATAAACTATTTTGTTTTTGATTTGGTTAACGAATTTGACCTTCACCATGAAATTTTTCAATTATTTTCTGTTTTTACTTAAGTTTTTAGTTTTGTTTTTTGCTTTGCTTTGACAACGAATATAAGTTCCAGCTGTGATATTTAAGTTTGACCTTTGACGCTTGTTTTCAAACACTGCCCCGAAAATATGAGCAAACTCATAGTAATTATTAACAAAATGCGGCAGCGCATGATTAATTTTTAAAGCAAAACAAAAATAAAACGAAACATGAAAATAAATAAGCAATATGCCATAGCTGTACCCAAACCTACTCAAGTGAGCATTCGTGAGACATGCGAGTATGCAGACCTAGCTAGTAATGGCTCCATATGTCTATATTCATGTTTGGTGGCGAGAGTTCAACGACCAATAGATATTCGCGAATAGCGAAACCATTAACTCGTCAATCAAAATGTAGCGCCCAAGAAATTTAGAAAAATTTTCATAATTTATATTCTGTAAAATTATTAGCTGGACTGACTGTTATCCGCATTAGTAGCGATTTAGACACTAATTATACTTGGAATTACTTCACTACTCTTCTCGCCTATCTAAACTCTAACCGTCAGCTTCACCTAAAGGCAGCGAATGAAATCGCAATCGACGCAACGTCACGGTTGCAATGGGCGTGTGTGGTGTCACCTCCAGTGGCTGTCGATCACAGCACTAACTAAATGGCCGCAATAACTGAATTAATGGCTTTGTTTGAGATCAGCTATTAATCATAATAAAACATCAACAATGCAAATTTTATGGAAATGCGAAATACTGGCAACAACAACCGTAAAAAACTGATTGCAACTATAATGTGTAACAATAATATTGATAGGTAAGGCCGTCCGAGTTAATAAACGATTTTTTACTGCCGAGAAATGGAGCAGCCTACGAAGGTATTTAAAAAGCAAAAACACTAGATCATTAAGCGCCCAACCCATCAACTCACCAATCAACACTTAACCACTGATGACAATCGAACAGCAACAAAAAATCACGAGCGCTTGTGACAGCACCGTAGGAGCACATCGCTCAAATCGTCATGTTGACTCTTTTGCGGTTGTTACATAATTCGGTCAATCATTTTTTATAAATCATGTTGAAGAAGAAGCACGACATGGATCCCATGTTCTGCGACATTAATTGTGATAGCATATGTAGTCCTATATCCAGAGATTCGAATGGAAAAATTTACACGTTCGAGTTCGTAATTGTAAAAAAAACACGACTCGTCGGTTGTTCCGAGCTAAGTCAATTCCAAAGATGTTCTCTCATTAAAGCAAATAATTCACGAATACCGCACCGAAATACCAATGTCTAAGATCCTTGTTACCTGGGAAGAGATTCCAAGTTCTGACGAAGATGGTGCTATACCTGAACGCGTTGACAAGTAAATTTTTTAATTCGACAGCAGTCCAAAATTATTTTCCCGGAGCGAGCTAAATGATTTGGTGAAAGACTTGAATCTTCTCAAAAATGCTGCTGAGTTGCTTTGATCAAAGCTCAAAAGGAGGAACTTACTTTTGCCGGGAGTATCTTCCTCCTGGTTTAGATATCGTGAGAAGCAGTTCACTTCCTACTTTGCCCAAGAGGACGAGTTGGTTTATTATGCCAAAATTGAAAGTTTTATGGATACATTTAAGATATCACACGACCCAGTACAGTAGCGAATCGATTTTTCAAAAAGAAACCTTAAAGCAGTTCCGCCTCTTAAAGTTCTTCTACCACCGCTTCACATAAAACTGGGATTGATGAAGCAATTAGTAAAGTCACTTCCAAGAGATGAAAATGACTGCAAATATTTCGTATCAAAGTCTGGTCGTCTCTCGGTGGCAAAGTTGAAGAAAGGTGCATTCGTTGGACCAGATATTCGAGATACTTGCTGCAAGTAACAATGTACCAAAAGGAGTCTCAGTAGGAAAAAGAAATGTATTTAGTACTAACTAATTAATGACATAAAAAAAAAGTTTGTAATTATAAATACATTTTGTTTTTCTTTTTTCTTTTATTTTAAGATGATAACTTGTTTAACATAGATACCTACATTGTGAGAAAACGAGATGTTCTATGACAAAGTGATAAGAATATTGTTATAATTTATGTATTGTACCTCGATCACGCCTATGTTATAATATAAGTATTCCAATTTTGCCACAAAATGGTTGTTCTTTAAAACAATTCGAAAGCTTTTAGACTGCCCCTTAATATATTCTCTATTCAGAAAGTATTTCTGTTAAACCGATTATAATGATCCTAACAAAAATTAAGTGATTAAATACAGTTTTGCATAAGATTTGCAAACCTCTAACCACTGTTTAGCGGTTAGCCAATGTTGTCGATGGTAGACGCAATCGCATCACATTATTGCAGCAGACAATTTCATCACAATACATGCAAATGTACAGTGCGTTCAAAAATAACGTTTTCGTTTTCCAAAGTGAAGGTAGCGTCTATTGGCAAACATTTTGTAATTATAGAAAATTCATTCAATACTTGCTTCAATCGCTCGCGTTGTCTTTAATAGCCTGACATCTTTGATGGTAACTTGAAGCTAAATTTTCCGCATATTCCACAGGAAACGACCTAACGGTATGTTGGAGTGGCTGAATGAAATCTATATTTTATTGGCACCTGGTGACAGTGACGACCAATCTATAGTAAGAATATGGTTTTCTTCTTTCCATTGAGTACAGAATCTGCAACTGTTTGAAACAGTTTTCCGCGAATCGATCGCGTTATTTTTCGAACGCACTGTATGTTAGATATAAGATAAGCACAGTTTACAGATTTCTTTATTAATCGATTTTTTATTGAATTTGTTCACACTTGCTCCAGATAATTCCACCTTGTTTTTTGTTTTTATCACTTTTTATTAAACGAAAAGCTAACTTTTTAAAGCTTCAATAATATAGTCATATAACAGGATTTACACCTCTTTTTTTTGAGAATTTGTATTTTCAAATTCCTAAATTATTTCTTCAGTATAAATTGTAGTTTCTTATGCGGTACAATTGGTAAATGCTGCGACGTTAGTGCTGTTCATGCGAAAATTTCAGAAAGTTTTTATTAATTTAGACGCTGTGAACTACGCTGGGAAAAATCCCCACTTTACTTCGGTATTATATCCTTACAAATAGATAAAAAATAAACCTTATTGAACAAAAATTTATATCAGGGAAAACATTTATTTAAGATGCAACTTTTTTGTTCAATTAGAAGCCTATGATATTTCTCTTTTTGAATTAAATATGGATACAATTTTTCAGACATCTTTGGTATTTCGAATCGATTAAACTGCATGGAATCAAAAATAATTGATGCCTTGGGTTTTCTACCTTTGGTATCCTTAGGTTTCAAGGTTGCTTAATTCGATGTTAAAAACATTAAGAATCATGAAGAAAGTGAAAACTTTTTTTTCACAAATCTGAGCACTTTTAATTATTTTGGAAGTTCTTCTCTTACACCAGTTTAAAAGCAAGACGCGTTTAAACCTAACAGGTGAACAGAATCATTTTAAATTTTCGCATCTTTGTGATCTACACTTTTTATCAAACAAATTTGTTGTACTTAAAGATTTTATTCGTATTTTTTTTGTATTTGCGAAAGCTAAAATATACCTAATATCCCTTCAGTCCTAAAACTATCATACAGGGTTTTCCAATAAGAGTAATATAATCTAAAAAAAAAGACACACACTAATTGTTAAGGAAATTCAAATGTTTTTTATTTAATGTACAAGTAAAGTACAATCGATACAATTCAGTTCTGAATATAACATCATTCGAATGGCCTCCACGACTTCTTTCGCAGGAAAGAAATTTGATGAACCCAATTTTCGAGTCGTATGTCATGAATAGCACGTTCAATATTCTAAAGCTTGAAGAGAGTCTGCTTTATAGCTAAAGACCAATGACTTCAAATAACCTCACAAGAAGTAGTATAATGGTGTTAGATCACATTTTCATGGAGGTCATTCAGTGTCACAATTTCTTGAAATTAACGAATCTTCAAACTTTTCGCGCAATAATTCGGTTGTTGCACGTGCTGTGTGGCACGTAGCCCTCTCTTGTTAAAAACAGATGTTGTCAAGATAAACTTCTTTCAATTGCGGCAATAAACAGATGGTTAGCATCGATCTATATCGCTCTCACTCTCTAACAGTAACGGTATCACCAGCTTAATCGAAATAAGTACCGACCGATGACCAGAAAAAAACCACACCAAAGTGTCAATTTAGGTGAATGTCATTCATGTTCATGAATAGTGTGTGAATTTTCTTCGCACCACTCAGATAGAAGGAGCTTCATCGGAAAAGATGACTTTGTTAAAAAATTGCAATTGGAGAACGATTATTTTGATAATAAATTTGAATAATTTGTAAACGTTGAACGTTGATGAAATTGTAAGCATTAGCTCTAAAAGACCTAAATAATGCGAAAACTACATGAAAAAACTAAAAAAATTCGTACTTTTCTAAAAAGTTTTTTGTAGATAAAAATCTCGTCTTTTATTTTTCTCTTTAGAATAGATTTCTATGATAACACAATGCAGTTTACATTTAACAAGTCAGGAATTGTATTCGCTTTTTCCCTAACTTTCTGTATTAAACTTAAGGCATGGTGATGTTAAGTTGTTGACTAAGTGCTGTTGGTGAGAGCCAACTAAGCCAACTATACTACTGCAACTATAAAATATAAATTTTAACCATTTTGCTATGGATTGTGTTTATAGTTAATTTTTTTATACAAAGCATCAAAACAACAAATGAACTCCACTTTTTACTCCTTTTTATACCCTGAGAACATTTTCCACGATGTTTGTAACACTCAGAAGGAAACGTCGGAGACTCTATGAAATATACATATACTTAAATGATCAGGGTGACGAGCTGAGTTGATTTAGCCATGCCCCTCTCTCCGCCTGTTTGTATAAAACGAACTAGTCCCTCAGTTTTTGACATATCTATCAAAAATTTAGCAAACATCACTTTTTCCCCTAGAAGCTGTTCATTTGTCGAAACTGCCGATATCGGATCACTATAGCTAATATAGCTGCCGTAAGGAAACTATTTTATTTGACAAGATATCTTTACAAACCTTGGCATGGCAATACTACAATATCTGAATATATGTTTCATATCGTCCGATTACAACTTATAGCTTCGATATAATCCGGCCGAGAATCAAATTCAGTGTATGACAACTTTTTTCTTCTTCCTACTAATCAATTTAAAATATGTTAAGAATACGCCGTGCTTTACTTATTTTCTTCTGCAATATTACATTTTATCAAGAGCATATTGATATAAGCAATTCTACCTGTATTTAAAGAAATATCATATGCAGATTAAAGCTAAAAATATATATTTTTTTTAAGTAAATGTGATTTTGTTGAAAAAATTCTGAGTCCATGGAAAACCTTTGAATTTGCGAACAGAAAGGACGTGTAGTCCGAAAAAAACAAATTTAATCTTCTAATATTCTCATTATTTAAATGGTAACTTAACAATATATGCATGTCTTTTCAAATATGCTCAACCACCACTTCATAACGCGTATCACGTTACCATCTCTCTGCTCTACTTAGAAATGTTCAGTGTAGCGTGCATAACGTCGATCAATCTGTCCACAACAAAAAACAACAATACCAAGATTTGTAGAGCCATGTCAGTGTTTGCCAATGTTTGCAAATCATAGGCAAGTTGACAACATTGAACTTCAATTCTTAGCCAACACCAACAACTATTTTAAACTAAACAATGTGACCAATACACAGCCACACATACAAACACCATATGCAACCGGCTTTCGGCGACACCCAGTTGCACAATGCAATTGACTTGCCGCTGAGTGGTAATAATTCAAAGTGCACACACCGATTCGATATTCAATTAAAGGTTTGTTTTAGGGCGACAACGATTTAGTATAAAAACTCTAGAGCTCGTTAAAACGACATCAAACAATCTTTACTTTCAGATTAATTACAAGTGTTCGCTAGTGCAACAAACTCAAACGCAAAATGTTCAATCTCTACAAAGTGGTAAGGATGCAGCCTGCGTTGTCCTAAAGGTTAATAAACTAATCATATTTTTCTCTAGCTCGTCGTGTTCGCCGCCTTGATGTGCATCGCTGCTGCCTACCCAAGCATTGTGGGACCAGCTATTATCCCCGCCCTTGGCCCAAGAGTCATCGTCGGACCAGTCGGAGCTGTCGGACCAGTTTTGGTTCCCGCTTTTGGTCATGGTGCTGTTCTTGGTCACTCTCCTTTACTTCTTGGCTAAACAACCTCTGGACGATTGCCCATTGTACACCCGCTTACTGTTATTTTTTTCACCTGACACATCCAGAACTGCGCGATTACTTATATCAGTTTCGTTCGTTGCATTGCTGCGCATTCCTTTATCAACTATCAATCATTTTTTGTTAATCGTATATTTTTCTTTTAATGTGTTTGATTTGAATAAATATGCAATAAACCAAAAGCAAATAACAACTTTTCTTTATATTATATACCAACATAAATGACAATGAAAAACATGGACAAATTAATCCATGGAGAAGTACTGTATCTTGAAGATTCTTAACGTAACTTAAAAGTTGCCTAGAATCAGCTTAATAACCAATTTAGCTATGTCAGCCTTGAAATCCAATAAATAAAACTGAGGAGAAGACTGGAAGAGGCACAATTCTTCTTCCATGATGAATTGTTGAAGGGAATTTGTTGTTCGGTAGGAGTTTGAATTTAAAAAAAGTTCGGCAACAGAACTAAATACAACAGCTGATCATAAAAACAGTAATTTAATAGAATCTTCATCCTAAATCGTTGAGGGAAGATAGTATTGTTTCCTCAATGTAGAGGGACATCAATTGCGCTGGAATACGAGTTGAAATCCTATCATAAACAATGAAGTGTTTCAACTAACTCCAAATTCGTTTAACAAGTTTCAAGGATAGGCGACAAAAGTGTCTTGCTAACCCTTAGGAATCATTAAATACAATTTCAGAAAAACATATGTACCTAAACATGTGTCACCATAAAAAGTGACTACTATTCATACATATGTATAAAAAGTAATGAAAAAACTTATAATGGAAATTTTTGTGAACGCAATACTGTCTAAGCTGATATTTATATCTGAAAATCGAAATTACCGAATCATAATTAATATTTAGATCAGTCAGTTTGTGTGGCAGCTATATGCTATAGTAGCCCTATCTAAATAATTTGTTCGGAAATTGTACCGTTGCTTTGGATAATATTTGATGCCAAATTTCGATCTCCGAAGTTTCTTTCTGGTGTTACAAACTGCGTGGTAATCTTACTATACCCTATTCAGGGTATAAAAAAATGTGAATAGAACAGAGCCGGAAAAGATAACATGAATAACTGCTGTTGAAACATTAATAACATCTGACAAGATAGTATTTCCTGAGAGTTTCTATACATATATAGAAAGAACCAGAAAGGATATTTGAAAAGTGCATTTCGGTGAACCAGACATGTTTCAATGGGTAGTCAAAAATTAAGTGAGTGGCAACTGGAATTGGACTTAATTCTGCTAATATGTTAGGAATTATTTTATTATTATGTTATATCATGGCGGACCCCGTTTACTCAAAACGTGAGTTATTGAAATCGCAATATTGTTTATAACTTTTTATCACACGATGCTTTATTTTAATGCCTAATTAAGATATAATACTCAAGCAAACTTCTCGAAACTGCAGAAAAGATGTTCCTGACAGTGACTATTCAAATCTGAAAATGGACTATTCTGAAAATCCGTTCCTCAAGCCTGTCTCCGGCATTAGACCAAAAAAATAGTAAATTTGTGAGATATTCAATGATGATTCAATGACAAAGATAGCTACCGTTCAGACATTTCCTTGACCCCTCAAAATATATACCGTAACCAAAAATTTAATAATTTTTTTTTTATTCCATTTTCTGACCATTAGCCTGTTCACACTTGGGTTAGATAGTTTTTCACTTCTTTGGTTTTTTCAATGTTTATCAGCCAATTTTTATTATCTTATTTTTATAAGTCTTAGTCGTTTAACAACATTTTCCGCCTTTTGTTAGTGCAGCGGAGGCTGAACATGAGTATGCATTAAATATTTTGTATTTATTTTATTAAATTCATTTCGTAAGTATTAGTAAGATGTTGTTCTGGTTTCTTATGCGGGACAACAGGCAGTATAAGCAATTACGATATCAGTAAATATTTTTGTATTATTCCACAAACTAGAATTGCTGTTGTCACTGATAGGTAATCGCCACGAAGTTGGCAACACCCAGAAGGATAGTCCCGCAGTTTTTAAGATATTGATTGATTTGAAATTTAACACACGTCCTTGTCTCCCTGGTAACTATGGCATATAGCTGCCATACAAACTGAACGATCGAAGTAAAGAAAAGAGCTTGTATGGAAAGCTTTTTCATTTGACGAGATTATTTCATGAAATTTGGAATGGGTTATTGTCTAAGAATTTGATGAAACTCCGCAGAAATTGTTCATATCAGATCACTATAGCATATAGCTGCCATACAAACTGATCGATCGGAATCAAGTTCTTGTAAGGAACCTTTTGTATTTGTGGAGGGTATTTTAGCTTCGAAGCAACCGAAGTAAACCGTTTTTCCATTGTTTTTGACTTCTTAGATAATTAAGACTAAGTATCTCTTAATTTTTCTTTTCAAACAGAATTGAAAAACAGAAATGACTGAAGTGAAAACCTCACGTGAAACAAAGATAATTTTCACTTTACTCTTAATAAAAGTTTGAATAAATGGTAGTGGTTTTGGTAGTGAAGAACCTGTAGGCGATATTTTGATTCAATTCACATAGTGTACAGAATTTATTTAACCATAGACTCGTAATTGTTATAATAGCACAACAATACATCGAACTTAGGTCCCCCTTCCATCCTACATTTTCGTCAATAGGCTTCGGTAATTTTTATACGTATTGGGCCCAAGCATTGGAGAATAGCCAGTCGAACGAACTATACGAGATATTCAAACAAACAAGCAGTATTTGTGGCATTGAAAATGGCGGCTATTCACGTTAAGAGGGAACCGCATACTCCCTCGTACGAATTCAAATCGACAAGTTTTTTCCTTTTTCTTTTTTCTTTAGTGGATATCAAGTAATAATCTTCTTCTATTCATCAGTTCGCTGCTTGCTAGGTTCGAGCTCTGTGCTCTTGCCAGATAAATTGTCATTAAAAAGCGGTAACATAGTTGTCCAGTTAAATTTATCTCTTAAAATAAGGTGGTCTATTATACTTATACCCGTTATGCCAGTCTCCAGCTTCGAGCTAAAAATTCGAGCCCAATGAATTGTATTCATATGCTATAAAAGATGACCAAAAAGCATTTCGAAGCAATTTCATTATAAAATGACACTTCGGGGCACAAGAAAATTAGTTTACACCAAATTTCGTGGAAGAATTTTGAGCACAAGGTAAATATCCTAAAACTTGGATATTTAAATTTTTCACTTAAATTTTGGGATTATGCGAAAAAAGTGTTTATACAAAATTTATAGATCTTTTTAATACCTTCAACTTTACCAACTATAACTACAACAACTTTTAGCTCTGCCGGAAAACCGACTCCCTTTCCCCTTCCCGACCTTATATCGAACGAAAATTATTTTTCCATAATTTTTTGTTATCTGTCAGACACATGACAATTTACGAGTATGCCGGCAACAAGCAGCATATCGCGGCAGGCAACTTGACAACATTGAACTTCAATTCTAAGCCAACACCAACAACAGTTACTACCATTTACCTCTAGTAGTGGAACCGATACACACCCACAAACACACACATAACATACAACTGGATTTCAGCGACGCCCAGTTGCATAATGCAGTTGACTTGCAGCTCTGTGCTAATAATTCAAAGCGTACACACCGATTCGTTATTCAATTAAAGTTTGTAGATTTGCCTTTGGGTGAAAAAGTTTTTATATAAAAACTCTAGCGCTCTTTGAAAAATTATCAAACAGTCTTTACTTTCGTATTAAATTACAAGTGTTCGCTAGCGCAACAAACTCAAACGCAAAATGTTCAACCTTTACAAAGTGGTAAGGATGCGAGCCTTACCAGCAAGTCTCTTAGCCTTAAAGGATACTCTACTAATAACAATTTTCTCTAGCTCGTCGTGTTCGCCGCCTTGATGTGCATAGCTGGTGCCTACCCAAGCATCTTGGGACCAGCCATCATCCCCGCCCTTGGCCCAAGTGTTGTTGTGGGACCACTTGGACCTGTCGGACCTATTGTAGTGCCCGGACTGGCTCATGGCGCAATTATTGGAAACCCTCATTTACTTGGTTAAATAACAAATTCTGAACTATACTAATTGGACTGCCAACATTCCCCAGTGGACAACTTCCTTTGCACACCTACTCACTGTTATTATTTCTTGCCCAACATCATTGCCACGAATGTTAGGAACTTCGCAAATTTAGTATGTCTTGGAGTTTTGTTAGTTGCATTGTTGCGCACTCCTTTGTGAAATGCCAATAATTTTTTGTAAATACGTGTGTTTTTTTTTTTTTAAATTTAATTCAAATAAAAATGCAATAAACCAATAGAAAATATTAAATGTTTCATGCGAAAGCGAAAGCAACCAAGAAGAGGGGAAAAGATCGGAAAGAAATATTTTTTTTGTTTAGTCTTTTCATCGTTTGGACATTTCGCTTTTAGTTTGTAGTGGACTCTTTTTTATTATGTTGAATTGTCTTTCTAATAGTCCGCTTCTTGGATTGCTAACTCCAAGCGGTTTCTTAATATGATTTTCTTCGTTATGATGAATGGTCTTCAGGTGGCTTTTTTGGTTTTAAGAGTGGAAACAATGATGTGCCCAGGTCGGAGCAGACATCTATTATACGCACTTTATATATTTTAACGAACAAACCAATAGTTCTTTTTCCGTAACTAATATGGGTAGCTCTGTAGCTTCGTTTAGTCGCTTAGCACAGAAAATAGGGTAATATGGCGGGAATAACTCTTCAACTACTTTCCGAAGTGTTTTTTTGCTGCTGTGTCTAATATTTGAACTTCGACCTACATATATTGTAAGCAGTTACCCAGAGGTCTATGTTTCCTTCTTCATAAAGTTTTTCAACACAAACCTTTTGTTACGGCTTTTACTGCTGGTTGCGTTCTCGACACCTTGGTTACACATTAGGCTAAATGATAGAGCTTCCTCAGAGTAGCAGTTTCATCATTCCACCAATATACTGGCCGTCGCTTGCTATGATGGTTTTTTCTACGCATAGCTGGGTCACATGTTGCAACCGGTTCTTTCCGCACTGTTTATCCAAGTGGGCGATACAAATTACAATCGCCTGCTATTATTATCGGCGATTTGTCTCTAATTTTCAAAGACAGCTCCAAACGAAGGTCTTCGAATTCGTTAATAGATTGCAGGACTATAGTGCTGTCTTACCACTTATATCTGCAATACAAGTCCTTTCTCAACACTGAGTTTATTGTTAGCTTAGTAGGGTATCTATATTCTTTTCTGGAACCGTCTGTTTTGGCAGATAGTGAGCATATAGCTCAGAGCATACTCACTAATGCTTTTCTCCTTTGCCACTTGTCTCACGGTTCCGCAACGTATATAAAGAGAACATCTGTCACCTATGACCCAGTTGCAAACATCTAAAAAAACGAGTGATACCAAAGATGAATATTTAAGAAGGCGACAGATCGACCACTCGATCTTAATAGTGCCTAACTTAAGTACAGCCTTGGCATCCTCAGCATGCAGGCATATAAGGGCTATTTATGTGCTGCTTCGGTTTTTCGCATATTTTTACATTTTGTTTCCCTAGATTTTGAATCCCACACTCCTTTGGTATATCGTCGCAACCTTTTTTGGGAGTGGTTAACTCATCCATGTCCTTGACATAATAGTAACGTTATGCGTTCTCACGAATCACTCGCTCTAAAACGCTCTGAAATGTGTCGGCTCTCTTATTTGCTTGGCATTTCAATTCTTATAGAAGCTCTCCTTTCACGGTTTTCCTGATGTAAGTTACGATTAAACCCTATTCTTCAAGGCCACTGCCACATTTTACTTTACTAAAGATATCCGCACACGAAGCACCGCATTTTTTGTTAAAATTATACGACGATTTTTTCACTTCATTATTTTTGTTTCTGAAGGACTCCAATGTTCTAATGTACTAATACACTATAAATTCAACAGAAAATTTTTTAGTGGACGTTATTGCCTACTGCGTTCTTTTACGAACAAGTTAACGTAGAAGGTATAAGAATCCAAGCTTACAAGACGGGGAGTCGCCTTACAGTGCATATAGTTTTTCTTGATTTCCGAGAAGAAAATGTAAAAATCGACTGAAAACTTGTTTCCAAGTCAAGGAATATTGGAAAACTTTCTTTCTAAATATTTCTAAACTATAATTATCCAGAGGTTTTCTAGGTCATGAATAAAAAAGGAACCCTTCCTGGCAGAGAGAACCCGAATACAAAAATTGCGGCCCTGGACAATGTCAAAAATTAATGCAATCTGCCTTTCCATTTCTATGCCCCCAATGATTTTAGTATAATTTTCGCTGACGGGAAGTAAAATACAGTAATACAACTAAGTGAGTCTAAGACCTTTAAAATAAGTTAAGATAATACCAAAACTGATTGCGATCCATTCACCATTTCATCTAACAATGAAGATGAACCTTTTCGCTTTATTTCTTAATATGATGCTTTGCCAACACCTGAAGGTATTTCCCCGGCTTTGCTCCTTGCAAGTTGCAAGAGTATGAAATGTTCGGTTCACCCGAACTTAGCCCTTCTTTACTTGTTTTAAATTATATTTTAAGAACCCGCAAAAAAGGGGCAGGTAAATGAGAGCAAATGAGCTTCTTATATAAATGTTTAGTTTTAAGTTTCAACCAAAACTACACACATATATTGTTGTCACTGGGAAAAGCTAGGAGTATACCATATATACGTAATAAAGTGAACCGGAAGTTCGAAACTCTTTCTAGTTTATTCATTTTATTTCCACATTTAAAAAATATATATCACACATTAACCCTGTTTTCGGCAAAACTCAGCCATGTCCACAATTTCGGTGTGTGAGGGTTTAAACATTTTAGGCTTGACTTGATATGGAACCATAAAGGCACTATTTATATAACGCACTATTTATGTATAGTTTGTGTTGTATGGGAAGGTAGCCGTGGTGGTTGATCTATTTCTCCAATTTTCATAACGTAATATAAGAATGTCAAAATAAAGTTACCTTCCGAATTTGGTTTTCACTTGCCGAAAACTTCCTGAGATAAGGGTTTTTACCTAAAGGTGTTTAGTACCACGCCCAAAAAATTTTTCCTGCGTTATTTGGTGTGATTTAGCTTAAATTTTTTAGGTAATGTGTACATTAAACATCCTTAGATTACCACGCTCATATTTTGAGATCACGCAGTTTTTGAAAAAAAAATTTACGACCAAAAGATTTACGACAGCGATAAAGCAGAAGATCCTTCATAATGTACTGTACTGACTCCGGCCTTCTCTTATGGATAAAACTGAAAAAAACTAAAAATCTCACGAGAAGATATTGTACGCACAATGACCTACGATTAAAAAAAAATTAAAAATTGACAAAATGGCAAAATGACTGCGTTCAAAAAAAAAGATGAATCTTACCCGAAATTTTTGATCAGATCAGCAAACTAGTAGACCACACTTCCAACAATCTCATTATTAAAGTAACCTAGCCAATAATGTATGAAGGTCTTCTCAATTATCTTCCACCAATATTTTATAACGCGTATCACATTACGCTTTGTCCGCACTACTTGGAAATGACCAGTGTAGCGTGCAAAATGTCGATCAAACAGCCCACAACAATAAAAACGTATGTATACACATGCCAATGTTTGTAAATAATATACCAACAATAAGCGGCAATCGCGGCAGGCGAGTTGGCAACATTGAACTTAAACCCAAAGCCAACAGCAACATCAATTTTAGACCAATATCTTTTACCTTAGGCAAACAGTGACCACTGCTTTTGGTGGCACCCAATTCCATACTTGTATGCATAATGCAGTTGACTTGCACCTCAGTGCTAATAATTTACACACAGTACACACACCTATTTGATATTCAAATAAAGGTTGTGGCTTTGCTTTGTGTGGCAAAGATTTTGTATAAAGACTCAGGCGTTCTTCGGAAAAGTTATCACACAGTCTTTACTTTCGTATTAAATTACATGTGTTCGCTAGCGCACTAAACTCAAACGCAAAATGTTCAACCTTTACAAAGTGGTAAGATGCCAGCCTTTCAAGCAGCCGCTCAGCCTTAAAGGACTCTACTAATTATAATCTTCTTTAGCTCGTAGTGTTCGCGGCCTTGATGTGCATCGCTGCTGCCTACCCAAGCATCGTGGGACCAGGTCTTATCCACGGTCTTGGTTCAAGTGTTGTTGTGGGACCAGTCGGCCCAGTCAGACCTGTCGGACCAATTGTAGGTCTGGGTCATTTTGGCCTTGTTGGTCATCCACATTTACTCGGTTAAATAACTGCTTCTACAACATTTTCCTTGGACTACTCACTTTGCACACTTACTCACCGTTTTTTTCTCTCACCCAACATCATTTATGGAACCACGAATCTTAGGATTTCGCAACTTTCGTATATCTTTGTGTCTCGTTCGTTGCATTGTTGCATATTGCTTTATCAACTATCAATAATTTTTTGTAAAAAGGTTCCTTTTTTTATTTTAATTTGATTTGAATAAATATGCAATAAACCAATAGCAAATGTTAAATGCTCCATGTGAAATCATATTCTAAATATCTAGATTAAGCAAACCTTAAAATTCCAAATCAACCGAATTGATTTTAAAAACGCTGTTGCTCATTTCCACTGAAAAGTGTTTGGGAATTGTTGAATAACTTTGTGTAATCCTGTAGGTGCATGAGGCGGTGGAGGAACAAAAACTTGTTCACAGGCTTTTAACCTGGAGTAAACGAAGTGTCAACTGGTCGCACGTCTCTCATACATGTATGTATGTAGTTGCTTGACCATACCCGCTACGCTGATTGTCGGTTTGCTATCTAGAAAAGATTCTGAATATAGTAGCAGATTCTCGCCATAAACTAAAAAATATCGATGATATAGCTATTCAATTTTTAATACATCTCAGCAATTCTATTGTCTTACAAGTACGTTAATATCGTACAATAATCTGCTTATTAAGTGATGAAAATTCCCTCTGTTGGTTCCAGCTCTTCAGCGCTGGAGAGAACGCAGAGTGTTCGATTTCATAACGTTGTGTAATTAACTCTGTCAAAGACTTTTCACAAGTCTAATGCTACTAGGGCCGTCCTGCTGCACTCTGGTACGATAAGGCTCCCGTAGGTTGGCGGGCTTCCAAGGCTTCAGTAGGGAGACCACTCATCTAAATTTTCAAACGTTGAGTTTATGAAGAGTGATTAGTGAAAAATCGAGGAAAAGAAACGAAAGGTTACAAGAATTTAAATGCTTCACCCAGTTCGTCCGCTTATGCCGGTTGTCGAATTTCCAAATTGAGATCCCTTAAGCGGGGATCATAGGGATCGATCTGATACACAGTATCACGCTATTTTGCTAAAACTGCTGTTTCGGCTGGGAAGTTGAGGCGAAGATCCGCAATTCTTTCAGCCAGGATAAAGCACGCTGCCTAGTTGAACTCCTTGGAACCGTAGAGAACCTTTGTTAGCGACTCGGTTTGAATAGCGGCGCAGTGCGCGAACTAAGTGCAATTTTCACAGCGGTAGCGGCTAGTGCCACTGTTGTACAGTTGTGAAAGCATGGGGCCACATATCGTGCTATCCACTCTATAAATGCATTAAGCTCCGATCAGGCCTTAAAAACCTCCATCCGTTGCATTACACCTAACAGAGGTGGAGTTTGGATGGAGACTTTTGGCGCAAACGCAACAGAAAAGTTCCTCCGGGCCTAGTTGAATTCAATGTCGCATGGATCAGAAGGATACGGAGCAACCGTGCTGCTAGATGTTGCTCCAAACTTAATTTGAACCTTACTGAACCAAACAGGGTTAGATCGAGGAAGTAACAGGCTCTGACCGGATAAAATCCTGGTCAATTCCAGTAACGTAGATCCGGCTGTTGTGGGAATAACTCTCATTGCTAGTTGATCGTTACACTCGGTGAAGCTGTCTATTGCTTCGCTGAGCAAGTAAACGGTGTTGTATCGTTTAAGCTATTACCACAAACCATGCCAAAAAGACAGTCCTGAGGCTTCACTGTATTTGGTATGAAGCGATGATAGGAATTAAGCAACGCTAGACAATGGCTAGTTGTTAAAAATTACGTAATGCGTTCTGGTAGTGGCCGTATACCATATCTATAATTCGGCTTTTCGATAGAGTGGACATCTAATTTTCAAATCGACCAAGAGATCGTTAGCACGAATAATTGCTTGAGAAACGTCAGCAATAACGCGACTCCATAAAAACACGTGTCGTAAATTCGGTTTAAGTTTGAGAATAGTCTCACCGAAGACATTCGCACTGGTATCGAATAAAATATTTAATTTTGTAGACGTATCGTATATAGTATATGTCTTGGCGATTTTAGACTGGTTGCCTGATTTGAAAACCGTGGCGGTCGAGCCGGCCTATAGACATTTCTGCGATGATACAAAATTAGACAGCACCTCGGTATTAAGTTATTTTAGCAACTGAATTTACTTAAATTTCAACAAATCGTTCTGTTCAACTTATTTAATGGCGTATTTAGTCAACGCGCCTTAGACTGAGGCCGCAAATGAAAACTCTACCTTCATTAAGCGCCACATTCTCTTATGGTTTATGCTGTCACTCAATGTCGTTCCGGCTATGCGTTTCGGGCAGTTAAATAACTCACAGGGGCGTCTATTGCCTAGATTCAAAATATACTTCGGTCTTTTCCTCAGTCAATCTTGATAATAGTAATAGTAGTCGCTTGAACTTGGAATAACCAAAATATTATATTAACTTTGGAGTACCAGTTACCAGAAACCCCATGGCTTTCGCTCTACGCCGTTTGCTCAATTTACCTGACGACTCAGCAGATGTTGGTCACTAAAAGTTGATGATGCTTTATGTTTGTCGTTAAATATTCTTAAAAAGATAACGTGAATATAATAACAAAAAGGAATAGAGGATAAAAGCATGTCATAACTGGAGGTGCAATTTAGGAGTTCCGCGCTGAATATTAAAATTAAACGTCGTGATAAACAAAAGAGATTACCAAATACAAAGGTGCTAACAAGTATTTAGGCAACGAAATTTTTTGTACATTCCACTGAAATCGCTTTTTCTTGCTGTGCAAATAAAAATTGCTATATTATTGCAAACCTTGATCTACGCGCAAGCCGCTGAAGTCTATTTGGTAAAGATAACGGTACATAGGAGCGAAAGCAGAGCAATTGAACTTGTGATTAACGGTAATTATAATATTCATTAATTTGGTTTGAGTCAGAGCAGTGGTTGATATAAAATTCGTAATAAACTAAACGTGCTTCAAATTATAAAAATTTTAAATATTATAAAATGCCGAAAACAAAGTAATTGTCGATTGAAGCTCGGAGATTGTTACCAAGTTTTAAAGTGGCGTGTAATCTTCGGAGTTAGTAATTTGCTACGATTTACAATTTAGTTAAAAAGAAGGAAAATAATAATTTCTGGAACAATTGAAAGATGACTGGGAGGAAACCGGTGATGACTTAAAGAGAATGACGGAAATTAATAGGGACAATCATACAAAATCCCACTATAAGACCCATTAGGATTGCAGCAGTCAGTGATACTTCACTTCGCCGGAGATTAAAAGAAATTAATATAAACACATACGTGTAAGTAAAGTGGTCGCCATTTCCGAAATTAACAAAGCGAGACGTCTTCCATTTGCTTTAGAGCACATCCGAAGGCCTATACAGTTTTAGTACAACATGTTGTGGACAGATGAGGCTGCATTTCTGTTGTTGTTGATGTTTGTCTTACTACGGCTTTTGCGATTTGGTACCAATTGAGGGCACACCACAATTTTAAATGTCCATGCCCTTGTATCGGGCAATCGGATTTTTCCAACTATCGACTGGATTTTATAACACGACAACGCTCGATGTCATAGAGGATGGTTACCTACGAAAGTTTTAATTGAAACAAATCAAGTTGTACTTTCATGGCCTCCGCAGAGCCCCGACCTAAGCATCATTGAAAATGTTTGGGCTTCCATCAAACGTCAGAGGACAATTGATAAGAACCGGAAACGTAATGACACAATTACTGAAATATTCGAAATTTGGTCCAAATTGACAATCGACTTTGTACATAATTTGGTTGAATCAATTCCAAGAAGATTTCAGGCAGTTATTGATGCAAAAGGCGATGTAACCAATTATTAAATTACAACCTTATAATAGTAAGTTAGTCTAAACAATAAAATTTAAAAATTATTTTTAAATAAATACAACAAAATAAAGTTTAAGTTGTATGTGTGTAAATACTTTTGACTACCGTTAATCATCAGTTCAATTTCTCTGCTTTCGGAACTATGTACCGTTATCTTTACCAAATTGACTTCAGTCGCTTGCGCGTAGATCAAGGTTTACAACAAAAAGAAGATTATTCACTACTGTACCCTTCTATATGAATGAAATCTAAAAACAAGTCTTAAGAGGAGTTATTGTGCATAAAATGACATAATTTCAAATGGACAAGATTATAAATGAACAAAATGGCGGCGTTAAAAAAAATGTGAATTTTACCCAAAATTGTCGTCGTGGCTACATTTTAGAAAGGTGTAACTCAAAAACTATTTGAGGTATCGATTTTAAATTTTATTATGTTTTTTTTAATGGTATAAACTATTTAAATATGAAACAATCGATTTTCGCTAGATGTGCCCTTGAATAAATGTTTATCTGAATCTTGAAATGCATCGTACAGCAACCAAAGGGTTAGAATTGAAAATTAAAATGTTCAATTTTCCAACAAAATCATTATTTAAATAAACAAAGATGTATTATGTAGGTCTACTATCATTTATCATTTATTCAATTAGCCTCAAGCAGCAATTTATAACGCTTATCATATAATTTAAAATTGGCAAGTGTAGCGTGTAATATGTCGATCAATGTTCGCAAATGATATACCAATAACAAGCGGCAATCGCGGCAATCGAGTTGGCAACATTGAACTTCAATTCTAAGCCAACACCAACAACAATTTAGACCACTACCTTTCACCTTAAGAACGCAGTGTGACCGTTACGCACCCACACATACAAACGCCATGTGCATTTGGCTGGCTTGCGGCAAGACCCAATTGCATACTCGTATGCATAATGCAGTTGACTCGCAAATCAGTGGAAAAATTGAAAGTGCACACACCAATTTGATATTCAAATAAAGGTTATGGCTTTGCCCTTGTGTGACAAAGATTTTATATAAAAACTCAAGCACTCTTCGGAAAATTATCAAACAGTCTTTACTTTCGTATTAAATTACAAGTGTTCGCTAGCGCACTAAACTCAAACGCAAAATGTTCAACCTTTACAAAGTGGTAAGATGCCAGCCTTTCAAGCAGCCGCTTAGCCTTAAAGGACTCTACTAATTATAATCTTCTTTAGCTCGTCGTGTTCGCGGCCTTGATGTGCATCGCTGCTGCCTACCCAAGCATCGTGGGACCAGGCCTTATCCACGGTCTTGGTTCAAGTGTTGTTGTGGGACCAGTCGGCCCAGTCAGACCTGTCGGACCAATTGTAGGTCTGGGTCATGGTGGCCTTGTTGGTCATCTACATTTACTCGGTTAAATAACTGCTTCTACAACATTTTCCTTGGACTACTCACTTTGCACACTTACTCACCGTTTTTTTCTCTCACCCAACATCATTTATGGAACCACGAATCTTAGGATTTCGCAACTTTCGTATATCTTTGTGTCTCGTTCGTTGCATTGTTACATATTGCTTTATCAACTATCAATAATTTTTTAAAAATATGTGTTTTATATTTTAATGTGATTTGAATAAATGTGCAATAAACCAATAGCCAATGTTAAATGTTCCATGCGAAATCAGCCAAGAAAAATTGATAAGATTGTAAGAAGCAAACTCTAGACTTCATAAAGGTTCATTCGTTCTAACTTCTTTCTGAAACTCCTTTAGCTTCCTCTAATATATGTGATGAAAGAGTACGCTCATATGAGCCTTCGTAATAATGATTCTAAATATCTCATTTAAAATCGAAAATATTGGACAATAAACGAGACACTGACCACTTTTGAGTGAAGTTTTGTAAACCACCAATGGTTTCTCTCTTTTTATATTATTTTTACATTTTGCACACTGTGTAATACACCTTGGCAAATATCTTTTGTTCTTTGGTTAATATCTCAAAGGACTTTAAAACTACTTAGCAGAGATAGAGAGGTGCCCAACTCAATCACCTTTTACAATTGACTGGAAACCTACCAGTTTGACATTTAGCAACTGGACGTTCAAGACCACTAATACAAAATTTAAAAGAATAAAAATAATAGGAAATGCGAAATTCAAACATATTTGATGAAATGCTGTGTAATGCAATGTTGGCCTTATCCCTGCTACTTTTATATTAACCAAAGTTGCTGGAAACATTTCTCTCAAGTAATAACTGCACACATCCTCCGTATAAGGATTGTGAATAAATCGGACTCTAACTTTTGAACGTCCCATATACCGATAGTGAGGACCTCAATATCTATGACTAGATTTAATCGAAATATTCGATTAATCTGAAAGATATCTTAATGAAGTTTAATGTATCCCTGTGACAAAACTTAAGAAAATTAGATCAATAACGTGTAATATTGCGAAAGTTAATATTGTCCACAGATTACCTCAACCCCCATATTTTATATATAATGGTTTTGTAATTATAGTAGACCTTGCAAAGAGTCTAAATAAAATTGGGTAAAAAATCTCCTCGACTATATCTTAGTGATGCCTAAAGTTGATGCAATCAGTCACGAATTTCCCGTAGCCCTAAAATACCCAATATAGTGACTTACGACTTTCCACTTGATTTTGAACTGTTTTCTATCATAACAAGCTCGGCCTCTGTTGCAGGGCCGGTAAAAAAATTAATTGCAAAACTGCAGCTGTTAAGTTTTGCCTCATCTGCTTGTATACCAGACCTTTTCCCTTCTCATTACCATTTGTTTCGGTCGATGCAAAACGCCCTCACTGGAATGCTTCACATCAGAACAGGGGAAACAAAATTGACTTTATTCATTCTTGTCCGCCAAGCCGGCGCAGTTATTATAGGATGAAATCCACAATTTGCCAGAAAGATAGAAAAATGTTATAGCTCCAGATATTGTCCCTCTGAAATCTGAAATCTTTTCATAATACTAATGTACACATATACAGTTGTAGGCAAAAGAGCAATGAAACTAAGTGAGTATATATCCTAGAGAATAAATTAATATGATATTAAATATGTTTCTAATGCATTCAAAGAAATTCAAATCGGCTTAAGTTTCAAAACTACCCGGAATCCTGTATCCTGTACCCCACTGAAAGTATATTTTCCCTGAAATACTTTTTATTTGATTAGAAGAACACTTATGTACATACATACATATATACTTGTCGACAGCAAATTTACGTCAGCTTCGATTATTACATATTCAAAAGGTATGGTGTATAAAAATCTGTGAATAAATAAAAAGCAGAATTTAATACAAACATAACCAGTTTTTAAATAATATTATATTTAATTAAGTATCAAATAGATTTATATGATATTAAAAATAATATGATATGTTAAATTATAAGCATAATCAGAATCCGACGCACAGTGTTTTACAAATAGTGAAAGTGTAGTAAATGTTATTAGAACAATAAATCGTAATAGTTGTACCTATATGTTTTAATATTATCAGACAAATAGAAAGATCGAACAACAGCGTGGTAAACACAAACTAATTAGACTTGCTTTGACAATGTCACAAAATATAAGAATATAAAAACCCGCATTTGATTCTGACTCAGAAAGAACGAGGAATGTGCATAGCGGCCTCTGACTATTATACATTTATAAAATAATTAAAGTTGTGGACCTATATTGATCATTAAGTTTTGGAAATTATATGGCACGTAGGTCATCACTCTAAGCTTCTCGAATACTCACTATATTAGCAAGTGAGATCTCAGAAGTAAGTGAGCCTAGTTTAGGCGTTTAAAATAAGTTTAAAACGGCATAAGAATGGTTTAGCTTCATGACTTAACAGATCACATTCGATCAAACTACAACTTAACGGTACTTGTAAAACATTTATTGTTTTTTTGAAGACTTAAAAAAGAAATATATTTTGTTTTACCCTGAACCTAATAAGAAACGCCAGAGTCCCTATAAAGCATATATATTGTAAATGATCTGCATGATGCACTGAGTCGATTTAGTGATGTCCGTCTGTCTGTATATATGCGACCTAGTCCCTCAGTTTTTGAAACATCGATCTGAAATTTTGCACCCGGCTGATATCGTACTACTATAGCATATAGCTGCCATTCAAACTGAACGATCGGAATCAAGTACTATCGAAAAAATTTTCATATCAAGAAATATTTTCACGAAATTTGTCAGTTTGGTTACAACGTCAAATCGAGTAACTATAGCATATAGCTGCCATACAAACTGACCGATCAAAGTTTTTGTAATGAATCATTTGCGTTTGTGGAGGGTATTATAGCTTCGGTGCAAACGAGGTTAAAGTTTTTTCTTGTTTATATTTTGGTTTGGAAAACATAAAAATAAATTCGAAATTATTGAAATCAAACACACCGTGCCAATCTAACCACTGAACCATTTACTAGCATTGAACTTCAAAGGCAATCCAATATGGTCGAGTTATGCTGCTGCCTCGAGACAATATTATCTTCCGTATTGGCTGAGTTTGCTATGCTCAATCATAGATGCAATAGCAAGTTCCTCAATTGTTGTTGCTGACTGTTACTTGCGAGAGAAATATTCAAATTGTAATGCAAACGATTAAACGATAGCGCTCAGTCGTCGCGCTATAAAAGTGCCATCGGGCTGCAACAGTATCATCAAAGTCTTACTTTTCGTGTTCACTGCAAGTACAACGCAACGATATTAGCGCAAACATGTTCAACTTCTACAAATTGGTAAGGATAACGGTTATATTCAGTTGTAATAATTTAAATTAATTATTTTTGCCTTACCCTTTAAACAGTTGGTGGTGTTCGCTGCGCTGCTGAGCTTCACTGCCGCACGGCCAACCATCTTGGGACCCATCCTTGTCTCGCCATCCTCCGTTTCGCATCAGAGTGTCACTCAGGTGCATGCCACTCACCCGGTGCTCGTCGGCACACCAATCCTCACCGCGGTGCATCCTATTTTAACTCCCATCATCCATCATCCTGATCATATTGTTATTGGTTAAAGTGTTGTTGTAGTGACAGCAACAGTTACCATTGACCGCCATTTTACGACTGCGAATGGACTAATCTACAAAATGAATACTCAGCACCACAAGGCCACACGCGATCACCACCTAGTTTAACACACAGACACAATCGCACTTTCATAGCCACACATAAGTACAGTCAAATTCATAGAACTAAGTACACATATATTTATGTATGTATGTTTGTTGTTTGAAACGCGCCGATTTGCTTTCTTTCGATCTTGCGCTCGTTGCGTTGCAGTGCATTTCTTTGTGAACATTTTTTATTTGAAGACTTTTCTTTTTTTTTTTGTTGACTTCTAGTGCAATCAACAAACACTTAGTTACAATGTAGAACTATATACCTTTTCAATAAAACCCAAAGCAATGAAAAAACTAAAATGGTTTTTATTATGTAGGTTTTTTATATACTCGTAAATGTTTTCCTTTCAGCAGATACTAGAAGTGTCACCCCTAAACCTGCTCCCGTTGTGACTTAATTTCCATAAAAAGGTCAATAAAATAGGTAGAACTTCATTCACACCTTGAACGTTCGCGTCATTCTGGTTGAACTTTAACAGAATAAAATAAAATTGCATTCAGTCGAGAATATTACCTTCTTACGATGAAAACCATGAAAAAATAACAACAACAAAATCCTTCAAAGTGTTTTTTCTCCAAATAATGTATTTATGTATATTTTTGTTTTTGTATGTGTGTACATAAAGTATATATTTTTGCTTTCTCATTTTGTTATAAAAGTGACTTTTCTGGCACCCCTATATACATTGTTAGCTCGATCGCATGTTTATGATAATAACAGGAAGTCAATTATTGTATATAATATTATATATAATGTAATAGTAATCATAATGGTGATAGACAAATAATTAATGATCATAAATTCAATGCCCTAAACTGAGCTTCGTTTATATAATACTCAATATACTTACAGCAGTATCATTATAGCGATCATTATTCTTTAGCCTAAAAGTATACACTTTGTTCGACATGTGATTGAAGATTGTTAAGCTTTTATGAAACGAGTTAATTTAAAAACGTATATGAAAGAAAGACCAAATAAATGAAACAGTCGGTCCGATAGGTAATTAGCTTACATAAGCAAACCGAAAATTTTAGAAAATTGCGATTTTATTTTCTTCATATTATAATTTCATTATACCTCGATACGCTTGACAAACGATGCGCCACTTATTTAACCTGCTGAAAATTATGTTTTTTGGAACTCTAGTTAAGTGAAGCAATCCCACGAGATACAATCTGAGGAGTACGGAGGTAGGGCAGAAGTCCGTAGCTTAATACGATGAATTTGTACGTAATAATAATGGAGGTGGAGGGGAGTTGTCATGAAGGAAGAGTACTTTTTTCTTCACCAAAGACGGCAACTCGGCCATGCCCATGGTCACACCTTACAATTCCTAAAAAACGGTGACCATCACCAGGTTAATCGGTGAAGTTAATTATTTTGACTGGTTATTTGTGTATTAATGGATCCTTTTTCCATCGGCGATCACGAAATTACCCAGAAACTCTTTCCTATCCATCCGCATCCGAGGAGACAAGTTTCTCTATGTGCCATTCAAGCACTCTTAGATTTTGCTGCGCGATTTCGTTTCCGGAAACAGAAATCGAATAAAAGATGATATTGATTCTTAGCTCTTTTTCTTAAATCCGCGGGCGGATACACACACTACGTTTACGAAAATTGGCTACACGGTAGTAAATTGCTTTTGCGATAGTGGCGGTGAGGCTGAGTGATAATCTCACAACCCGCATATAGAACATATGTATCTTCTATATAATGCGTCAAATAGTCTATATAGTGTTGCACAAACTGAAATTAGTAAAAAACTACACAAATAATCTAGAAATCCAAAGATTACCCGAATTGTAGCTATAAAGCTACACAAGTTCTATTCTTATAAAAACTCATTACCAAACAATCTCTAGTTTATATCACGACTTGACTTTGAAAATTCTAAAAATTATACTGCATTTTTCAAAAGTCGCACCCCGCATGAATAAAAGAGACACCTTGATAACAAATTCCGAAAATAATTTTGTTTTTATATATGTTATAACACAGCACAATAACCCTGTCATCTAAATTTTGGAGTTGACTTAATGGGTTTTATTAACACTTCACGTAAGCGCTATTGTCGCAATTGTGCGAATAGTTCATCATGTATTTCGAATAAAAACTCCTTTCAATTAACTAAATCTATTTCTTATTTTTTTTATTCAGGAAATCAAAAAATGGGCACCAGGCTTTAGAAGCCCATTTCATAAACCTTATCTACTATCGTTTCTTTACACATAGCTGCAATGCTTAAATTAATAACCTCATATTATATCCCACTACATATTCTTGTTTGAAAAATTATTCCAGTCACCTTCTAATGCAAAGTCGTCAACGCTTACTCTTATATGTAAATCAAAAATATACTACTTTATTATGCAGTTATCAAACTGAAAACACCAAATCGACCACACCTGACCTTATTGCATCATATTTCTACTTAGTGATAGTAGGAGCCATTAACTAATTTGCCTTTTGTTGGGGCTAAGATATTTCCGTAAAAATCTAGTCACGATATTAAAAAATAAAAATATGTTTCTTAATGAAAAATTCGGTTTCTAAAATCCATAAAATGTACTTCGTAAGTCCCACTGAAGAAGTCCTATAATTACATTTATATACAAGTAGAAAGAATGCTAGGAAATTCACAGTATTTGAATAAACATTTCAAAGGTTAGTTTCTTTTCCACGTCAGGATATAATAATATCTACATAAACAATAACAACAGAGTCAAATACTGGATGAAATATGTTTTAATTTTTATCACAACTTTATTTTATATAAATTTTCGCAAAATATTCGACAACAAGTATACCAATCCATAAATTTTCTAATGATGTAGAGTGTAGGCAAGTGGAGCCGAAAGAATGCTTTTGACGACAGGCGCAGAATGAAGCACAGGCAGGGAGTGGACGACTGGAACGCTATGGACTACGGGAGCGGCATGAACTACGGGTGCGGCATGGACTACTGGAACGACCGGGGCAGCATGTACCGTTGTCTTGACGGCGTGAGCGAGCACTGGACTCACTACAGCTTTGCTATGGACCTGAGTGATGCTCTGGTGGGAAACGGCCGATGGAGCGCTATGGACAACCGAGCCGATCTTGGCCAATACAGGCTCGTGGACTACATGGTGGGTCTCAAGGTGTCCAGCGCTGACTGTGGCCACGGCGAATACGCAAACGAGGGCGAACTATAAAAGAGTTTGAGGAAATATTTAATAATGTTGTTATATTTTTCGTATTAATTTCTTTCCTTACGTATTTGAACATTTTGGAGTTGTTGAGGTGTGCTGATTAGTTGAGCTTGGAAAGTTAGTGTGTGACTGATGTTGGATGCTGTTTTGGCGTTAACTTTTATACCCAAATCTTAGGAAATGATATGAATGAAAAACAAGTATATGGAGTAATGAGAAAACGTCATTACAGCTGCTTCGGCTGTGTCGGTGTGCGTGTGTGTGTAAAGGTTCTCAAGATAATGACGCGTCGTAGCAGCTGATATTGAGTTCAAAAACTCATTCATTACAGATGCTATTTCATGTAGGCATTAAATATATTGCTGCAGCTAAGCGCAAGCTACCAGCTGAATATTTTTCTGTTACTGCCGCTTGTACTCATAGTGATGACTCTTGTGTGCATGTATGTGTGTTTAAAATATTTTGTTTTGCATTACCAACTTCTAGTTGACGTGTAAATTCCTACAATCAAAAGAAGTACGCAAAGCGTAGCGGAAAAACAAGCTTACTTGGCTGTAAGCGATCATTAGCAAAATACTTCACCTATAATGCTTATTGGCGCAACTTGCATTGTATAAAAGCAGGGCAGTGATGTACAATCAGCATCAGAAGTATTTCGGACTCTTACAAATAAACAACTCCCAAAAATTAACAAAAATGTTCAAGCTCGTAAGTTAATATACTTCTATAGTCATTTTCAAATTTTTATTAATTTAAAACACATTCCTGCACAGGACGCCATCCTTGCTGCTGTCTGCCTTTTCGCCGTCGCCACCTCCGTCAGTGCTGGACTCCTAGAAACCCACCATGTAGTCCACGAGCCCGTGTTAGCCAAGGTCGGCGCGGTAGTTCACAGTGCTCCTTCAGCCGTTTCCCACCAGAGCATCACTCAGGTCCATAGCAAAGCTGTAGTGAGTCCGGTGCTTGCTCACGCCGTCAAAACAACGGTACTTGCTGCCCCCGTCGTTCCAGTAGTCCATGCCGCACCCGTAGTTCATGCCGCTCCCGTAGTCCACAGCGTTCCAGTTGTCCACTCCGTGCCTGTGGTTCATTCTGCTCCTGTCGTCAAGAGCATTGTTTCAGGTCCACTTGCCTACACTTTCCATCATTAGAATATTTCAGGATTGGTATACAAACAAATCGAATGTCGAATCTTTTACTAAAACGAAAATAAAATAAAGTTGTGATATAAATTTAAAACTAGCTTATTTATTTTGAAACTTAAAATAACTACTCATTGAAACGACGATGGGCTGTAAATTAATAAATTTTTCCAATGACTTCAAAATGTAGATTAGATTTTTTGTGTGGATATAAAAAATACTTAAGTTATATGTGAAGAGGAGAAAATTAAATCCAAACAGAAGTAAATTACATATTATATTTAGCCGAAAAGTATAAAAAAAAATTTTTGTTGGCTATATAAAGCCTTCGCAAAGGTATGGAAACACACTCTCCATATAACTGTTTGGTTAAAAACTAGCAAGAATGCGATAAATTTATAAATAAATGCTTCAGAGACATACAAATTTACATCAGAGATAGTAAAAAGGGCTTTATAGAGGCGGTGTCAAATTTGAACGATGGGAGCGCCACTGCCCACTTTTAGGTGAAATCCCATCTCTCGTTACCTACTCGACAAATTTCAACCAAATTCGGCAGATAACATTGTCCTGACATTCCTAGTTCTAAATCAAACAAAAACCCTTTCTATACAAGTATAACACAATTTTAAATTCCATCTGATTCTTTTACTTTCCTGTATACAAACAAGAACTAATTAATGTGTTCGTACAAAACTTTGCTTGAATACCCCAGTAGACGTCCTTTTACAATAGTTTTTGTTTTTTGACAGATCATGCGTGAGTCGTGTCAAGTTGTCATATTATTTTTGTTTAGTATTGTTTGGCATTTCATCATGGAAAGATATATAGCGGCCGTAGCCGAGAGTGTACATGAAGACCGTGGAGAGTCGATTCGACGCCATTCGCAGCAACTCGAACTGACGTATGGAACAACTTGACGCATTTTACGTCGAGATCTTTAATTGAAAACGTACAAAATACAGCTTATATCGGTGAAAACGTAACCGTTAATTTCGACCGCCATTGCGCCATGATAACCGACTATGTGATGCCTGAAATTAAAGCTGGTGATCTCGACGACATTTGGTTTCAGCGAGATGGCGCCACTCCTACACGTCGCATTAACCAATGGATTTATTGAGAGTTTTGGGCCATCCTACGGCCACCGTTAGACTTTTTCCTGTGGGGATATGTTGTTAATTCCAAAGTATATGCGGACCATGCCGCTTCGATTCAGGCCTTGGAGCAAAACATCACGCGTGTCATTCGCTAGTCAGCAGTCGAAATGCTTGAACGAGTCATCGAAAATTCGACTTAACGGATGGACTATCTGAGACGTAGCCGCGGCCAACATTTGAAAGAGATAATTTTCAAAAAATAAATGCCAAAGAATGTCCTTTTAGTCCCTAGCAAGATATTGAAATGTTCGGTTACACCCGAACTAAGCCCTTCCTTACTTGCTTATTGCATGGATATTTGTTGATAAAATTATGCGTTCGAACAGAATCCGGAGATTTTTCACGTTTTAATCCAATTTTTCCTATTTACAATGCCAGCGTATCTGAAGCACTATGAAATACAAAATGTAGTTATACTATATCATCACTAATACTCAAGTGAACAGTTAGTTGACAAGAAGATTAATAGCCCGACAGACGGGCATACAAAGTTTAATATTTTGTGTTATCAAAAAGAATATAAACAAGTAAGAAAGGGCTAAGTTCGAATGTAACCGAGCATTTTATACTCTCGCAAAGTCAAATGGTATACTTTAGTTTGAGATTTTTTTGTGGATTGACTGATATTTTCGGTAGAAGGTCAACTATAGGCACTGGGGTCCACATATTTAGTACTTAGGGCCTTGAATAGTTCTGGTTCGATTTAGACAATTTTTGTTCACAAGGTGGCATACTTTAAACGTATTATTTACGCAAAGTTTTACCCCGATATAATCATTGTTGCTTGATTTGCATAGTGGAAAGTGATCAAATCAGATGAAATTTAGGAAATAGGCGTGGTTGTAATCTGATTTCGCACATTTTCGCACTGTAACCGAGAAATATGAAAATAATGTTATGTACCGAATTTGGTTGAAATCGGTTTAGCAGATTCCAAAATATAGGTTTACACCTAAAAGTGGGCCCACTGGCTAATTTTGAACGCGATTCCTGTAAAGTCATCTCTTACCATCCTAGAGATAAAATTTAATGTCTTTGGCAATACTGTTATATGGGCAGTGGTCAGAGTTGTCACCCGATTTGACCCATTTTCACACTGTAGATATAGGTGCTAAAAAAATTTGCTTCCAGTGAATTTTGTTATTTTAGCTTTGGCGGTTTAGGAGATATGCATTATAAACTTATTAGGGGGCGGGACCACGACCACTTTAAAAAAAAAAATTTAAACTGCAGATGTCCCTCCCTAATGTGATTCGGTGTACCAAATAACAGTCTTGTATCTTATTGCGGAGCTTAGTTATGGCAATTTATTTGTTTTTGATGAATGGCGTTTTGTGGGCGTGGAAGTGGTCCGATTACGCCCATCTGCAACACAAACCGTCTTACGGTACCAAGAAACATGTGTACCAAGTTTCATAAAGGTATCTCAATTTTTGCTCAAGTTACAGCTTGCACAGACGGGCGGACGGACAGTCACCTGGATTTCAACTCGTCGCTTTATCCTGATCATTTATATATATTATATAATATATAACCCTATATCTAACTCGATTATTTTTAGGTGATACAAACAACCGTTAGGTAAACAAAACTATTATACTCTGTAGCAACAAGTTGCGAGAGTATAAAAAAAGAGTTAGAAAGGGGCATATATTTTTCCTGTTCATATTATAAAACTGACTTCTTTCAAGAAGAGTTCATACTAAAACAAAAATTATTAAAAAATTATTTTTATAGGAATAATTATCATGCTTCAAATGAAACGTTTTTATTTTCTCAAGACTAGTTTTAATGTTTGTATCGCGATTTCGATAAAAGATTTTATTATTTCATTAAATAAGTTCGATATTCAATTTTAAATGTATTCATTATACTGAAAATATTTAGATTAATAGGAAGCAAAAGTAATAACCTAAACAAAGGAAAGCAATTGTATAAGTGTCAGGTCTAGAAATTTCATTCATATTTTTTCAATGAAAAACAACATTATTTTGGTAAAATTCGGCATACATCGACTATATCGATCTTTTTTCTGGCGAGTATTCTTTTGCGGTCTATAAACGAGAACCAAGTTTTGTAGGTAAATCTAATTACTAAACATGTAGATTCGGTTGTACCGCTCTCTCAAAGAAATTATGTAAACTTTTCAGCCTATGTATACACTAGCACCCAAATAGGCGAATTATAGGTATCGATTTCTGTTTTACCTTGCTAAACATGTGGTATAAGTGTTTAATTGTGAACATCAATTAAAATATCGTTTTAAGCGCGCAAGCATAAACAATGGTCGAAACAAATCAAGCGGAAGTATTAAACGGAAATCAAAATATATTATTTTATTGAAGTAATCAATTTTATATTCTTCTAAAAATGGCAATATGCAATGAGCAAAGAGAATAAACGGTTAAAGCACTCATTAACGCCAACTAATGCTGACAAGTTTCGTTTGTGTCTAAGACCTTTTAGACCTTGGGCGACTACTGCTCAGCGCAATTGAAGAGCAACGAGCTAGTTGGACAAAATTCAAACAATTAATAATTTAGCAATTTATGTACTTGATACATGGTATTGTACTTTACGTGTATAACATACATACACATTTATTTGTGGGAGTATACTTACATATGTCTGTGTGTAACACCAACATGTCTGTTGGTAACACCCAAATATGAGCCAGCAATTTTTCACACTCCATCAAGTAATCACACGGCTGTTATTGTAATCAGATTACCTTTGTGTAAGCCCTAAGTGGTTAGCCCTTCAATTCAACTACACATATACAAAACATACAGAAAAAATATTCAAAAAAAAACAAAATGAATTTATTGCAATTTGTAGGCGAATTAATTCTATGACTAATTCGGTTACCACTTTGTACATTTGTAAATGTATGCGGGTATTAAATATTGCTTACGCCTACTAACTAGTTCCAAACTAGTCTATAGAAGTATTCAAAAGGAAATGCATACAAGGAGAAAAGTCTAAGGTATTAAAATCTGTTTTCTGAGTGATCTTGATTCTACGAAAATCATCTTATAATTTTCATATGTTAGTTTAATAAAGTTCTGGATCTGAAAGAGATATAGTTGATATGACCAAATTTAACCCGGACTGACTAACATTTTCACGTACAATATTGTTATACAAATAGTTATTATTGCTTTAAAAATAGACACCTCAGCTAATCCAAGCTTGCCAATGCTAAATTCAGTTTTCTATACACTTATAAGCCTCGGCTTAGGTGATCTTCAGTGCCTTCCGCGAATTTTGCTTTTTTTTTGGTTTCGGCTCATTTTTGGACCATTTGTTGGAGTTTCGACGTTCGTATTCAAAAATTCACCTCTGGTCACCAGCAATGATGCGTTCGATACAGAGGCGGACCCAGGATTTCGGAAAGGCCCCCTCTGGAAAAATTAGCATTATGTGGAAGTGAATTTTGTAACAGAAAGACTATGGACTAATATTATACTTTCTTATACACAAAAGCGTTTTCTTCTCTAGTGATGAATAATACGGTCAATTAGTTTGAATAACGTGGTTGATTATAATTATTAGAGTTTTCGAATATATTTTGGAAATGTAATAAATAATATTAGAATGTGCGAGATGGTAAACTGTTTTAATGCGATGGGTGTAAGGGCATGATTCGTGAACACATTGAGGATTATAGAACTCATCGTTTTCCGGAAATCGAGTTAAACCGTTTTTTGCTCTTAATAATTCACCCCCACATGGCCCGAAAACTATTTTTTTTGCTTTCAAAAATTACCCTTGACTTGTTTTTAGACAAGGGTAGGTCCAACCTTTGTCTAAAAACAAGTCAAGGCTCAAAATATCCAAAATAGTCGGTTGTTCAAACACGAAAACCTCCCGAATTTCCGAAACTGGTTTCATGAATGTAGGGCCCTTATTTAGCATTGGCACGCTTCATACACAAAATTTCATACTAAAATGTATTGAGTCGATCCAATAAGATTCTCTGCTATCTCTCTGCTATTCTATTTTCATACCCTGCTTCTTTTTCGCTTGTTCGATGTCATCGTCATTAACAGAAATGAGTGAAGGACACGCATGTGGCAAGTTTTCGATGAATTACCGACCTTCACTGAATGCTTTCTTCCACTCAAATATTTGTAGCCGTGATAAAGTAGAAGACAATTTCAACAAAAAAGTAAACTTGAAAAAAATTTACTGAGGCATACGAATTGATGAAAAAGGTTTATGGTGATGTTTGTATGAGTCGTACACGATTTTATAACTGGCTTTCACGATTCAAAAAAGATCGTAAGGATTTTAATGACGCCCAAAGGCCAGGTTATTCAGAAGATAGTAATCGTGGTGAATTGGTGGATACAGTCCGTAAAATTATTGGCATCGATGCAAATTTGTCTGCGAAAATGTTGGTTGTGTGCTTTTTGTTCAACATGAGTTAAATGAAGAAGTATATTAAGTTTGCCACGAACTCTGTAACACCCAGAAGAAGACGTCGGACACCCTATAAAAAATATATATAATATATAAATGATCATCGTGACGAGCTGACTTGATTTAGATATGTCCGTCTATCCGTCCATTTCCGCCGCTATCGAGCCACTATAGCTTCTATACAAACTGAACGATCAGAATCATGTCCTTGTAAAGAAAATTTTTTTGTTGGACAATATATCTACACAAAATTTGGCATGGACCAAGGCATAGTGGATTTCTTAAACATACTCGTAAGTAGCATCCAGTTATGAACATCCACTATGTTCATTGTCTTAGGGAGCACCTAATGATGTACGGAATCTAGCTTCAGCTATGCTGGACCTGGCGTGGACCCCAAACTCAGGTATGAATAATTTTATACTTTGATTCAGTAACTGTCATGATGGATGTAGTCTTTACTTAGCTCTTTTACTACATACGAATAGTAGTACTACAAACAGTACACCATTCTGTCATGCAATGATTTACTACTGGGTTTTAATTGAGCGCATATTACATGCATAAGCATATGTTATCAATTTTAAGCTGCATTTGGGTAAACTACTTAAGTTCCATGCCCTTCAGTCACGATCTGGCTGCACTTCAGTGCGTAAAGGAGCTAAAACAGAAAAGAAAGAAAAAAGTCATAATAAACAAATAAATGTTGCACCGCAAAACTTGCAACCAAATCCAATTGAATGATTCACGGTCAACATTTAAAGTACAAATGAAAAATACATTTAAATAAAAGTAAGACAATTACATAAGCTCTCTACAAATTGAAGTACGTAGAACCGGCCCACCAACTAACCGCAGCATCCAAATAAATAAAATAAATAAATACACATACATACACATATGGCTGAAAATACTCGCTGGCCAGAGATGTTTTTGACGGGTTAGCGTGATAAGTACAAGTGTATATGTATATGTCCCTATGTCAAGGTTGCCTTTAAGCAATTAACCTATAATTTTGACAACTGCAACTGACGCCACCATCACATCTGCTGAATGCAACATCAAACGGTAACAAAAGCGAAATTAATCTCTCTTTAGTGCTTTTGTTCTCTGTTAATTTTAATGATTATTTTATTGCCTTAATTTTGTTTCTTCAATTTCGCATTTAAAGGAGTTTTATTTTTTTTAGTATTGGCTTTTTGTTGTTGCTGGCATAAAGTTAATTTGTATGGCCTGATTATGTAAGCCACCAACTTTGTTTGCCAAAACGTTCATGCATATATAAAGGGTCTACCAACAAAACAGACGTAATGCTAAAATGAAATAAAAACTCAAATTTAGTCAAAATGGGCTCTGTTTTTGTTTTTTTGTTTTGTTATGAAGTTAATTTTATGTGATTTATTGTTTGAATAAAGTTTCGGTCAAATTGCCACCACGGCTCCGTTTGCATATATCTACCTGTTTACCCGGTGCAGCATTTGGGCTGGAATTTCGGCTATAGTGCACTGAAAGTTGTCTTCGAGCTCTTCGAGCGTTGCTGGTTGATTGGGGTAAACCTTTGATTTAACATACTCCCAGAGAAAAGCGGCGTTAAATCGCTTGATCTTGGCGGCCATTTGACTGGGCCACTTTTCGAAATTAACGATTCGTCAAACTTCGCACGCAATGTGTCCATGTTTAGACGTGAAACATGAGGCGGCGCACCGTCTTGTTGGAAATAGAGATTGTCCGCGTCGGTTTCATCGAATTACGGGAAAAAAGTCGGTCAACATCGTGTTATAAAGCTCGCTACTGATGGCAACGGCATTTCCTGCCTCACTTCGAAAGAAATAAAGCCCGATGGTGTAGCCATATCACAATCCACACTAAATGGTTCATTTTTAAGGATGCAATTACCTGAACCACACGTGAAAGCGGCAATTTTGTTTGTTAAAGAAATGGGCCGTGCTTTCCAAGAAGAGCTCTTACAGTAGCCACCGGGAACTTGAATTTGCGTTATGATCAAGGAAAATTTCCAAGCGTTGTACCAAGGTGAAACGTGACATGATGAAATGGCAAACCTTACTGAATACACTAACATAATTCGACACAAATCTATAAGCAAACATGACCGCCACTAGCTGTCAAAATCACGTCATCCCAATTGGTAGACGCTATAAATACGTCTTTAAACTGTATGGTATATGGATATGTATGCAGGTGTCTTTCTCCTTTTTCACCGTTCAAGACGATGGTAGGTGTGACTCATTGCGTTAGTCTACCAAAAGTAGCAAAATTTGTGAGGATAACAACAATTGAAAAATTAAACCAGGGCGAAATTAAATGAAGCAGTAGAATTTCACAGACAGCTTCTGCTGCAAAGAGGCTCGGATTCTTCAGGCTGCCGTTCTTCGGGAAAGCAGTCAAAAGATGTAAGCAACTGCCAGCTGGTACTGGTTCATCAACTTCTAGGACCTAGACCACGCAAAGATGTCAAATCTGGTCTCACTTACAGAAAACAAGTAGTGTATTAAGTCTTTCCAAACATTAAGAGACTAACTGGAGAAGCGTATTTATAAGTACTGTCCCTTTGGTTTTTGCCTTAACTGACGAGAACGAAAAATGCTACTATTTGATTTCGACCAAAGAAGTCAGTTAAGCTTTGCAGAAAAGTTTATAGAATGAAGAATAGTGACGTTATATTTATAATTAACAAGGAAACTGTATATAAAATAAAACTTATAGGATAAAGAGAAATTTCTTTATTAGTGTTTATAAGAAGCTAATGGAAACGAACTTTTTAAAATACCAAGTTACAACATTCCTTTAAAGTGACTCCACGTTTTAAGAAGGAATGCCCTTCTCAACGATGTTTAAAAATTAATAAATTTTTTCGAATATGTTTACACATTTTTTATTTTCTCTGCTGCTAAATCACAGTAGATACGGAAAACTAACCACAGAACTTTACAGCCATAACCGACTTCACAAAGAAATTGCAAACAATCAAAAATGATTCTAAGTGTAGTTAAAATACGTATGTACATAGGAGTTTTCTGTAAGGACCGAATTACGGTAGCAGTAAACGTACTCCCCCGAAGTGCAGTCTAGCGTTGAGATTGCTAACTGCGCGCTTACTCAGTAATAACAGCATCAAGCTACTTAATTATCAGACTTGTTTGGGTGTCTGGTCAGAGAGGAAGTATTGAAAACTGCGAAGCCGATAAGCTAATATGAAGGGCGACCTTACCCGTTCACATCGGAATGCGAACGAGTTGGATCTCGGTTGGCATCTTGAATTTGACGACCAGGTTCTGTGCGAATGCGAGATCCTTCTGCTTTTGTAAGACTGAGGTTGAAACAGCTCGGCAATCATACCTTCGACAAAACAGGAAACTGACATAAGCCGCCTCAACAATTTTGTTATACGCTCAAAGTCTTCGTCGATCTATGAGGGCCTTTTTAATCAATTACATAGGAGTTTTGGGTATAACAGCAGACCGGCGCTCTAAGAGGGCCCAGTGAGATCCCTGAGAACCTCACTCAACTAAACCTATAATGTTTAATGTACTTTATTCGAAAATTAAAGCTCAAGCTGCATGCAGACGATGAACGCCGAGCCAAGCGCAAAGCTTACGAATGCGAGAAATGAGCTTTAAAACTGTATGCGTATATTTTTATACGATATCGCAAAGGTAGTGCAAAGTGGAAGTAGAACGAAGCCGAGCGTAAGGCTGATCAATGCAAGAAAACTGTTTTTAAGCGTTTTTCAATGCCGACTCGCATTGTAACTGCATATATTTTATAATAATAAAAAATCGGATAACGTCTTAAATCTTTATACAAATGTTGAAATTCGCCAATATCAGCTCATTTGGTATTTATCGATGCTTTACATAGTTTTTTTGTAATATTTAGCGCAGAGCACAATATTCTTTATTCGAGGAGTCCTTGTCTTATCTTTCCACTTGCATAAGCGCAAATAAAATTACAAACTTAAGCCTTAGTGATAAACAAAAGCTTTCGATCGCATCGTTATTTCGCTGTCGCACCTCGTGTTTGAATTCGTTCATTAAGTACGCTGCCAATGAAATGGTATTATTTAAATGTTGTTCCAATATAGGACAGTAATAAAGATGAACTTTATTTTATTTAGTTTAAATTGCTTACTAAGAAATCTTATGGATTTCGAACATGTGAAATAGGTAAATGTAAGCACATAAATGCCTAAGTATTTTCACAGATAATATAAATAAGATAACTGAATATTCACAATATACATATTTATTGGCTGTACACATATATCGCATTATATTATATATAAGTAAATATTGGTCCTAAGTATAACTATATTCGTGCGGTTTACCGAGATTCTGAACATGCGATAGAAAGCTACTGCCCTTGTGCGTCTATTTATGTATACATATGTATGTTACTCAATTGAAGCGTAAACAACAATAACTTTTTTTACTCAAATATGTCGAACTTTGGGTATGAAAAACTGTTTTTCCGGCGAGTTCTTCTCCATTACTTTAATGTGAAAAAAATATCATTCAATCATCTTCGTATGTATGTATGTGCTCTAGTCTAGCTTAAAATTGTTTGAACGATTTAAAAGTATGATGTTGACTTGGAAGACAAAAAAGATGGAGAACTGGTAGCATATTCGATGAAGATTGTTGCCAAACAAAAGAAGAGGTCGCAGAATTTTCGGGAGTCACTCAAGCTATCATTTCAAAACGTTTAATATCAGCCAAGCATATTTAAAAGCAAAGAATTTAAAAAATAGGGACTGAAAAATTTTGCCTCGTTCGCCTTTTGATGCAGACTTTGGCCATCTGATTACCATTTATTCCGGTCGATGCAGAACGCCCTTACTGGAATACGGTTCCCATCAGAACCGGATAAAATTTATTTGATTTTATATTTTGAAGCTGAATAAATGAAGAACAGCTGAAAAATACGAATTCTATAATAACAATTCTTTAATTTGGTAGGAAATTTTTAATTCTACTAGTTACTTCATTTATACATAAATTATACTATTATGACTTAATAGTTTGGGTTATGAATTTCTATAATCTGATACTAATCAAACCATACTTTTTTTATTATTGATTTTTTTTTTTGCGACTACAGAGAAAAGAACGTGTGCAAAATTTCAGATCGATATCTCAAAAACTAGACCATCAGTTCGCGTATATACAGACGGACAGATGGGCAGACAGATGGACATGACTAAATCGACTTAGGATGTCACGCTGATCGCTAATAAGTATATATATTTTTTGAGGTCTCCAATGTCTCCTTCTGGGTATTACAAATTTCGTGTCAAGCCTAATATAACCTGTTCATGCTACAAAAATGTGAAAAATTGTAAAAACACAAAACTTTTTGATTTACCATATTTTCAATAGACTTTGCAGAAAACTTTTCCATACATCCTTCATTACCATTTTTGAGTAAATTTATAAGAATAGGTTCTGCTCTAAGTCTTTCACACTATTTACTATCATAAGAAATATTTTATAACACGAGTATGTCAAAGTTAATTTACCAACAAACAAACAAGAAATTGAAAACAAAAAATGTCAAAACTTAAGAAAATTGATTTCCTTGCTTTTAATTACTGAACCACCCGAATTATATAATATTTACAATATTTACGCATATATATATATTTATATATAATATATATATCTTTGAGAGCATATCTTTGAAAGCAAATAATGTAATGCCTTCTAACCTGCATAGACCTAGGTCAATTATATTTCCGTATGCATAAAGACTAATGCGCAGAAACCAGTTACCGAATACACACAAAGCTGTGTGATAAGTATGATTTAAAGTTTCTACTCCTTCCTATTCATTACTTATTTTATAAACGCACTTCTCTTCTCTCTTTACCAACAACAAATAAGCTATGATAAACAATTTGACTAATGTCGCGCTTGGTCTTAAGCGACAAATGGTTTTGTATAAAAAGGCCGCGCAGATCCGACAAAATCATCAGTTCCCACTTAACGGACAACCAAGCAACCAATCTAATCTCAAAATGTTCAAATACGTAAGTGAACTGTTCCTCATATATTTCATGGTTTCTAATTTTAATAATTAAAATATTTTTTATGTAAAAATATAGATCGCATTCTTCGCCCTCCTCGCTGTTGCCGCTGCCAAGCCTGGTCTGCTCGCTCAAACACACACCATCGTCCAACCAGCTCTGGTTGGTAAAACTGCCTACGTCGATACAAGTGCCTCTTCGGCCATAACTCACCAAAGCCATGTGAATCTTGTCAGGAAGGTGCCAGTTGTTCCAGTCGTCCACGCAGCACCTGTTGTACATGCAGCACCCGTTCTGAAGACCATTTCCGCTCCAGTTGTGCATGCCGCTCACGTAGTTCACTCGGCTCCAGTTGTGCATGCCGCTCCCATAGTTCACTCAGCTCCAGTCGTCCACGCCGCTCCAGCTGTACATGCCGCCCCGGTCGTACACTCCGTGGTCCACACAGCCCCTCTAGTCAAAACTGTAGTCTCACCTGTGGCTTACAGCATCCACCATTAAGTAAATAACTATTTAGAATGTGATTTGAAAAAACGAATTCTTTGCAATTGTTAACAAGGTATTAAGTTATTGTACTTAAAATATGAATTTAGAAATATCGTATAACAATGATATTTCCGTTAAGAAAAGAATTTCATTATTATTTATTTCATTCATTCTTTGACCCTGTTAGGGCGTAAAATTTTCTGCAAAAATGAGAGTTATCCGCCTGCAACAAAAATTTACTTTGCGTGGTTGCCTTAATCTCGTGATAGTTCGATATGTTCTTTATGCTTAACGAATTTAGGATGTATGATACTTGATGATATAAAATGGATTTGATCAAGAAATTATCACATAAGTATCGCTGACAGTGCGCTCTAGGTTTGTCAAGGAGTGACTGATCTCACCATCAATAACATCACGTTACTACGTTAACATACTAGTTTGGGTGTCTTGTCATAGCGGAATCGCTGGATACTCCAAACGTGATGAGCTGAGCTAGGGCACCCTTATCCTAATCTCTTAAGATTGGGTTGACGGTCCACTGGCCTTTTGCATTCTAGCACTGGATCTGGACTGTTACTCTTAGTAAGGTTCGTCTCATGACAATGATAGGAATTCTAAATCGTTACTGTACTTACTAAGTAAGTACGAAGGATTTTGGAGACCGTATATTGTCAAAGGTGTATGGAGGAAGGTGAGGTGAAAACATCTAGATACTCTTCTTCCACTGTCCAACTTTTGCTAAATAAGGCTGAAGCAACTCGATAATCATACCTTCTATGAATCAATGAAATTAGCTGGAGTTGATATTAGCCGATCAACAAATTTATGACACATTCAGACAAAATACGGCTAAAAATGTTGGGGAAGTAATTTGCAACTGAACTCAATAGCCACTGCGATACCGTAGTAATAATCTGAAATGCGTGTCATCAAAACAATAAACCACTTCAAGTAAGAAATATCGCTTAGTTTTTGTTGTCATTGTCATAAATTTCCAACTTAATCCACTACAAATACAATCTCTTCCCTGAAACCACTATTAGTCAATTAAGCACTTTCGACACGATGCTTCGATGCATTTTCCCTACGGCCATTTTGAAACGTAACAGTAATTCCTGTTGCAGATAAAGTGGAATTATTGTGTAATGGTGAGAATATGTTACAAAGGTAACTACAAATATAAAATAAGCAATAAAAGTATTAAAATAGCAACATAAAACATATTTGTATTATCCCTTAAAAGTCCATTTGTAATCCTTTGTAACATGAAGTCATAATTTTGTAATACTCTCACGGCAGCACCAAAGTTAGTTCGAGAAAATTTAAATTTATGAAAAATAAAATATTTACATATCACTTGAAAACAAATGTCAGTTGCCTAAAACAGCTGTTGCGATGTGAAATAAAAATACTGCGAATTAATTGAAATCATTCGGTTTGTGAAAACGAAATCACATTAATTTTATTTGATTTATGGAACATGCTTGATTATTCTAAATAAATTAAAACAGTTAGCCCACAAACCAAATGAGATAAATTGACTTAAGGCATAAAAGCTTGGTAGTGGTGTATAATGTCCACAAGGAGAATACAAATCGTTTTTATAGTACATCGACAAACATACAAATCCCATATTCGTAGAACTTATGGGACTCTATAAAATGGATTTTCTTAGGCGAGATAATTTATGAAGTTTACTGCAGCTAAACATCATGTTAGCAATATTTTCTTTTCGATCACAACGGAATAATAATCGGTGTAATAAGCTTACCACATAAACAGTGTGTAGTTATTATCACATATTCATATGTATTATAATGTTAAATCGGTTGACATAGACCTAAACGATTTTTCAGCTTAGAAATACTGGTTTAAATTACCTGTACTAAAAGTTACTTGTATTCAGGAAGCTTATCTCAGAATAGACATGTCAATAATAAATACTACATAGAAAGAAGATTATTATTAGGTGTGTTTAAAAACTTTAGGAATTTTAAAATTAAAATTTTGCGGGTACTACATGCCCCGGAAGTACGATACAATTTTCAGCTGTATTCATTGCTTACTTTGTCTATAAAAGTCGCTAAGGCTTGGACATGTTTTTATGAGCTTGGTAATTTTCGTTTGCTAAAAGATGGCACTTCGTTGCTTCTTTGTGAATTCTTGGCCAAAAACAATACTGTAACAATGCCCCATCCTCCATATTCGCCAAACATAGCTACGTGTTTTTTTTCATTTTTTTTTTAAATAAAAACAAGCTTAAGAGGCGATCGTTTCACAAGATAGAGGAAAATCGTTAAAAGAGCTAAAGGCTATGCCAAAAATCGAGTTTGAGAACTGCTTCGACAATTGGAAAAAGCGTACTCATAAACATTATTCTTTGATATCTGGGCATCTAGAGACTGTTTCAGTTTCAAGCTTAAAATGCCATTAAAAACGAATGTGGCACTCAAGGTGATATCCAAAATATTTTCTTCAAGTTGGTATTAAAAAATACTTATATCAAATTCCTGAATAGAAGAGTGTATTATAAGCACGTAATTATTACAGCTAATAAAATGTAATATTGGATTTTATATTAATTTTAACAACAACAAGGTATACCACAATAAAAGCAATTAACAAATTTAGTGGTGAACAATGTGGGCCACCGTATGCGCATTACGGTGCACTTGAGTGATGCTCTGGTGAGATGTGGCCGACGGAATAGTGTGTACAATGGCTCTCACTTTAGCCACAATGTGTTGAGAAATGAATCCTGGAGCAGCAGTGGCAATCACGAAAAGGGCGCAAATGTGAGCTGGAATAAATTTGAGTATAATTGTACAGTTTATTTTAAATTAATCAATTCGTGGTCTTACGTATTTGAACATGTTGCTGGTGTTGTATAGTTTGGGTTACGCAATCTGACTGATAATTATACTCTCGCAACCTGTTTCTACAGAGTATAAAGTTTTGTCCTAACGGTTGTTTGTATCACCTAAAACTAATCGAGTTAGATATAGAGTTATCTATATATAAATGATCAGGATGAAGAGACGAGTTGAAATCCGGGTGACTGTCTGTCCGTCCGTCCGTTCGTCCGTGCAAGCTGTAACTTGAGTAAAAATTTAGATATCTTTATGAAACTTGGTACACATGTTTCTTGGTACCGTAAGACGATTGGTATTGACGTAATCGGACCACTGCCACGCCCACAAAACGCCATTAATCAAAAAATAATAAATTGCCATAACTAAGCTTATATCTAAGCTCCACAATAAGATACAAGACTGTTATTTGGTATACGGGATCACTTTAGGGAGGGGCAATATAATATTTTAGTAATCTCTTAGTTTCTAGCCTTACTTTTTCAATTAAAAACAATAATTTATTTCCAGATCGATAAAAATAAATGTATGCATTTTCATTTTTGAGTATAATTTATCACATTTGCCATCTATAATCAAAAACTGGTCTAAAATGTGTCAAATAAAACTTTGAATTTTTCAACAAGAAAACAGCGCGCTAAGGTAACGTGCAGAGGAATGAGGAATTGAAGACAGCTAGTATAAAAAAGGAATTAGTTATTTAAAAAAAAGTATACAATTTTTAATTTTTATGATAACCTGATAAAATGTCAACCATTCTAAACCGTCTGAGTTTAGTATATTCTGTTCTCCCAACAGTTAGCTATACTAGTAGAGAACTCGTAATTTTTGAAGAAAAAATCGCATAGACCAGTGTTGATCAAATGAGTAAATAATTTATAACTGCTGTTGCAATGAGTTGATATATTAATACAATTCATATACAAATGAAAAGAAGTTGCTAAAGACCCGAAAAATTGTTTTGTTGATCTTCCCATTCTTTATAAATTGATGCTATTTTTATAAAACGTGTTCTCTTTATATTTTGATAACTACCGAATTATTTTGAAACTTTTTAAAAAGTTTGGCATACAAATTTCTCAAAGGCGTCTAAGGTTTGTCTAGCGCATATTTTTCATATTAATCCATCACTGTCAATAAGTATTTTCCTATTCTACGTTTCCATATTTATTTCTATAGTTTACTTACTTTTTTTACTTATGCGAACTGCTGACGCCGCCACTTGTTGCTAATAGGCTTTGAAAGGGGCGTAGCACCTAAACACATGCGTTGCCAATAACGTTGGATTTTTGCTCAAAATATTGTTGCACAAAACAGCACAACGTAAAAACTGGTTGTTGGTGGTTGCTTAATGTTTGTCTAGTAAAAAAGTTCAAGTTCAATGCCGGCCATACAAGCATTGATATTTGCAACAAATTTAAGCAAATATACCGTTAAAACTAAACAAAAATAGCGAAGGCCAATAAAATATAATAAAATAAGCTTTTTATGCTAAGTATTGTATTTTCGAAAAATTTCTTATAAATATGCTGCGAGAGACGTTGAAAGATATCAGTTTGCATACAGTTTTCTTGTAGTAAACATTCACAACCACCAAAAGAGCAAAATGTTCAAATATGTAAGTTATAATTATTTTTGGATTCAGCAATGATAATATAATACAAATTTTCAATACAGTTTACCTTCGCCGCCCTCTTCGCATTTGCCACCGCTGCTCCCGGGTTCATCGCTGAACCAGTAGTTGCCAAAGTAGGTGCCGTTGTACACACCATTCCCTCAGCCACCTCCCACCAGAGCATCACTCAAGTGCACCGTAATGCGCATATTGTTACACCGGTTGTGAAAGCTGTGTCTCCAGTGGTTCATGTTGCTCCAGTTGTAAAGACCTACTCTGCCCCTGTGATTCCAGTAGTCAAGACTGTTGCTCCCGTCGTCCCAGTAGTGAAGACTTACTCCGCTCCAGTTATTCACGCTGCTCCAGTCGTTCCAGTTGTGAAGACCTACTCCGCCCCGGTTGTTCATCATGTACCAGTTGTGAAGTCGGTTGTTTCTCCCGTGGTGCCAGTGGTCCATGCTGCTCCAGTCGCTCACATTGTTCATCACTAAACATTTTTCAGTGATCGTGAAGTTGTTAAATAAATATATAAGCTTTCACTCTACAAAACCTCTCCGCATTTTTTAATTTTTAGTAAATATAAAATACTTATATAACTGGGGTTAGTTAATAATATTGTTAGAAATCATGAATTTATAGTCAAATCAAGAAGAACGCAAATAAATGCAGTGTGACCAAAAGCCTTGGTCAGACCGCACTAATGCACAGTCCATTATATGTGGAATATTCAACCAAAATATCATTAGATATACACTGGGCCGGACTATAATGGAAATTTACAACTTGTCCGAAAATATTAGCATGTTGACCTCGTGTTTTCCCGGAAATTGGGATCAATGTGAAGTTTCAAGTTAGAAGCGACATACTAACGGTAAAAGCATTAAAGGGAGACTACTCTGCTTTATAGACTGATCGCTGGACATATGTTACTAAAAAGCGTGACACAACTAATTCCAACCAATCGTATGACTGTAGTAAAAGTTAGATTTAAGCAGTTGGAACAATCGGAAAATCGATATATCGAGGGAAATAGATATATCGGCCAAATCAATGTCAAACTGATTTCCACATGAATGCCTACTGTCGGTCCACTGGTCATCTTCTGGCAATGCGCTTGAAGAGTTTGTTCTCACACAAAAAATATTATATATAAAATTTTTTATTTGGATTAGTGATTTATTTGAAATAATTAGGTATGTATTAAATTTAAAAAATGTGTTGGTGATCTGTGCTTATGTGTTTTAGTGCTTAATCGCGCTATTTTACCGCTCCGTGTGAAAAATTGTTTCAGCATATGAAATCCAATTTTTTGTGGAAGAAAAATAGGGTGCTGCGCCCTGGTGTTTGATTTGTTTGTTAATTTATTATATTGTGTATATCAAGTTAAAAAACTAGCTGCAGTTTTTTGCAAGTTTTTGATTTTTTGGAGTTTTTTAGATACAATGTCAGTCTCGAAACGCACCCTTTTTTAAATTGTTGCAGCGAATCAGTAGCCACAAACAAATTTTTGGCGGTGGAAAATCATGTGTTTTCTATTGTTATTGATTCCTCAAAGTTTAATGAAGATCAATGCCAACAAATTCAAAAACAATTAAGAAATTTGGTTATTAAACTGGTGGATAAGAGGAAAACGAGTGACTGGATCATGGTATTGTCTTAAGAGCGAAATAATCAATGGTTAGATGACGATCTAACTTCTTCTGAAGCAGTCGTTGATCAACGTAAACACAAAACTTTTTCAGAGTGCGCAATTAAGACCCAAACAAAAAAATTTCATCTGTCGTTGATAAAAACCCCACACGAAGAGTAAATGGCAGCAGCGCGCGAAGGCTGGAAAAAGGAATGCTTCGCAAGTCCTTCCAATGTTGGCCTCAGAATTTGCATTGACTTCAAAATATAGTTAAAAGTTTAATTGTTGACACAAAGCTTTGGCTTTCTTTATAGATGGAGGCTACACAAAAAGCTCTTATAAATGGAAACTGCAATAGTTATGCGAGCTATTGTATAATGTTTTGGTTAAAAGTAAAGGTAGTGTTACCCCAATGGCATACGCTTTGGTACGCGTGATTTTACATGCCTCCATCGATTCATTGTATATGGTGCAGATATTATTGAAAATGTTTCGTTACCAACAGGAATGATGCTAGAAGAAGCGCTTGAAGCAAACACAAAAATTTATGCAATTATAATTTGAATCACACTAGAAAAACCTCTAGACAGCACACAATGGAAGACTTAATGCTCCGTCCATCGGTCGTCGCACCCTCTCATAACCTAGAAATCTAAAAGTACCGCGAAGTACTCTAAAAATCACATTCATATAGATGATGAGGTCAAGCAGCTTCTTTCACATGCGAATGAGTTACCGGACAGCCTTGTGTCCTAATGGTCGCACTCGAAATTAATTTCTAAACATTTTTTTGAATACCACAAAAAATGTGAAGATGTAGAGCATTTGTGTATGGACGTGGCCACAACATCTATTGGGTTTAATGTACATATTTCGTAAACTATTTAAGCTTTATATAAATTTAATCTAAGCATTTCGTTTGAGCATTTCATGAATACCTAGTCGGAAAACGCTTTATACGTATATCGGTATAAAAATTGACCAAATTCCCTTATGAAATGGAATAAATCAAATTACACCTACGCCATTATAATTTCCATCATATTCTTTCATTGACTTCAAAGTGTGGCACCTTTAACAAATATAGGGGAAATGCTTGCGAATAATTGAACCATATACTATGGACTAAACTAAGTTTTCTTAGAGATATTCACTCCTAAGAAAAAAAGTAATTTCTCCGTTTTTCGAATTACGTTTCAAAATCGATTTATTTTCCGTCCAATTTCGAAATTGTTCATATTGAAAATATAATTATGAAATACAGTAGCTAAGCCAACAGGTAAAATATAGGCTTCATGCTCATATTCTCTCATTCTAATGGTTTATACACCCATATACTTGCAAAAATTAATTAATAAGAAACTGGAAATCGACATAATACTTGTATGTTATATCTGTTTGCGAAATCTGCGCGTTAGGGGAACATAGAAGAAGTAGCCCTCAGATGTAGATGTGATGTAAATGTGGGTGTAGAAATTGGTAGTTATTGCTCTTGAAAGTTGCAGTGTCCTAATCGAAGTTATCTGAGAAATGCAAGTTGTGTTGCTTCTGAGTCGATTGAGAAGAATAATACTTAACACATACTTGTATATGACACGAACTTGTAATAACGAATGATCCAACGCCTTCTAAAATGCATATACATACATATGTATGTACGTACATAATTCAATTAGATTTTTGTCCGCTGTCCATTCATTCGAAGTGTGTGTATAATAATAATGCTTGAAGTGCAGAAACCGGTTACAGAAAACGGTTGCTCTTTAACTCCACACGTTCCTATATATGTATGTATTCAACTACTCACTTATGTATAAGTATTGTATAAGCCTAAGATTTCTATTTCTGCCTATATAATTTGCTTTTAAACGTGTACTTTTCGTCTCTCATTAACAACAACAAATTAGATATGATAAGCAATTTGATTGATGTCGAGCTTGGTGCTAAGCGCCAAATGGTTTTGTATAAAAAATCATCCGTTCCAACTTAACTGTAAACCATGCAAATAAACAATTCTCAAAATGTTTTAATACGTAAGTAAATTTCGTTAAAATTAGTTCGATAGTTCTTAGATATAAGATTTCACTAAATGTTGTTGGTGTCATGCCCATTTTTCAATTTATACACTTCCTTCTATTAAGCTCTTCCCTACTACTACTACTACGAAGTGCAGCCTCTTTCAGGGAGGTGAGCCTTCGCTCCGACATCAGAGCAGCAATACTAGCTCTGAGCTCGCTAATTGCTCGTTCACTAGAAACAGCAGCAAGCTACTTCATCATCAAACTCGTTTGGGTGCCTGGTCATAGCGGAATCGCTGGCAACTGCAACGCCGATGAGCAAGGCAGTGGGCACCCTTGCCTCCGCAAGCATTCCGACCATCTCCTATGCGACTGCTACTACTTGCCCTTAGCAAAGTTCATGTTGCCACAATCGTCGATTTGTAAGGATCTTATGTCTTTGAGAATTATATACTGCTGTCTAAAATGTTTATTTTCATAACTTTTCAAAACTTAAATTGTTTTCAAAACTTAATTGTGAAATTTTTTCAAAATTAATTTCGTTTTCGGTAGCGATCTCTGCATCTCTTGTGGATCAACTCAACACATTTTGTTAATGTCCTGGGTATGAAGCGGGCCAATGCCAGACTTGTACCAAAAGGCCGGGATCGTTTGGAAAAACAACGTCGAGTAGAAGTGACAAAAGAGATGCTTAACAACACAGATGAGGACCTTAAATTCATCCAACGTATCATTGCTGGTGGCGACACGTGAGTTTATATATAATGCTCCAAAAATAAGCCGAAACCAAAAAAACTAAAATTCTTTAAAGGTACTGAGGCTTATAATTGGATTAAACGTTGGAAAATGGAATGGAAAATTGGATTAAACGTTGGTATGCTTGTGTTGCCTCAGGTCTATTTTGTCTTTACGTGAAAATTTATTTTTTTATTATCATTATCATTATTGATAAGATGGTAGGCGTCTTTTTATGAGCTTGGCGATTTTCGTTTGTTAAACGATCACACTTCGTTGCTTGTTCGTGAATTCTTGGACTATGAAGGCTGTGCCAAAAATCGAGTTTGAGAAGTGTTTCAAGGATTGAAAGAAATGCATAATATCGAATAGAGGCTATTTTAAACGCAATAACAATAATACGAGGGTTGCCTTTTATATTTCGGGATCAGAGAACAATAACAAAGGTTATTCATCGAAAATAATAATTTTTTTACAGTCAAATTTTCATGGAATATTGAATTTGTGCTAGTCCCACTAATGCCTATAGGTATAAATCTCACGATAGGTAACATGACGATCTTGTAATATCAGTTTGCGCACAGCAACAACAACTGTTAATTTTAAATTTATTCGTGATTTAATTCCATTTTTTGACTGAGATTAATGTTTTAAATAACTGTAAACAACACAAATAGCGCTCGAATGTCAAAACGTTCTGAGTATATATAACATCAAAAATGTCAAACTTTAAGATAAAGTTGTGAGTTGCCAGATTGCAGCAATAGGATTGTCGAATCCCGAAATATGAAAGACAACCTACGTATTGCGAAAACATAGAGACAATGTATATTTCTAAATGTTTTCTGTAAAGAATGGTCTAAGCATTGTAGAAAAGGTAAAGTATTCAGTTTTCATAAAATCAAAATTGATTTATAAAAACAATTATCTTTCGACTTTTATACTCTTACAACATGTTGCTACAGAGTATAATAGTTTTGTTAACTAACCGTTGTTTTTATCACCAAAAACTAATCGAGATAGATATGGAGTTGCTATACAAATATTATAAAAAGGAAAGATTTGATTGTTTGTTTTTTTGAATTGAATAGGCTCCGAAACTTTTTGACGGATTTGAATAATTCTTTCTCCGTTGGTAAGCTATATCCGGCGAACGTAGGCTATATAATATTTTTAAAACAGTTAGGAATTTCTACTAAAACGTCAATAATGTAACCGAAGGTGTCAGAAAAATTACCTTAAAATCCCTTAGATCGTGTGCCCTGCAAATACTATTGATTATAGAACAAAAAAATGTACTACGACTTTTCAGAACATGTCGCGACAGCATATGCCCAAGTCTTATAATTACCTTGCAATAAGTGTTCTTTTATTAAAAATATATAATAAAATGTCACCTCTGTAAAAGCTCTTGGTATTATGTTAAACCTTATATAAATTAATTACTTTATATTCAAGCCTTTATACAACTTTTAGAATTATTCGCTTCGGACATTCCATTCGAAAGATATCACGAATTTAAAAATGTAAGTATTAGAAAAAAATCCCGTGGTGAGCGGCGACCCGCTCCGCTAGTCTTCAATATACCATAATATGCAAAGTAGGCGTCATTGGGCTACGGAGGGGAGTCAATGTCAAAAAATAAAGAAGGAACGGTTGACGTATAAGGGGGAATTTTTTGCTAGTATATACAGCGTCTGCCAATAGGGATGACGTGATTTGACAGCTCGTAACGGTCATGTTTGTTTACGGATTTGTGTAAAATTCTGTCAGTGTGTTCAGTAAGGTTTGCCATTTCAACCAGCACCGCTAGCAGACAAAATTGAGCGCTGTACAGCAAAATTCCACCCGAAATGCTGCACCGAGTCATCGAAAATTGCGTAAACGGGTAGAGATATGCAAACGGAGCCGTGGTGGACTTTTGGCCGACACTTTGTTCAAATCATAAACGGCATAAAATTATCTGCATTACCAAAAAAAAGAACCCTTTTTGGCCAAATTTGAGTGTTTAATTTACGTCATTCTTGTTGGTAGATCCTGTACATATATGTATATGTAAATGGTTAGGATGACGAGACAATAACTTAAGATACAAAACTGTAACTTGGTATAGGAGATCACAGGAGCCAGGTACACCCGTGCGCTCCAAATTATCTAAAAGTGGTTATTGTCCCGCTCTCTAAATAGTTAAATGTACATACCTTCTAAAATTAAATCAACCAAACTTGCTGACAAGGAGTTTTTCTAGTACCTCTTTATGCAAACCAAATAACAAACACACCTACTTCACTTTCCAATATAAAAACCAAGAACCAATAATAATAATAAATTCAATTAAGAACAATTTTTTTTTATCAAAGTTTTAAACCAAGACAATTTGAAGAAGCAATATAGCGAGCAGTTTTAGAAGCACTGTAACAAATAAAAAGCTAAACGCAACACAGCTGTGAATAAAGAAGTAAATAAGATAAACAAAGTGAGAAAATAGAATAAAATAAAACAAAATGAAACAAAAGGCTGACTCGGCACCAAAAATTGGAAAGTTTAAACTTTTTAATACTTTTTAATACCGCACAAAACAAAACATTTAATACTTATCATGAAACTGAGAGTTTAATCACTAAAAATTTGTATTAACACGGTAATAAAAATCAATTAAACTTCAAGAATTTTTTAAAATAAAAACACAAATGTACACAGCTAAAAAATTACAGCTTAAGAGCTAGAAGTGTTGTTACAGCTTAAGAGCTTGAAGTGTTGCCACCTTCTTTAGCCCCCACATATCTAATAAAAAGAGCATGTTTTTCTAATTACGCTGCATCTTTGTGACTAAAATGGATAAAACCGAGTGAAAACTTGCCCTAGCCTCCGTATAACGAAAATCACTTGCTTACCGTCTCAACTATTTTGGGCGATCGGCGGTATGCCAACATGAAATTTTGTCATGTTATTCTTTTTTGCAACCGTTTTCGGAGAACTTAAGTGTGGTTTATCAAACGTCGGTGTGACTCCGTTGAAACTCGTTACTCTAATTTTTTAAAGTTGCCATCCTGACATAGGACCCAAGTGCTTTTTGACTTAACCACGCGATTTCCCTTCCAAAAACAAGAATCGATTCAAAATTCTTCACAACTGGAACGACTGGAACAGGGTTAATAAATTGAGCGAAATATTTGGAGCAACAGTCTTGACTACTGGAACCACAGGAGCCGATAGGTCTTCACAACTGGTGTAACAATATGGGCATTATTTTATGCTCTTTGGTGATGCTCTGGTAGGAGCGGTACATCATACATTCATACACACATACATACATACATACAAGCATCCATGCCCACTTAGCTTTCGACTCTCTCTATAAGATCATCTATACATTGACTATCACTAAAGAACGTCCCATAGAAGGGGGCCTAAAACCGAGCCGGTACTCCACTCGAAATATTGTAGCTCTTGGTACCTTAATCAATGTCGAACATTACTTGCCTGGTTTCAAAATAACTTATAATAATGCTTACAAGATATTGAGGAGCGCGTATTTCATACCGAGCATTGATTATGTTTGTCCATTTTGCTGAGTTGAAGGCATTCTTCATATCCAGGGTATCAGTACGCAATATTTTTTAGTTCCGCCTTTCCTTCCTTTTCCATTTACTGCGCATTTCGCAGTCTCAACGAAATTGTTTAGTGCGTCAATAGTGGACCTCTTTTTTTTTATAAAGCCGTATTGTCTCTTTCTGGATTCGTAACTCCAAGCGGTTTCTTACTATGTTTTCGTACACTTTGCCAATCGTGTCAAGCATGCACAGAGGTCGATATGATGAGGCTTTCTTCTGAGGCTTATTTGGTTTAGGTAGTAGAACCAATCGCTGAACTTTCCATGGGTGGGGAATATTTCTTCTTTTAAGCATGCAGTGTACATTTTTGCGAACACATTTGGTATTAAAATCATATCTTCCTTTAAAGCTCTGTTTGGTATTAATTTATATCAGGCGCTTTGCTAATTATAATTTTTCCCGCTATGACCCATACTTCTTCTTCACTAACTAGTAGAGGTGGCTCTTCAACTTCGGTTCGTGGCTTAGCATAGGTAATCAGATGGTGTTTAGGGAATAATGTTTCCACGATATTCTTCATAAAAGATACGCTTTAGGGTATTATTCTTGAATTTTGACATGCATATTTTGTACGCCGTACTTTAAGGGTCTACGTTTGCTTCCTCACAGAGATTATCAAAACAGTTTCTTTTGCTGCGGGAAATGGCCGACTTCAGAAGAGTTGCTAATTAGCTCCAGGAAAATTGAAGAAAAAATATCGCTCACCATAGAAGAATGTCAGATAACTTCACAGCTACAGCTGTAGTATCTTGGAGTACTTGGAAAACACGACGGGTAAAGCAAATAAAATAGAGGCTGTGTGCGTTCCAGCCGACGATCTTTAACAGCTAAGGGGATGAGATAAGTTATGTATGCGGCTCCAATATGGATCCAGGCGCAAAACCTGGACCGACACAAAATCATATGCTAGACCAATAATCACAGTGCATAGACGTGATAAGGGCTTTCCGAACCATGTCAAGCGACACTGTTGAAGTATTAGCCAGTATGTTGGCCAATGACATCCAGGGAAGAAAATTTGCGCGCAACATCAACACTTCTGAAACTCGATTTTGAGGGTATCAGGGGGTTAGCACTTTCAGCACTTCTAGCACTTTCTATCTTAATTAACTTTGCAAACGAAGAAAAATAAAATAAAAAAAGAGATTATACCCTAAATATAGGAATCATAATTGTTGATGGACACTAATAAATCTTTTAGTTTCCTTCTCTTGATAAATCCAGGCGTTGGACCGACCAGTGTTATTTTTTTTTTAAAGCGCGGCCGAAGGCCGTCAACGCAAAAGAAATTTCTGCGCGAAAAAACTTGTGTACAGCGAGGCCGAAGGCCGCCAACGCATAAAGGAGTTCCACTCGAAAAGACCTTGGGACACCTCGGTGTTGGATCGACCATTTTATTATTATTATTTTATTTATTTTTTTTGAAGCGCGGCCAACGCAAAAAGGAGGCCAAGCGTAAAAGTAATATTGTCATAGAGGGTATAACATAATCCTTAACATCAATGCTCTCTAACGGATATTAATACTGTTACTTTTGAAGAAAAGTACCGTTTCGTTTTTTTCATTTGCTATTTACTTCATATTTGGCAAATAAAATTCAAACGCGTTTAGTGAGAATTGTGTAAAAAGATTTATTATTTGTGATAAAGGAGTTATTATTCAAGTTTTAATTTATAAAATGAGTGGAATTTCAACAGGTAAGTTATTATACTTTTAAATATTTTTTAAATATTTATTAATAATAATATTTAGATTTTGAAGAACAATCGACCAGCCGTGGCGTAATGCGAAGAACTAATGTTCTAACAGTGGCGGAGTTGAAGGGAATGTGGAACATGAGGAAAGTATTCCAAACTTTCGAAACAAGGGAGAGCTGCATAGCCTTTGCTGAAGAGCAAGGGCTCATACTAACAAAAAGAATTTGCAGAATGCATAAGATCTCGATGGTATTGTCTATAGCGGGGAGTAGTATCGTCGGCACATTTAGATGCCGTAAAGGATCATGCCGTACGCGTTCAGCAATATCTAGGTCTAAGGGTACTTGGTTCGAGAACACCAAAATACCCTTAAACCAGATATTTTACCTAATGTTTAGCTTTTCGTCGCATTGGTCGCATGAGCAGGTGCGTAAAACTAGCATTGTCAGGGAACCGATTTTATCCAGCGCTACCATATGCGACTGGTATAACTATTGCCGCGAGGCTGTAGTATTATATCAAGTGGACCATCAGGAGAAGTTGGGTAAAATTGGTGGCCCTGGGAAAAAAGTCCAGATTGACGAAAGCAAATTTGGAAAGAGGAAATATAACAAAGGTAATGTTAAAAATAAACAAAAATACATAATTACTTATATATTTTTCTTATTTCAGGCAGGAGGGTGGAAGGGTGTTGGGTATGGTGGAAGATGGCAGTGAGGACTTGCGGTTGGAGGTATGTCCTAACAATGTCAGGTCTGCTGAGGTGCTCATACTCCTGATTGAGAAATATGTTGCGCCCGGCACAATCATTTGAACCGATTGTTGGAAGGTGTATGATTGTTTAACAACTCACGGGTATGAGCACCGTCGCGTAAACGATAGCGATTCTGCAATCCGTTCGTTGCGGAAGACAGGACGCATACCCAACGAATAGAATCCCAGTGACGGGTAATAAAAAGATTTTTCGCCAGGGATAATAACAATAATCCAGAAAACTTTGCCGATCTCATTATTGAATATGTGTGCGAAAAAATAAAGCAAATAAGCATGAGGATCCATTTGTTAAATTAATTGAGGCAATAATACACACATAGAAGCCATAAAAAAATATGCGTTTTATTTTATTGAAATAATTTCTTAATTTTTGATTTTTCTAGGTTTTGAATTTCTGTAATTGGGGTATAATCTGTTTTCATTTATTTCAGTTCATTTACAAAAGATGTCGATAAGGTAACACTGGTTATTTGAAATTTTGCAACCCTTTTGTTATTGTCAACTTTACTAAAATTGAAGAATAATTAAAATGTAGAAATAAAGATGTTTTTGGATGATATAATATAAAAAAAAACGTGTAAAAGCGAATAAGTGAAGTGTTAGTGGATATAAAAGTTTAAAATATAAGTGTATAATTCATTCTAAAAGGAAAAAATACGTACTTTAAATAGTCGAAATTTTGAACTTTAAACTCAAATATCTCGAAAACTATAAGTTTATATTCTTGATCTGGAGGATCTTCTCTATCCGCCAATACTCATTTTATCGCCGAAAGCCTGGGACGCTATATTAAAATTTTCCCAAAATTGTATCATACTTCCGTGGCATGTACATATGTATGTACACTCAGCGAAAAAAAGAGCCCAGGCACTTTACAGAGTGGCTATATATAGCTCAAAACTTAGGTTTATGTTATCTTACATAAGTTAGACAGTTTTTTTTTTTGAGTATTATTTGCTATTCTTAGTATTTTGTAGAACACCCCTCCTCCCAAAAACTTTGGCTATTCGTTTAGGCATGGATTCAAGCAAGCGTTGAAGATAATTTTTATAAATTTCTTCATTCCAGACAGCTTCAATAATTTTTTCCATTTCTTTTAGACTTTCTGGACGCTTTTCTCTTATCCTTTTGCCCATATAATGCCAGCAGTTCTCAATTGGATTGAGATCTGGACTGTTTCCTGGCCACGTGAAAGACTCAATTCCATAAAAATCTTTATAGTTTGTAACCTGTAGGTGTTTGTAATGGATTATTGAAAAATCTTTTTCAATATTTTTATGCTTTAGTTACCATTTTGGCTCTATGGCAAGGGGCTGAATCATCCTGAAAATAAACCTTTTGAGTGTGTTTGAACAGCTGTTCAATAGTTGGCAAAACGCCTCCTTTCAAAATTTCAATGTATTTTTCTGCATTTACAGATCTTTTAAGAATAATAAGCAGCCCAACACCACCTTAGTTATGGGCCCCGATACCATTAAATCCTGCGACGTACTGTGGCATTTCCGTCGGGTCCAAACAAACTAAATTTGGATTCATCGGAAAAAATAACATTTCCCCAGTCTGATGCAGTCCAAGTTTTTTGTGATTTTACCAACTCTGGCTTTTTGGCTGCACTTCGCTCGTAATCCAAGATTATTCAAGACATTTTGCATAGAACGTGTAGTTATTTTTACCCCAGTAGTTTCGTAAAATATTGAATTGATTGTTCCAACATGTTGAAAGCGATCAGTAATGCACATCTGTTTAATTTGTCGTTCATGACGAAGTTTTACTTTTTTGACGTCCACTGCCCTTTTTTCGATTTAAAGAATTAAAATTCGTATAATGTTTAATAATATTGCGCACACTCTAATCACTTATGTCCATTTCACGAGTTATTTGACGTTTGGATAATTTATTTTTATATAAAGCTATGATTTCTGTTTTCTTCTCTATTGACACCATGTTCACCTTTGCTTATTTTTACAAATGACTCAAAAGAAATTATCGCAAGTACTAAAATAAACGCGTTCAGAAACTAACGGTTTCAGGAATAACGGTAAACTAATATGACATATAATAAAAAAGTCAAATCAGACTGTTTAAATGAGCTAAGCCTCAGTAACTAAACACACCACTCTATTCACTAACACCACCACACTCAGCAAGATGTCACCACACGACGACACCCCACACCGCCAAGCAACAAAAAGGATGGTCTCCAGATTAGAGGATCAACATTCGTTAGGACACTGCGCCGCGTAAACAACACGTTCAATTCGAAAGCGATCCCACGCTATTCCTTTTTTCGTTCATACTCCTGCGCCACATCATTCTTTTCGGACAACACCGCTCCGCACGCGCCGACCGATTTAGCGATCCGATAATATATAAACTTGTATTTAAGGAGTTTTATTGTGTAAAGTTTAATAATAAAATTCGAATACTAAACTAAATAGCGCATTTTGGTTGCTTATAACTATAAAAGTGGTGAGTGCTGCTAAAGTGGGAAAGTATTACACACAAATTTGTTCATGGTCCTTCGAGCCCTAGTGGACGGCACTATGGGTGTTTAACAAAAAACCTAAAGTGAAAGGCTGTGAAATTGCCAAAAATCAGTGAAAAAAAAAACAAAAAAAGAACTTCAAGTTATATACATATGCTTTTAGTGCATAAAAAAGTGCAGTGACCACAGCAACAAAAATATATATACGTATATATACATATGCTTTTGGTGCATAATTAACAATGCCGTGACTAAAAAAAAAACACGGGCGCGGAAAAACAAAACACAATCAAATGAAAACGGGCACGAAATTGGATACATCTACCGGCATCCACATACAAAATACAGGCTATAGTTCCCAAAATCCCTTGACAGATATTCAAGTGAGTTGTATCGATTCCGTTTTGTACCTCATTACTGCAGGATATATGTATATTTTTTACGGTTTTAAAAACGGTTGCCAAACTGTTGTATTTTCGGTATTTCGGTTTTTACCGAAAAAATTAATACATATAATATACATATATATCTAATATATACATATTTTTATTGCCTAGGAAAGCTTACATTCGTGTATTTAACACAAAATATTCCAAATCCTAAACACAAATATATGATATATACATATATATGAAATTCAAGTACTCTACTTGCAAAAATATCCGGCAATACCCCTTATACTTGATCAAGTAATAAGCAGGATTGCCTAAAACAAGTAAGCAAAGGCAAATAAAAAACAAAAACAAAAAAACGCATATACATATACCCACATAGCAACATATAACGAATAAAAAGAGATAGAAAGGACAATATTCTCAAAAAACAAAAAAAAATTAAAAAATTTCTTACCATATGACAAGTCTCTAAATCTCTCATTACATACATATTTACATATTTTGCACATAACATATACCAAAATTTTTTGAAACTCATAATTTTGAGCGCATGCATTCTTAATAATATTAACATATTTTACCTACAAAAAAAAGAGAAGAGAGAGAAAGGTAAAGAAAATCAACAATTTTAGTGCACATTTACAAATCGTAGTGCACATACGATTACTTCGTTTCTAATTATGTTTATGCGCTCTTTCTTAACTAAGAAACAACGTCCGCTCGTTTACATACATACTTATACAAGTACGGGACATATTATTATACCCTACTAGGGTACCACTAAAAGTTAAAGAACTTCAAAAAGCGCATTGGAAAAAAAAAATTTTAAACGGTTCGGTAAAGAAAAAACGAGTTCTTAACAAAAGAAAAAATAATTATTTATATTTCTATAAAGGATTTGCATACATATGTGTACAGTACATTGATCTCTTATACGAGCTCTCATTGACACATACTAATTCGCTTATAGGTAGACCCTATAACGCATACGAACACAAAAAAGATATAACAAAATATATATTGCAATTTTTGAATAATTATTGAAATAAACAACACAATCGAAAAAAATAATAAATAAATACCGTAACAACGAAACACGCTATCGTATAAATAAACCGATTTACTAATTCTCTTATTTATATAAAAGAGAGTACGCGTTACAATTACGAATTTCGCTAAAATTTAATCAGTTAACACTGAGAGAAATCATTTCTATAATTGAATTTTTTCTAAATGAACGCAAATTCTAAAGATTCTAAGTCTACACAATTGTTAAAAGTACCAAAAATGATTTCGAACGAAAAAAGTCCATATACACCTGCAGAAGCTACACGCTCAAAGCAAGGTGCTACAAAAAAAAGGGGGAAACAGTAAATTCATTGCTGAGAGTGACAGTATAATAAGATACTGCACTCGATTTTCATCTCCTCCGATTCAAGATAATTCTGAATCGGCATTAGAAATCAAACAAGAAAATCTCGATAATTTTTGGATACGTCTCCAAGCTTCATATGACGCCATAGTAGAATCTGACGAATCAGATCTACCATAAAATTTTAAGTCCTTGGCTTACGCCAAATAGGTATGAAAACTGCTAAGACCAGTTCAAAGAAACTAAAGCAATGATTTCCGATCAGCTGAAGCTAATAAAAGCAATTGCACCTACTCCACATCAGCGAGTAGAGCTGCCACAAGTACAAAGTCAAGAGGCAAGTTCAGGCATCCATCTTAAGGTGCCCGCAGAAACATTTCATGGTGGTTATGAACAATGGCCGTCCTTCCAGGAGATGTTTACAGCCGTTTACATGAACCACCCAAAATTATCAAATGCACAAAAATTTTATCACCTCCGATACAAAACAAAAGGTCAAGCAGGCGTAATAGTAAAATAGTTCGCACTAAATTACGATAATTTCAATTTGTCTTGGGAAGCTCTTAAATCTAGATATGAAAATGAGAGAATATTGATCGATAAGCAAGAAACGATACTAATGAACTTGCCTAAGATTCAAAAGGAAACAAGTGAAGAGTTTATAAAACTGCAATCCACTGTTTCTAATTGCTTGTCGGTTTTATCGACACAAAATATTCCCACAGACAGCTGGGACCCAATACTGGTAAATATATGCACCATCGCTTTACCAGAAAAATCGTTACTTTTGTGGGAGCAATCGCTCTCATCTCGAAAAAAATGCCCAACGTGGCAACAGATGAAAGATTTTTTAATAACCGCAGAAAGGGTAGATAAAAAAATGGTCAGAACGAAAACCGTTCAACACGACCTAAATAGAAGCTTTCACAGACCCGAAGCCAGTAGCAGCAACAATTTAAATAGAAGCTTCTTCAGAAATCAAACGTTCACATCCGAACAGTACAAACAAACGTCATGCGAACTATGTACAGGGGGGCATAAGCTCAAATCTTGCGAGAGATTCAAAAAATTAAATATTATCGACCGAAACAATTTTGTCACAACTAAAAGATTTTGTACAAACTGCTTGTCACATGCGCATACACTTAAAGAGTGCGAAAGCAAATTTAATTGCGTTTATTGTCATAAACGACATCATTCTATGCTTTATTATAACAATTTCCTGTATCACACCAAAGAACCGCTTATATAAAAAGAACCACAGGTTTAGTGGTAACAACAACTTCCAAAAACCAAAGTCCCGAAAATTTCCAAAAAGCACCATCCTGCTCAAAGGCATTAAAAACTCAAACGCTACACAGCAAAATACAAAATAGGGTATTACTACCCACAGCAGTCATCTCCATCGAACATCGAGGAGAACTCTTTAAACTTAGAGCTTTAATAGACCAAGGATCACAAAAATCCTTCATAGCGTCTAGGGCACAAAATAGGCTAAAACTGCCATCAAAACAATCAAATTTTGAAATTACGGGAATAGACGGAAGAGTAGTCCAAAACTCACACAAAATCTGCCCCATTACCTTAATATCCCCCAAGCGGATAAGCGAATTGTAGCAGAAGCTAAAGTCCTACCGCAACTTACTAAAATGCTTTCAAGCTATCACATAAATAACAAGCATTGACAAAAGGTTTCACACCTAAAGCTAGCAAATCCCAACTGCCATACCCCCGCTCAAATAGATATAATAGTAGGCAGCGACCTTATACCGCAAATAATACTTGATGGTGTTGAACAAATTTCAAACACCCTTCTAGCCCAAAACTCTATATTTGGTTGGATTCTAAGTGGACTAGTTACAGAACCAGTTTCCACATCAACAACTCAAGTTGACAAATACTCTAAAGAATACCTTCATTCACAATTAAGAAAATTTCGGGAGTTAGAAAAACGCTCATATCAATTACAACCCCAGAAGATCGGTATTGTGAAGACTTCTACAAAGCCACAACTACTCGATCAAATAATGGTCGGTACGTCGTACGACTACCGCTAAAGTCACAATTTTCCAACTCTCCACGAATAAAATAAAGTCAGAATTTCCTTTGACATCCTAAATTTTAAAAACACATACATATATAACTTTTCGACCCCACAGGATGGCAAATTTATAGAACAACACAAACATAAAATTAAAGGATCACCATACTCCCAAGGTGATACAGCGATGCTCCTAAATTTGTAAAACGCAAACGTCGCATTTATCTAAGCGCTCCTCATATGGGTAGTTTATCGGAATCAGCTATATAAAGCTTCAAATCCCACTTCAAAAAAGTAAGCGAAAATCACAAATCTCACTCTCGCAAGATCCCTCAAAGGTTTCAAAGGAGCACCCATTCTGGTCATATCTGAGCCAGGCGTGGAGTTGCTAATCTTAATAAGCCGATGGTAAAGAAATGTTAAACAAAGAATACAAATAATAATATTAATATTATTATTATAAGAGAAACCCGCAAAATAAAGTTACTTACCTTAAAGCACCTCAAGCATATTAAAATGCATACAAGATATGTTTTTAAAACTAGAGCCGTTTTATACACTACAGATAAATATGGATATAACATTACTCCATGACCATGTGACCCCCCCCACCCCCTCGTGCCCCCGGCTACTCAACCAGCAGCATGCCGCAATACATACATATATCATTTTAGTAAAGATGTGTAAAACTAGGCAAAATATTCGCCTAGGGGGCCCAAGATGTTTAAATGAGCTAAGCCTCAGTAACTAAACACACAACTCTATTCGGAAAAAACTGGTGCACCCTATTAATACACACCCCACCTGAGAACACCACCACACTCAGCAAGATGTCACCACACGACGACACCCCACACCGCCAAGCAACAAAAAGGATGGTCCCCAGATTATAGGATCAGCATTCGTTAGGACACTGCGCCGCGTAAACAACACGTTCAATTCGAAAGCGATCCCGCTCTATTCCTTTTTTCGTTCATACTCCTGCGCCATTTTGGTTGCTTATAACTATAAAAGTGGTCAGTGCTGCTAAAGTGGGAAAGTATTACACACAAATTTGTTCACAGACAAATAACGTATTTTGAGCGAATAGTAACAGTTTTAAAATGGAAGATTAGAAAATTTTACCGAAATTTTAAAATTAACGTTATTTTCTGAACGCACACGTAGTAAGGGTAACTAAATTCTGCTTATACTGCTTTATTGGTGTCATTGGAACACTTGTGGATACATATCTAACCCACGATATACATCAGTTGTATTTATTTTGTCATCAAACGACTTCGACTTTCAAATAGTAATGAACTGTAATAGTCAGTAAGTTTTGGGGTCAGTAGAACGACATAAATTCGGCAAAGGTGAAATTTTAAAATGTCTTTGGCATTCACTTGGACAGAAAGTTCACGTGGAGATCAATTATCACATGTGTGATCATCATCACATATCAAGAAGTATTACTAGAATGGAAACAAGAGCAATAAAATTCAACTGGCTGTAAAATAAAAGTTCTTAACTAGGTGTTAACAATACATGTTTTTGTATAACCCAATTTGGTATTCAACTGTGGGTGCAACCAGCATTAACATAATACAGAGATTCCAATCAAAAACGCTTGAAGCAACAACGGGTTCACCTTAATACATTCCAAATGAAAATATTCGCAAAGATTTAGGCATTTCTTTGGTAAAGAATGAAATAAAGCACAGTAGAATAAAACTTATAAATACTTCGGGATCATCCAAATCTATCAGCTAAAGCTTTAAAGTTGTAAATATGGTAAATTTTAGATTTTATTATTTAATGTTAGGCTTCAAACACGCAGATTCAATAAGCAAATTAATGAAAACCCATCGATAAACACTTAAATTTCGCTGTCGATTGTTGTTGTTGTAGCGGCAGTAACATCCCTGAAGTTATTTGGAGGAATACTCTCGAGTTGACAGTTCTGGATGAAAATCCGGGTCCGTTTCGGCTACGAAGACCAGACTCTTTTGGAACGATGAATGTCTACCATTAAAAAAGTAGGTTGCTTTTATCTCCACAAAGATCTATTATCTCTTCGCGTATTGTTGATAAACCCCTAGTTCTATGACAATATCCAATATTATGCTACTTTTCTCCTGACACTGTGCTTGAGTCTAATATACTTGTATATAGGTTGTACCATACCGTATGAATAACTTGACACATTAGTCACAACGATCTGACCAAGGCTTTTGGGTAAAGGTCTTTTTATTTTTGTTTTTTCACTTTCGCCTTCTATTTGTTCGCTGAAAATATGCCACAAATTAAATTTGCTTACGTATAACAAAACCGGTCATGTACTGAAAGCTGGCACAGGAACCGACCAAGCCCCTATATATGTATTTGTCTCTGTGCGTTCCTTATTGTTTCTGATCGGAATAAATCTCTTGTGGCATTATCTAAGTTAATATTTCTACACATTTTATAGTTTTTAAGAAGGCTTTACATATTTTCATCTTTGTAGCCGTAACCTAATCCGTAATATACGTGTGCCCCTTTCACTGCATTTATTTGAGTTCTTATTGATTTGGCTTTAAATTCATGATTTCTAACAATATTATTAACTAACCCCAGTTATATAAGTATTTTATATTTACTAAAAATTAAAAAATGCGGAGAGGTTTTGTAGAGTGAAAGCTTATATATTTATTTAACAACTTCACGATCACTGAAAAATGTTTAGTGATGAACAATGTGAGCGACTGGAGCAGCATGGACCACTGGCACCATAGGAGAAACAACCGACTTCACAACTGGTACATGATGAACAACCGGGGCGGAGTAGGTCTTCACAACTGGAACGACTGGAGCACCGTGAATAACTGGAGCGGAGTAAGTCTTCACTACTGGGACGACGGGAGCAACAGTCTTGACTACTGGAATCACAGGGGCAGAATAGGTCTTTACAACTGGAGCAACATGAACCACTGAAGACACAGCTTTCACAACCGGTGTAACAATATGCGCATTACGGTGCACTTGAGTGATGCTCTGGTGGGAGGTGGCTGAGGGAATGGTGTGTACTTTGGCAACTACTGGTTCAGCGATGAACCCGGGAGCAGCGGTGGCGAATGCGAAGAGGGCGGCGAAGGTAAACTGTATTGAAAATTTGTATTATATTATCATTGCTGAATCCAAAAATAATTATAACTTACATATTTGAACATTTTGCTCTTTTGGTGGTTGTGAATGTTTACTACAAGAAAACTGTATGCAAACTGATATCTTTCAACGTCTCTCGCAGCATATTTATAAGAAATTTTTCGAAAATACAATACTTAGCATAAAAAGCTTATTTTATTATATTTTATTGGCCTTCGCTATTTTTGTTTAGTTTTAACGGTATATTTGCTTAAGTTTGTTGCAAATATCAATGCTTGTATGGCCGGCATTGAACTTGAACATTTTTAATAGACAAACATTAAGCAACCACCAACAACCAGTTTTTGCGTTGTGCTGTTTTGTGCAACAATATTTTGAGCAAAAATCCAACGTTATTGGCAACGCATGTGTTTAGGTGCTACGCCCCTTTCAAAGCCTATTAGCAACAAGTGGCGGCGTCAGCAGTTCGCATAAGTAAAAAAAGTAAGTAAACTATAGAAATAAATATGGAAGCGTAGAATAGGAAAATACTTGTTGACAGTGATGGATTAATATGAAAAATATGCGCTAGACAAACCTTAGACGCATTTGATTGCATTTGTATGCCAAACTTTTTGAGAAACACAAGTTTCAAAATAATTCGGTAGTTATCAAGATATAAATAGAACACGTTTTATAAAAATAGCATCAATTTATAAAGGATGGGAAGATCAATAAAATAATTTTTCGAGTCTTTGGCAACTTCATTTCATTTGTATATGAATTTTTTAAAATATCAACTCATTGCACCAACATTTATAAATTATTTACTCATTTGATCAACGCTGGTCTATGCTATTTTTTCTTCAAAAATTACGAGTTCTCTACTAGTATAGCTAACTGTTGCGAGAACAGAATATACAAAACTCAGACGGTTTAGAATAATTGCTTAAACAGCTTTCAGCTCTGAATATCTGATTCTTAATGGTTGAAATTTGATCAGGTTATCATAAAAATTAAAAATCGTATAATTTTTTTTTAAATAACTAATTCCTTGTTTTATACTAGCTGTCTTCAATTCGCAATTTCTCTGCGCGTTATCTTAGCGCGATGAAAAATTCAAAGTTTTATTTGACACATTTTAGACCAATGTGACAAATTGCATTCATATGAAAATGCATTCATATATTTTTATCGACCTGGAAATAAATTATAGTTTTTAATTGAAAAAGTAAGGTTAGAAACTAAGAGATTACTAAAACATTATATTGCCCCTTCCTAATGTGATCCTGTATACCAAATAAGAGTCTTGTATCTTATTGTGGAGCTTAGTTATGGCAATTTATTGTTTTTTGATTAATGGCATTTTGTGGGCGTGGCAGTGGTCCGATTACGCCCATCTGTAATACCAACCGTCTTACGGTACCAAGAAATATGTGTACCAAATTTCATAAAGATATCTCAATTTTTACTCAAGTTACAGCTTGCACGGACGGACGGACAGACAGTCACCCGGATTTTAACTCTTTTCTTCTTCCTGATCATTTATATATACACAACCCTACATCTAACTCGATTAGTTTTAGGTGATACAAACAACCGTTAGGTGAACAAAACTTTATACTCTGCAGAAACAGGTTGCGAGAGTATAATTATCAGTCAGATGCCATATGTCAAATTATACAGCAGCAGCAACATGTTCAAATACGTAAGACCACGAATTGATAAGTTAAAATAAACTGTACAATTATAATCAAATTTATTCCAGATCACATTCGCCGCCCTTTTCGTGATTGCCACTGCTGCTCCAGGACTCATCTCTCAACCCATTGTGGCTAAAGTAGGAGCCGTTGTGCACACCGTTCCCTCGGCCACATCCCACCAGTGCATCACCCAAATGCACAATATTGCCCATATTGTTATGACCGTAGCGAAAGCTGTGGCTCCAATGGTTCATGTTGTCCCAGTTGTAAATACCTACTCTGCACCTGTAGTATCCTTAGTCAAAACTGTTGCTCCAGTCGTCCCTGTGGTTCATGCTGCTCCATTTGCCCACTTTGTCATTCGAATTAAAAAGTCTTGATTAAATAACAATTTAGAAACGCAACACAAAACTGAGTATGTGCATATGTATAGTATGAAATGGTAAGAAAATATTATATGCCTGATATATTTAAAGAGATGAATAAGTAAATCTTGAGTGTACCAAATAGAACACTCAGAAATGAATTATATTAGTGTCACATTATATAGCAACTCATACGATGATCTTCCAAGAATATATCAGAAAGAAATTGAGAAGATAACCCATTTATGACTCGTGAGCTTTTTAAAAAATTAAGTCAATGCAAGCCTTTAACCTTTAAAATTTCAAACACGCCCCTCCCCTTCCTTTTCCTGAACTCAAATGGCCCGTAAATTATTATTATACTCTTGGAACATGTTGCTACAGAGTATAATATTGTAGTTTTGTTCACCTAACAATAATCGAGTTAGGTATATACCTATAAATGATCAGGATGACGAGACGAGTTGAAATCCGGCTGACTGTCTGTCTGTCCGTCCATCTGTGCACGCTGTAACATGAGTAAAAATTTAACTTGGTACACATGTATCTTGGTAACGTAAGAAGTTTGCTATTGTATTGTAGATGAATGCAATCATATCTAAGAACAAAATTAAGATATAAACCTATGATTTCTTGCAGGGAATTGGAAGTTTAATGTATATATCTCCTAAGCAATTCAAGCTATATGACCCAAATTTACATAGAATTAATATTTTTGACCCTTCCTTCGACGTTGTGAAAATGCATGAAATTGAATGATAACCCAGCCCTTTCTCAATATAACCGTTTTGTTCAAAACTACTTAATGCACGATAAATCAATAACCAAATGCGCTAGAAACTTTAAATGTTATACCCGGAATGACACAAGTAGGCTTTTTAGGGGCCGAGGTCAAAATTGGACGATCGACATGGCACCGTCCACTATTAGTTGAAAGCACATATCTCCGAACCTACTCGACCAATTTCACTGCCGACGATCTTATGTTACATTGTGACAATTAGCGCAATCGAACTACAACCACGCCTATTTCCCATATAGAAGAGTTACAAATTTTATACGGCTCTTTCACTTTTAAGTACACAAATCCAGCACCAATGAATATATTCGGATAAAACTTTGCGCAAGTATGTGGACCGGGTGACTTTTTGCCGAAAATATCGGTCAATCTATGAGAAGTTTTTCTTTGATAATAATAAATCCTTATGTCAAAACTGTTGAATCGGGGCAATGCTTCCCTTAGCCCCCTAATAACTAATAATAATCGGCAATGTGGGGGTTATTTTAATGAAATTGAGAAAGCGAATTTTTCTAATGACAATATATCTTTATGTCTCAAATGAATGAAATCAGGCGAAAACTTGCCGTCGCCCCCATATAACTGATATTCAGGATTTTGAAACATCCGGCTCACCTTAATCCATTTATATTTTTATATTCATAGGTATATATAAATATTTATAAAATTTCTTGAGAATTAGCTTTCCAGCATAACTGAACAATGTCCAAAATTAATATAATCAGCCGTTCCATGGACCCAATATATCCTATATAAGGATCTTCGGCTTTATAAAATTATCTTAATGGTTTCGCTCTCAATATAATCAAATAAATCATATTCGTTTTTATCTAAACCTCATATCACTAATATTATGTAATGAATTTCGATGCCTTGGTGGACGTTTTTCACATCAACTCAATATATTAAATTTATCCTCTTCGGTTGAGTTAATAGCACATATATCTCATTTGAAGATGATTTAGGTATATTTTTTGCTGTGGGGGAGTAAAATATAGTAATAAGTGAGTCTATGACCTTCAAAAGAAGTTAATATGATACCATATTTGGTTGTACCCTTGCACGATTTCGTCGAACAATGAAGTTACTCTACATTTCTTAATACAAAGTTTTTACAACACGTGAAGATATTTCCCCAGCTTTGATCCTTTCAAGTTCCAAGAGCATGAAATGTTCGGTTACACCCTTGACAATAGGTTTAGTGTATATAGATATTCGCAAACCCATAAAGCTATATTCACCGAACAATGGATGTGACAATGCTCATATCTAGGCAACTACTTGACGGATTTCATCAAAAGTTAGTATCTTTAAATCTCTATGTATGTGACCAATTGAAAATTAGCGAAATCGGACTACAACCACGCTTACTTTCTATACATATAGCACAATTGCACATTCCATTCTTGAAAATGTCGGAATAAAACTTAGCACAAATAGTGTCTTCAATGTGTGCCACCTCTCATCGGAAAATGGTCCGAGACAGACTATAACTTTACAAGTCCCTAGATGCTGATGAGGCTTATGACTAGCCTTTTAATATCAGAGAGCTTCTTTTTCTAATTATACATAGTCCGACATGATGCCAAAAAATAGATAACATACCACTATAACATATAGCTGCCATACAAACTGAACGACCGGAATCAAGAATTTGTATGGAAAACTTTTTTATTTTAGGAGGTATCTTCACGAAATTTGACATGGGTTATTGTCTAAGACATTATTATAGCATATAACTACCAAACAAATTCACTTTTACCAAATTTAAAATAGATCTGTCGGACGGACATCTGTCTGTATTTACGCGAACTAGTCCCTTAGCTTTTGTGATATAGATCTGAAATTTTGATATCGGACGACTATAGCTTATAGCTGGCATACAAACTGAATCATCCTGATCATGTCCTTGTATGCAATGGATTATTTTTCAAGGTAACAGTACAATTTCCGAACAAATTGTTCAGATCGGACCATTATGTAGCTGCAATACAAAATGATGGATCATAATCAAGTTCTTCTATGGAATCTTTATTATTTGTGAAGGGTGTAATAGCTACGGTACAACCCAAGTTAACGTTTTAATATAACATTATATCTATCTTTATATATTTTAGCCGTTACAAATTACCGTTATATGAATAAAACTTAATTCTGAGCAAAATTCGGCGAGAGTATAAAAACACCTTTAAATCCTTTTAAAGTATCAAATTATAACAATATGTTAAACAGTTATTGAAAACGACCAAAAAGTATCAAGGAACACAAAAATTTAAATCAATGATGATCAAAGTCGACAAGAACCGAGACAATTGATTTTATAACTGGAGCAGTATGGACCAATGAGACCACGAGGGTTACCGACCGACCGACTTCACAACTGGTACATGATGAACAACCGGGCCGAAGTAGGTATTCACAACTGGAACGACTTGGGCAGAGTGAATAACTGGAGCCGAGTAAGTTATCACTACTGGGACGAGGCGAACAATAGTCTTACTGAAACCACAGGAGAGTAGGTCTTCACAACTGGAGCAACATGAACCACTGGAGACACGGCTTTCACAACCGGTGTAACATAATGGGCATTATTGTGCACTTGAGTGATGCTCTGGTGGGAGGTGGCGAGAGAACGGCATGAATAGCGGCACCTAAATAGCCACACAGTTGAGATATAGAAATGGTCTCCATATTCACATTGAACTTAAACTTAAAATTTCCACAAAGAAACGAACAGCATAAACAGAAAATCAATTCACAAATTCACTATATTTTCAGAGCAGTAAAATCAGTATAGAGGTCAGTTGCATTTGAAGTGAATATATACGGTTTTTATTTGCTTGAAAGCCATGAGGTAATTTAATTAACGCCACCACATATCCATTCAACAGCCTGATATCAAGCGCTACTTCACGACGGCTTAATTCAATTGCATCATTAATTAAGTGCACATATTCTGTTTGAAATTTAGCATAGTTGTAATGATATGGCAATTTTTCTTCACTTCCAATTGAATTGATTAGCAAGGACACAATATTGTTGCTGGTATTTTAGTAGTTTCCTATTTGTATTATATTTGTCATATTCAAGTATTATATTTGTCATATTACTTCAAACTGTAGACACCTCTAAAAAGCAATTGGTTCTTCAATGGTTATGACATATTTATGATATATTCCTTTTGCAAATATTACTCCTGACAAAAGCTGTTTGCACTAAACTATAAATTTTGATTGAATTATTAAGTTAGCATCAGTCAGATTTTATGATTTGAGGAGCTCAGATCAGCATCAACACAACTACAAACCTAGCAACATGTTGAATAACTGTACATAAAAACTAACATTTACACTCTACAAAATAGATCACTTTTATCGCCCTCTTCGCATTCGCCACCGCCGCTCCCGGTTTCATCGCTCAACCCGTTGTGGCCAAAGTAGGTGCCGTGGTTCACAGCGTTTCATCTGCAACCTCCCACCAGAGCATAATCCAAGTGCACAATAATGCTCACATTGTTACACCTGTAGTGAAAACTTTAACTCCAGTGGTTCATGCTGCTGCGGTTGTCCCAGTTGTGAAGACATACTCTGCCCCTCTGGTACATCACGTTCCAGTGGTTAAATCAGTTTTTGCTGCTCCAGTTGCTCAAATTGTTCGTCACTAAACATTTTATTGGCCAATAAAATAAATGAAATTTAATCTCAAGTTACTCTAGTTGAATATCTATGCATTTGGCATCACAAATAGGCATTTTACTTCTAGTAGCGGTTGTATGGCGAGTCTTATATTTTAAATATTTTTTGAATCGCTGATGAAGAATTATTTAATATAGTAAGCATTAAAGATGTGTGCCATATTAAATAAGTATTTATAAAACTTGGTAAAGAAGAACTCGCGCAAGGCAATTAACATCATATCAGTCTTAAGGCGTTCTTTCAACATCCTTTGTCAAATACAAGGAAATTTAAACTCTAATACGAAAAAATCGAAAATAAAATTAGCCGAACACCAAAACAGCCTTCTCTAATGTAACAAGCTACGGCATTAAGCTTGATGTAGGTATAGCAAACGGGGAAATAAAGAGGAAAGACAGAAAAGTAATACAATAGTAATGCCATTAGTTAATGAGTTAGGCCATTTTAGAGCCCTACAGAGGCCTAACAATTTAATCTGACAGTAACAAAAAAAAATCAATAAAAAATTACTAGACATATTACTATCTAAACTATTTCCTAGAACAATCATTGCCCGATTTTAAAAATGCAGTTTCGAGATGAAAGTCGTGTTTAATGTTTTGATTGCTTCAGCTTCCATCTCGAACGCTTCACACAACAGCGAAATGAAAAATAAAATTTATTTTCTCTATTCTACCGAGTGAACAATGTTTCTAGTACCCTAAAGTGTACATTAAGTCAAAACAAACAAAAAAAGTAAGGAAGGGCTAAGGTCGGGAGTAACCGAACATATCATGCTCTTTCATGGTGAAAAGATTTTTATCAAATATGGTATCATACTTGTATTAACTTATTTTAAAGGTCATAGACTCACTTTGATTTATTACTATATTTTACTTCCCGTCAGCGAAAATTATACTAAAATCATTGGTGGAATAGAAATGGAAGACTTGATTGCATTAATTTTTGACATTGGCCAGATATACTTGAGAACTTATTTTCAAGCAATTTTATAAATATATAAATATAAACATATATATGGAGTAAAGTCAGCCAGACGTTTCAAAATCGTGAATATCAGTTATATGGAGGCTAAGGCAAGTTTTCGCCCGATTTTATCCATTTAAGGCACAAAGATACACTGTTATTAGAGAAACGCGCCCTCGTTTCAATAAAATAACTAGCTCATAGGCCGATATATCTGGTAAAAAGTTAACTGGAAGTTCGAAAAGCTTTATATTAGGTATAGGGGGGCTAAGGGAAATATTGATCCGATTCAACCCATTTTTGACACAAAAATATATTATTATAAAAAAAAAACATTTTCTGCGAATTTCAACTATATACTTGTATATCACATATTAATCGACATTTTCGGTAAAAAGTCAGCCATAGGCTCTAGGGTCCACATTTCCAGTATCTGAGAGCTTGAAGAATTATGTTCCTATTTTGACAATTTTTAGACCTGAGGGGTCATATCTTAAGGGAAATATGAAATGTCAAAATAATCTTATTTCAAAATAAATCAAATTTGGTTGAAATTGGTGAAATAGGTTCGGAGATATGTGTTTTCACCTTAATGTTTTTGATACCTGCTCCTATGAAGCTGTTTTGAATCACCTCGAATGTAAAATTTCGTCGTTATTGATTTATTACAGTTTTAGCAGTTTTTAACAAAAGCGTTATATGCGAAGTGGGCGTGGTTATCATCCGATTTTTTGCCAAGGAACACGTGTAGCTAGTTTCATTACGATATCTCAATTTTTCTCAAGTTATCGCTTGCAGGGAGGACAGACAGACAGATACCCGGATTTCAACTCGTGTCATCTTCCTGATCATTTATATATATATATATATACCAGTATATATATCTAACTTGATTATTTTTAGGAGATACAAACAACCGTTAGGCGAAAAAAACTATTGTACTCCGTAGCAACATGTTGCCAGAGTATAATTATATTCATTGGAAGCTTTAGAGTAACTTGGATTGGACAATTGGATCAAAGGCAAGAAAATACGTAAGAATTCAATACGCATTATCCGTAGAAACCGAATGATTCACTCAATTTTGGTATCTTTAAAACTTTTGTATATTATAAGTTGTAGACTCACTTAGCTTCATTACTACGTTTTGCTTCTTGTTGAAAATAATTATATTAAAACAAATCTGATTAACTGAAATGAGATACAGAGGGAGGGAGCTAAATTTAATATATGGGGTGTATATGATTTTTGACCGATATATTCAGCACAGAGTCTGCTAAATAATGTATATCCAGTGTTATACAAATATTTACTTAATGTTTCAAAGACAACTTAGATAAAAAAAACGAATTTTTTTCGCTTGGTATTCAGTAAAATAAGTTCATTGACACTTCTAAAAAAGTATGAGCTCTTAAATATTACGGGAAGTTCTTCGGCCTTACAGTTTTCTAGTTTTTGCTAATTATCAGTACAAAAAATTCAAATCTCTCTCGTTTCAAAGATTTTGTAGGAAATCGAATGCTATACAAGAATGGCTCTTACGCAGGCCTAACCATTTAAAAGATATTAACGGTTAAAGTTTAATTATTTTAAGGCAAATTGATTTTTTTTTATAAATTTTATGTCTCAAAAAAAACATTTCAAACTCCAAAACTCATAGTTTTGTAGAAAATTTACTGCTCTACAAAAATGGTCTCTCACAATTACCAGCTCATACCTGCAGAGACTTTTTTAAAGGTGTCTAAGAACCTATTTTTCAGAGTACCAAGAAAAAAAGTATGCAGGTTTTTTTTCGCTCTACCGATATGTACAGTGTAAAGCCAACCGGATATTTGAAAATCCTTATATTAGGTATATGGGGGCTAGGGGGAGCATTCACTCGATTTGTTTCTTTGAATTGTATTATGATGCTTACAACCAATATATGTAGAATAAAAGAAGTTCGAAAATATTTATATTCGGCATGAAAATTAATTGTTCCCAGAAAAAGATGATTAATGGATGGTGGTTGGTAAGTTAATCCGATTTTGAAAAATTAGATGTCATATCTTAAGGGCAATATTTGTAAAAATGTTTTCTTCCGATAACTTCATTAGTGTTTGATTTGTATAATGAAGGAAATAGATGGAATTGAAAATTTGGTTATATAGAAAGTAGACATGGCTGTATTCCAATTTCGTCCATTTATACACTGTAAAATGGCAATGCTAATATGTTATTCACCGAATTGGGTTGAAATTGGTCAAAAACTCCCTGAGATATAGGATTTAATTTCAAGGTGTTTGTTGCTACGCCCATTTTCCAATATTTATATATTGGTTATTGCTTCTGACATTTTTATTAAGCGTGTTATCGCACTTTAAGTTAAAAAGATTTGTCCTGAGAAAATTTGGTTGAAATAACTATATTGGTTCGTGAGATATTTAAGCCTAGTTATTGCCCTCCATAAATTTTCGTTTTATACCATTTTATGGGTATCGAAATGATCCGATTTCAACCACCTGAAATAACAACCTCCCTTAGGTGGCAAGGAACATACTCGTATGTAACTAGTTTCTTCAATACATCAAAATTTTTACTCAAGTTATCGGTTGCCCAGGCAGACAAGCGGACTTGCAGTATCACGGATTTCAACACGTCTCTTCATCCACCTTTAAATATACACTCAACATGCAACATGTTGCGAGAGTATAAAAAGTAACGGTAAGATATCGACACAAAATCTTTTCTACTAATGCGTTTTTATTGTTTTCATAAGAAAATTTAAACTTGGACCCCGTGCGTCACTCTTTAATTTTCTCCAGTCAAAACCAAAACTTATATACTTGTATTGTATAATATTCCATTCCAATGCAGTAGTATCGACAAAGGTTAGACATAGATATATCTTTTACATCCAAATAAAACTAATTAAAATGCTGAATACTTTTTCTGCAGAATGTACATAAATAAGCTGTGCTTTTTCGAACTCACCACCACCAAAAAGCGAACCGAACTCAGTACTCTTACATTAAATATTATATTTTGGGTACATGCAACTATGTATTTGTTTAAAGTTGTAGTACAAGTACGTGAATGGTTAAGTACATTTGCTACTCAGATTCCCCAACCGCTGAATTCGTTGTGTTTAACCAGTGCACACCTTAGTTTCGGTAAGCACAATCGAAGTAGCAAAGCAACAATGTTGCTGAACAACACGCAACATGTGATATTCAAGTTCAATGCGAACATGTTTCACACGATCATTTATTTACATAAACCCACAGGTGTGTCGCTGTAGACGCACAAGTGTACAATACGGTACTGTCCTCTTAATTGAATTTGAAAAATTACTCAACAAAATTACCGTTTGGCATAACACAAAGCGGTTGCTTGCTTCTGCGCGGATAAAACCAAGCTTATATGGATCTCTAGATCATTTACAGAAAACAAATTCCTCTCTTTTTCAAATGCTGAAAAGAAATTGGAACTAATTTTGCCGTTGCATTTTACTGAAATTGGCCAACAGGGTGCGCTCTATCGCAAAGCGTTGAAATATTCTTCAATTTATAACTCCAATTGTAAATTTGGTCGACTATATCTGCAAGGCACAAAACTTAATCAAAACCAATAAAAGTAAACATGATAATTCGGCAGACTTTTTGGAAAGCCATGGTAAAAAAAGTTGTCCACTTTGTTATCACTTACATATTTCTTAAACCAATATCATTTCGAACTGGCAACTTAATTAGTAGATCAAAAAGGTCAAGAATTTTAACCCAAAAATCTAAATTTCATAATTATTTTTATCATCTTCTTCAACACTTCGCCCGATCTTTATATAATTTAATTTAATTATTTGAGAAAATTCAACCAAAAAAGCTTATATTAAATATTTTTAGGTTTGAGGAATTATGCTTGCCTTTTAATATGTAAATATATTATGTATACATATGTACCATATGTATTGTACATATATGTATTTCATATATTCCAGGGTCGATCAACTTGGTTATAAGTGGTATTATTAAAATGGAATAAAAGCATTAGCATAGCTAGCACGGACATCTGCATAAGTTTGGAATGTGCTTAAGTCAATATGCTACCCAAGTTAAAGGCATTATATGAGATATATCTTTTAAAGACTTGGAAGGCGGACCAAGCTTAATTCTGCACGGGAGATTGGGTACGACAGTAATTGTTTGCAAATTGTAGAGAAATAATGTGTTCCCTCATTTTGTTATTTGAAACAACCAGTGCAAAAAATGGGCTCCACATGTGTCACGTAACTCTTGCATATATATTCTGGATGGTGAGTTTATTTCCAATTTTTTTTATACTCTTGCAACATGTTGCTACAAAATATAATATTATTTTTACCTAACGGTTGTCTGTATCACCTAAAACTAATCGAGATAGATATGGGGTATGTATATATAAATGGTATCTGTCTGTCCGTCCGTCTGTCTGTCTGAGCAAGTGATAATTAGAGTAAAAATTAAGACATCTGGATGAAACTTACTACATATGTTTCTGGGCAACCAAGAGGTATTACGTATCGCAGATGGGCGTAATCGGACCACTGCCACGCGTGTCATAACTTAGCACTTAATTAAGATACAAAATTGTAATATAGTACACGGGATCGCAGCAGCGAGGGTCACTTCTGAGCTAAATCTTTTTTTTAAGTGGGCGTGGCCCCTCCCCCTACATGGTTGAATGTGCATATCTACCAAAATCGGGTCAAAATATTCCCTAGCCCCCATATACCATATATTGTATAAGAATATTGAAGAATAAGAATGGCTTTATACCGTATATATCGGTCAATATGTAAGATATCTTAAAAAATTTAATGTAAGTATAATATTGGATTTACTATACATACATACATATATCGCATTTGAGAAAATTATGTTGGTCTTAATATTAGTATTTCGGAGATGAATTCGGAGGAAATCTACGACTTATAATTTACGATGTCATCGTGCAATGACTGTTAAATTCTTTCGCAACAGTTTTGAATATAAAGTTTTGCCAACACCGGATATTTTCCCTTTCTTTGTTTCTTTCTTTCGTTTCTTAAATTAGTCTTATCAACCCTACTGGATTTCGGCCCGACGTAATAATGCCTTCCAGGCGCTTCTCCTACGAGTCCGCCTTCTCCAGCCACGTACACCAAGTTTTGTCTACTTCACTCTACCTCTTTTACCACCGATACTTGCATTGAAAGCCTTATTCGCTGGAGCGGCAACAGCATAGCCGCTGGTAGTTAGTCCAATTAATTCGTCTTCAGCAACATATGCCAACTTATGCCTAAGATTAAAAGATGGTGACCTCTATAAAATTGACTGCACCTTAGTCAAGTTTGGCCTTACTCATTATTTCCTACAGAGTTACTAGACCTCCCTTGTGCAAATAGCCAAGTAAACAGGGCCTGCTACATGTTTTCAATATCCGACTGTTACTAAAAGGGCTATAATATAATACAATTAAAAAGTTAGTTCCGTATGTACTTTGATTTCCTACTTTTTCATTTTTAAACAAGAATTATTCTCCGAAGCTAATTGTTTTTCTCGAATTAAAAACTTGTTTAGGCTTAAAAAAACTTTATTTCAGATATTCACACATTTTTACTGCTTAAATAAATTCAATAATAATGGTTTCGTAAACTTGCTTCTACTAACTACGAAAACAAACCACATTCACTAATACTCTATCATACATACAACTATCTACCAATAATAGGAAAAATAGCAAGGTATTGTTAATCGCTGGATTTTCGCGAACAACTCAGCTCATAAATATTGCACAAGCGCACAGTTAAATACATTTAGATATAGGTAGTGCATCAGTTCGCATTACTCATATATTCCAACCCACATACAGCGCACGCGCCCTTCACTCAGGCACATAGACGGGACTTATATCCAGCACCTCGTGCCGCTCGTCCAAACGTTCGTTTCGCGCCAACGTGCGATTCACATCCAACGGTTCCACATAGCCCAACGAACGTCCCATGGGCGCCAATACGAGATGCGCATGCGTTTGCGAAGAACCCTGATAGGAGACCACCGAAGGCGCCGCGTCGATCATAATACCCGCCGCCGCAGCACGCTCCACCGGCTGAGCCAAGCAATGGTAATGGAATACCACGCAGCTGAGGAAAAGCGCGACAAATGTGGAAAACTGCAAGAAAAATAAAAATGTTCGTGAGCTTGTGTGAAAATGTGAATGGCAATTGCAACAGTAAAACAGATTGGCGAAACCCAATTTAAAAGTTTTACTTACGTGCTTCATGTTTACGTGCTCGAATAATTCCAATTCTTCAAAACGCTCGATGTTTAGCGCGCACTGCTGAAATGACGATTGACTAGAAAAGCGCAATGCCGCGGACAGACTGACTGGCTGACTAATCGCTGGGTTGATTGTTCGCCTGCCGCTTGGCTCACAGATTGACTAACTTGGCTGAGCGAATGAGCACGATGAGTGGATACTTAGCGAGCCAAGCGATGCTTGCGAGTGTTGCCATAAATCATTGGTTCGCGGTACTCGAGTGAATGCGCTGAGCAAAGTATCGCTGCGGTTGCGGTAAAAACTTGATTTCATATGCACACAAACACGTACAATACATAGTAATATAAAAACAACATAGTAAATATATAAATATATGTGAATAGCTAAATTGTGCTCTAGGGTATTTGTGTTTACCTTTGCCTTTTATTGGAATTGTTAATAACAAAAGTAAAAAATAAATATTATTAACAATGCAATGGAAGCGTGTAAAATGAAGCGAAAAGTAAGGAACGTCAATGGCGCGCACACTATGCGTAATTTTCGCGCCATTAGAGGAGTGGCAGATATTTGTCATACCCTTCAGCCACTCTTTCAGTATGCGTTATGTTTTAACAAACATATTATATTAGCGGATTTCAGTTTTTTACGTTTGTATCGCTGCAGAAACTAACCCCCCTTTTGGAAGCACAGGAAGTGACCAGGTCTCCATCGAAGTAAAAACATTTTCTCAAACAACAGAGTCTTATAGGACAGAGTGAAACGAAAAAGCGGACACGACTGCTCTGGTTCGATCGAGAGGACAATCTCCATAAGCTACCCAGAACATTGAGATCATATATAGTAAAGGCTGCTAGTAGTAGAGGATATCAGAGGGATCTCAGGTCTTGGAATACCATAAAACAGGATAAATTACTTCGGTTAGTGTGTATAGTAATATTTATTTTAGTTGTTCCAGCGTCTTGAGGAGCATAAGGCCGTGTCAAATTGCCTCCATTGATTCAGCAGGTTCTTTGTTAGCACGTTCGACGATATAGAAAGTAACATGAGTGTGTATAGTTCGAAGACGAAAATAATTATAAATATAATTTTAATCGATCGATCAATAAATCAATAATTTTATCTTGTCATTAGAATTTCTTCGATCATTTTACATATATTTTGTTTTGAAGTAGAATTGCGGTAGTTTTTGACTTTAATACTTCCTAATATATTGACAAACAGCTGATCTCATCAACTAGCATTTTCAAAATCTTCTTTATGAATTTAGGGTATAGAAAAAATGTAGGAGAACCCCGACATATAGCAACTGCAAGTAGAAACGATGAAATAGTGATCAAAAGCCAATAATCTAAAAAAATGTAGCAAGCAAAGTTATTCAAATTGTTGCTGTTGTAGGTGTCAGCAAAACGTTTGCAGAGTTGACTTTTTCTCTATCTCAAGCACTTAGGTTGCGTAAGAAGCTTTCGTGAAAGAAGTAAACGGAATCAAATAAGCAGCAATAGAAAAAACAACTTATAAGCTATTGAAGGTTGATTGAACACGATATTTGTTGGGCGCAAGAGCAGCAGCGCCCTAAGTTGAACCAAACATACATACAAAAGTATTAAGTTTGAAATATATGTGTACATATATGTATATACATATTATATATGAATGTGTTATGTATAGATTGTTAAAATGTAGGTATATACCTAAGTATTCAAAACCGCCAAAAAGCAATTGCGTTCAAATTAGCTAATGAGTGTTAGCAATTAAAACCGCAATGCAAAGCAAGAAACACGCTCCTTGACATTCCCTGCAGGAAATATTAATGACACAGTGAGGATAATGAGGTACATGAAAACAAATGATATATTTTTTTTTTATAAGATTTTTCTTTCTATAAATATTTAATAAAATAAATTATGGAAGTGTAACTAGTTCACAATTTCTTATGTTTCTTAGAGATAATATCTTTATCGACCCATTCGACAAAGAATACTTATTTGTCACTAATTTAAGACCTATGCAAAAATAAATTATTATTTCAAACAAACACACCTTAAAACAAAAATTCAGTCAAACTTATAATATTGTTTCTCAGCACGTTTACTCGCTATTGCTGCTGTGGAGTATCGAAGAAGACCCAAATGAGTCCATCCGACATCGCGCATAACGATTGGAGCTGTCCACTTTATGTAAAATTTTGCGAAAGAAACTTGCCCGCAAAGCTTACTAAATCCAACTCATGCAAGAATTCAAGCCGAAAAACCATCTAGCGCGTCACACGTTCGGTGAACAAGACGAGCACTGATATCGATTTTCACAAGAAAATTTTGTTCAGCGGTTAAGTTCACTTTTTTTTGAATGGGTACGTTAATAAACAAAATTGTCACATTTGGAGTGAGGATAATCCACAAGCCACTGTTTGGTTTGCTCCATGGGCAGAACGAATCATTCGTCCATAATTCTTTAAAAATGAAGCCGGTCATAATATTACAGTCAATGTGGTACACTATAGAGCCATGATTGATGACTTTTTCGTACAAAATTTGGAGGATGTTGATGTGGACGACCTTTGGTTCCAACAAGACGGCAATCTAATGAAGTGATGTAAAGTTGCTTGTCTTTGTCCGAGAGATAAGCCTGAGATAATTAATCCCTTGGAAAATAATATTTCGTATTATTGCTGACATACGGCCCCAATTGGTGCAGAAAGTGATCGAAAATTGGGCCTCTCGCATTTTAAAAACATAATGGCAAACTTTTATCTTTACAATAAAGTATCTTTCTTGGCCATATCTTTAATTATGTGGATTTTATTACTTCTTGAAAACTACATGTCTAAAAACACCCATTACTAAGTGGAGCCAATAGGAATCATTATAACAGAGACTATTCTTTTTTGACGCGTGTAATAGGTAATATCATTCACAATGTCAAAACTAACTCAATTAGCTCACTCCTTTCTCTGTCACCAAAATAATATGTACAATAACTTGCGACTTTTCACCTGACAAAATGTGTGATACATTATTAAAATTAAATGAACAAGTATTCTTAAAAATTGTGTGGGAATATGAATGAAATTGGCCTTAATTTTGGTCCAAACCTTGTATACCTAAAATAATGAATTAACGTTTGAACATCAACTCATTATATTAAATTTATCTTCTTCAGTTGAGTTTACCTATGTCCCATATATCTCATTTGAAGATGGATTTAATACAATTTTAGCTGACGCGGAGTAAAACATGGTAATAAAACTTAACGAGTATATGACCTATAATATAACTTAATAAAATATCAAATTTGCTTGGAATCCATTTACACTTTCGTCCAATAATATGTTAAATGTTTCGCAACATTTTTTAATATAAAGTTTTCCCAACACGTGAAGGTATTTTACCTGCTTTGATCCTTACAAGTTGTAAGAATGTAAAATGTTTGGTTACACTCGAACTTATTGCTTCATTACTTGTTATTATGCATTTGGCTTCAAAATTAAAACAAAAATATATGCATAGTGGAAAGTAGAAGAATCAGATGGAATTTGAAATGGTGTTATATGGGAATTAGGTTTGGTTTTAATTCGATTTCGCCCATTTTCGTACTATAACATATAAATATGAGAAGAAGAATTTGGTTGAAATCGGTTAAGCGGATCCCAAGATATAGGTTTTCACCTAAAAGTGGGCGGCGCCATGCCCTCTGACTTATTTTGAACACGGTTCCTATAAAGTCATTTCATACCATCCTAGAGATCAAATTTAATGTCCCTGACTTGTTTAGTGCTTGGTTTATCGCGCTTTTAGTATTTTTAACAGTACCGTTATATGGGGAGTGAAGGGGCGGGTGTCACCCGATTTCACCCATTTAGGGTGGTAAAGGTGCTAAAAACATTTGCTTCCAGTGAATTTTGTTATTATAGCTTTAGAAGTTAAGGAGATATGCACATTAAACCTATTAGGGGCGGGACCACGCCGACTTTAAAAAAAAGTTTAACTACACATGCCCCTCCTTAATGTGATCCTGTGTACCAAATAACAGACTTGTATCTTATTGCGGAGCTTAGTTATGGCAATTTATATGTTTTTGATTAATGGCGTTTTGTGGGCGTGGCAGTGGTCCGATTACGCCCATCTGCAATATTAACCTTCTTACGGTACCAAGAAGCATGTGTACCAAGTTTTATAAAGATATCTCAATTTTTACTCAATTTACAGCCTGCACGGACGGACGGACGGACAGTCACCCGGATTTCAACTCGTCTCTTCATCCTGATCATTTATATATACATAACTCTATATCTAACTCGATTAGTTTTAGGTGAAACAAACAACCGTTAGGTGAACAAAACTAGTATACTCTGTAGCAACAAGTTGCGAGAGTATAAAAAACAAATTGTCTAAGAGAATAAATCTTTGAATTTTCCTACAAGGTGTTCGAAGGCCTGAAAGAAACACGCCTACAGAAACAGATGAACATGTTCATCAAAATGATTGTGGGACACAACTTCGTCACTAAAATAATCACCAAAAAATATATTTACTAGTATTTCATTTTTTTCGGTAAGATGTTATGAGTACAACTAACCTTAACCGTTGACAAAAATATAGTGCAGAAATATGTTTTTACGCTAACAGTGAAGACAGATACCGTTAGCGCTTACATAAGCGTATGCAAGCAGTTAGCTATATGACACAACATTTTCGAAATGCAAAACCACATGAACATTTGCGGCTGTTGCACGCTCGGGACTCCAGTTCAAGGCGCCAGGCAAAACAGCCAGACCCTACAAATGCGCTTGTCATTACGACTGCAACGTATAAATTCAATTCACGCTCAACAAAGCTAGTAATCTTATTTTGCGTAGCGCGTCAAACGCATTGTCTCAAGACAATAACAAGGTGCACTGAAGAAAAAAATTCAAATCATTATGGTAATGTCTAAAATTGCATCTTAAAAGTCTAAATATGGTATTTATGTATATTTGCCTTTTTTGCAGCAGCAACTTTTAATTATATTCATCGCCAGCATTACAGCATGTCGGGCTGGCCTGTTGGCCTTATCGCCAGAAGATTTCCAGCAAGCGGGCGACATTAAAATCGCCACCATTGTGCATAACGCTCCCTCTGCCGTCTCGCACACCACATTCACACGCGTGCATAACCATCGCGACAGCGGTCAGACCACGCAGCCACAACTCGCTAGCACTGTAGCCACACAAGCGGCGGAGGTACATCGGCCGAAACCGTCAGTTGCCAGCCAATCCATCTACACGGCTCCACAATTGAATGTTTTCCCAACGACAATTATAAAGCATGAATTGCCAAAAGCTCCGTTGGTAGACAATATTGCCACTACAGCCGCAGCGGTCACTGGTGGTACGCCCGTCGTCTACTCGTTAACACATACCCCGGCACATTTGGCCTACTCTGCACGGCCGGTGGTGTATCAGACGCTTCCGGAAATAAAGCCAGTACGAAAAATTAGCTTCGAGGAATCAGTTCCTAGTCCAAGAAATAAACAGAACTACCGCACCCAGTAGTATTGAGAACTGAAATAAAAGAATTCCATAAATAAAACAAAATTCGTATGCATAAAGGTGTGAGGACTTTTTAACCAATTATTACAGCTTAGAATGGATTTAGGGTGCACGCGTTTTTCAGATACAACAGACAGCAACAACATGTGACCGCTTGACCAAAAATTCAATGTTTCCCAACCATACATGCATTGCAAAATACTTTTGATCAAAAAATAGCTGGAGCAGAGTGAAAAATTGAGGGTATTAGGTAGTTAAAGTTCCTAAATTAAGGAGACATTCAATTGAAAACGATTGAAGAGGTACGAGTATTTCGGTAGAATAGAGATTTTTTTTTACTACCACATGAGCAATCGGTTTAAAGACTTCCGAACGAAAATTGTTCTTATCCACTCAAACTCGAGAGAGCTTAGAACTTTTGTTGTTACAGCGGCATACAATTTTTTGTAACGATCCGTGTCTGAATATAAATCCGAATCTATTCCAATAACGTAGACTGCTATGAAAAGTGTTATTCTTCAAAGAAATATCAAAGAATATTTGGGACACTCAACATTTTACCCATGAATCAATAAAACGATTTGAATAGAGTTTAATTTTGTTATTCCAAAAATGATCAACTTAACGAAAATGTTGAAGCCAAAAAACATGTGCGAAATCTAATTTTGAATTTTCAATTTCTAAGTAAATTTCTTATAATATTATCAGCCTGGAACACAGTAAGCAGTTTCAAAAGATTTTAAAGTAAATAATTGCTAGATCAGTGATGAGAGCATCCATTGCCTCATTGTTTGTATTTGTAGTTGACACTGCTGCTGGCGGTGTTTGCATTCGAAGTGACGCTGGCGCTGGCGCTTGCACTCGCCTTTGCATTACCTGAACGGAGGACAGTGGTTTCAGGTGCAAAGATGAGCGGTGTGTGATAGGCGCGCAACACTTGTGACGTGATTGTACGCACTGCGGGTGCCACAATGGGTGTGACCACACGCGCATGCTTGTGCACCACCGTCTGACTCTGATGCGACACGGCGGTTGGTATTTTCTGCACCACTTCACCCACCTTAGCAAGAGTCGGCTCGTGAATGGTTATTGTTTCCGGTGCGATAACAGTTCGTAAACCAGGACGTGTTGAGATGGTAATGGGCAGCGGAAGGGTCTCTGCGGGTAAGATGTGATGTTGGACGGCTGCTGTGGAGCTGCTGCCTGACGGTAACTTTATCGAAGAGGAGACACGCAAGGATGAACGCGATGCAGACGCCGATGCAGAAGCCGAACCAGCAGAAGCGACGGCTTTTAGGCGAGCTAGGGAGGATGATGCAGGAGCTATAGTACCTGAAACTGGTGCAGAATTGGCAATTGCTGTGACTGATGCGGGCGCTACTGATTCCCGCTCTCTTGTTGCGGGGCCCGTCACGTCGTTGTTCTCCTCGTCTTCACCCGATGTAACAGCGTTCGATTGTAACTGTTGCTGCGACTGCTGTGGATATTTGGCTGTCAAGGATATTGTCTGGGATGGCTTAATGGCTACGCCGCTGCCGCTGCTGATGATGTTATACAGACCGTCCGGCTCCGGTGAGGCAACACTGCACACAATGCAAGTGCTTAGTAGTAGTGGCAACTGCGGATGGAGATTTATGAGTTGGAATATGTATAAGCAAGAGCTCTTAAGTTATTTAATTAAGGCTCACCAATTTGAACATTGTTATGTCGCACAATCTTTCAAAATGTTTGCTTTAGAAAATACCAGTGTCTTACTGATGCTCCACCATTGTTTTCAGGAAGCTTTTATACTCATTAAATGCCGTTGCAACTGAATGATTCCACGTCAATCGTTCGCACAGAACGTCTTGGGTTTCATATAAATTTATATGCACTGGAAGTGAAATAGAATAATGCTACATTTTCATCGCATCAGTGGGCAGATGATTGAAGCTTTCAATGGTGGGTGAAATTACGTATAACCTGTTTGTATATTACGACATTGCCACCAATAATGTGATATAATTATTTTAACAGCGCAACTTCCCTAGTAACGTATACATGGGTGCTTTCGCATATTTTGTTATTCCGGTAAAGTTTTTATTTATTGTTTGATCACAAAACTAAGCCAGTTTTTTACTTTAACAAAGATAAGTCATTCGGGGCCGCGGTTTTCTTTTCTAGTTAATTTCACGTCTTCAAGTATTCAATTTTTTTTATAACCACCATTTCCACTATGATATGGTTAATTCATATTTTTTCTCTTGAACAGTCCACTAGACACTTCAAAAAATATAATCCAAAGTTCTACGCCTCATTAATTAAAGTTTATTTATTATTCATGAAGTGATGATTTTTTCCTTTAATCTAGTGAGAATTGTTGGATTCCTATCAATAGTAAGGCGAGAAGCTCTTTTGGTATCATACAGCTTGGAAAAATTAAATTATTTCAATTAAGTAGTTTCAAAGAGGTTTATTTTCAGGGAGACAACTAAAATAGTGCCCACGCTATAAGGCATTGGAAAGATAAAAATCCACATTAAAAGAAAACATTTTGTGATTACTTGAATGGATATTGTTTAATATTTCACAGTTTTTCTTCTATAAATCGAAAGCATAATCCAGTCGGCTAAAAACATGAAAAGTGTTTATCGTCCGGATACTGTAACAGCCAATTTCGCACAATTTTCGTTTCGTCAATATCAATTCTGATATCAAAGCCACACAGCGCTCTGGAAAACCAATAGTCGCCACACGAGTTAACACCGCTGAATCGCAACAAAATCGATTTATTTCTGAAACGGATGGTTACAGGCGAGGAAAAAGAAGCCCCTTACGACAACGTTAGGTGAAAACGGTCGCAGTCGAACCGGGGTGAGCCTGTGAGCCTGCGCAAATTAGAAAGAGAAGCTTGTGAAAATCGAATGTCCCAGTTTATTGGTCAATAGGGACGATGGTTTTTGTGAGGCAACAAGTTATCGTACAAAACTTTGCGTATTTATCTTAAATCGAATCATTTTAACTGCTGCAAATAAAATTTGTAATTTAATGCTAAAATAATTGATTTCTTTTTACTAGACCTAATATCGTATGGCTTAAATTAAACAAATTGTCCTGCACTTTATCCATCTTTTCTATACTGTGCAAACTCTCTGGGAGAATGTTCTCTGACAACGTTAACAATCGCGACCTCAGACAGGTTGTTCACTAAACTAATGTTGTTCGATGTATTTTTAAGTTTTAGGGGATGTGGTTTCGTACTGTCGAAAGTATTTTTTAAATCGATAAGGTGCCATTAGTTTTATTATAATATAGACTTTCGCCATTGGATAGCATACATCAAGGCTCTGATGAGACTAAAATTTTTATATCACAAAATGTGGTGCTCGCTCAACATGTCACCATTTTGTTGTCCTTCACTTGATCTCATTAATGACGTTTTGGATAAATATATACTCCTAACTATGTAAAAGTTCAAATAGATCTGCTGAATTAACGGGTTGTAGTTACTCTTAAAAAAAGTAAAATACTCTTTTTACGTAATTTTTGAAAACATGGTCAGAACTTAGCAATGAAAACTTTGAATTTCGACTCTTCATACTCGCCGTTTCATAAATGCGGAGATATAAAAGGTACTGAACTGGGATGCCTAAGAGATTTAATACTCTGTGTTTGAGCTATCCAGAAAGGTATGAGACTAGAAGCAAACACACAAAATGTTTATACCGGCCTTTGGGTTTGACAATCTACGAAGAATCGCAAGCCGAACTTGGCCCTAAAAGGATTCTACGAACACCAAACCTAATTAGAACATATTTACATATAATTATTCACAAACAAAATTCTGCGTAACATATATTAACTATTGATAAAGTATATTTAATACCTCTCTTATTGTAATTATTATTGATGTCGCAACGTCGCAACATTGTTGTGACTGTCGTTATGTCCAAAGCCATATCCACAATCGTCTGCGCCGTTTTTTTTTTTTGTATCTCCAACAGCAACAGACAACATACCGCCCTCCTACAAATATATTTATGTATGATTTGACCACTTAGGCGTATAAGCTATACACTTTTAAACATAATTAAGGATATTTGTACATGCCACATAAATACCATACATCTCAAACAAACGCACATACGCTGAATTTGTTCATGTGCTTTGTAATGCGCACAAATATTACGAAACACTTGTTATGATATGTAGAAAGAAAAATTAAAGGCAAAACAAAAATGAAAGTATGTTCGTGTATACAGTCCGACTGCAAGGCTTAAATTTTGTCAAGTACGTATGTACCTATGTATTACGTTTTACCTATGTACTTTTTTGTCAGCATTACATCACGGGTATCGGTGTTTAATATTATCGCATTACAAATACAAGAAAAGACGTAAGCTTCGGCTGCACCTTTCCCAGGAGCATTTATTACAGCAACTAACCGTAACCGGCTAACGGAAAAAAGATCTTTGATGAAGATCTTTATCTTAATTTTAATTGGTCAGTTTGAACGGCAGCTATATGCTATAGATCTAAGGGTTGGAAAGTTGTAACGTTGCATTAAATAATAATACATACCAAACTTCATGAAAGTATATTGTCAAATAAAGAAGTTTTTCATTCAAGAACTTGATTCTGAGCGGTCAGTTTGTATGACAGTTGCATATATGCTAGAGGGGGATACTGACAAATGAGAGGCTTCTTGGAGAGAAAGAGATGACAGGCGGCATTGAAATCACTAAAGTCTCCTAGGGTTTCGTCAAAGATAAAAGAATGCCTTGATCTTTTAGTGGATCTAACATCCTATTTCACGATAAACCTGCAAAGGGTTCAAGTGCGTAGTGGTATCCCTGGTAACTGTGAAGCAGATGACTTAGCCAGAACTGGCACCACCCTACAATTACATTCCGTAAAAGAGGAAATTTTATGCCTCTAGCCAGTTGTAAATATTTTATCGACGAGCATGTTATAAATTTAGCTGAGTCTCGGTAGAGTCACTCCCTGACTTACTCAGCAAGCAGGCAAAAGTGGCATAAATGGTACATGGGTCGCTAATGCTGACTATTAAAACTCAAATAGAATGACATAAGAACTCTAGTAGGAGTGCTGACATTTGCATTTGTAAGGAATATTTAAACGACGTGGCAAGCGTATCATTATAAAACTGAGCAAAAATAACGCCTTAATGTGTAGCTTATGTTCTTATGAAAATTAAATCAGAATTTCTTACCGGCGAAAATTTTCTAGCTAAGAATTTATTAAATCGGTTCAGCCCTTCTCCTAATACGATATAAAACTTATTCAGTATCGGAAAGTATGTAAGATATCTTTCTGGCAACCAGTAGAAGAGTTACTCTTACCCACATATATACCAATTATCGTTACTACATGTACCTGACCAAATATACCGGTTAACATGTGTGATATTGTCGTTCAGTATTAAAAGATCTTTAAAATCTGTACATTTGTTCCTCTAACCTCCACATACTGTATAATTTATATACCTATCTCTGTGCTTCTGATGTTGTTGTAATCGATTCAAAATTTGATTTATTAATATCTAGTATATATATCGCTTAAATTATTAAAAATTGCACTAATTTACTCGTTTTATTCTGATTCTAATTTGTCTAAATTGTTTCAATTTAAAAGCAGTGTATTGAAAATTTTGTTAGGCGAATATATAATAACCCCCCAGAGTAAAATTTCATTCATAACTAATTTTAAAATGCCGATAGCATGTATCTGTTACATAAATTTGCACTCACACAAGGTGGAGCATTAATTAAAATAATATGCATAACCACAATTCTCCCAATTTCAATGAAGAACCAGCCACTCAACGATAATATTCACAAGTGACGTAAAAGCATGCAAAGAAATATTGCTTTTACGTAGACAAAATGGACATAAATATATTATACAAGAGTGTTTAATCAAATTTTATAGCAGAAAGATTCCGTTAGTGTGCAGAACAGCGTCCTTCGGGATATATATATAGAAAATGTCGAGAAGAATGGCCTAAATTTCACAAAACCCACTGCAAAAGCAAGCCATCTCCCTCACTTGATACAAGTATATTTTCTGTGGAGATTTATGCGATTACGAGAAGTTAATTATGCCACAGGACAAAAATAGCAACCAAGATGTACAGAGCTGAAAGCATAACGAAGAGAAAGCACTTGCAGAGATAATTTATATGACATTTGTATGCATTTTATTTACAGAATTCCGAATTTATCAATTAAAATCTGTTTTCAAAATATTCCTCAATAAGCCGCTCGTCGGATTTGTTCCCCATTTATTTCTTAAATTCGGCAGAGGTATAGACCAGCGGCTGGCCATAAGTGGTAAATCCATAGGAGCGATAGACTGGTGCCTGTAATGGAGCAGCCGAAGTGAACGAACGCACTTGTACCGGAGCGTTGGCGTGAACAAAAGCGGCAGATGGACCGAAACCGAATGGTAATGTGCGCAGGAGCTGTACGTGTTGCAGGAATGGTGCTGCAGCTGCAAAAGTTCGAAAGGCAGGTGTGGCATATGAACGGATGGCGGGTGTCATTAACGGTGTAATGCGCTGAGCTTTGCTATGCACAACGGTTGAACTCTGATGCGAAACAGCAGTGGGTACACTCTCGACCATTTCGCCCACTTTAGCCAAGGCGGGTTCGTGCACTTCAACGTGTGTGGGCTCAGCAACAAACGCGGACTTGTAGAGCGGCAGCGCGGCTGTCAATGGAGCTGACGGTAGGAGCGCTAAGTTATCGGGTGCTGCATTAACCAGCGCGCAAATGAAAAGCATGATAAACTGAAATAAAAATAAGTTATAGAATATTATACTTGTTTGATGGACATTTTGTCTTTCACGCATAATATTATAATTCTGGAATAATTTTAAATGTTTCAGCAGTACTAAGCAAAAAGTTAAAGTTATTTTATTGGAATGCAGTAGAAATATCAACAAAATTAGCGAAATTCAAATAACCTTCCCTTCTAAGAAGTTGTATTTAAATAGCTCCATTTCGTAATAAGAGTTAGAACTAGTTTTAGACCTCTTAAAATATTGTTCTTTAGGGAAGTTAATCGAAAAAATGAGACGAATCTATTGTCGTTTGTAAATATATCACGTGCATATGTAAATACCTCGTTTAATGGTGTCGAAAAGATTTCTCGGGATATGTTGCATTGAGCTAAATCAGATCGATATATCTACCAAACCTTCAGGTCGTAGTCAGTGAAGGGGAAAAGAGGAGATCTGGGACAATTCCTTCCAGTTACGGAATTTTCAGGACGACCCAGCGCCTTGCAACAATGTTTTGCAGATTTTTTTCTCCAAAAATTCACTAATTTCCCAGTTATCCCCGGTCCCAGTTTTCTCTTAACGGACCTCGTCGTAGCATTGGAAAGTTCCATTAGCAAGTTTACTTAACTTAATGATTATATCTCGATATACTCGAAACATCCCAACAAACTGGGAAATACCTCGACCATGCACCCCGATCAAGGACGGAAGAAGTGGTGCAAACTGCACTGAAACGAACGAACAGCTTTTACCATAGCTAACAAGATTTTATATGACCCAACCCAGTACGGCTTCACTGATGTTTCGAGTATAAAGGTATCACCAGACTCGTATCAAAAACCCAAAATATTTCGGAAAAGAAAGACCATTAAATAGACGTCGGAAGAACGTAGCCTGATCGTACATTTATAAATAAAATAAAAGAACTGTCGACGAATAGCAATGCTCAACACTCATTTTAAAGTATTCGAAAATTCATTCCTCCAACTCAGTTCGTTTTTCGTTAGTTATCTTTTTATTAGAAAATCACTGCTTAAATTAGATTTATTTTACTTAATTTGTAGCACTCACCACTTTGAACATTTTTACTGCTAAAAACAAATTGAATTCTAAATTGTCTTGAACTAAGTTTCTTACTAGAAGCATACACGTGCACTGATATTTTGCCTCAAGTTTCTAGCGCTTTTATAGAACTCATTGATCTATGCAAAAGACAGAAAGCAAGAAATTTAACTCCTAGAATTATTTTAAGAATGTAACTCAAGTGGCATAAAAACAAGCTGAGCTGAATATATTCAGCAGAAGACAGGCCGCGAAGCTTTAAACGCGTCCGCCATCAAGATAGCAAAGAAATACAAAGATCATATTTCAGCCACAACAATATACTGACAAACGCTACAAACGAGAGAATCGAGCAGAAATCCTCTTAAGTAACAACATTGTCAGTTTCGAAGCTTTAGGTGGATGGCGCGCAGTCCTTTTGGCCATGTTAGTGGCCATGAGCCGAGATTTCACTTTCGCTGATGTAGCGCGCAGGTTAAGAGCATCAATGCTGATACTACAATTACGAGTCGTAAACCAACACCTCCATTGATTTGTCCTAACGAATGCATTGCGGTTAATGGTTGTGTGCCTAGGTTCTATGCTCAAGTGTTGAAAGTTAACACTGATTGGCAAAAACGCAAGAGCATTTGTGTGTCACACTTCAATCGCTCGCCCCAAAGTCATTAGTTATTGTGGCAGTTGTAGCGTGAATACCTCAGGTTAATTCCTAAGTGCTTCCTTCGGAATGCGCAAATGGTCTGTACCAACATCATCCCATGTAATGTGGCGTTGAATGCGTTCTATGAAACGCCTACGCCTCAAATGATCACAATCACAACTCAGCGTAGACAAGCCGCTGACTGTTGAATGCGCGCACAAAGCTAAATCATTGTTGTACTTTGCTCTTTTTACAAAATATCGGCTTAAAGAGATTCACTCTAATCCTATTGCATCGATTTAACACATCTTGGAAGGGCAATAACGGCTGAATAAACACATAGAGAAATGGTTTTGACTGCAATTTTTTACTTCCATATGATTATATTACTTAACGGTACGACGTAAAATGAAGTTGTTGGTATTAATCCTTAAAGTTCTTCTAAGGTATGCCATCTCACGTCTACAAATAGCGCAAATCGAACCATACCCTTTCAAGTTCCTAGATACCGAATATGTGGACTAGAGCTGCAAAACAATCGATGGGACTATCGATAGGTATCGATAGTTTGTTGTCGTCACACTAACAATAGTTTATTTTGACTATCGATGGTTTATGCTTTATCTAGACTTACCAACAATTTTCGTAAAATTGCAAAATTTTACCTAATAAAGCTACATAATGATATATTCTGGTAATACCAAATCTGAAGTCTAATTTTGGATCACATCGGTAACTCCAATACAGGAATTAACGCGGAAACTTCCACAAACACCCAGCCCAATGCAAAAGAAAGTTATGAATGATCGCATATACACAAGAGGTTGGGTTAGAATTGTCAATTGCGTCTTAAGAAACTCATAGAAACTTTAACAGAAATATCTAATAGCGCTGTTGAGTAATTAAACCGCTTAACCGATAGGTAGCTTGTAGGGATGGTAGCCTCAAAATCATCTTTTCATTCTTGGCTTGGTTGCGCCCCAGTGGTTTAAATTTGTAAGTATAGAAAACTTTTAAAATAATACACAAATAATTAAATTTAACACATTTTTACACTTTAATTAGGTGTTGAAAGGGTAAGAAGGAATTTTGAAGAATTATTTACAATTAAATAAGACTTTTTAATGTTCTTAAAAGCCGGCTGCACATTTCATACATGCAGCCGCGTTTCAGATTTTTTGTCGCCACGGTTTTCCAGTATTTTAATAAGAATTAAAAACAGTGGAACAGAATTTGTGAAGATACTTCCATTTTATTTAGTACTTGATGTTGGAGAACATATGTACATATACCCAGAGGCATTAGTCAGCAGTGCATATAAAAGAAAATCATGTTAATTAAATTGTACAGAGTCCCAGAGAATATTCATTGCTAATATCTGTTAAGAGAACAGCACTTAAGGCTAAAAACTTCAACAAATTACTATGTTTAAACAAAAAGCTAAAAATAAATATATTTTTGTGGTTTCCGTTACTGTTCATGTTTTGTTTTATAAATAAATCTAAAGATGATTTCATAAAAATGAAGTGTAAAAAGCCAAGGCCTCTTAATTGAAATCAGAGAAATGTAAGTAGATTTCAAGAGGAAAAACTAACGATATTATGTTTTTATACTCTCGCAACCTGTTTCTACAGAGTATAAAGTTTTGTCCACCTAACGGTTGTTTGTATCACCTAAAACTATTCGAGGTAGATATAGAGTTATATACTTGTATATATAAATGATCAGGATGAAGAGACGTCCGTCTGTGCAAGCTGTAACTTGAGTAAAAATTTAGATAACTTGATGAAAACTTGTGTACTAAGAAGTTTCTTGGCAGCATGATAAGGTTTGTATTGTCGACGGGCGTTATCGGAGCACCTTCATCCACACAAAACGCAATTAATCGAAAACCTATAAAGCGTTATAACTAAGCTCCACAATAAGATACAAGACTTTATACTGACTGGTATGCGAATCACATTAAGAAGGGGCATCTGCGTCCGAAAAGGCCGTTACTACCGAAAATATCAAAAGGATCTTATATTGGATGACCGTAATGTGAAGTTGCATGAGATAGGTGACAATCTGAAGATAACAATGAAACATTCTGAACAAATCTTTTGTGAACATTTGAGTATATGAATTAAAAGTAAGTGCTGCGCGTTCTTAGAATCAAAACAATGCAACATAACTCAAAAAATAGTTTCGAATTGATACCGCATTAACCATATTTTTCGGATCTGGCCCTAGTGAGCTATGTATCTTCATTCTCAGGAAAAAGCTTGAATATGTAGCAGCCCCTAAGGTGTTTTTATGAGCTTGGCGATTTTCGTTTATTAAAAGCTCACACTTCGTTGTTTGTTTGCGAATTCTTAGCCAAAAACAATACTGTAACGATGACTTAACCTCCATATTCGCCAGATATGGCTCTGTGTGACTTTTTCCTATTTCCAAAAATAAAGTGAACCTAAAGGGCTCTTTAATAATTATTGTTTTCAAAAAACTAAAATTCCCATTATTTTTGGGCACATATCGTTTATATAATACATATATAAATATTTTTTGACTTTTAGTATTCAGATCGATTAAGCCTATTGGATACAATCAATTAAAGTGTCACACTTGGAAAGCATGCTTCTACCCGTGCTATAGCTTTATTTAAAAGGAGTTTAGCTCTTCAAATATTGTTTAAACCGACTTGCTATGAACTTGACTAAAAGTTAGCTTTGTGTTATCTAACGGCGACAACTGTCATCAATCTTACTTTTACATTTATAAAGAGTCACATGACTCATATAGATATACAAACTATACATAGTATGTACGTCATAAAAACAACCTGGCGCTGATTGTACAATTATAATCCTGTAGTAATTGGTTTGGGACAATGTCTACAATGTAAACAGCAAAGGGCTTTGGCCTTTCATTCTCTCACAGCTGGGGTATCGTGGCGCAATGAGCTTGCTCCAAAAAGACAGAGAGAGATTGAGAGATTTAAAAATAATGCATCAACAATGTAAGAAGTGAACGTCAATCACCACAATGTTGCCAATACAATGTCAAAACACTTGATACTCATATGCAAGTAAAAGTTCACGAAAAACAAAGAAGAAATCGACAAACAACAGTTCATTAAGGCCAATCTTGCTACTGTGTTTTGGTTTTAACATTTTTGTTTCACGAAAAAAGTATATTATTATTCTTTCATATACATAAACACATGCAAATACACTCGACACTTTTACATATTTTACGTATGCCGTCAGGCCTAGGAAAATATGCGCCTTTCAAGGAAATTCAGTTCATGGCAACAAACGGTAAACAACTCAATTTTATGGCCGCTGGTCAACTGCCTCGGGAGGAAGTAGGGTGAAGCCACGAAACAATGCAGGCAGCAATCACAACAACACACGGCACAGTGTCGACGCACTCGTAAGTGCCAAGGATATCTCAAAACAACGTGCATGTTACAATTGGCGCCCAGTCCCGTTCGAAAAGTGCATTTACAAAAGCACCAGCGTTGTTTTTTTTGTAACCATAGCATACATATGGGCGCGTGCAAGGCTCTCTGTGTGTTGGTATATCAATTTCCATAGAGGTGAAAGATGTATACTCAGAATCATAATTTTCCATGCACACATATCGAATATTTGGCTGTTGTCCTTTCACCTGCAACATTTTGTCAATTTCAAAATGAAACTCAATAAACAATTGAATAAATTGACCTTTTGACAGTGCATTGGCGATGGGTAATGAAAGTATATGCATGAAAAGAATTCACACTGGTCAGCAGGCAGTGGCACCGATCGATGTGAGGCGAATGCCTAACTGGAATCCTCATGGCTTTGTAGATGTGTGCATGTCATTAGCCAGCACTGGTTAGCGACAGAAAACGTTGCTCTGGTACTTCTGAACTGCTTAGAGAATACTAAAGAAGATATTGATGCACACAAGTATGAGTGTTATACAATTCATCTAGAGAGGAACTCAGGTAAGTTATATTCCATTGACTAAGATGTTGTACAAACTGTCCAAAAAGATTTTAAAACATATTTAATACAGTTAGTAATTTTGTTTTTTTTACAATTTCTTCATCTGAAAGAGATTTGGCAACAATATGTAAAAACTGAGAAACATACATACAAATCAATGTAATTCTCTAAATCGTTTTTTGAAACTCAGACGTTTTAGTACGAAAAAATATGAGTACTAAAATTTTTGATTTTTGATTGAGTCCGAAGAATATTATTATATTATTTTTTATTTTTTTAAGGAGAACACTAAGTGTGAAAGAGAAATAAAAAGGCGATTTTTGGACATTAAAAAGAACAAAATCTGTATCAATTGTAAATTTTAAGGGTATATATTCAGTATATTGTACAGGGTATCGAAGAATAGGAGGGATGAAAAATACATAGAAATCACCGATATGTATTCACTATAGTATATAGCTGCCATACAAACTGACCGATAAATCAAGTTCTTGTAAACAATCTTTTGTATTTGTGAACTTAATAGTTTTTCGTGTTTCTTGTCAAAAGTAAAGTGTATGATAGTTTTAAATAAAGCATCATAAAGTTAAACAAGTGTATTTTGAAAAAAATGGATGTAGTGTTGTTTCGTAATTTTTGAACGAAAAAACGTTAACTTCAAACCACTTAGGGTTTTCTTATGGCTTTTAGCTTAATACTTATTTATCTATACTGTAAACTCATATTATTCAGTGGGAAAACTTATGGTTGTCCATTTTCATATCATACAACGTTAAAGTTACTCTCTTGTACAATCACCTAGTCAATAGACACCCATCATTTCATTGCACTACATTCACACATTCCTGAACTGTGTGTATGTTAACATAGAAACACATATAACGGAGCGTACTACACTTCACTTGAAATGCAGTAGGAAGCGTAATTTTAATGCAATTGTAAATTAGACCGAATACCATTATCGTGATTGTTCCGCTTCTTGGCACGTTCAAACGCAATAACCGATATGCAGACGACAGAATACAAACATTGAATGTCCTTCACATTGGCTGTTATTAGTTTGTAGTTATGTGTGTAAAAATGTCACTGGTTAAATAATAAAGCCAAGGAACTGCGGAAATGAAGCGAATCATTAACAAACAGCTACCGTTTATATAACCGATACATATACCTACATATCGAAAAGGAATGATACCTTAAGAAAAGTATTAGACCATAAGCACCATTCGTATAATGTTAGAGTTATCTACAAGAGATAACATGTTTTACCTGCATTGAAATTTCTGATCTTTTTTAAAGTGATATATAAGTTTGTATACTTAAACAAATATTTTTTTAAGAATGCAATGTACCGATTCATTCTCATGAGTATTTCATCATTTTCAAAATCTCCAAAAAAGTTTAATTCTAACCCATGCACTTATTTAGTTAACGGAAAACTAGCAAATATAAGTAAGACAATAAAAAACATTAACCTCCGTTGCAGCGAAGCTATAATACCCTTCACAAATAAATAATGTTCCTAAAGAGCTCAATTTTGATTGACAGACGGATATGGCTAAATCGACTCAGCTCGTCATGCTGATCATTTATATATAACAGACATTTCCTATTAAGTGTTACAAACATCGTGGCAAACCTAATACCTATACTCAGTTCAGGGTATAAATGCGAAATTTGTTTCCTTGTTTCGAAACAATATAAATTTTGCGTTAAAAATATCTGAAGGCTAGTAACTTGTCGCACTGCCTTTGCCCTTGTGTTATTATATACAAATATATTTTATAATATATATTGCTTCGGACCACACAGTTGGCAATGGTTACCAGAATCTATTGAACATTGCTGCTACTCCGAAATGGAACTCAAGGTACCGTCAAGAAGTTCATCAAGGACCCTGTTATTGCTAACTAAAAGCAGCCATCTGAATCAGAATAAAACGGCGATGGGGGTTTTAGTATCTTCGACTTATAGCTCAACACAGTAGCAAATATTGCTAACATGTTTCTAAAATCTATTAACACGAAAAAATGTATGCTAAAATGTAAAACTTCTGCATCTGTAGTTTGGAAAACCCACACACCACTTCCGACTAATTAAAACTTACTAAGGTAGTAACAATTTGATAAGGTTGCATCTGCGTTGTTTTAAACTACATTTCAATCAACAGTAAATATGACAAAGTTATAAGGATTTATGACATGAATTTGGACCATCTCTGACCACAAGTCTTTTCTGCTAACAGTACTGATGGTCATGACAAGTTAAAGTTAATTTTTTAACACAATCACATTTAGAAATCAGAAGTAAAAAGAGCTGAATTTCAGATCCTTCAGATATAAAGTTTGCTTGAAAATTCATTATACATCTCTAAATTAGAAAGCCTTTACAAGGATCTGAAAATAGTATTATATCCTCGGTATGTTGAAATATTGAATCGCAGCTTCATCAATTAGCAAATAAAATGTCAATAGAGGAAAATTAGTATACTGATATTGATCCCTAGTGAAGTTTCTTGGTCAATAAATCGGCCGTCAACTCAATTTTGCTTGGATTTTCAGAAAAAGTTATAAGCCCACAAATAACGTTGATCGGTAGAGTTATCATACATCTATTAAATTAACTCAGATAATATTGTACATATATTTTTGTATTGACAAAAAAATTACTTCCAAATGGTTGTTTTGTAACGTTATCTTTGTTTTATTGTTGTAGATTGTAGAATTGAAAAGTAGCCAACTACAAACCGGCAGCAAAACAAATTTATGATTATAACAATCACAGCCGCTTGCAATTGACAGGTGAAAGGAGCCAGTGCACAAGCTTTTTCACTAAATGCAAGAAAATCTAACAAATAATAGCGATTTATCTGCTTAGAATTGCGAATTCTTCTCTACTAACAGTACAATAGCCTTGGCTTACATTAGACCATGCAAAACATAGCATTCAATGTCAGCTACACAATTCAAAGTCCTTGCAGACGAAGACAAGCCTGGGGCCAACCAAAAAGGGGGTTTAACATTGCATGTGTGTAACCAGAAACCGTTATTGCACCACAAGCTAACTAAAGAAAAGGAAGTAAAATGGTACAAGTAAGAAAGGGGCTAAGTTCGAGTGTGACCGAACATTTTATACTCTCGCAATTTGCAAAGACAAAACTTTTATACTAAAACATATTGCGTAGGAATTCAACATGCATTATCCAAAGAAACCGCATGATCTACACCAATTCGTCCATATTCAACACTAAACCACATTATTTTATCAAAAATATCACACACACATTTTCAGAATTTTGATGTAGAAAACCCAATATTATGCGTTCACTTAATTTTGTGAAGGCATCTTCGATATTGACCGAATGCAATACAAATTCAACCAAAAGTTTAAAATACATGCATTAGTTATATTGGGGCTAGGGGTAGTATTGGCCCGATATTATCCATTGTAGACACAAAGACATAATGTTATTAAAGAGAGATGCTTTCTCAATTTCCTTAAGATGTCTCGCATGTTGACCCGCATATACGGTATAAAGTAAAGTTAAGTTCGAAAATATTTATATTAGGTACATGGGGATGCAAATATTGACTCGATTATACTCTGTTTTGGCTCAAGGGTACACTATTAAGAAAAAAGATTCTCCCTATACTTCTACAATATATCTCAGTTTTGCTATTTAAAAATATTTAAACCACAGATGCCCCTTTCTACTGGGATACCTGCTACCAAATAACAGTTTTGTATCTTATTGTGAAGCTTAGTTATAACGCTTTATAGGTTTTCGATTAATTGCGTTTTGTGGGGATGAAGGTGCTCCGATAACGCCCGTCGATAATACAAACCTTATCATGGTGCCAAGAAACTTCTTAGTACACAAGTTTTCATCAAGAGATCTCAGTTTTTACTCAAGTTACAGCTTGCACAGACGGACAGACACTCGGGTTTCAATTTCCTAATCATATATCTCATTAGATTTAGGAATTACACGCAACCGTCAGGTGGACAAAACTATTATACTCTGTAGCAACATGTTGCAAGAGTATAAAAATGCTGTAAATTAGAATCGTTCATTAATTAACTCGATTGAAAATATGAAAAGTGTGCGAAAGGTAAATCAAGCATAACGAAAAGTATGAAATCGGTCGCAACTACTTTCAGGTAACCTCAGCTTCTCCATTCCCACACGCTGATAACTCAGAACTGGCGAACCCACTTGTTTATTTCGGCATAAGCAACAATTTAATGTTAATCCTTTAAAGATGAGGAAACAATATTTTTTATTTAGACATTATGTATTTGTGTGAATTGCGGTACATCCAAAAGAGACAAAACAAAAACTCACACCAACTATTGGCTGGGCGCGGTAGAGAACACCCTCAAGTAGGCAAAGCGATGTTTGCTCAGTTTCCGCCATCAGAAGACAGAATGAACTGCGTTACAATTAAGAGCTGTATGAGCTTCTTAGAGGTGTCTATCAACCAATTTTTCAGAGTACCAAGAAATAAAACATTCCTTTTTTATTGACCCACAATAATGTGTATCCTTGTGGTTTCCGTCATAGCAATGTGTCAAACAACTCGATGGAAAAGTTTTTCGCAAAGTAAATATTTATAAATTTGCTAAAATACATAAACAAAAACTTTTGAACTACACTAGGAAATGGTGACAAAACAAACGTACATGCATGAGGGTGTGGTTGGCGGATTCCAAAAATTGCGCCACAAAATATGCAGCAAAAGTAGGTTAGCTATTTTTGTTTATCCCAGTTATTTTTGGCTAACTTCAGCGTGTTGATTTGCTTATGCCAATTTACACACTACACACATATACATACATCCATACATAGATGTATGTAGGCAGCTTAGGGTGAAGCTTATTTTGTATGCTTTTGCTGCAAAAGTGTAGTTGATGCGTGTAATTCGCGCCTAAAAGTTGATACCGCAATATTGATAAACAGTCAAGGCCTGCTGTAAGTCGACAATGGAAAGTTTTACTGTAAATTTGAGAATAAAAACAGTAAACAAAAACAGTTATTCACTTTTGCTGTCGGAATATACAAATATACATATATTTGAGTGTGGTATATATTGCACACTAACTACAAAAGAGTCACATTTTAAAAAAATGACAAATGTTCAGGAGGAGCAAAAAACTGTTCCTGTACAATTTATTAAAATTTTACAGTCAAATCGTCATCTATAATGTAGAATATCTTTATTCAAGAGCGTTTTACTTAAATATTATTGATTTTATGGTTTACTCCGCAAAATACAGCAGAAATGTATGATTTATTTCCGCTATTGCTGAACACAACTACAAAATGTACTCATTAGTTGATACTGCACAAGCGAGGCAAACGACACAATTAACCCAAAAGTACAGCTAAAGGTGATTTTCCAGTTACGTAAGATAGTGATGGCAATGAAATTTCTTGGGTAGGTTTATTATAGGATATTTATTTTGAAGATTTTTAAGTAGTGACTATTTTGCAGTTAGTGTCCGGCTGACTTTTTACCTCAGCTATCGGTCAATACATATGTGAGTTATCTTCTTGAAATTGAAAAAAACGTGTTTTTTTATAATAATGTACCTTTGTGCTTAAAATGGATAAAATTGGGTGAAAACTTGCCTTTACCTCCATATAACTAATATCAAAATTTTCAAACACCTAGTTGACTTTACTCTTATATGTTATACTATTGTATGTTATATTTACTTACTTATATGTTATATTGGTGATTGTATGTGACGTCCATCAAAGAATGTAAGATAATAAAATACAAATTTGATTGTAATACATTCACGATTTGGCCTAATAATGAATGTCGAATTCTTTCACAACATAAAGTTTATGACACTTCAAAGATTAAATTTAAAATGTTTTGCGTTTATTTTTTGTTTTTGCAACATAATACCTATTTGTTGAATCTTTGCATGCTGTGCCGACAAATTACTTCAATAATTTCACTATTAGGGCGTCTCTACCTATATATGGTACATATGTATGTATTTTGTTATGGCTACTTAAATAATAAGTATATACTATGTATTTAGAAATATGTATGTATATATGTATGAACATAAATATTCAGTTTTATCTATCTATCATCCTTTCAAATAATGTAAATATATATTTTGTCAACACATAGAAACTACATAAGGGTGCGATTCGAGAAAAGAAAAGATATGTACGAAACGCCTGAAACAAGCCAGAAATTCGCCGATCGGTATAGAAAAAATTCAGAAAGCTAAATATGTACTAATATTTGTTTTCTACATGTCGCCTGTACTTCAATAATCCTGAATTCCGTACACCTACAAAACTCCTATATACAGGATGTATGTATGTATAAAAACTGTGTGTGTTAACTTATAAATTCTGAGCCTGGAAATCAAATCTTCGATTATATGTGTGGCCACTTTAGGCTAAGGTAAAATCCATCTGAATGTTGACTCGCCTTAATATATTATATATTTGGATTCCCGGTGCACGTAAAGATGTACCATATGTACATATATAGGTACCTAGCCAATTCATCTGTAGACTGCCACTCATGAATGTTGCTAATCAAAGCGTCGAACAGTTGGAATCTAATTCACTTTACGCTTGTTAGTCGAATTATCCAAATTGCGGTTACAAAAGTACAAAAGGCAAATGAATTGCTATGATTGCACTAAATTGTGGTAATTTCATTGACTACTCGGAATAAAACAAGGAAATATGCTGGTGAGGTGTTTTCTGAAACATCACTTGCATTATATGTATATTACATTAGAGATAAACAAGTCTTGAAGACGGCTACATATATGTAGATCGATTGGAGTTTGTAAACTACAATGTCCGGTGCACTTTTGTGTAGTTTACCATAAAATATTAACAGTCCGTATTTAAATTTAGTCTCACCATTCATTTCATATACAGATATGAAGGAGCACTATGAAGTTAAAGGCACTTTCGTCTCTTTTGAAAACAAATGATGGATCACTCTTGAACGTAAATAAAACTTCGATCGGAGCAGACAATTCAGAGGTGAACTCCACTACTGACGGACAAAGGTAGCATTTAAGGGTAACTTGATCCTCAAGAAATGAGATCATTCAACATATTTCTTTAGACATCAGCGCTATTAACTTTGGGAAGACTGAGTTCGTTACTCAGTAACAAGAAAAAGTAAAACTGGAATAGGCTCAAAAAGATTTTTGAGACAATACCTCGAGGGCAAAGAATATAGAAGTTTCTCTTAAATTTATTAACTTTGCATCTCTACAGGAACGAACCTTGGCCAAGTTTATCCATTTCGTGACTACGGTCCAATGGGAACGCAATAAATAATAACCATTAATAAAATAGGAATATTCGAGAAAAATTTTACAATATATACCGTAAAACGGTCATCAGTCATGCACCAAGTTGTTAATATTTCGTATTAAATAACGCCTTATAGAAAAGGAAGCAAAAGCCTTGGAAAATGGTAAAAAGTGAAAAAAAACATAGTATATAAATTGAAATCCATTGGAAAAAGAAAATAAAATATCATAAATGAAAGAGAATATAACTTACGGGCGATCTGAGGTCGAGAAAAGGAAGAGGAGGGGGTTGGTAGAATTTTAAAGGTCAAAAACGGCTTATCTCGATTTTCGGCAAAACTACGAGACCTATGGAACAAAGTACATGGAAATATTGTAGGTAATAAAAATATCTACAACTTCTGCATTAACACCCTTTTTACATAACCTCAAATTATTAGTAAACCATTTTTAATCCTTAAAACAAAACCACACCCTTCCTCTACCTCTTCTCGACCGCAGATCATCGTAAATTATTTTACCTTTCAATTTGTTATATTATCTCCCCTTTCCAATGCATTTCAGCCTAATATGACTGTTTTATTTTCAAAGATTATAGATCCTGATCTACTATTAATTGCTGAATAGGTCGTAAATATAATTTTGATTGCAATGTGAAAAATGCACTAAAATACAAATAATTTTTACAAAACACAAACAAAGAAATTTATATACACATACATATATTCATATAACAGAGTACATACCATACATACACACAGTATCACAATGCACTTTAATACGAAAAGTTAAAACCTTTTCGGAAAATGACCTTTAATGACGCAGCGGGTGTCCTTATCATTTAACTTGTTGTCCTAACGATTCACTTGTATTTATATTGAAGGATTTCGCGCTAACAAAGGAATTGTACACATATTGTGTGTACAGTTAAGGTGAAAAAATATATAACTTTTATTAATTTTTAATTTTTAGTTAAGTTTAACGTTTTAATGTTGATTATTGAACACAAAATGGGTCGAGGAAAACACTGTAGCCTAACAAGAGGATTTAAAATTTCAGTTGATTTCAGGTACAACATATGCTGGAATTATGTTATTGCTCGCTTGTTCCAATAAAATTAAAACAAACTAAATTCTCGTAGCTCTAGAAAACTGCCGCTTCTCACTACAAAACATGTAGCAAGGTGACTCTATTTGACTTTATAGCAGTACAATGCACCACAAAGGATATGCAACAAAGTAAGAGAATAAAGATTTTTTATTGTACAGCTTTATTATTTTATTTTATTTAACTAAAATCGAGTGGAGGTTCTATGTTTTTGACCGAGTGAGTTTCTTGTAGTTGACAGTTAATATATCGCAACTTTTTTATAAGGTATTAAACACTGATTCTACTTAATAATTCTGTTTGTAGTACTAAGTTTATATAAAAAGTAACGGCTGGAAAGTTAAACAGTTCCCAAGATTTTTTTTGTCAAATATTTCTTACTGGAGAGATGCTTTTATTTTGACCGCAGCTGTACATATATATACAAAGTATATGTATGGTCGCAGTTGTTTACGGTACTCAGTAATACAGCGTTTTTAAAACATTCAGGGTGGGTGTTGAAATAAAATTAGAAGATTAGGAATTATTTTTATTCAAGTTTAATATGAACTTAACAAGTATAATGAGTGTTACTTTTCTTCGGTTCTTTATTTTTCTTATATCCAAAATTTTCATCTATTGATTATACGAGTATAAATGAGTACTTTTGGTATTAATGGACACTTGACGATACAAATTCACATCAAGTTCAAGAAAACGTATCTACTCCATCGCTTCAATTATCACACACACTGACCTAAATAAACTGCATAATACCAATTACACTCATTTCCGACTTGGAATTAACTTTATTGGGTACAGGTATAGTTGGGCTAGGGGAAGGTTTGAGCAGTTTACTTTAATTAAGATAACTCAAAGTTTGACCAATTTCTTTGTCATCGAGTATCCTAGTAGACTCGATCATCATTATATCTAGTATATGGAGACTGGATCGATTTCACATATTTTCGCGACCAAACTGTGTGTATTGACTCGATTTATCCATTTTTGCATGGGGAAACATTAATATCAAAAAAAGATACTTTCGGTAAAAAGTTAACCATTTAATTAACCACTAACCACTAAAAGCTCAGAAGCACTAAATTTACCCACAAAGATAATGAGAATATTTGTGGGTAAATTTAGTGCTTCTGAGCTTTTAGAGAGGCGTTTGTGAGAATGGCAATGTTTCATCAAGATGTCTCAACTATTACTAAAGTTATCGGTCGAGCGAATGGGCAGACAGACATCCTTAATTAAACTCGTCTCATCAACCTCATCATACTATTTATTATTATTTCCTTTCAAAGGTTTTCAAAGGTTTTGTAGGAAATTGAACGCTCTACAAAACGGTCTCTAACGAATTTTTCGGAAACTTAACCGTTTAAAAGATAATAACGGTTGCGATAGTGGTGTGATTTTTATAAGGAAATTTTGTTTTATTCTTTTGAATTTTATAACTCAATGAAAAAATTATAATTTCGAATTGCAAAGCTCATAGTCTTATAGGAAATTTACTTTTCTACGAAAATGTAGCGGAAGTGAGATATGAACATAGAAAAACATAGAAAACGGTAAAGCAGAAACGTTCTCGTTAAGAGCTCATACTTAGAGAGAGACTTTCTTGGAGATGTCTATCAAGCAATTTTTCAGAATACCAAGAAACAAAACATTAGTTTATTTTTGACCCAGCCTAGTACTCATATATATTTTATTATATATATAATATATATATACACATACATACATATTAAACATGGCCGAAACGACACTTACAAATCATATCTACCATATTGGAAAACTCGATATTTCTTTACTGTTACCCGTAAAATTTAATTTCCTTCATTATCTCTATAGGAATTTGGGATTTGGGGATTATCTCAAAGTTGAACTAGCACAGAGTGTAAAAGCTTTATTACCTAATCGATGTGTTTAACACATCTTAAATCATCTAAATATTGAAAATGATGTCTGTCTGTCCATACGATTATTACTGACTTAAGTAAAAATAAACAATAGGTATTTTTTTAGACGTGTAGTTTTCAATATGGCAATGCTTTTTTGGGGGTTGACAGATGTTACTTGATTTATACTCAGTTTGGTCTGCCATTTCATGATGAACAAACTTACTTCGAAACAACGTTTGCATATATTGCAAATTTATTACCAAGCTAATGGTTTGGTCAGCGCGACGCATGGGGCGCTGCGTCTAATAATCGGTCGACATAATCGCAAAGCTGAGTCGGAAAATCAAGCAAAAATGGATCGGTTGCGCAGCATGTTTACTCTAGTGGATAATGCGCGTCCTTAGCGACGCCGTTACTTTTGCTGCTGTAGAGCAGAGTATGAAAGAAGACCCGAATGAGTCCATCCGCCATCGCACGCAACTATTGGAGCTGTGCCCATCCGCTTTATGAAAGATTTTGGTGAAGGAGCTTGGTTTGCAGGCATACAAAATCCAACTCGTGCAAGAAGCCAAAGACCATCAAGCGCGTTGCTCGTTCGGTGAGTGGGCCCAAAACGAAATTGCCACCTATCCCAATTTTCAAAAGAAATTTTTATTCAGCGATGTAGCTAATTTTTTATTGAATGTCTACGTTAATAAACAAATTTGTCGCATTTGGAGTGATGCCATTATATTCTCAAAAAGTCACTGTTCGTTGTGCTCTATGGGCAGAGGCCCCCTATGAAAGCCGGCCGTAATGTTACAGTTAATAGAGAACATTTAGGGCCATGTTTAAAAACTTTTCTGCATAAATTGAAAGATGTTGATGTGGACGGTCTTTGATTTCAACTAGACGGCGTTACGTGCCAAACAGCCAACGAAACTATCAATTAGTTGAAGGAAACTTTTGGTGAGAGGATTATCTCCCGTCGTGGGCCTGTAACGTGGCCTCCAAAACCGCTGGACTATTGTTTGTAGAGTTAAGTCGCTTGTCTAAGCAGATAAGCCCGAGATAATATATTCGGTGAGTTATTGCTGACATACGGCCCCAATTGCTGTAAAAAGTGATCGAAATCGGGCCTCTCAGCTGGCTTATTCGAGCCAGCCGCGGCGGTCACTTGTCTGAAATAATTTTTAATTTCATAACTCTTATCTTTATAATAAAGCTATGTCCTGGCTATAACATTAAAATACAAGGTGCGTTCCAAAGTACACAGTAAAGTAACAAAGTAAACTATAGTGGGGCCATCTATATGTCGACTAGTGCGTTAGAATCTGCTATCCTTTATCGACTTCCAGTAAAAATTTCATGACATTTCATCTATTGGAAGTGAAGTTATTGCGTTTTAAGTGTCAGTATGTTTTTTCATCGGTGCGAAAATGAGCTTCGAAAAAAGAGCCAACATTAAATTTTGTTTTAAAATTGGTAAAACTTTTACTGAAACGTTTCAATTGATGAAACAAGTTTATGGCGAAAAAGGAAAGCGTTATGCAGACGTGGAGGCCATTCAAAAGGCTTGCACCGGCATACTGGCGGCCATACCGGGCAACGAGCTAAAACACTCGTTCGACATGCTATTGGACCGTGCAAAAAGCTGTAGTAAAGCAGAAGGAGACTATTTTGATCAAAATTAATTGATTTATACGATTAAACCATTTGTTCTGTCCTGTTTACTTTGGAACGCACCTTGTATTTGCGTTTTAGTTCTTCTTATAAGAGGGAGTCACTAAATTTTAATCAAGATACTTTGATAAATAACTATTGTAACAATGTAGTATTCATCAGTTTCTATACAAAAATATTTTTAAAAAATTAGCTTCCGCTCGAACTTTATTCTTTCTTACTTTCCGATAACTGAGTACCAGCAAAGCTCGAATGCCGAATAGTACTAATCATTGGAGCCATTATCACTTTGTGCACTCTAATATGCTGGACATTGGTAATACGCCCACAGTGTTAATTGAAAGTCATGGAAACACAACTTGAACAGCGGTTAACCTCACTGATTTGTTTCATCATTTGCTTTGCTGCTCATTTCAAATAATTTAGCAACCTACTTTGCGAATAAAGTCAGCGACATGTAAATACGGTCAAAAGTTTTGGAAATATGTCACAAATCAAGGTTGCATGTGACTTTAACACATTCGTAATAGAATTTCATCGTATGTTTATTTTATAATTACCACATTTAAATACTTAACAGACTTGGCATTTAAGTCAAACGCCTACACATCGATTGTTTGAAAGGCAGCGGCTGGTTCAAATGTTGTAACATTGACCATAACTTTTGACCTAGCAAGCATCAATATGTACAAAAGTAGATGTTGGCTCTACAACTTGATTTTAATAAGAAAATTATTGTAATTTTAAAAATTAAAACAAATTTTTTTTAGATTACCATTTACACTGCGATGCGCTACTAAATAGACATAATGGATCCAATGTTTGTAAATTTTGCATTTGTTGCAAAATTTAGCCAATTGTAAACAAACCAATGTGGCAAGGGGGCAATAACAAGTTGCAACATCAATAACCGCACGAAAAACCCAGAAATTGCATAAAACAAACACAAAATGCCGAACCAAGCAGGAAGCTAACGATGCAAACACCAATGCAACGAATACGCAGTGCCACAAAACTGGGAAAATCCCGAACTCCGCAAGCAACCACTCACAGAATTAGATATACACCAACATAATTGAAGCAACAGATGCTAAAAAATAATACGAAGCAAACAAAAACACGTTAACTACGATTGCACTGAAGCTGGTATAATACCCTTCACCAGTATAAAAGATTTCATACAAGAACTTGATTTTGATAGGTGGGGCAGCTATACGCTATCGGGGTCCGATCTGAACATTTTCTTCGTTAAGATCTCCCGTAAAATACACAAGTTTTCCATACAAAGACTTGATTTCATCGATTAGTTTGTATAACAGCTAGTCGTCCCATATCGGCGATTCCGACAAAAGGCAGCTTCTTTATCAGTCAGTCCACTTCTTGGAAAGAAAAGCACCTGTGTAAATTTCAGAGGGAGTAGTTCGCGTATATACAGAGAAGCGGGCAGACATACTATCATATATAACTTCATAAGGTCTGCGACGTTTTCTTCTTCATGGCAAACTCAATACACTCTGTTCAGGGTATAATAAAGCAATCGATTTAAATCGCTCGCTCACTTCGCCTGCATTATTCGGCTGTATCGCTTTGTTTGCATGAGACAAAAGTTTCATGCTTCGGCTAATTCTTGGCCAACTGAAACATTAAACCAGCAATGAGAGCCGTCTGCCGCTTTTGCTTTGCAACCATGGGGATTTCCCCAACAACACTAAATGCAAGCAAACCAAACATTGACTCAGCGTCAGTTAAGCAATTTTGAGCGATTTTTGCCACTTGTCTATTAACTTGATTTTACTTAAAGCTGTACACACACATGCATATTTATGAAAACATACAAAATTGAAGCCGAAAGCCACACGCTTTTTAGTCAGCCGACTACAGGTAACTCGTTTATGAAAATATACACAAATTCATCAGCGGTTTGTCTCACCAAAAATTAATTCCACCGCTCAGTATCATGCACTAATGCAAATCCGAATTTGTAAAAGGTTAAATTATATTCGAGTTTATGTACAACTGCGCATGCGTGAAGCTCCACAGTGAAACCTCGCTAAATTGCACCACCATATTGACAATATATAGTATACTTTTTCAGCGAAATTTTAAATAATATAAATTGTAGATATATATACTAGAATTGACTGCGGCGAGACTAGACTTAAATTAAGTTAGCATCGAGTTACTTATTGATGCTGATTAGCTGTCAAGGGAAGACACTTCAGTCTCGATAAGAGAAGAATGGAAACGGGTCGAAACTTCGCTGTCTTATTACCTTGCAGTACTGGATATCTAAGCCTTACGAAAACTTGGCGAGCGCTTGGCCTAAGCGGATATGTATGGGTTCAAGGTGCTTTTCCAATTACGTCACATCAGTTAACCCAAACTTACCCCTTCCTTACTTTTTTGTCATTAAGTTGTGCCTTGAATAGCTTCCACATCCACTGTACTCTGCGGATCTGGCCCCTAACTCTGCACTCAGACCTCAAAAAAATGGTCACTGGAAAGAAATTTTTCAATAGTGAAGAGATAATCGCCCATACTGAAACCTATTTGTAAGCAAAAGATCAATAGTAATACAAAAATGATATCGTAAACTAGAAAGGTCGCTTCAACTATTGTACAATATGATTAATGCCAAAACCTTTAAGATCGTGGGAAAATAGAAAGCTCATGCGAGTCCACTTCTGTTGAGAGCGTTATCCAAAACCAGAAGGAGTTATCGACCGAAAATTTTACACGCGTGTTTTTTCCTCAATCTGCTCATCTGTCAGAACTGCCGATATCGGACCACTAAGCATATAGCTGCCATACAAACTGAACGATCAAAATCAGGTTCTTGTACGGAAACTTTTTTTATTTGTGAAGGGTATTCTGGCTTCGGTGCAACCGAAGTTAACGATTTTTCTTATTAATGCTAAAAGATTGATTTGAAAAATCGAAACAAATATCAAGCTATAAAATTAGGTAAGGCGATCGTAAACGGTAAACTAAACACACATATTATGTATGAATGTGTGTGTAAATATATACTCGTTTTTAATAGTGACTCATTTCGCTTTGATTGATTAAAAATTGAATTATTTTCGGCTGTGTACCCGAGTTTGCAATGTGGTTTGCATTTTAATGCATGACACGTGTCTCCCAGGTAGCCCACTTGGTGTGGCATTTCTAGTTATTGCCTGTTTACATATCCAATTTGTTGGAGTGAAGGTCATCTCTATTGCTCGATTTCAATGCGACACGCATGTAAATGAGTTTTTCTGATATTAAACTAAATACATACATATGTTGTTTATTAGAAGTAATGCATTTAATATTTTCAAAACATGAAATATCCCAAACAAACTATCAGTAAACAGCAACCTCAATAGTGGGCGAATATCCTGCGCAGAGATAGGCTCAGCAATTATTTTTATGGAGGATTCAATTATTTAAATTTATTATTAAATTTAAGTAATTGTGATAAACACAGCTTTGAAAAAGAAAGTAGGCGAGAGATGTGCTGAAAAGTGTAGCAAAATAATGAATGCATCTCAATTCCTCATATAAATCAACTAACAAGCGAGCAATAACCTTTAGCATAACCGAGCTTCCTTTTCTTGATATCGAGATAATATCTAAGTATAATTTTAAAGTATATAGACTTGCTAGAGGCTTCGAACTGAATGAATTTTAGTTCCTTCGTCGTATTTTTATTGCCTTAGTCGAACACAGCTTTTATCTGATTTTGCCTCCATCCTCGCAAAGAACTCAAGGTGTTTGTTGCTTTTAAAACGGCGAGCTTCATGCCAACACTATCATAAGAAATATGAAAAGAACCGTACAAGATTCTGGATATTTCTTCTAAATCTTTAAGGTTAATATGCCGATTATTGAACACAATTTCCTTCTGGTTTTGGATAACGTTTTTACTAAATGTAGACTTGCATGAGGCAAGCTTTCTATTATCCCACGATCTTATAGATTTTAGCATTCAACAGTGAGCATTTTCTTGAGGTTTGAAAGCAGAGGGGCCAGATACGTAAGCTACAGTAGATATGGAAGCTATTAGAGGTACAAGTTAATGGTGATTCATCGTTTTCATTCACTCGAGGCGCGGTGCATTGTCTTGATGAAAAGGCCATTTCTTCTTTTTAATTTTTTTCCCCCTTTTAACGCAATTTCGACCAATGCTATATCTCACGTCCCGATTAGATCTATTACAAACAAGTCAGGTATAACCGAACAAAATACCAAAAGCAAGGAAATACTTTCAGGTGTTGCAAAGCTCTATACGAGTATGAAAAAAATGTATGTAAAAGTTCAATATTGATTATTTGACAAAGCCGTGATCGGATACAATTAAATTTGGTATCTTATTAACCCATATTATTGGTCATAGGTTCACTTGGTTTCATTACTACATTTTGCTTGTCCGAAATATATACTTACATATATTAAAAGCAAGCTTATTAACTCAAATAAGATGTATGTGGTATAAAATCAATGAATAAGTTAGCTCCTGAATTTAATATATGGGGTATATGAGGAAAGCATAAACCAGAACATCGGTGCTAAACTCATTATATGTAAAAAACGTTTCTAATACGACAGAAGGAAAATCAAAATTGTTGAAAATCACTATATCTGGGAGATGGGGTTATAAACTATATACTTACATATGTATTAGTCAATATATACGGTATAAAGCCAACAGGAAGTTTAAAATTCTTATATAAGGTATATGGGTATAGGGGAAGTATTGATCCGATTTTGTCCAGTTTTCTTTTCCCACATTTAATTATCAGATATAGATGCTCTTCGAATATCATTAAAATACCTCAAAGGTTGACCAATATATGCATACATATGTATGGTATAGTGTTAAGCGGATGTTTGAAAATCTTTTAATTAAGTGTATGGGAGCTAAGGAAAGTATTGACCCGATTTAATCCATTTTAGACACAAGGCCATGCTGTTATTATCTGCGAATTTTAATACTAGAGCCCACAAATTTGCCGATATTTTCGGTAAAAAGTCAGCCGAAGGTATTGGGGTACACATAGTGGATATCTGGGGCATTAAAAAGTTATGGTCCGATTTCACCTATTTTTAGATGTGAGACAGAATACCTAAAATACACTATTTGTGCAAAGACGGACGGACAGAAAGACACCCGAATATCAACTTGTCTCGTCATCCTGATCATTTATATAATATATATATATCTATATCTATCTTGATTAGTTCTAGGTCAACCGTTAGGTGGACAAAACTATTATACAATACTCTGTAGCAACATGTTGCGAGAGTCTACAAATATTGAACACGTTTTACTATAAAGTGCTCATATGTCGCACACATTTCTTGACCAATCAAATCAGATGACAAAAAATTAACGAAAACAATTTCATACACCGAAAATCTATAATTGTATTTCCAAGTACTCCAGGATCCTGAAATCGAAGTATTGACACCTTATTCCGGAAATGTACTAGTATCTACGATCACTACTACTTCACGAGATTTTCTTAAACTCATATAAATCTATTGATATAATTCTATGAATAAATTTGCATCAGTCATTCTCCAAATTTCAAGAAAAGTTCAATGAAACTAAATTCAAAACGCCGGCGAGGAGAAAACCCGATGGTCAACTCGGCTCAAACGTTTCAACAGAAATCAGATAATAAGCTCTTTTGTGTGTTCGCGTCTAACATTTAACCTGTGCGCTTTTTCAGACCGCACGAAATAATAAAGTGTTGGCAACAAATAAAAATAAGTATGCTTTATTTTTGTTATTGCGCTCATGAGATGATTAACTTAAAATTAACAAAAATTGTTGTGAAAAAACCGAAAGAGTCGTTGAAGCGTCCCAGTGCTGAAGGTCGCCCTGACCATACTCAACAAAACGTACACGACTAACGATTTGAGTAAAGAAGCAAACAAAAACAAAACACGAAGCTAGCAAACATGCGAATAAGCTGAACACGGTATATTCAATATTGCTGACAAACTGAGCTTTTGTTGTTGTGGTGTTTGGGGTTTAAATTAATAATTGTGGCACGCGTATCCATACAAACCAGCGAAAATGTTAGTAAAGCAAAAAATTTCCATTTGAGTATTCAGCGCTTTCGATTTTCGTAGCCATACTAACTTTTTTTCGCTGGGTATATGTTTTATTATTTCCACTATTTAGCGCCAATATTGAATGTTTCGGTTATTCCGACGGTCTTCGACCGGCGTATTTAAATCAAAGCCGTCATTGGGGTAATCGTTAAATTTTCCCACCGACTCAGCTACTATGCTAATATCATATATGCACACAACTATTATTATATCATATAATCATACGAGGGTAGCTCTAAAAGTAATCGATCTGACTACATTTTCAACAGTTCGTTTAATGTGATAATTACAATGAAAATTATATTACATGGAAGAAACCGAGAGATCGAACCACAAACAAAAATCTCTATTCTTATCTGAAAGCACTAATATTTACTAAAATGTTGTCAAAGTTTCATTACATTTCATCCAATCCTTCTCAATGTTACGTCCACTTTTGTTGTATGCAAATAAAAAAACGGAATTTCGAATTTGGATCATGATAGGAAAAAACACCGATTGATGAAAAACAATGACTTGATAAGTGTTACTGCAAATCTGCTTAACCATATTCAATGTAACAGTACTGATTTTGCTGAATTTCGTCCTAACCGTACTGGTACAAGTGATATCGTGATATTCGAGTAGGCCACAAAAAGTAATTCCAACAAAAATAACTCCAAAAATGGTGAAATGTTGTGATGTGGCCGTAAAATGGAACTGAACGAGGTAGATAACATCAATGGCATCTCTAAGTAACTCGTAGATAATATCATTCACGAATTTTTACAAATAACAAGAAAAAACGTTAACTTCGGTTGCGCCGAAGCTATAATACCCTTCACAAATACAAAGGCCCCTTACAAGAACTTGATTCCGAACGCTCAATTTGTATGGCAGCTATATGATATAGTGATCTGATCTGACCAATTTCTGTGGAGAATAATTTGTTGCCTTAAGCAATAACTCGTGCCTAATTTCGTGAAGATACCTCGTCAAATAAAAAAATGTTCCATGCAAGCACTTTACTCCGATCGTTCAGTTAATATGGCAGCTATATGCTATAGTCATCCGATCTGAATAATTTCTTCAAAAATTACATTGTTGCCTCAAATAATAATCCATGCCAAATTTCGTGAAGATACCTCATCAAATGGAAGAGTTTCCCATACCAGCACTAGATTCCGATTGTTCAGTTTGTATGGCAGCTATATGCTATAGTGGTCCGATATAGACCGTTCCGAGAAATGAGCAGCTTCTTTGTTAGAAAAGGACAGGTGCAAAATTTCAGATCGATAGCATAAAAACTGAGGGACTAGTTTGTATATATACAGACAGACGGACAGACGGACATGGCTAAATCAACTCAGCTCATCATGCTGATCATTTATGTATATATTTTATAGGGTCTCCGACGTTTCCTTCTGGGTGTTACAAACTTCGTGGCAAACTTAATATACCCTGTTCAGGGTATAAAAAAGCCTCAGTCAGTCATGCAGCTTGTAATACTACCGATAACTTATTCGACATATTCGGTCAACAATTTTTTTCTCACATTCAAATAGTGGCTCTGGGGCAAAAGAGTTCACTCAAATGAGGAGGTCAAGGAGACCTCGAAGCTTCACATTATCGCACCGGTTTCGAAATATTTTAGGACCGCTACAACAAATGCATAATTATAGAAGAAGATTATGTCGAAGACTAATTTCTCAATCAAAAAACGTTATTTCATTCTTAACCCAAAAGCTTTTCCGCCCACGTAGTAAAATATGAATGGATTTTGAATTCGGAAATAACTAATATCTAACTAATAAAGTTAGGAACTTCTTCCCAAAAATATATTTTTAGATTTTTTTGTTATTTCCATTCCAGTTACTGTATATCTGAGGCTGCCCTCGTATAAAAATAAGCATGCTGTTAAACAACAGCTGATAGTGAACTGATTTCAGCAGTTGTCATCTTATTATTTTCTATCAATATGTATCTGTGTGTACATTTGCAAATTTTGAAAAGCATTTACTCTAATTTCATTCACGAATTCACATGATCTTCTGTTCAACTTCGCACTTTATTCGAAACGTACTTCCATTTAGTCCGGCTATAAGTCACAACAGTGATTGCGAAACAGTATTGCCGCCATTAATCGTGAGTCATGCTTTTATGCCCAATTTACATTTTTGTACCTTCATGACGTCAAACGATTGGCATTGCTAATTATAGCCCGCTTAAATTGGCCTCTTTTACACCGTTTGTTTTTTTACTTTCTTACTCTCTATTGTTTTGGAGCTTTTTATTTTTTCTCAATTTCATTTACTTTACTTTTTTATCGCTTTATCGTTGAAAATTGATTTGGAAAAATCGAATCATTCATCTTTTACACTCTCGGTGTGTTGACCTATTTCTTATGGTGTTTTTATTTATTTTTTATTTTTACTGTAAATCATTTGTTTTGGTTTTCTTCCACGCCGTGATGATTAGGTAATGTTTAATATGATGACTGCATATGGGTACATAAAGCATCGCAATATGTTGTTCCCGCTTTTGGAGATATTTGTCAATCATTATTTCCCTTATAAATACAGTGAGCACATGGCGTTATAAATTTGAATTGTTTGATTTGCCAGATATGTGACTATCTTTAGGAAAGGTCTGCAGCAAAGACTTGTGCTTGCATAGGGTGTTTTCAGAGATTTTGAATTTATGTAAGATACACTTTGGCAAATTATGTAAAGACTTACAATGGAATATTAATCCAACGGTAAAGTCTATCATATTAAAATTTTCGAACTCCAACACCATACTTTGTGTATATCATTAATTTTGCTATACTTATTTTTCTACCCATACCACTAAATAAGCATCCCTTATCTAAAACCACAAGGAATAATCTTTAAAGTCGACTTAAGGCGCAGGCAAGCTGTTTGGGATTGTATTCACGGTAATCAGGAGTAAATTATGTTGTGCTTAATAACCTATTTCTGGGAAAACATTTAGTTCAAAAAATATTTTTATCAAAGTTTATAACTTCTTTTAAGGGAAGTTTCAGTTTAAAATTATTTATTCGCATCAAACACTACTGGATGTCTAATACGAAGTAATCAAAACCTTAGGTTGAAAAACTTTTTGAACAGAATTTGAAAATATTTAAATCGGTAAATTAAGGTTGCCAACTATATAAATTAGTCTGTCTAGTTTCCACTTGACATTGAGATATCAATATAAAGTATATGAGTGAACTAGCCTCTCATTTTTTTAAGATATTGGTCTGAAGTTTTGCAAACATTCTTTTCCCACCAGAGACTGTTCATTTGTCGAAACCGCCAATATCAGACCGCCAAAACATATAGCTGCTATATAAACTAAACGATCGGAATTAATTGCTTCAATGAAATACTCTTTTATTTGTCAAGGTATCATCATGAAATTGGGCGTAAATTTTATCACTGCAGGCACTGCTACAATTTTCGAAAATAACATACAGGTTGATTGAAAAGTGAGTAGTGCTCACCAAGAAATGTCACTACTAGCTACAAATTGTTTTTTCCCAAGTTTTTCGATGTACCAACATCTGTCGTGAGAACACATGCAAAGTTGCAAGTCATTCTGCCAATTATTCTTTGTTTACAAGCCATTTGAGGTTGACGTCTCAGGGTATTTTTTTAATATGGAAAAAATTGAATATCGCGCTGTGATTAGATTCTTTGTTTTGAAAGGTTTAAAAGTAAAGGAATCTATGAAGCATTGTTATGAAGTGTATAAGGAGTCTCCACCTTCAAAACGCAATGGGTGATCGTACTAGGCTTGAAGACGATCCATGCGAAGGACGACCAAAAGCCGCAACCACACTACAAATCATTAAGCAAATACATAATATTGTTAGTGAAGATCCAAGTTTGACTAAGCGTAAAATTGCTAATGCCATAGGCATCTCGGACGAACGAGTACTTCATATTTTACATGTAAAATTACGTATGAAAAAATCAGTTTCTTGGGATGCAAAAGAAATTTTATTGATTGATTATCTGCAGAATAGTAAACAATCAACTCTGAATATTTAGCTAAATAGAATGAAAAAATTCGTGAGAAAAGACCTGGTTTGCAGCACAAAAAAAATATTTCTCATCAAGACAATGCACCTGCTCACACAGGTGTTTCAACAATGACAAAATTCAACGAATTAAAGTACGGATTGCTTGAGCATCTACCGCATTCGCCAGATTTCGATTCCAGCGAATCCTACTTCTTCAGAAACCTGAAACAATACCTTCGTGGAAAGCGTTGAATGAAGAAGCTATTACAGCAGTAGACGGGTATTTTGCAGAGCTTCCGGAAAGTTATTATAGGGATGGCATAAAATTATTGGAGGATCATTAGAATAAGTGTTTTGAAGTTAAAGCAGATTATATTGAATAAAAAAATATATTTCGAACCAAAAACAGTAGTTTTTCATTTCGAGAGCAGAAACTTTTCAACCACTACAGCTTGTATCTTCCATCTAAACTGATCGATCAATATCAGAATAAATTTCTTCTTATACCCTTTTATGTTTCGGTGTAAACGAAATGTACGTTTTCAATTTCAAAGATATTATAATGCTACATAGCTGTAAAAAACGAATTGAAATATATGACAACATTTCCCTCGTTCGTAATCTAATCAAATATCAACACTTCCATAACATATTCTCAACTAAGTTAAATACATTTCTTTCAGAGCCACAATTTTAGGTTCCAACAAAATGCAAGCAGTTTGTATTGACAATATTTAAAATCTACAGGTTCTCCCAGAATTGTAGCTGACTTTTTAAGTTTTCTCTTCCCTTTTTTTATAATTTTTTCCATTTAACTTAATTTCGATTAACCCATACAAACGGCAACATAAACTTACTCGCTGAATCTTACAAAATCACAAATTTTTAAATGCTCGAAATTTGGTTTTTATTTTGGTTATTTTGTTGATTGCATCAATTCGTCGCTGTTGAAATTTCATAAATTGTTATTGTGGCCGCATTTCCTTCCATTGTTCGCACATTATAAAACTGTGACTACTTGCATTCACCTTTTCGCTCATGTACTCTAGTTGATACTACTTGGTATACTATGTACTTTGCTTCCATCTTTCTCCACATTCTCCTTTCCCTCCAAAACGCACTGCATTGCAAGCTGTGTTGCCTGTGTATACACATTGCCATAGTTAAAAAACAAAACAAAAAAAAACAATACATGTTGCAGCCAAAACTAGTGAATTATATATACATATATATGTATTGTATTTACTGCTGATTTTTTACAACAACATTGTTTTATTGCCTGTACTAATCTGTTTGTTGTTTGCATACGTGTGAAGCTGACAACCGCGCAATCGCAAAAGCACCAAGATCCACTTGCAGAGAATTTATATGGACTTAAATTTTGAAGCAATTATTTATACTTTTAACATAAATGTGGTCATAAAAGTTGTAATATGCTTGTACTACGTGAATTGCTTGATTTTAAGCCAAATTAGCTTGGTCTTCCCTTCTTTGTTTTGATTTAATTAAGAGATACACTGGTCCAATAGCTTATTTTGAAAATTTTGACAGATGTAGTCGTATATAAAGGGTGCAGAATTTAGATTTAAATTTAATGTTAAAAAAATATAGCAGAAAACTAAGAACAGCTACCGAATGGTCTATTTCTCCTAATAACAGGCGTCCAAAACAATCGTCGGATGTTCAGAGTTGGCAATTGGCTGAATATTCGTTTTCCATTAGCGACTGTTTTGTTCCCTTATCCTAAAAAATAAAATAAAAATAGGTAAATAGCAATTTTCAATTGCCAGACATACAAAGTTGGCAACATTCATAAACTGCGATCCGTTCTAATATTTTGGTTATTTCGAATGCCGTTACACTTGCATAAAAATTCATTTTAAATTTTTTAATTTTCCGGCACAGAGGAATTTACTGTTTTGACATCTTAACAATTTATGTGATTAACTGTGTATTAATTCACATCTGCGAGTTCTGCGTCCGTATAATGTAAAATAAAGCCATTTTTATCAAAATTGCAAATTGAGTTATAAATATATAACTTTACTTTTTCTTAAATATTTTCAGTTTTTCAACAGTTTTCGCCTAGATTTTAAAATACTAAGAAATTGAATCATAATAAAATGGGCGTAAAGTATTACTAATAGTATTAAAAAATTTCAATATACATTTTCTAATTTTACTAGTATTTCCAGTAATAGTATCAATAAAACATAGCACAAATAGGCTATATCGACCTAGGGATTTATGCTGAAAATATTAGGCAGTTCGCAAGATATCTTCAAAAAATGAACTGAGCCTGTTTATCTGATCTAATTCTGTACGGTACTAGAAATTGATTAAATCAGTTCAGTATTTTACACAGTTCTCATATAACAAACCAATTTTTTTGTTATTCTAATTAACTTTTTGCCAAATATATTAGTTAATATGTAAGATAAAATAAGGGAACACGTTATTTCAACGAACTTGATTAGTCGTTGAGTTATCTCAACAAATTCAGATTACGCAATTAATGTGGTCTAGCTACCTAATATAATAAGTTAACAAGATACCAAATATAGTTGTTTTAGGGGTATTCACACCAGCTTTCTGAATTCGTTAGTCGGTAGTTTTTTTAAAAGATTATCGTTCTACTGAGTAACGAAGTGCCAGTCTGGAAAGCTTATTAATTTTTTCGTTACTTGGTAACACCAAATCAGCTGTTTGTTTTGCTCCGTTGCTTAAAAAAATCATTTGATTCATTGCGAAAAAATATGTACATTTGCTGCTCGCTACAAGATAATTTTAGACGAATTTTTGCAATTCTAATTATTTCTTCAACAAAATCTTTACATTTGATTTCATTAGAATCTTATTTTCTGTTGAAATATTTGTTAGAAAATGTGGATCGTCACCAATCCCAAAATTTGACGCAATTTTTCGTATCTATGGTATGCATTTTCTCCAGAGGATACCAATCTATATAGAACGACAGCTGGGTGTATATCAATTGGGACAGTAAATTGAATTCGTCTACACACCACGGAATTGACTTTGAAACAATATTTTCTACATCTCTACGACAGTTTAGTGGAATGAGCAAGTCATCATACATCTCGTCATTGTTATCCTCCACTCCACCAAATCTTCATTCTCACTCCTCTGCACATCAATTTTTAGTACATACCAGTAATAAATTTGATCTCCTTCAAGAATTTTCAATTAAATTACTGACAATTTTTGATTTTGCACTTTATTGAGACATTTTTACTTTGTAATAAAATTGAATCAGCTATTTTAGAACAAAATTTACTACCTTACTGAGATTGAGCAAAAAGTGTTTCAACGAAGTATCAACTAACGAATTACCAGATTAACATGTTTAGTGTAAATACCCCTAATATATGTATTCACAATTACGAATTAGCCGATATTAGATCTTCATGTGGAATGTATATAACAAGATCCGTACAATATTTGTTAATATAATTTTTATATGTTACCTTGCCATTAAAAAAGTCTAAATGTAACATATTTCTTACAAACTAAACTTAAATGAGTTAGGAGCTGTCCATTAAAAAGTTAAATTAATATTGTTCTGCAAGTGGATATTCCTGAATGCTATCTAGGGGCTCCTGTTGGAAGTTGAAGTAAGGTATTCAATCGGATACGGTGTTCTACATTAAGCCCCACTATATATGTTTGTAATACATACTTGTATTATATATATGCGTACATACAGTGAAAAAACGTGTATAAAGAGATGTTTTGTCTTTGGAGGGCCTTTTTTTTATACTATTTCAGCTTTTAAGCTGCAACTAAAAGTAACAATATGAAAATCTTATGAATTTTTCGTGTTTTAAAAAAGTTTTAACAAATTATCAAAAAATTATTATACCTAACTTTTAAGCAGCAAAAAAACTTCTACCCTTGCGTTGGCAACAGTTTAAATGCAGCTGTCAAGTATGTGCCTTTATTTTTGTCTGGTATTATTTGCGTATGGTCAAAATTTGGTAAGCGAACTTCTTTTGTGCGGCTGTAGTTTTTGAAGAAAAAATGAGGAATATACACATATCTTAAGATTTACAGGCCCTGGTAGTCAAATATTGGCAAGAGAAAAAAGTACTTGCAAAATATCCAATATTTTCAAAAAGCATCTATTGTTCAGTACATTATTGCTAAATTCAAAAAGACTGCTAGAGTTGGAAGACTTGTTGGTAGTTGAACGCCCAAAAAAATTAACACGCCTCAGGCTGAAAGTAAAGTTGCTTGGAGTATCAAGGAAAACCACAAAATATCCGCCAAGGAGTTGACATTACCAAACTCCACCTTCAAAATATTCGGAACTTCTTGCTTTCACCCGGTTTTTATTCGTATACACCACGAAACAAGCCACAATTATCGGATAGAAATATTGCGAAACGTTTACTATATTTCAAAGCCTATATCCACCATGATAACGAATTTTGTGATTCTATAATTTTATGAGTCCAATAGTAATTCATTTGGATCTGATGGTCGTCAATTTGTATGACGTAAGGGCTAAGCACTAAAAGATAAAAATTAAATAAGACTGTCAGCAAGGAGGAGACTACACTGTGGGATGCAATATTAAAAAATAATTTGGCGCCGTCAACAGCTAAGCTCAATTAAAATGGTGGCTACTGTTTTATTCTGAATAACGGTGGAAATGGTGGTTAAGAAATGGTTGTTGTAGAACGTGAAAATGTGCTGATACATCCTCCCCAGAGCCCAGACCTCTCATTGAACGCCTGTTTGCCTATATGGAGACGAAGTTACGATCGCAAAGTTAATAAGAAAAATGAGGTTAAGGCTGCTCTTCCAGATATATGGATAAATATACCACCTGAACTAACACAAATTTGAGGCATTATATGAATAAAAGACTGTAAACCACAATAGAGGGCAAAGGTGTGTATACAAAGTATTGATTTTCCTTAAGGAATGTTAAAATGTCAATTTATGCAAACTGTACAGATTTATTTTGGTCTTATTTTGGATTTTTTAATTTTTTGGAGAAAACTTTATTTTTAAAAATGAATTTCATTAACATGATGAAAATTAATAAAACGGCCTCTTTCTCACTTATGAACGCAACTCAAAAGTTTTAATAGTTTAGGTGAAAATCACTTCAAAGTCAAACCATCTCCCTGTACAAGTCTTTTTTTTTTTTGGTTTACTGTATGTAGTACATAGCACACGTATAGAAAAAAATATATGTATATTTTGGTTTTGAAATCACGAGACCATTTGTGATATTTGTTCGAACATATAGCTAGTGTGTGATAGATTAGTCTACATATATTAGAATAAATTCAATATTATTTGTAAGCTCGGAAATCGACTATTTTACTTCTAAGAAGTATATCTTTATCAACTGCCTTCTTTTATTTACTTAAATCAATCATTGATCGAACAATAATCATAGATATTCGAAAATGCGATCGGCAGTAACTAACGCGACCTTTAAGTATTCGCAGAAATCATGCAGGCAAACTACCGTAAGTTGCTAAGCAAAGGCCTCGGTACAAACTCGCCTAATTCACTTGGAAGCTCCTCATGACGTCACTGTCTAGAGAGTGCATGCCTCAGCAAAAAAAACCATGTCTTTGAGAGCCAACAACGAGGAATTGTTAAGGGCTTTAACTGAAATGTGCAGAAACTAACCAATTGGCTTTGTTACTGATTTTGCTTTGGCCGTCTGTACGTTTAAACGCCGTCAAGTTGTATGTTTTTTTGGAAATGTTTTGTCTCTTCGCAGTTTTACTCACTAAGCTTACCGGTATATTGTGCCGCAACTGCGCTCTGCCAGCCGACAACAGGCGGTAGCGGTATAAAATGTTGTGTGAGGTCCAAAACAAAGTCAGTCAAGCAGCCAACACCAGCAAAGCGCACAGCGCGATCAACAGAAAAGTTGCCAAGGGTTACCTTTTTCATTTTGTGAATTATTACGTAAGGATACAAATAACAGTATTGTGGCCAAATTGATCATTTACGAGTGTTAAGTGTTATTTATTTTCATTTTGAAAACAAATTAAGGCGAAACAAGCAGAAAGGTGAGTTTGGCAGAAAGGAAAAAGCAAAAGTTTGAAAACCAAAAACAAAAACTTTACGAAATTATGAAATGTGTAGAACAGCTAAAAAGCGTTAATGACAACAGTGAAGGTAAAAAGTGTAGCAATAGCTAAAAAATAAGTATGTACGAAAGGCGTGTCACTCAACCCTGAACCCATATGCATGTATATACAATACTTGTACATAAGCCTGGCAGAAATTTTGAAAAAAAATTTTAATATAATATAATATTTAATTTTATTATAAAAAAACAAACAAATAACAGTGTACAAGCAATCGCAAAACTTCCGTTTGTCCCGCAATTATTAAAAAATTACGCTAAAGTGCAAACGACGTTGCAAGAAATTTGTGGTTGCCATTGAACTGAAAATTACTCGCACTTGTTGCATGGCGACTGGCTGCGAATTCACAAAAAAGCATAAATAAGCCCGTGTGAAATGCGAAATTAATGTGCATAAATTTGTATTATGCATTTTGATCACTATTGAGGAGAGAGATAAACGAAAGACCAACTAAGGAAATGCAAACTGCCAGCATCTACGCACTATAGTATAGGTTTAATGAACTAAACAATGAATAAGTTGGGAAAAATATTTTGGTATATTTTGCTTTTTTATCGGCAGCCAAAATGAAATTATGAAATTTATGGACACAGATGTCACAATTTGACATAAAAAGACTCAAAAAGTTTTATTTGTCCAAGTGATTAGTAAAAATGCATATATGATTTTTATTCAAATTTCAACTCTAAATGAAGTATTGTTACGTCTCAAAGGCATAGTAAAAATATTATCTCTTTACTTTTTTTTGAAAATGTTTTAAGAAAACTGATTGAATTTGATGAGATTTGGTTTAAAGTAAAAAGGGACAGTTTTAAATGCACCGAAAAATTTAACCTTAGCCATACGCCAGGACATTTATTGTTTTCAAATGCTTTATTTCAATCCTTAAACTGAAACAAATTGTTTAGTGTTTTTTTTTATTTCAATATCATTCCGAAAATAAACTAAGCAACTCTGACATATACTCTACCAAATTATAAATGTGTAGCATAAAAATCTTAAAGTACTAACCAAAACCTCCTCAGCAATTAACCCAACTTTCTTCAGAAAAAATATCTCTCAGTTATGCTGCGAATATTAATCTTCAAAAAAGATTTTAAGATATTTGATTTATAAAATTTAAATTTCTAAAATTCTAACAATAATTTTCACTTAAGAAGTCATTATGGTCGCCATTTGGTCATATCGAGAAGGTTACAGCGTGTTTGAATATAACTTTAAAATTTTTTCGAAAATGCTACATAACAAATTTATCATTTTTAATATTTTATTTAGCAATATTTTAAACATTATAAAAGAAAGCAATTAATAAGTCAAAAAGTATTGTGGGGTTAAGCAATTTTGAAACACGAAATTTTTCAATGATACCAACTTATCCATCGTCCCTGTAACGTTCTAAAAAGAATTAAAAAATGTTTTTAAATTCTATTCGCAAAAATACCGTTTCAAGTCAAAATTGTAAGTTTTATGTAGCTAATGCATTTTTAAATGTAAAAGCACAAAATTTTTCTAAATATTTTATTTCAACTTAAATCGTGCATATTAAACGCAATTCGAAATTCAAAATAACTGTAAACTCCCAACATGCAACTTTGCAAGCAACATATACTCACATAAGCGAAATTTTCAAACCGTAACGGGCCACTCACCGGATCCAGCGCCTATTCAATATTTCCATAAATTGTTTTCGCAAAATAAGCCGTTATATATGCAACATATATGTATATGTACGTATATGTATGTATAACGGATGCGATTGCATAATAAAGTGAAAAACAAAAGTAAAAACTCAAATAAAAGCATACAGACAACGAACTATTAAAACGATGCTTAAAATTCAGCTTTACACATGCACACTTACAACACACAGTCAATATTCAAGCAGTTTTTTGTAAGCATCCGTAACATTTTTCGCTCCAGAAGACATAATTAAATCTCAAACCCACACACAACAAAAGCAACAACGCTGAAAAATAGACAGTGAAACTGACAGCTGTTTGATACCTTGAACCCCCACACTCACGCCTTACTCGCACACACACTTGTACATTTGCCCATTGCATAACAACACCAAAAAACAACAAGCTAAATTGTCAAACAACATAAGTCATCCAGGTCTCCGACGCATTCAAGTAAGACATAAGTAAAGGTCTTACACAAAAGCAACAACGAGGCCAAGCGAAAAGTCACGACTTCTCCCCTATGCCATTTCCTCTGCTTGACGGGCACAGCGTTCATTCACTGATTTGCTCTGACGCTTGTAACACCGGTCACACTGCGTTGCATTTAAGGAGTTAATCCACAAATCACACGTAACCCTCATTGTTTGTATATCTGTTTCGCAAAAAAAAGTTTATGTTTTCTTTTCTTATTATGCAAATAAGTTCCCGAGCCAAGCCTAAGCGCTTACATCAGCCCGAGTGTGTGAAACGCTTCCTCCGCGTCGAGGTTAAGCTACAAGTAAATAAAATACACATGAAATGCACAACAGCGCCTTCGCACCTGGAGTACATCCGCACTCCACTTTTGCGACTTGCAACATCACACCAGTTAGCTGCCCTGGCGATTGTTAATTTCTGTTATTGTTGTTGTTGTGTTTCTTTTTTCATTTCAAGCTAACGACCTTAAAACGAAAGTAAAAGTCTTTCGCGCCTTGCTTCGTCCACAGTGCGCTCAAGCAACGGCCAGCTCAAGCGTGACTCACTTTGAGCGCTGAGCTCACAGCGCTATGCTCTCCGGCACAACGTCAAAGAGTCAGCAAACCGGTTGTTGGCATTTGCCGAAATGATTGTACAATATTCATTGTTGATCTTTACGAAAGCGCAGCAATAACAGCAACAGCGGCAGCTGCAAAGTGGCACAATGACCACAAATCTGTCTAGCGCCATCTTTAATATTTAGGTTAATTAACACACTACACGCACGGTAAACGCGTGAGCAGAGAAAGAGTAGTATAAAATCATTGAACTTGCGAAACATTTGAGTTGTTACCTCATTGCTGTTTGCCGCAATCACTAATCACGCGTTTATTTATTATTTTTACCCTTTTGCAGCACAGACGCCTGTATTATGAGATTAACACATCATTTGGCTGTTATAGCCGCCATACTCTTGGCAGGCTCTTCTCTCATCAATGCTGAGGAATCAGCTTGGGGTGGCAGCTGGGAACCCTCGAAGGAGTCAATGCTCAGCAGACGCTCCACGGAGTCTGAGAAATCAGATGACGCCGCTGTACAGCCCGCAAATGTACAGGGTCGCAATTATGGTGTGCATGAAGCGATCTACAGCAACGACACGAATACCGACATCAATGCCATTATCGATCAGATTATCAATTCGCGTCGCGAAGGTCGTATTTTAGGTGACTACGACCAAGTGTATGCCGATGGTAATATCGATCAAGCGCTGCAACAAGGTGACGATTTGCAAGCGCGCAATCTTATACGCGATAAGCTTTGCGGTCTGGGTTTAATGAGCTGCGATGTTGAAGAGAAACGTCCTTACTACTCAACAATATATGCACAAGGTCCACCACCATCTTCATTTGGCGGCGGTCCATATGGACCTGCCAGACCTATGCCACCACCCGGTCATTTCAATAGCCGTCCTCCACCACCACCATCGTCTTTAAACTCTTTTGGACCACCACGTAAGGTAGGTTACGAAGGCGCTTACAAACCACCTTTCCGCCCTTCGGGTCCTGGCGGTCCCGTATATAATGGTCCGTATTTGGAAAATCCACCACCATCTGCAATTGGTACCACAGGTCCAAATACCTTTAACAAACCTCCGCCCGGCGCTATCATTTATGGCAGTAAACCACCAGGTCCAGTATACAATGGCAATTCCGATTCCCCACCACCGCCATATGCCTTTGAGAACCCCATCGGTGAGAAAATTCAGATATCTGGTTCTTCACCAACAAATTTCTATGCCCACCAATCATCTTCGGCCTCATCTGCTTCTTCTTCGTCTTCGAAAGTAGTTGTAGGTAATTTGAATGCTATACCAGGATCAGCGCCTGCCGGTGGCTTGCAGCAGCATGTGCACCACCATTTCCACCATGTCGAAGGCGGTGATGCTAGTGCTAAGGTGCCTACAGTGCCCATACCAATTGGTGTTGGCCAATCGATTAACACCGACTTTTCAGCACTTGCGCAATCATCGGCTTCGTTCACACCACAAACACAAGGTGGGTTCACCGAATCGAATGCATTTAATGCCGGTTATAACGGTGCTTCACAAGGTGGTTTACTCTCCCAAGCGACAGCTAACGGATTCGGCAACTACGAGAAACCCAACACTGACCTTTACAAACCTGTAGGAGGTTTAGGTAGCTTTGGCAATGCTGGCGTACAAGGAATTTACGATCAATCTGGTATATCTGGTGGTCAAGGTGGTATTTATGAGCAAAATGCTGGCGCTAGTGGTTTCGGACAGAGTGGATTTGCACAATCAACCAATTTCGGACAATCCAACAACTTCGGTCAGGCCAGCAGCAGCTACCACAGCCAAAATCCCGAATATTATAAGAAAGAATTACAAAACTTTGGCGGCATTGGTACTTCGGGCGGTTTTAACGGCATCGGCAACAATTTGGGTGGTCAATACCAAGGTGGATATGATACGTCACGTCAACAAATTGTGGATTGCCAGTGTGTGCCATTTAATCAATGTCCTGCTGCCGATCGGATCGGACGTAAAGAAGATCTGATTTTGGCTATCGATCCTCGTAATTTAGGTAAAGACATTGAAGCTTTAGGTGACGAAACTGCAACAAATGCGACCGTCAGCGCAACCGAGGATAAAAAGGAAGAAAAGAAAGATGAAGAGAGTAAACGCAGCAAACGTCAGGCGAATGCTGAGGATAAGCAGTCCGATGATGGTGTAGCCGATCTACCACTGGATGCTGAAGGGGTAAGTTTAACAAAAACCCCTATTTTACTAATTTCTTTATGTTGTTTTGATAATTGTAACCCGATTAATTTCGTTTATAAACAATCGCAAAAATAAACCAAAAATGTATAACAAACTAATTGGCAGCACAGGTAATAGCCGCATCACTCTACTACGTTCCACAAGCACACTCACGAACCACATTACGTGTTGCGTGTGACACGTCCCCAGCAGCCCAACCAGCCGACTTACAATAATATAATATATGTAGGTAATTCAAATTGGACGCAAACAAAGCGGATATCTGGAGTCTTTTTAAAATGAATAAAATAAAATTTTGGGGTTTCAACATTCCTTGACTCAATGTAACTAATCACACTAAAAACTCTCCATCTCTAACTGCACTGCCAAACCATTCATTCCATTCGGTTTCAAGTCGCACGCATACTAGCATGCCAAAAGCCTTACACACGCGCCATCCGCTCTAAACTTCTTATCATTTTACTCATTTCCTATTTTTCACTTATCCCTCCCAAAACATCTACCATGTATAGCGCACTGGCATACCCGATCTGGCAGCCATCGAGCTCATAAAGCGTAAAATTCTTCCCACATATGGTGTATCATTTGGATTGCCATATCCCACCGGTGGTGGTGGTTATCCCGCAAATCCACAAGGCGACTTTTATCCAGCACCGAATCCGCACTTCGGTTCAATTGGACCGAATGGCTTGAATTTAGGTCTTCTAAATGTTAATCCATTGGTCTCTGTACAGGTCAGCAAAACCGAGTTTGGAGATAAAGTCGTAAAGCCACTAGTTAATCTTCATGTCACACCAAATGCCAACATTTTTCAAAAAGTCAGTGAATTGTTTAAGTCAAAGCCTGAATACATTCACAACGCACATTATCATCATCACGATCATTATAGTAATTTTGAGCATGATCATCACTCACATCCGCATGATGTTACCGCGCCTGGCCCCATATATGGCGCCCCTCTGCCTAGTACCACTATCCTCGATGTGGTGCCAAGCAAACCGATTTACGAGCATCACAGCACTGTAACTGCGCCGGCAAGCACTATATTTAATACCGGGTTCCTCCCCCAACAGCAACATTTTGCTACGCAGCATACATCTTTTGGCACAACATCCATAGCGAACTTATATCATGGTCCTTCTGGCATAGCTGGAGATACGTCTTATCCAACCAACGAACATTTCGGAGGTTCGATTTCGAGCGGTTTCGGTGCTAATGGCCACGGCTCCGTTCATTTTGGCGGTTCAATTCCAAGTGGGCCCGACGCTAGTAACCACGGCTCCGCTCATTTTGGCGGACCGCCTCCCAGTGGATTTGGTGTAAGCGGTCATGGTGTGAATTATTATGGGGGCGCCTCTTCGCAGCCTGGTTACTCAATCGGCTTTGGCTCAAGCGGTCACGGTGGTGAGATTTTCGCTGGTGAGCATTACAACGAATACGAAGAACGTAGTTCCAATCTCAGCGTGGCATTTAGGGGGCCAGTTCAGCACAGTAGTAAGCAACATCACTTGAATGCATTGAAAAATCGAAGAGGTAAAAGCCTGCTATATAATCAAAGCTTACGACCAATACCCACACAAGCGCCTGGTGCGGCTGAAGGGAGTGACTATGTGACATTTCCACGCAATCGACGACGTCGCGATGTGGTTGAACATGAGGAAGCTGCGGAACGTAGAGAAAGTGTATTGGCACGAACGGTAAATACAGAACAGGTAAAAGCGTGAATCCGACACGAGAATGTTAGGGGCAGAGACTAAATCAATTAAATAGATATATTTGTGTGTTTGTTGTGTCATATATGTATACTAATCAGTTTACTTTATCCCTAGCGCGCTTATTATGGCAATCGTCCAGTTGAGAAGACTTGCCGCGTCAACGAAGTCTGCTGCCGCCGTCCATTACGTCCAGCGCCACAACAACAACTGGGCCGTTGTGGCACACGCAATGCTGCTGGCATCACTGGCCGCATCAAGAACCCATCATACATCGATGGCGACAGTGAGTTCGGCGAATATCCATGGCACGTGGCCATCTTAAAGAAGGACCCTAAGGAATCGATTTATGCTTGCGGCGGCACACTGATCGATGCACAACACGTAATCACTGCAGCTCATTGCATCAAATCGTAAGCTTGGCTAAATATTCACAAGCCTTCATATTTATTTAACCACTTTTTCTTCTGCAAACAATAGGCAAAATGGTTTCGACTTGCGTGCTCGTCTAGGTGAATGGGATGTTAACCATGATGTCGAATTCTTTCCATACATCGAACGTGATGTGGTCTCAGTACATATTCATCCCGAATACTACGCTGGTACTTTGGACAATGATTTGGCCATACTGAAACTAGATCATCCCGTGGACTTCACTAAAAACCCACATATCAGTCCAGCTTGTTTACCTGACAAATTTTCCGACTTCACCGGCTCTCGTTGCTGGACCACTGGGTGGGGTAAAGATGCTTTCGGCGATCACGGCAAATACCAGAATATCCTGAAGGAGGTCGATGTTCCAATCTTGTCTCATCACCAATGCGAATCGCAATTGCGTCAAACACGTCTCGGCTACAGTTACAAACTCAATCCCGGTTTCGTTTGCGCTGGTGGCGAAGAGGGCAAGGATGCATGCAAAGGTGACGGTGGCGGTCCATTGGTATGCGAACGTAACGGCATCTGGAATGTGGTCGGTGTTGTGTCCTGGGGCATCGGTTGCGGTCAAGCCAATGTGCCTGGTGTGTATGTGCGCGTTTCGCACTACTTGGACTGGATTCGCCAAATTACGCAATACTATAAATGAGTAGTGGAACCAGCGGCGACGACGCCTGTGCGGGCAACCGCAACAGCCTATCACAGCTGTCAGTCACAATACCGAGATGTGTTCCACTTTCACTTTCGATAAGCCATTATTTTGAGTAATACGACGAGTATAAGTACATATATGATAATGAAGTTATTTATTTTTGTTAGTGTTGTAAGTGTAGGCACATAAGTATTTAAGTGCTCTCCAGTGCGACTGCTTGTTTTTGTCAATTATTGTTTTTGTTTTTCTTTATGTGTAAATATTTATTGCCTTCTACTACTTTTGTTAAATTATTTGATTGTTCGCCTTAGTCTTTTGCGCGAAATAAGATTGCTGCGTCCACTTTTTAACATGTTTAAATTATTATAATGAACTACTTTTACGACACACGATTGTCAACTTTTATAAAACTTTAATAAAACAAAATATTTATAATAAATTTATATGAACTGTGATTATTGAGGCCTCATGGAGAAATGCTGAAATTTCGAAAACTTCTCAAGAATTGGTATAAGCTCTCGCCTTTAGAAGCTCTCTTTCTAGATCCATGAATAAAATATGTAATTAGATAGAACCGCGAAATATTAATAAAGAAGTCAGTTCGGGAACAACCCTAATACCAGTAATGAAGGAACGTTTTTGAATGAAAATACGTTTTCATCATTCGGCATAATCTCCATTTAAAGACATGGACTTTTTGTAGCGATCCTCCTACATTTTGGTAACGGTTCGGTGATGTGAAGCTTCGAGGCCCTCAACATTCCATCTTGACTAATCCTTAGCATAATCCCTTAAATTTTTCTGTCGTATCAACAATTGAATAATCCGTGTGGCTTATTTGTAACAAATTATATATGATTTTATTTATTCGTTCCTTTGAGATGCCAATAAAGTTCATCATTGCATTTTACTATCACCCGACAAAATTACTTTTTGAAGAAGTTGGGCCGTATGTCAGCAATAACACACCGAATATTCTCTTCCAAGGCGTCAATTAGATTCTTGAAGGCCACGACGCGAGCTACTGCGCTTACTAAAAGTTTTCTTCAATAAATTGATTGTTTCGTTGGCTGTATGGCATGTAGCGCCGTCTTCCTGCAACCAAGGTCTACATCAACATCTTCCAATTCAAACACGAAAATGTCATTAATCATGGCTCTATAGCGTTTTCTATTGCCTGTAACATTATAGTCGGCTTCATTTTTGAATAAACATAAACCAATTATTCCTTCTGCCCACAGAACACACCAAAAAGTATTTGAGAATTTAAAGGGGTCTCAACAATGGCTTGTGAATTATCATCATCATATATCGCTGAACAAAATTTTCTTATGAAAATCGGGATCGGTGACGATTTCGTGTTGGGCCCATTCGCCGAACGTACGGCTTTAATTCTTGATGGTCTTTCGGTTTTTATTCTTGATGGTCCTTTGGCTTTTAATCTTCATGGTCTTTCAGCTTTAATTCTGGCACGAGTTGGTTTTTGTAAGCATTCAAACCAAAATCCTTCCGGTAAATCGGCCATAAAGTGGAGGTTCGCAGCTCGAATTATTGCGCGAGTCTTCTTCGGCACTCTGCACCACAGTAGCAATAGCGCCGTTGGTGCGCACTGTGAGGCATGTATGAGGATGCGCATTATCCACTAGAGTAAAACTGGTACGAAACCATTCCATGTTTTCTCGAATTACCGACTTTGCTAGGCGATTGTATTGACCGAATATTGGATGCGTCACGCGAACCGAAAGAATATTTTGGTAATAACTTTGCTTGCAAATAATGCAATGTCTTATCCCGGGGTAAGTCTGTTCATTATGAAATGCAAACCATACTGAGTAAAAATCAAGTAACAGCTGTCAAAAAGTGCAACTCCTAAAAAAGTATTACCTCGTTGAATACCACACATCTAAAATAAAATAAAAGTACATGGATTTGAATAAAAATATAAAAAATTAAAGAAATGTCTCCAATAATAACACCTTTTGGTGTGTTTCTAAAAATTTTCAGGACAGCATAATTGAATATTAAATACTGTTATAAATTGTAACTATTGAAAAGAATACAAAATTCACTTTCGCGTTACAGATCTCGAAGAGTAGTTGTAGTAAAAACGTTCTAATGGAAGTTAAGTGTAAAAAATACTCAGCCCCTTAGGGCTTAACTATGATAACTTGATTAAAATTTTAGACATGTTGATGAAACTTGGTGCATGTATCTTTGCAACTCTGAGCGGATGGTATCATTAACCGGTGTTATTCGCGAAAAAATAGATAGGGAAATTGAATTACGTTTTAAAATGTTCGAAAAGTGGGCGTGATTTATAACCATATTATATGTTATAATTACTGATACAAACAATTACTTACTGATACAAAATGCGCACATCTACCGAATACGGTTAACTTTCGAAACTACCAAAAAACAGTAGATATATTGAATTCCGTCAAAATATTTCTGATATGTGGCACCCATCATCTTAAAATTTCTTTTCTAGCACCCATAAACTGAACTATAGTTGACTTTAAACCGAAAATATCAGTGATATTTTATGAACTTCAATATGGTTTCCTCATAAAAATCGGTTCACATCATCTCCCAGCCCTGATTGGCTTTATAAGCTATATAAGGTGAAAACGAACATGATTTCTTCAATTTAGAATAATTGGCGCCAAAAATAGATGATGATGCATATTAAGCAAAATATCTTAAAGAAAAATTCGTAACATCGTAGGGTAACTCGAAACCGAATATACGTATATAAGTTCTAATCATCCATAAGACTACCCGTAACTATTTAATATGAGTTAAAGGTATACGAAGAATAACAATCGAGAACGAGTTTCTCAAACCGCATTAACGGATATAACGGAGCTCAACTCTTTCGAATGTCAAATACGTGTTGCTAAGTTCTGACCTTGAAGTTTAGGTTTTCTAGTAGAATTAGATCACTGTACAGCGGAACAGGAACTAAAAATAATATTTTGTGAATTTAACAAAAATATTATATAACCTAATATTTACGACCAACAAAGCAGATGGTGCCTGGTTGCATCTCTTTATGATTTTATTGGCGTTGAAATTATTAGCGCTTGCAAAATTTACGGCTTTTGATTGCTTTTCTCAATATTTTATACTGCGCTTTTTTTAACTGACCATATGCAACAGCTCATTAAATTTCTTTTACTATTTTTAATCGCAACACAACCTCACCTGAGCACATATGCTCGTAATACCTAAGCAGCAGCAAGCGTGATAAATGCCAGTTGGAAATTTCACTTCCTCAAAAGCGCTTTATGCCACAATGTGTGGTCTAAACTAAGCGAAATGAGTGTAGTAAAACTGAAATTTTCAAGTAAAAAGAATAATCGCGTTCACTAAGTACCTTTGTGAAAAGTAAGAGTACAAAGTAATGAGCACACACACGCACACTCACACCTGCACATATTTGCTTGGCCAGTGCCGCATTGCTTTACACCTATGTAGTAAGCAAGCGGCCAACTAATAAACTTGGCAACAAACAAAGTTGCTGCTGTTGGACAAAATTGCGTTCATACCGCATTTTGTTGCCGTTACAAGTGACTGCACGCCGCCGCCGACGCTGCCCGACCCCTAGCAACATGTGCCACAAGAAATTCCTTATGTGTTTGATTATGTATGCGCGTATTGTTTTTGCAGGTGTTTACAAAGCATTTGCTGTGTATAAAATCAATGCACAGGATATTCAAATGCTCATAACTGAATTTGCAGCAAACATGATCAAGTGCAACATAGCAAACACGCTCGCTGTGCCGCTACTAATATTGGGTAGGTATTCAAATATTTACAAACTCTCTGACTCTGGCTTCGTGTTTCTTTACGCAGCGCTCAGTTGTTCCACCACAATTGGACGTCTTAATAAACGTAGTGGCTATATCTACAAGCAGCCTTCTGGACCGCCACAAGCGCCAGCACATGGATTTTACGAGAATAGCAACTCACTTCATCCACATGAGCTGCCATCAGGTCCGTCTCTTGAGGCACACAGCGGTCCTTATTACGAATACAAGCAATCACTGCCCAGTGTGCATTCGCATGGTGGCGGAGGTGGCAGTAAGAGCGTTGGTGGCAAATCTGGCTACAGCATTGGCAGTGGCTTGCGCTCCATCGCGCAAGGATCGGCCAATCAGGCATACACCGCGGTAGCCAATCAACACGCCGCCGCCAAGCAGGCTGCTTTCATAGCCAAAAACACTTTGGCACAGGCGGCATCGCAAGCAGCTGCTACTGCGCAGGCAGCGCTGGCCGGTAAAAAGGTGATTTTGCAGGAGTTGGAGCAACAGGCAGCGGAATCTCAACGCTCGCTATCGCGCGAGCTGGAGCAATTGAAATCTGCTAAGATCGCGGCGCAGTTGGCACAGCAAACAGCGCAGTCTGCCAATCATCATGTTTCTGTGCTGATAGCGGCAGTGAATAATGCGAAATCGCTAGCCGAACAGGCTGAGCAAGCGACAAGTGAGGTGGATAATCAGTTGGCTTCACAATCGTCAATGGTCGGTCAGGCAAAAAGTCGCGTGGAGCAAGTGGAGGAGCAGCTGAAGCAGGCCCGTATCGATTACGAGGCAACCAAGGAGGCGACATTGAAAGCCGCATCTTCTGCCGCCGAAGCTCAGGTGAATGCATCTAAGGCGGCTGCGCACGCCACCATCGGTTTGCACGAGAGCACCAATCACAATCCGCCTAGTGCTGAAGGAGATGACTCATCATATGACATTGAAACCACTGCACATGGCCAAGAAATACAGTATGAAGCACATAACGAGCATAGGCAATAATGATGGTATAGGAGGGCATGGGACCTTGAGCTAAACATTTCTGGATTAAAACAAAAATAAATAATATCAAGATAGCAAGATCTAGTTTTTATTTCAACGGTTGGTGCACAAAATCAAGGAACATGTTAAAATGAGATGTTGAGAGTTCACTTAAGCCACAATGGAAGAACGAGAAAGATGACAATTCGCATGCTTACGGCTATTTGGTTCGTCAACGTTGGGTATTGTGTAAGATTTTCTTAAAATACAGCGGATTCGCTTAAAAGCGAAATCTAAATATCTGAATGTATTCAATGCGGCCAAAAAACACCGTAGAAAAGTTCTGACAAAGTGAAATAAACTTGACAGGTAAGCGTTTTACGAATAAGTCAAAGTTTGATGTAGAAGCAGGGCCACCGAGAGAAAAACCCGACCAAGGGGTAAAAAAGGTTCAGAGCCTCTTCCTACATGAATGTTTCTAATATTTTGTAAATTTTATTAACCTACTGCCCACTTACTATTTCAATGGTTCTGAAGAATAAGTAAAACAGACGTGGTATTTTATGCTCTCATCACATCTGTATTTAATTTGCTCTTTGCTTTTGTTGATGTTGGGTTTGTTTTACACAATTTGTTTTGTACGATTTTGAAAATATCAGTTCATATTTAGACTTTCAGACAAAAATATTTTTCCAGATTATACCGGAATACACTTAATTCTGTTTTTTCATGGAATATAGATTGGTTCTAGAAAAAACCGTGTGAAAAAAGACGTTGATCAATCCCCTAAATTTGTGCTATTTATAATTGCTCTGACCAGTCAATTTGGAATTCCTCTTAATTTGTGATATGAACATATTTTGCAAAAATTAAATCTGACCAATAAAATATAAGCCCACACAAATATTAGTCGTGTTAAATGGAATATAATCGTGTAAAAAATTAAAAATTCTTTTATTTTCAAACCGTGTAAAAACAGAATTAAATGTATATGAACAAAGGAATATCAAGACTTGACAGTTGATAAGAAAACAGAAACATCTCATTCAAACATTAATTTATCGATCTAATTAATGAAAATATGCTTCTTTTGAAATCTGTTGACTATCATGATTAAGTTTGTGCAATTCTATTATTTGAAACTTAGAAGTAGACTTTTCGAGCTTTGGCGGCAGCGAATGCGTCGATAATAGTCTGGAAACCCAAATTCTTGGCTAATTCTGCTCCTAGGCACACTATAGCTAGTCCAGAAATCCTGCCTTGTGACAAGCATGATCGATGAAATTTTTGATCCTTGCTAAAGCACTAAACGAAAATTCACCACTTGAAACAGAAACGGGTAAAGTGCAAAATATTCTTAAAGCAATGCAAATATTTGAGATAAGTCTTTTTAATTTTTAGTATTGATGGCATTCCATAAGTCGTATGGAGTAAGATGGGTTACAAAATTTGCATCGTAAACGTGTCTGAGATGAATAGCTTCATTAGACAACTTATCCGATACACAAACATAATACTTTTTCGCAAAATTTTTTGTAGCTGCGTCGAGTTCATCTTCTTTCTAATCATGGAACTGCCATAGAAGTCAAGTATGACGCTGAAAGTGTTTCTTTCAATTTGCATCCACTTTTTCATGTACGTTGTATCCGTGTTCCATCATCCAAAGACACCAAGGTCATCATATGATTTTGCCATTTTTTTAACAGAGAGGACAATATTTGTGCAAGGTTTTATTCCAATATCTTCATTGGTTCTTCACCTACATATATACATACATATTTTATATGCATCCCCCTTCTAACCTATTTTGCCTTAACAACAAAATTTATATATATAATTTATTAGAACAAAAACCACTCATGTTCAAAGTTTAAAAGTTGAAATTAAAGCAATTAAACTTCAGATCAACCCAACTCTTTTTTGGTATTAAGAACTTGGTGTTGCCAACCTTAAAAATGAAGGTTTGAAGATAAGTAAGCAGCTGAAAATTTTTAAACGAAAAATAAAAAAATTCAATTCAGTTATTGCTTACGAAAAGGTGAATAATTATTAAAATGAACATTAGTTTTGATTAATATTACGATGACAAACTGCGCATAAAAAAGGGCCAGTCAGTCGGTTAAATACATTTGAAATCCCTAGCATCAAGTATCAAGCTTTACTGACAATTAAATGGCTTTTAAATAAGGTTTGTTGTAGGTTCAAAAGTTATTTTCATTTAAAAAGCTGGCGCAGACTATCTACTATATCTAACATATGGTTGTTAAGAATGTTTTGAATGTTATGAACATCGTATTTTTGCGCATCGTAAATTGTTTACTATATACATTTTTATGGGGGTTGACGTGGTTGTAATGAGATTCCAAGCAAGTTTGGTTGATATAGCTTTGATTATTTGTGAAATGTGTACTTTAAATACCTTAGGGAGTGGAGCCACTACAGTAATTCGTATTTGCCTCCAACCTTCCCAGAATCATAAGAAACACGAGTATCAAGTATCATCAAGATATATAAATTTTTACTCACGTTATCATTTGCTCTAACAGACGGACGGAATACATCTGGAATAATCCGGAGTGCAGTGTTCTGACATGTCTGAAGCTTATTCGTCTGCGTTGCACTACATCCAGGCGACCATATCGGTGCGGCGTAGTTTAAGACCGACCGGCCGATTGCCATTCATTTTGCCAACAACGTTTCTTTGTCTTTTCCCCATAAGCTACCGGCAAGCGGCTGGAGGATTTTGTTGTGGCTCTATACTTTGGCAGTTATCGCGGTCGTATGAGGAGAGAGAAGGAGCAGTTCAGTTCGTGAATATGATCGTAGGAAAGATAGCCGTTTACTTTTGAGCATATGCCATCGATTCCTTTGCCCGACGTCAATATCGTGCAATCATCAACGCACGATTCATGGAAATTCCCTCTGGTGGATGGGGAGTTTTGAGGTATAGAAGTTAAACAGTAACGGGAGAAGACCCCACCCTACGGAACCCCCTATTTAATTATTCTCAGCTTGGAATTTTTACCTCGAAACGAATGAATGCCGACCACATAATTAATTTATAGTCCACCTCTTCAACCTGGAGCGGCTTTTGGTTTAGGTCATGTACTATCTGGGCGTTTATGACGCTAAATGCTGTAGTGGTGCTGTGTACTTTTTGGAAGTCATGCTGGTGGTCTGCTAGACTCAGATGGGCTATGAATGTTGGGAGTAGCAAGGCCTCAAGAGCCTTCGGACGATAAGACCTTTGTTGGCGGGATTCCCAGTTTTCAGTAGTAGGACCACTCTTCCGACTTACGACACATCGGGTATTTGAAGAGTGCAGGGTCAATAGATTTGGACGATTTTGCCTTGTTGATGACAACACAGGGATAGGTAATGCGGCGAAGGTACTCTCGGTAAATTCTGTGAAGCCGGCCCAGTTTGCTTTGTTAAGTTTACAAAAGTGCGGTTGTTCACAAAAATAAAATCGGGGGGTTTCTCGATCGATATAATAATGGGAAGATGGTCTGATGTGGGAGATGGCATAAGTTATGCTACTTATTAGACCACCGCTAGCGATGGTAATATGCGGAGAACTATTACAGGTGCCCATTATTCTGGTGAGGGCTTCGTCATTCATTGTGCAGAATGTCGAATCATCTATCGGTTCCATCTCCATCTTTCTATGATTGACAAGCAGGAGTGCCAAAGGTCGTGGTGCGCGTTAAAGTCGCCTAGCGCCAAACGGTTTTCGACACGAAGTGTCGTATTTATACTCTGACATTCAAGAGTTTTTGTTGTTGTAGCGGCAGAATTCTGCGGCGTTGACAGTTCTTGACCGCATGAATTCCGGGTCCGTTCCAATTACGTAAACCAGACTGTCGTGCTTGCTGCTAAGAAATTCGGCATTCCTTTACATTTTAAAATTACATGAAGCGTGCAAGAATGTGATATGAAAGAAAATGCAGAAAATGGTCTGACTCAAGTGAGCGACACCAAATAAAAATTTGGCTATAATGAGCGACAAAAGAGTGCCCGTCTGAACGTCATCTAAATGGTTCAAATACGATTCCAACCGCTGTACTTTGTTGGTGCTTTCAAAGAAATGTAAACAACTTCGATATACCACTCATCGACTTTTTGTGCATATACAGATATATTCAAAAAAAATTCAAAGCAAGCAAGTGCTCATTTCTGATTTGTTTGAAAGTGTCTATAAGAGTTTTAACACATGGGAAAAAAGAATAAACGAAAGGGTCACCCAAAACCACATTATCGCGGAAAACCACTTTGGCAACTGTTGGAAAATTTGCCAAACTATGGCGTTGGGCGGCTAATAGTTCGTGGCTCCTTTCAGCAGGATGAAGAGCATCCTTCTTACATGCGTATACTGACTGTAGATATGACATCAAAATCAGTAAGTTGCTTTTGATAAACGAGGAGTTTGCTCACTATTTCCCTTTTAACAGATAAAACATCCCGACAATCCAAAAAATGCTAACAAAATAAGAATCCCGGTTACTGTGGAAAGAGTATATCGTGGAGTAATTTTCCCACGACCATGTAATATCCAAAGTACCAGCTATTTAGCTGATTTCATACTTGTTCCTGAAGCAGAAGAAGAAAAGTTCGTGCGTAACTCAAAGACTTCAAGTGAATGTAACTACGTATATTGGACAGCTGGTCAGAAGAAGAGGATAAGGGAGAGAATAGGTCAAGGAATGACGCCGGAAGAAGCTAAACAGAGGGAAAGAGAAATAATGGCCAGTGAAGAGGCTGAAAAAAATGGATCCACCAGCAAAGAATCTTATAATCAAAACCAATCTAACTTTGAAGATAATTTTGATGATGACGTCGATGAAGAAGACGAATCTTTTGGCTCCAAGAATTTTTCTAAAGACCAAGTTCAGAAAAGTTCAACCGCCGCTAAAGTAACAGAACAAGGGTCAAGTTGCTGTTCAAAAAGAAGCTTTTCTCATAAAACTAATGAAGTTAGCGCAAAATTAACAAAATATAATTGAAGTTATTAACTTAAAAGCTTCATATTATACATTATTTGGTTAATTTATAAATATATGTACATATTTGAATATGTATTAATTGTTATTTGAAGTAAGCGATTTGGTCAGACAGAAGCTGATCTCAAATATCTATTGTGAAAAAAAGCAACCGCAAAATTTACTTACAACAAAAAATTCAACCTCATTAATTTTAACCTACATATTTTTAAAATAATTAATATTAATTTTACAATAAGAGTGATTAAAAAAACACAAATTGTTAAGGAATTACACTTAGTTGGTTTAACAACTCTTATTTAAAAACTACTAAAAAAAAGTTTAAGAATACCCGCTTTTCCTTTTAGAACTTTGAATATACATACTCAAGCAAACCACAATTTCAAATATGTTTACAACTTAATATATTTTGATAAGGAAGTACAGTGCGCTTATAGGACACCTTCATATAGCTTTGGACTGGCTGGAGTACCTAACCCCATAGTACATTCAATAGTCGGCTTTTCACCCTCTTTAGCCAGTCGTGCTAGTTTATTGTGATTTATCTTATGATGAACTTTCATTATTGGTTCTTTTACACCAGTTTCCTGTCGAATAAATTCGCGCAACAATGGAGGAAACTCAATACTATTTGCTAATATTTGTTCGGACACATTTTTTGTGTTGTTGGTATATTTCGCTTCTTCTTCTTTGGGGATTAACTCGTAGTCCGGCTTATAGGTGGTACTGTATAGGGTGACTGGTTTTGGATTAATTACACCTCTCCACGTCTTTTCTACCGTTACTGCCACTTTACGAATTGGGTCCTTAGCAGGCTATAAAAGAAATTGTACTATCTTTAGCAGAAGGCCTTAAGTTAAATATGTTTGTAGTTTAACTAACATCGTGCGGTGTAACCTCCACTTTAAGTATGCGCATATAGCAAGGCTCTTCATATCGTTGGAACATGTTACGTATTATCAGCCGGCCAACTCCGTAGTCGCGCAGATTGCCTATAATCTCCCACAGACTCTTGCCACGAAAATCGGTTGTACGACCTATATATTTAACTGCGCTCATTGCTTTATATTATTTAATTCCAATATTTTAGCAGCAATAATTGAAAGATGTGATTATGAATTAAAATACCTGCACTGCGATGTGAAACAGCTGTTTCGGTATTGAAATGCTTGAACGTACTCCCACCCAATGCTGACGGTGCTGCCAATCGAAAAGATAAAAATAAAACCGATACGCATGCTTTCTTCTTATGTTTTTCATGTTTATTTTTCTAATAGGAGAAGACAAGTTGTTTTTATACCCTGAACAGAGTATATTAAGTTCGCCATGAAGTTTGTAACATCCAAAAGAAAACCTTATATACGCGAACACCCTTAATTATATTAAAACTTGCACACGTCTTTTTCTCACCAAGAATTTGCTCATCTGTCGGAACCGCCAATATCGGACAACTATAGCAATAAACTGGACGAGATATCTTCACAAATTTTTGCATGGATTATTTTCCAAGGCAACTTTACAATCTCGGAAGAAATTATTCAGATCAAAATACCATTCTGCTGACATTCAAACTGATCAATCAAAATAAATTTGATAGACCAAACTAACTATATTTTAGTGATGAAATCGAACTGAGAACGTCTGAATTGAGATTTAAATATTTCCGTTTTGTATATATTATGCAAAAAATTGTTTCGTTAATCGTTATTAAAGGTCATCTCAAGTAAACATAGTAAAAATGTTCAAATGCGCTCAATTTATAGAAAGGTTTGTGAATTTTTGTTATTCATAAATATATTATCTTATTTATTTTCTTTGCATAACTTGTTTGTTCATACATTCTACCAAAATGTATATTTTGGTAAGTATATAAAACTACCTTACAAAATGGAATGTTATTTAATTTGAACTATGTATGTAGTTTTACAAAATGACTGCTTGCATTGTTCTAATTTAAGCTAATACTAAATAGAATTTTATAGATTTGTGGCTCATGTATGTCGCAGTCTTGCTTATTTAAAACATTGGTCTGTGTCATTCTCTGGACTCCATAAGCCTTAGTTTTCTGGTTAGGTTATCCACTTCCAAACCTAATACATCTAAATTTTCCTGTAGAAAAGACCACATCATATTAGCAAATATTTCTAAGTGATTTATTTTTTTTCTACCTTTAATGTTATATTTTTGAGCAAAGTATCTTCAAGTACTGCCTGCAGTTTCTTATTTATTTCCAGTGACAATTCTAATGTCATACTCTTGGTGTCGCCTTTAATGCCATTGTATATAGCTGACATTACACCATTGCCATATTTAGCCAAGTCAGACTTGTTTTGATCACTTCTCGTTGAGGTAAGTGCTCCTGCTTGATCGCGCAGCATATAATACTGCACGACTTTAGACTTTTTCTGCAGCTCTGCAACAAGAGAAAGCGTGTGATTTTCCAAAAAATCTATTTTTTCCGTTTGTCGCGCCGAAGCTTGCTGCAGACGCAGTATGCGATCAACTAAGTGTTTTTTGGAAGGACCCTAAAGAATTATTATTAATATTACCATCGCAAAATCATCATAATATTATTATGAGAGTTACCTGTAAATCTTGCTGTATGGTCGTAACGCTACTGGCCATCGTTTCCGACTCGGATGTCTCGCTTGGCCGACGACTTGTGCTCGCTTGACTACTTTGGCTGCTGGTACGGCTATGCGAGCGATTTGGCTTTGCCGTTGACGCAGTTCCATTTTCATCAAACCCATTTGATAATGGCACATTGGATTCCGCACTACTCAAAATACTTTTACATTGCGCGCAATATTGGCATACATTAGCATTTTCTAAAGTTGTTGAATGCGCCATCGACTTTTTGTACTTTTGTAATTCACGTTGCAGTTCCTTTTGAACATATTAATGCCAAAATTTACAATGTTTTATAAAATAAATTTCGTATTTTGTATGGTATTACCTTTACAACAGTCGCATGTTTATGCTTTGTCGCTTCGAAATCGCCTTCAACGTTTTCCAATTTACTTTTCGTAACTTCATAAAGCTTGGTCTTCTCTGAAAGATGTTTAGCAAACAATTGCCTTTCTTCCAATTTTTTTTCGAACTCAATTTTCAAATCCTCATGCAATTTGCTATACTTGCTATCGTACTCTAATTTCTCTTTCTTTAAAATATCATTTTCTGCCCTAATGCCTTGAACCTGAAAAAATTTGATTAATTTATAACCCAGCAAATGTTCTAATTCATTATTATAATAGCACATGTGATACAACAAAGCTGTTTGACAACAATTTAATATAGCCTCGGTGGCGCAGTAGGCAGCGCGTAAGTCTCATAATCTTAAGGTCGTGAGTTCGAGCCTCACCCGGGGCATATAATTTTTTGGATTTAAATTATTTCAAGAATTCACATAAAAAAAAGTTCAAAGTGAATTATTCTTCGAATTTCAGGAAAATTCAGATACAAAATATATAAGTATTTGAATAATAACTTTACAGTTACTAACCTCAGACTTTAGCAAACAAATCTCGTTTTGTAAGGCAACTATTGATTCACTAATTTCCTTATTAATACTTAACAGCTCTCTTTCTCTTTCATGTAACTGACTTAAATCTTGTTCGTTATCTTGTAACTTTTCTTTCATTTCCTCTGCTGAATGAGTGAGTGTGATGATTTTTTCTTCGTTTCTAAAATAGAACAAATTTTCAAAATAAATTCTATGTAAATTTTCTTATTAAATGTATGTATAAATAATGTCACGTGCTTACAGAGTATTTTGAGTTTTTAGCACCTGAAGCTCATCCAATTGACAACGTAATTTTGCAGAAATCAACATTTCTTCGCTATAAGCATTTTGCAATGAATTGTGATCCTCTTGCAGCTTTTCCAGCGCAGTACAAAGATCCGATCTCTGTAAAATAAAGCAATGCTATTTGAAATATATACTTCTATTAATATTTTATCAAAAATTACCTCCAAAATCTCTTTGCTACACTGTTCTTGTAACGATTTAACTTCCTCCTTTGATTTATTCAATTCCCTGTGCAATTGCTCTAATTGATCTGTTTTACTTTTAATTTCATGTTTTAATAATATCGAATTGGCCTCAAACTCCATTTTTAGATTTTCTTAAATTATGAAGAAAAATTACAAAAAAAAACGTAATTTTTTACAGCATAAAGAAGTATCATTATCTTGATTTTGATCAGCCAGTTTATATGGCAGCTATATGTTCCAGTTGTCCGATTTGAACAATTTTCTTGGAGACTGTAATGTTGTCTACAGCAATAATCCACGTCAAATTTCGTGAAAACATCTTGTCAAATAGAAAAGCCTTTCATACAAGGACTGATTTTTGATTGAAAATTTATTATGCAGCTAAATGCAATCGTCCTATTTGAATAGTTTCTTTGGAGAATTGTAGAATGTACGATTGCGTCGGACAATAAGCAATCTAAAATTTTTTTAAAGTTCAAATAGAAGTGTTCTATAAAAATACTGGTTTTTGATTGATGTTTGTATGGCAGCTATGTTGTTGTTGTAACGGCTATCTAATCTCTATGACAGCTGTATGATATCGGCGGTTCCGAAAAAACATGTGCACATTTTTAGATCGATTTCTCACAAACTGAGAGTGTTTGGCTTATATACAGACAGACGGACATGGCTAAATCAACTCTGCTTATTATGCTGAACATTTATGTATATTTGTATATATTTTATAGGGTCTTTGATGTTTCCTCCTGGTTAAAAACTTCATGTCAAACTTAATATACCCCCTTCAGGGTATAAAAAATTAAAACAAAGCATATTCACTAAATTTTTATGAAATCACTTACCATTTGCTTTTTCTTCCAATTTATTAGGTGCATTTCGTTCTTCCTCCAGTTTTTTTTCTATAGCCTAAATATTAAGCAATTTTACAAATAATGTTCTATATTTAAAGCACACTGAAAACCCACCATTCGTTGTTCTATTTCAATATTTAATTTATTCACATGATATTTAAGCTTCGATTCCAAATGAGAGTAATCGGTTTTTATTTTTTCACACTCGCGTTGATACTTGCGAACTTCGTTGCACTGAATAAATATTATATAATTTAAATATTTAATAACAAATTTCTTTAAAAATTTACAACCTTTTCATCGATTATGTATGACATACGGGACTTCTCTTCGTTAAGCGCTTGAAAGCGAATGGACACATTTTTCACTTCTCTTTTGGCATCAGCAAGCTGTTTTTCAACCGTTTCCTTTTCTTTCTTGGCATCTAATAGTAATTTTTCTTTCATAGCAAACTTAATTACTGTTGATTCTTTTTCTTTATTTGCGAGCTCTTTTTCTTTTCGGAACTGTAATAAATAAACTTTTTGAAATCTGCATATAATTTGGAAATATATATAGTTACAGCATTTTTTTCCTTATCAAGTATGGCATTCTCTCGTTGGAAAAGTGTTATCATGTTATCTTTTTGCGCTAGTGCAGTCTGCAATTGTTCTATTTGCTGTTCATAATTTTGCCGCTGTCGCTCAATTTGCGCTAAGCACTCAATATGTGACAAGCTATCAACTTGTGACCTGGGTGTGCATGGTGAGCTTGGAGTTCCTCCCGTAGATGGTGGTGTTGAAATAATCGTTTGTGGCAAATTTTCGGTATTTGCTGACTGTTTATCAATTGCCTCCAAAGCAACTTCAGTCTCCATAGCTAAACCTTGGTTACATTTTTCATTTTCTTTTGCAACAGCTGTTCCAACCAGTTGCTGCCCTGCAATCGATTTTTGTGTCAGCACCGCTTCAATTAGCTCTTGAACGGGGTGTTCGACCTTTGGTATGACCATGTCTTGTGCCACATTTTGCAACTGCAGATTTGATTGTATCTCCTCCACTTCATCCCTTGCGATATTTTCGTTACCATGTTCATCAAGATTTTCTCCTTGTTGCACACTGTTTAACGTTGCTTCCATTTTTTCGTCTAGCGTGCTCATTTTTACTTAATCGACACCATGCATGTTTTACAAAAATTTGTTTATTTAATTATGTTTTCGCGAATTCTTCACCGATTTCTTTTTCATGTTTACGCGTCATGTATTCCCATAAGTGCTCCCATTAACTTTTTGCCAACAATAGTGCATTTTTTTATGGCAAAGGCAGCACTGAAAACCAGCTGTGTGTATATAGTGATGTCATTACTTTGGTTACAGCGCCAATAATCGATTATTGAAGACTATACGATAATCGTGGGGATATATTGAATGTTGATATATTAGTCTATATACAAAATTGTTTGAGGGTCTAAACTACTTTAATATACGGAGATAACTTGAGTTTTTCTTCTCCAATTGGTGGTAGAGCGGGAGAGAATTGATGCATAATGTTTCTTATGAATGATGTCGATTGCCTGTTTATAGGAAAAGGCATCTGCATTTGCAGGGTTGATTTCAGTATACATATCGCGACAGATGTTAATTAAAGAGAATTTTAGTATCTGAGCAAACGTCAAGGATGAAATGATGCGAGACTCTTTGAATCGAGAGAGAGCTGTCAAAACCCACATTTTTTATAACATTTGCCAATCATGCCACTGTCGAACGAAAATGGATTGGGTATTATAAAAAAAACTTGGGGGTATTTTGCATTTCGATATTATTTTTAGGTGCTCCGTCCCCAAGTAGGCCTATATAACGCATATACATCTCTATATACTTGTATTTATATTATAAAATTTTTAAAAATGCATATAACATAAAAAGTTAGCATATAAATAAAAAAAATTATAACAAAGAAACAATACAAGTCATAATAAAATATCATGGTTTTATAATGAACGTTTTAAATTAAATTAACAAATAAAATTTAGTTGCACGTTATTCAAAAGTATTTGTGTCGTTCTTTTCGCACTGCTTTTGTTAGCTATTTTTAGCGGGTTTATTTCTGGCATCCCGCCTTTTTTGACATCAGCTGTTCGAAATTCCCTGATTTTAATAATCAGGGAAAGAGAATAACAGAAAAATCAGCGAAAATGAGAGAGTCTCGCATCATGTCATCCTTGCAAACGTTTTCCCTAGGACGACCTAAAAGCGATTTAAAGATCCTGCTTGGCCTCTGTATTTGGATTTTCCTAGCGACCATTTTATAAGTGCAGCACTGCAAATAATTTCAACTGCATTTCCGAGTTGTCAAAATTAAGAATTAAGAATTTTGACACTATTAAGTTAATGTTAAGTGTGAGTATATTAGGATTTTTAGAATGGGGAAGCGAGAACGGAGTGGTCACTTTTGAATTGGTGTTATCAATTATAATGCCCCGACACCGTAATCGAGCAGCCATCTGCATATAAGGTGAACTGAAAGACGAATTCTTGATGATTACTTAGGCCCAGATAAGGTGTAAATGTGGACAGTAACTTCGTCTCTACTAATGGAAAGACGAATAGTTTTATTCTTCTTTCTTGGCCATCCATCCCTACGCCTTTCCTACTGGCATGCTTGCCCATGAAGATCTAGATAAATAGTTTGAATTTTCTTTGTTGGCGGCTATGGTCAGTAGTGGTACAACCCTTATGTTTACCATATTGGTATTTTAAGAGAGGTCAGAGCCATGTTGGTTACCTTAGAGAGATAGGGTCAAGCCAAAGGACTTTAATGTAAACATGCCTCTTTTGTCAGAAAATATTTCAACCTTTTCGCTAGTGGCTGCAAGTGGCGCCCATTTGATATGTAGGTTATAATAACTACATATATTTAATGGCTGTTAAACGGAGAGTTTACTCACTCAAGGGGAGTGAATCCATTCAATTAATTTTTATTATTTTGCCACTCCTGAAGGTGGGCTCGTATATTACGGCAGTAACTTAAGGTATTAGAGAATTTACAATGATTAATATCGAAAGGTTTGATAATTGATAATACAACTAGATACATATGAATTTACAAATGTAGATCCATGCGCATATAAAAATTGCGTTTTGTATAAGTCAGAAAATCGCACCGAGCCGTTTGCATATTTTAGCACCTGCTAGTAAACCGCCTCCTTCGAAGCGGTCTCGTTATTTTGATTTTCCATTTGTTGTCATATCTGTTGTTGTATTCGCCAACGCGGCAACAGTAAAATTACCACGAACCACATGAGTTAAACGAAGAAGATTAGGCGCGAAGATGTGGGGCGGTCTGAGATGGCAGAGTGCCGAAAGCAGCAAGACAAAAATAAAATAAGTGTGTACATATGTATGTATGTATGTGAAAAGTTCAATGGCCACATTCAAATGAAACGCAGAAATATTTTCCACCAACCCACCACCCCCGATCGTCCGTCCTGCAGAACCTTGCGTTTCCGCTTTTTGAAGAAGTTTGCGGCCTTTGCTTTAAATTGTACGTGCTTTTGGCGTTGTTGTTTTTCTTATTTGAGTGCTTCTAGGCGGGATGTATGCTGTATGCACTACATGTGTCTACAAAGTGTATATGGAAATGATTTTACTTCTGCTTATAAGCGATCTGATGGACGTTAGGGCATGTTGAGATTTGTTTTCTTAGAACGGTGAAAATTTAATGACATTTTTTGAAAATATCTCTCTTTACAATGAGCCCTATGTTGAGTTCTTGGGCTACGGTATGATTAGTGCCACAATATTTTTTCTTCTTGAAACCGCACATTATTCTCCTTCAAATCGGGCCAGGTTTTCTGATTCCATACTCATGTTTCTGCAACGATTTGCCCGTTAGAGAGATGAAAATTATTCCATAGGCATACCAATATATAGACATCGCTGATAACCTCTCATGGTATCGATATAAAATTTTCAGTCTGCCCAGTATATATAAAATTTACCACCAACTGAATTGGTAGGTTGGTTGAAACTAATAAATTAATCCATTTCAACAACTAGATTTAGCAAAAGTTTTGAGTTTCAGTCATCATTCATTGCAGCATAATTTCTTTAAAATTGGAATATTGAGCAGTATGCCCTCTATTGGTATTGTTTCGAGATCTCTATCTCTCACTCGTTACTTTACAAACATTGATCGAGCAGAATGGAGATTTACTATAGCTCGTGTGAAGAAGCCTGACATCCTTATTTGGTATTGGTCTCGGAATCCTCCTTGAATGCTAACTGACTTGTCAGTTAAATCAGGGACCATGTTATACTCGCATAGTCGGTCTGAGAGGTACTTTCTAAATAGGGCTGCTACAGAAGAACCCTTCTTTTAACAATGTATATATGTATGTATATTTATACTCAATTATTATATAAATACGATAGTTAAAATTTTAAAATACCTCCCAAAAAAAGTTGTTGGGAAATCTTAATGCTTTCTGGTAATAAATGGATATCTTTTTTTTTTCGAAGCCCCTCTTCTTCGGCCTTCGGTATAAGCCGTGAAGTAAACATAAATATAGTAGATCTCTAAGTTTCGGTTAAAAACCGTATATGATAATAAAATAACAGGCTGATACCAGGAAAGCTGTGATGTTGATAATATCCAATTCGTCCACAATAAATTTTATCCCCGGAATGGTGTTGATGAAAACTGAGAAAGAATTTTATAATTGTTATACTTTCGGTTGTGCTTTTTTGTTTGACACACCCTAATATATATGAATATATTATACTATATGTACTATTTTTGTATATACACCAAATTTGTACCATTTTAGAATTAGTTTCCTATTGACAGCGCAATAAGAATCGCCTTCTGTTCTCCATCCGTATACTTAAGCGTATTAGAAGACTGATTGCCACCAAAAAAATGACGAATAGCTTACTGATCATTGCCCGATGCTTGGCGAACTGTAATCTTCTCGAATCTGTGCACTTGTTTCGTGAATGGCACTTGTCCATTTAGTTGGCAGGCGCTTTGAACGCAAATGAAATTGAAGAAAATAATACAACAATGGAATTAGGTTAAAAAAAATTCAAAAACAGAAGTTATTCAATGCCTTGTCGAAAGCCCCTTCCGAAAGCATTGTGTGATGGCTTTTAGTCTCTCGGTTATTAAACGGCTGAGGTGGCAGCAATCGCGCTTCATTTGATGTTTCTATTATGTGCTCTCTATTAGTCACTCTTGACGAGCAGCATAGAGTTGAACACGCCCTACGGGGCTTTCCTTTGCTTGGTTTTTATCACTTGTATGCCGCTTGAAAGACTACTTGTTAAAAATAGACTTTTATGGTGTTATTTTCTTTGAAATGATCTAAGAAAAATCAGCACTATATCCGTTCAAACTCACAAATGGATCGCCAAAAAGAATTTACACTTGGAATAGTGCATTCAAGTTTCTAGGTACATATACATCAAAACAATATGTGTGTGTGTGTGTGTGGGAGCAAGAGCAGAGCCAATTTGCCACAAGTCAAAGGAAGTTGGAAAGGAAGACACATGATGAATGATTTGTTATTTTATGAAAACATATGTATGTACATATCTCCCTGTTTGTATATAAAGTCGTACAAGGCACTTGTTTCTCAAAATCCATTTGTACTGCTCTTTAACCATTGCAACGCCGGTTTCCTTTTTATCAGCCTATTAAGGGAAAAATCCTGTTGCTATTTGAAAATAAAATTCAGGTGCAATGACACCGCAGCCCAGACAAGTAACCAAAGAAGGTTTTCAAGTGCGTAGTGTGAAAATTTTCCAAACAAAAATTGTTTTGGACAAACTGATTTATACAATTGTAGATGTTTATATTTACAAATATACACTGTAGATTTACACAGCTATACACAAAGGTGATTGCTCCAACAAATTTTCATAAATATTTGGTTACCTTCATTTTGAATCAATGAGAGTTGTGAGAAATGTCAGTGGTGATGACGGCATAAGGATCCATTATCGAATTTAGAGGAAACCCTTGAAACAAGCGCTGTTTCGAGGAGGTTAATTTAAGTATTTGAAAGCGTTAAAAAAAGCTCGAACCAAAATAAAAAAAATATAAAGTATAATGTCCTAAATTCAGATTAAGACTAAGTTAGGTAATATCAAGAGATTGTCATGCATCGATGAAGCGCTTTGAGCTCGGATGACTGAGACTCGAGCTATTTCAACCTCAGTCTCGGGTAAGGTGGACAGTTGAGAAGAAAATATTGAAAAGTTTCTACCTTGCCTTCAGTGACTTTTTAGCTCCGACCCGATTTCAGTCTGATGATATTGGAACAAAATAACCGCTCACTGACTACTACAGTCTTAAGCTTGGTAGTAAATATATAAACTATTAGTACAACTTTCTTTCAAAAATTAGCACAACCGATTTGTAGCTTTTCTATCTCCCATGTACTAAAACTGTCTGACGTTATCAACATTGTTTTCTTCTCTTCGATAGTAGGAACCAATTCAGAACACCACGAGGAACCAAGTTTTCCTCCTTTGTTTTCCAACGCAGAAAAAAACTCTCTCTTCCACTAGCACAAGAAGGTACAGAATTAAATACTTTCTAGGCGAAGACTCCCCATGCATTGAACTGTGTTAAGTATGTAGAAAAACTTGAAAAACTGATCATTCTATCTTTCGCTATCTTCGCCGTTCTTAACTAACTCCATTGGCTGTTGTCATTAGTCATATTTCTGAACAATTTGCTAAGAATGTTAAGCATATTAAGAGACTTCTAATGAAAGACTTTTTGAGAAATGTGATGATATTGGATTTCAAGGCTTATGATTATAATGGTACCATGATAGATGTAAATATCTGAAATTGTTAACAATTAACTACCAACGAAGACGAAAGTACAGTGACTGTTCACTTCATGACAGAATATGTATATTTCGTCTTGCCATCACTAACAGTACAATTGATTAGTTTGGTGTGTAATGCAACAGTGAGATCGTTCCCTATCCTGACAGAGTTGATGGTGTTACACAATGATTAAAAATTAAAAAAAGTGACATAAAAAAAGGTGACCAATTTAGACAAGGCGGCGTAAGGACAACTTCTTTTCGGTGAATTTATATAATAATTTAACCGTTTCTATAACGACTAACTTTTTGAAAGTAGTATTTGAATTAGCTTAGTCCTCAAAAGTTTCAGGTGGCGTACTCAAAGATTTCAGGTTGTTTGTTTATAATTTGTTTAACGTAACTTTTTGGAACAGAAGAACTTTATAAGAATTATATGTCTAGTTTGATAGAATAAAAAATGTAGCTGATTAATGTCATACAAATATCAAGGTTGAAAAATTACACAAGCAATGATTGCTTCTTTGCCATTACAATTCAAAAGACAACTCTTGCAGAGTCTGAGTTGAAATCTTTATACAGTCCTTATTTCAGAACAAAAACGCTGTTTATGCCATAATCAATTAGAAGTTTCTTGTCCTATTCACAAGACAGTTTAAAATCACAAATGAAGTATTTCAAAAATAATATTCTTATGCCACCCTTTTCGATTCAGGCAGACAAGCTGTCAATTCTGTAAATAAATTCTTCTAGTATCTTCCTCTTTTATGAGAAGATATTCATGGGCCTATGGTCTTACCGAGAAATCTCATTACAAGAAAAAAAGTTATCTTTGTCTTAAAGTATTAACCTTAACTAGAATACTGTCCAATCTTTCTCAAGTCACTGATCTCAAAGTAATGCTACCTATGTTATCATTTACAGTCGAAAAAATTGAATATTGTATTTTAAAAAAATATTGTTTCCTGATACATTTTACAATACCATTGATGTAGAAAATGGCTTCATAAGTATCACAGTAATTCTGCCACAGCATATTCAACGGTCAAGTTTACAACTGCAACAGGACAAATGTAGCACCTAATTGAGGAAAGTCACAATGAAGGCTAGTAACGTCAGAAAATATCGCAAAAATCTGAAACTTTTGTTGTGTGGCCGTAAAATGAAATATAGTGGGTTGAATAGTAACATAATTAGCAACTTAAAAGAATGCCTAGATCATCAAGACAAGAAATGACGTTATGAACTAGTCTTCCATGCACCGTATTCAACATAATTGGTTTCTAGAGACTATTTCCTCTTTCCCAGATTAAAAATGAGCTGGCTGGAAAAGGATTTCACTAAAGAGAGAAGGCCAAAATGGTAAAGAACGCTAATTTTGAAAGTCTAGAAGCTTCAAATATCGAAGCATCATCGAAATTTTGGAAGACCGTTACAACAAATGCATTTCTCAAGATACATACATTACTTTATTGTTATCTTAAGACATGTATTAAATGGAGTATTAGCGCTTTCACAAAGCTTTGTTAGACCATAAGTGGTCACATTCATCCATCTTGCCCACACCAATTCACCAACGCTAGCATGCAATAAACCTTTTTTAAATAAATCAAAAATTAAATATGTTTACGATGTAATTATCTTTTGGCAAGTGCGGTGATTTTAACGGCTCTGCATTTATTTTCATCCAATTTGCGTATGACCTGTATACTTTTGGCGAAATTGGCTGCTAAAAATTTGTGGCATTGCACTCACGCCGCAGCCCATACAGCAAATCAACGAATATGCATATACATATGTATGTGCGTTGGAAATGTAAATGCCATAACGCACACTGACACATACACACATACACGCGTGGATCGTAGCGGGCCGAACTGATTTTGATCATTGAACTAAATATTGTAAATAAATCGAGAAATAATATAAACTGCACGCTATGCATGTAACTGTACAAATGCACACAGGTATGTAGGTATATACTCGTATATATTTGTAGGTAGGTAAGTACACACATATGTGTGCAGACATTCGGGATTGTAAATTCTGAACGGCAGCAAAAAGCGTAGGTATACCTACGCAAAGTTGTTCATGAAATTATGAATCTTAAAATAAAAACTGAATGCACCCCCCACCACCGTTGGAAAAACAAGAACGCCACTGCCACCAGTAAGATTGCCATCAGCACCAACGCCACCACCACCACCACCACTAGTTGCTGCCACCACGAATGCGACGTGTCACTGCACGCTGGTTGGGGTGCAGTGGCATTGCAGTGGCAGCCGACAAGACACAACAACATCAAGTGTGGTTGTTGCCCACAATTAATGCATCTACACACACACACACATATATATATACCTATGTATATATTTGTGATTGCAAGTGTGTGTACAACATACGCGAAGGTTGCTTCAAAGCCGAAGCGTCGCGTCGTGTTGCCCTCTGCATGTGTTGCATTGCTTATTGTAATGCAAGCATCCAGGACGAAAATAGATTTATTACCGGCAACATGCACTGTGTGGCAGGGAATGGCTATGCGCCAACAGCAAGCAAACAGCAACAACCCCAATTGAAGAGAGCACAGCGCATTTCACGCCGTCGTTCAACGGATGTGCACTGTCCGCTGCCGCTGGAGCTGCATTCCAGTGCAGTATTGCACCATTTGGCTTCGCGCCGCACCGCTCAGCCGACGCGGCGAGTGTCTGCAGTTTTGCCAGTGCAGCAGCTCAACAGATGCCAATGCCTATTTTTAAAACAAATGCAGTCAAACTCAACAGAGGGCACCAGCACACACGCACACATACATCTAAATGGATACCAATTCATATACATACATACACACATAACTACATATAAAATGCCGTATACCACGACTCCAGCGACTGCATGCGCCACCCGCCCTGGCCCGCCTTGACAGCCACGAGCACGAGTGCTCAATGACCGCCCCTGACATCACGTTCAACACTATTTTCGCCTTTTCGCAATTCGCTTTCGCTGTAAAATTTATTAATGATTTGCAATTAAAAAAATGTTCCACAACTAGCATGTGTTTGTGAGTATGTAATATGTCGGTATACGCGCAGTTCGGTGAGTTAAAGGTGGGTCCAGCGCGGAAACGGAAGTGGTTGTTGGTGTTGGCGCGTTGGCATCGCAAATACGCCGCCTAAATACTTTTGGCACATGTGTCACGCATGCCTGTTACTCAGACGCCAGTTGGCAGCCAACATCTACCAGCCATCAACCATTTACCATCGCCCATCAGCCATCCAACGATGCAACAACCAAGCCATCCGCCAACGACTACGACGCAATAAATTTTGCCATCAACATGGAAGTCACTGCTGCCGCCTTACTTTCTTTGTTCCACGTACATAGTATTTGTAGTTGATGTTTATTGTACGCGTTTCATGGTTCCAATGATGTGACTAGAGAGGCTGTGAAATGCTTTGACCTTTCTTTTAAAATGCATTTGCTTGTCTTTTGCGTTGTTGGCATTTAAAGTGCCATTTAAATAGACCTTCTCTTATTTCCCGCACAAAGAAGGAAGTCGAGTGTGTCGTAGTGACACGAGTTTATAAGTAATCGGGTATGTTTAATGTTCCGTGTGTTTCTCGACTAGTGGGCGATTAATTTTCAATTCATATACCACACATTTATTGCTGTGACCACGAAATTTACATTCATTGCATTTTCATACTACCAATAAGTTCTAAGCTGTCACTAAAAAATCTATAAATTATCGGAATGAGTTACGAAGAGCTTTATGCATACTATTCACAGGATTGAAAATTTTGATATCTTAAAAAAAAGGTAAAGGTCGATCTTTGGCTCCAATTTGTTCGAAGTGTGTCTATAAGTTTATCAGTCTGCAGAAGTAAATCTCATAAGTTTTAGGCAGTATTGAACTGAGTAATGCAGGGTAGTAGATTATTTGAAAGCTTCTTTGTAAAAAAATGTAGAATCGAATTTTTCAATCCTCGCCTTTTTTTGAACATACTCTTATTATTATTTGCTGTAACCGTCTACGGCATTTTGGCCTTTCATTTTCATATTCGTACTTTATTCGAAGCTACATTCGGGGCACTCTTCTTGCTTCATTGCAATGAAGTAATAATTTAATAACGTCCATCTCCAGACTGATTTCCCCTCTCTGTATATTGTGACTGCCTCCAACTCTAGTCAGATTGTAACTGCATAATCAGAAACTCAACTATAAGTTCATGTATTTTTGATGTAAATAGTTGGCATGAGAGTTTTAATAATGGAGTTTCTTATTGGCGACCCCTGTTCTGTGTGTGTATACCAGAACGACCTCGACAGTATGTAGCTGTGAGGCTCTGTGCATCAATGATGGCTTGTGGTTCGACGGTTTATTTCTTAACTATTATAAAATGCAAAACTAAAGATTAAATTTATAAAAATATAAATTTTAGGCATAAACGGCTTTAAAAAAGAGCTGGATAAATCCTCCAAATTTTATAAAATTAATTTTACAAAATTATAAAATTTTACAAAATTACTTTACTCCAAAAAAAGAGGAAACATTTAAGTTGTTATAACAAAGATAAGAACTGAATACGAAACGACCTCGCAATCAAGAAGTTTTTAAGTTTTAAATTGTTTTTTTGTTTTTAATTTTTAAGCGTTTCAGTAAAAACTATACGTTAAAACAGGAACCTTGGAATATATTCAATTACTACAAAGTGTACTTTGAATCTAAAATGAATTGGTGAAATAGTTGCATTAAACTTGCGTTCTACCCAGATTTATGGTAATAGATATTCCCACAGATTTTCTTTTTAATAGAGAAAATTACCTGAAATCCAAAAACCAAAAATAAAAATATTATATTGGATGAATACAGGTAGTAATAGAAGGACTAGGCATTTTCGATTACTTTTTGACATTACTCAGGTATACTTGAGAACTTATTTTAAAGCAATTTTATAAATATTATATATAAATATAAACATATATATGGAGTAAAGTCAGCTGGATCTTTTAAAATTATGAATATCAGTTATAAGTTTTCGCCCGATTTTATCCATTTTATGCACAAAGCTAAACTGTTAATAGAGAAACACGCTTTCTCAATTTCATTAAAATAACTAGCTCATACCGATATATGCGGTAAAAAGTCAACTGGAAGTTTGAAAATCTATATATTAGCTAAGGGAAGCGTTGATCTGCATTTACCCATTTTTGGCACAAGTTATAGTGCGATTTCGACAAGTCGGAATTTAAGATTTTGTTATATGGGAATTAGGCTTGGTTGTCCTTCGATTTCGCCCATTTTTGCAGTATTTAATAGTTGTTTGGCTAACCTCACACACCAAATTTGCTTGAATTCGGTCAAGTAGTTCCTGAGATATAGGATTTCACCTAAAAGTGTGCGGTGCCACGCCCCTTGTCCGATTCAATTCACACCACATCCTAAAAACTCCTTCTCTACCATCCTGATTGTGAAATTTAATGCTTGTGGCTCATTTATTAAGTGAGTTATAGTACTTTTTGTAGATTTAAACACCGTTTATGGGAAGTGAGAGTGGTTATTATCTGATTATATCCATTTTCACAGAGTTTGAAAAGGTGATAAAATAACTTCCTCTCAGCAAGTTTCGTTGATATAACTTTATCGGTTTGGAAGATATGTACAATAAATCATTTGGGGGGTGGGGCCACGCTCACTTAAAAAATTTTTTGGACACAGATGTACCTGGTTTCATCAAGATATCTTAATTTTAACTCAGGTTATCGTTTGCACGGACAGATGGACGGACAGATAGTCACCCGGATTTCAATTCGTCTCGTCATCCTGATCATTTATATAAATATATATATATCTATCTATATCTATCTCGATTAATTATAAGTGATACAAAGAACCGTTAGGTGAAAAAACTATTACACTATGTAGCAACATGTTGCAAAAGTATAAAAATATGTAAACGGACATATTTGTAACCGCCGTGCAAAATCCTTTAAAAAATTGTAAAACAGTAAAAGGGAAAGCAAACGCGAAATTTGATTTTAATGATAAAATTGATAACGATTGTTTCTAAGCATTATTTTATGGTTTCTTTAAGAAATGATTGTCCGTTCATTATTTTAAATATTTGCACGATGACCTCTGCATATTTTGTTTCGAGTATATTTTACATAGTAATTTGTCTTCGCAATTAGTAGATTTGTCTACGGCAACAGGTGCTCCCTTCTAATGCCATGAATGCATATCTTCCCTATTCTGTACGAATATTGCATAATTTGTATACAATATTACATGTGTATATGCACTTTTTGACCAATCTTTCAAAATTCGTTAGAAAAGAAGCAAAATGTATGCATTTATTTTTGTTCGCAACCATTGCCAAAACTGTGTTCAATATTGCCTTTCTTTAGCACATTCTTTGTTCATATGTACGTACATATGTATGGATGTCCATATGTATGTGCGTCAATGGCAAGCAAAGGAAAATTCGAAATGAGCCCATGAAACTTGCACAGATCACCTTATTGATTAACCAAAGCAAATTAAGCCCCTAAACCAAATATTTATTTATTTATAGAACAAAGTGTGGAAAATGAATAGTACTCGCATACATATATACACACAAGCACACGTAGATGTTTTTCGCACCTGACAAATAGTGACATAAAGTTCATTATACCACACTAGCGAAAAGCTCAACACATCCATGTCAGAGCTCATGTCTATATGAATGGCACACACCTGTGATCAAATTGTTAGAAGCATTTGCATATAATGTGTACAGGGTGGTGCGTGGAACAAATCATTTGTTTTTTAAAATTTGATAGTTTTTACGGGAAAATTAGTTGACAACAACGTCCATAGAATACAAAATACATATGTACATACAATATTACTGTAATATTACTGTTTTATATTTTTATGTTTTGTGTTCAAATCATGATCTGCTTTATCTCTCCTTCATTGCACATTAAGATAGACTTAAACAAAATTATGTGCATATGTGAACCTTGCCCAATTTACAAGTTCATTCGTCTACAATAATATTGTGGCTTTCGAAAAAATTCCCATTCCATATTATGCACTTATGCCAATGCCCCGTCCAACCGTTGGGACACTTCCCAAACTCGATTTTTGGGATAGCCTTTAGATCGTTCAGTGATTTTCATCTATCTTGTAAAACGACGGCCCTTTACAGTACTGTTTTTGGCCAAGAAATCACGATCAATCAAGGAAGTATGAGCTTTTAACAAACGAAAATCACCAAGCTCATAAAAACTCGTCTAGCCTTAGCCACTTGTACAGACAAAGTAAGCAATAAATATAGCTAAAGATTTCATCGTAGTTCAGGGGAATGTATGTACAATACATATATCAACATAATAAAATAAAAGTTTTTCGATTGGATTCATCAAACCCGCGAAATTTCTGGACATACCTCGTATATACAAGTAATGCATTGAAATCCAACGTCTCTCTTCTCAAAACAACGGGGCTTTGGACTGAGTCGAATATTGAGAAGTAAGACGTTTCCCATCAAAATCTTCGTAGAAGTGTAAACGATGCAACGATTTAGTAATGTTGCTGGGGCAATGTTCGATATGAAATATTTTTGGAGCATTGTACGATAATAACGGTCCATGTTAGGAAAGGTACAACAATGTGCGATCTATATGACGCCATTTTAGTTATGATTTTCAGTGCCAGAAGTATACGGTTTCTATAGGACCCTTTCACAATTAGGGAAGCACTTCTTGAATTTTTAGTTGATATGAAATTGACTGTGAAGAAAGCCTGGAGGGCCTTTATTCTGAAAAAAAAACAATTCTTTACAATATGCATATATTCATAAAAGCATTTCTAATGATTGTTCCATGTTTGGCTAATTTTGCCTCATATAATAATTTGTATTTGGATAACCCTTTGCTGCCAAAATTAATTTTTAAATTTTGGCTCGTATAATTTAAAATACGCCGAACAATCTAAACCCGCTAATGTGGAAATCGTCAAAAACGCGCGTTGCGCATATTTTTTACCTCAAAGAAAATCATAACAGTCAACAGACAAAAGAAAAGATTTGCCACTTAGCTTATAACCACCCAACTATAAACCACACTGGCACTAATGGCAAAATGAGCAAATTTTATGTTGATTTACATAGAAAATGAGTGAAAAAATGAAGACAACGATCTCTAGACAAAACTGAAAGACGCTCATATGAAAATAGGAATAAGAAAAAAAACTTTAAAATGCGTTTCGAACATCAGAGACCGGCGAATTTTCACCTTTCCCTACATTGTTTGGAATGTTTTTGTGAGTTTTTTGACACTGGTTGTGGACGCTTGCAAGCACGATGCGCTCTAACAGCGACTCATTAGCTTGCGATCGGCAATCGTTCGCCAGACATCGTTAGCTCAGTGCGTCACATTTCTTCTCCGCCTTGATTCTGCGCACTGCTCCTTTTACGATCTCTTATTTATTGTCTGTGTGTACATAGTGGCACGTACCATGAACTGAGTGGCTGACGAAAGAAGCAATCACCTCGCCAGCGGAGCGCAGGATCGGATGGTAAGGGAGGGAGGAATAATACATATTTATATATTACATATGCCATTACATGTGGCCAATGAGTTGCGAATAAGGGTGTCATGCTTAGTGGTGAAATAGCTGTTCTCCTAGAAGAACTTGTATGCTTGTATAAACATATTTGCATGATCGTTTCCAAGAAAAGGCTTTGTTGTGCTTTGACTTCTTTTACATGCAGAAATTCCCCGTTTGTTCCACCTTTTCGTCAGCACTTCCTTCAATTGCAAACAGACACACACACGCTATAATATGTACATGTGCTTGAAAATCGGTTGCTCTCGAGCAAAACTGACTCGGATTTATTTTTAAAATATCACACTTGTTTCGCAGCGCACGATCCTCTCAGCTGTCTCCCGCAAGATACAAGAGCGAGGGAGGCTTTTTGGTATCTTAAGTGCGCTGCGCAGCTGCTACCGTATCGTTAGCAATGATCGGCGTTGCCGTCATTCACGCTGCCACCACCGCCAACTGCCGCAGCTCAGCACAGGCGAAGACGACAACGGCCGCGGCGTTCGACCACCGTCATTCGTGGCATAGCTAAGCGTCAACACCAACGCCATCATCAGCATCCCCCTGCAGCCTGGCGCACGGCGGTGAACGCACGCGTTGGAAACATTTTTGAGATGTAAAAATGTAAGTGGTGTTTTCAAAAACATTTCAGTACTTTTCGAGATTTCCAAGTGATTAAACGTGTGCACACAATTAAACCACGAACCAGGCGACGACCAATAGCGATCAGGCCAATACGGAGCTAAAGAAAAACAGACGAAATACAAATAAATTAAAAATATTATTTTTTGTGCAAAACCGGTAAAAAGTTGAAAATATTTTCCGCAGAAAAGTGCGGCGAAGTAGTGAATACAAGTACACATGTACTTGCAAGTATATTGCGAAATTTTTGACAATGCCTGTGTGTGGAGATTTTAGATTTTCATAATTCAGTGGAACTTCTCGACCTACAGCAACAAAATAAAGACCCCTAAACTAAACTGAACTATATTTTTTAATATTAAACAAAATAAATAAACTTACTTGGAACTTAAAAAATTGAATTGTGGCAACGGTACTCGAAGACGTGTGCTGTGTTGGTAGTGTCTCGGAGTGTCAACGCTTTGGCACACGCGGTCACACATTTTCGCCGCGTTGGCCACTTCCCGTCCACGCCGCTGAATCATCCGTCTAAATTCTGTCTGCATGCAGTCTTTTCGCAGAAATATTGAACGCAAATCGCAAACTATACTTTGAAAATCACTCGGTCGGTCGGCCGATCGGTCAGAATAGTCTCCGACATATTTGTCTCCAATTTTCAGGTAAGTCTGCGGTTAGAGAAGCAATTTACTTCGTTTTAATTTCCACAACAAATACTCTGTTTATGCGACGATGATTTGGCAATAATATGGTTTTGCATAACATTTTATTCGTAAATATCTAAATTTGTAAATATTTATCATAAATATTTTGCTAAATCTTCACGCTAATGCGCACATACACACATCGCGTATAGGCACGTTTATATGCATGTAGTGGTAAAATTTTTCTTCTCGGTAATGGATAGAGGCAACACATCGATTTTTAAGAATTGTTGTGAAATTAGTGATCATTCGGTAGGAACTGAAGAGATCATAAATCCGATTATTTTCGTATGGACAGTCATAAAGACGGTTTAAAATAAATGCATTTAGAAATTTTTGCGGAAGTTTATTAAGACTATATAAAGTTGTACCGATGAATTAAGTGGCCCGTGGCTAGAAATTGATTTTGTTTTGTTTTACATAGGGCTCTTCTATCACTCAGCGAGCTCATATATGTACACATGTATGTACATATACTTATGTGTATATATTTTTATGTCATTTGAATAGAAGAATATTTCAGAGTAATGAAAACATTAAAAATCTATCTTAAGAAGAGAGAGAGAGAAAGTTTAAACAACAGAACCACTTAAAAAACGGTTTTTGATGACGAAGTTGTCACGATATGTTCGGAGCATTCTACAAAGAAATGTGCTCATAAATATATCGATAGTTATAGATTTTGAAGTCAAAGAATCGATCAAATGCTATTGCAAATATGCTCACATGGAATATACACATAATATATTATATTAATTCTATAAATTAGCTAAATTGCCAATATTAAATTTTAGATGATATCTGTATCCACTATATCTTTTCACTAGATGGGGATAATTTTGATTGAAAAGTGTTGGCTTCTTGATCGGTCAGTTTGTATGGCAGCTATATGTTATAATATTACGATCTAAACGGTTGTGTTAAGCAATAATCCATGCCAGATTTCGTCAAGATATTTTGTTAAATAAAGAAGTTTTCCATACAGGAACTTGATTTTGGTCGATCAGTTTGTATGACGGCTAAATGCTATAGTTTCGACAAATGACCAGCTTCTTGAAGAGAAAAGGACGTGTGTAAAATTTCAGATCGATACCTCAGAGACTGAGGTGCTAATTGACGTACATATATACAGACAGACAGATATGGCTAAATCGACTCAGCTCGTCATGCTATTCATTTACATATATATTTTAGAAGATCTCTGACGTTTCCTTTTGGGCATTACAAACTGTATGACAGGGTAAAAAAGCTTTATAACCATTTAACGTAGCATAGTAGCAGTAAATAAAGCCAACGGGCCTTCTGGGAACATTACCTCTACTGTGACAAACATTGCGCAAAATAAATGCATTCTCAGAAGTAAGTCGTCTATATAACAATTGTGCCTCTCCTCAAGCCTTCCTATATACTTATATCATAATTAATATATACATATATAACTGTATCAATTCTCTTAAATGCTGCGCCATAATCATCTTTTATCAGATAAATTATCTGCAGATGTTTTACAATTGTCATCAGCTGTTGCAATTGCAGATGCAATTTAAATTGAAAATATGTGTGTGTAAGAATTATATATTTCGGGTATAGTGTCCCACTTTCAATAGGATATACATGCATATGTATGTACGTACTTATGAATTTGTATTTAAATATAAGAGGTATTTAAATTAGTGTCCTAATTGCAGCCAAAGATAGAATATAGGAAGCAATTTTAAAATTATTGCGACCACAGTGCTTGCTTAGAAATTTATGAATATCTATTTTATAGAATATTAAGTGCGAGTACATTTCAAATACTAAGTGGTATATCGTGTATATGTATAACTGTAGACACATGTATATACATACATACCTACACTATTATCTATATAAGTATATTTATGGTATATTGTACGATTGTTGACATTCTGTGTTGCGCTAAATAATTTGACATTTTGAAATATTTCAATAAAAATGAATAAAGAAGGGACCCCATATTAGACACGCTTGCAAATTCGAAAATTTGATGTTTGCAGTAATAGATCATATTATACAAGTACATATGTTTGTATATGTACATGTGCACTTCAAAACTATTTGAATGTTAACCGTATATCTATACACAATATTTTAAATATTCTTTATGTGTGTCATTGACCGATCTCAACCGTTTTTGATACTGACCCTCATTAAATTCAATGAGGTCTCATTTAATAGATATGCTGCTTATTTATCGAGACATATGTATATTCAATATATTGTGTCTACGGAGACTTGGGTCATCTGGTATTTTTCTTCTTGTTGTGGGTATTTTTCTTCATTACAATAAAATACCAAATAAGATATTACTCGAAATCACAGCATGCCTTAAATAGGGCAGATATGAATCAGTTTGTTTTTTGAGTTGGGGTAGGTAAACCGATTTCACAAATTTTTAGATATATTCAAATCAATTTTTTTTTTTACATTTTTCTTCGGTACTATTCTAAGTGTTTGAGTTATACATTATAAAGTAAATTTAACTGATGAGTTCAAAATAGCAATACAATAAAAGTAGGCGTGACTATATAAGAGGGTCACCGAGTTTAGCTAGGTTAGGTTAAGTTAGGTTGAGAGGTCGATCCTAAGAAGGATCTCACTTGGACAGCTTAGAACGCCGGTCCGTTGTGGTACTAAAAAACCCCAACAAAGCTGGATCAAAAGACCCTTACAGATTAACAAAGCGCTTTAAGTCTATAACAAATTTGTTGAGGCGGCTAATATCCGTTTCGGCTAAGTCTTTAGGTCCGCTGAAGGTACCGCGATGTTTCAGTCTTAGTCTTGCAAAAGCCGGGCAATGTTATTTGTGAAATACATTTATTTTATCTAAACATAGAAGAGATGACGACACTACGTTCACTTTTTCAAATTTTTCACTCGCTGTTCTAATTTGAGGTTTTTAGTTCCATGTGTAACATAATTGAAAAATTTAGGTTTTGTATACATTAATGATACTAATTTTACTAAAATATTTAAATCTGTACTTTTTCGCATTGACGATTGGATATTCAATATTTCGTTTGCTCCAATCAAGGCTTAAGGGGTTATATCCATTTGCGTGTAAGAAAAATTGCGTTTCAGGCAGATTTTTTGGGGAAAAATTTTATTTATTAAATAAATCAAAAAAAGTGCATTTACAGAATTTAATGTACTTTAATAATCGTATCCGATCTCTGGGAGGACCTCCCAAAGAAAGGTGTCTGGCGGCAAGAAAAATTTCTCTGCTTAAAATTTTCTTAAATTCAAAAATACATATTTACATATATTTTACGTTTCAGTGTGACTTAAAAATCGAATTTATTATCACAAATCTTAATTCTTTGAGCATTGCCTGACAAATACTATATCTAAGAAGGTCAGAAGAAAATTTCAAGTAGATCGGTTAAACCGTTTCGAAAAAATTTTCCCCACCGAATCTAAAAGCAGCGTTCCAAGATGAACACGTTTGAAGTTTAAGAAGCCGATTACGCCAAATTAAAAAAATTCTTACAAATACAAATTTGTACATACAGTACATACTTATTTACATTCGATATATGTACATATATGCAAAAATCGATTTGTTTTTTAATTCTCTAATGGATATATGGGTTACATATACTTAAGGCACTCGTATTGTATTATATAATAATCATAGTTATTATTTGTCATTTGAAAGCCTTAAGCAAATCGTTTAAATATCAACTCTATTTCGCGTGTTTACATATTTACGTAGACATGTTTTTCTTCAAATAGTTTTGTCTATGTGTGCGTGTGTATGGTGTTGCATACACGAGCCAGCTGCATTTACGTTGCCGCAATCAATGTCAAGTGTAATAAATGTGATTGCCTCTGTAAATTATTCTACTCATAATAATTAACCAAATGCGTTGAAAGCATATATTCGCAAGTGAAATTTCAATTGTAGTTTACGATTTCATTTGCCCTAGTGATGTATGTATATATTTCTGTAATCGTATGTTGATAAATCTGCGATAATTAATGGTTTTGCACAAGTGAATATGTGACGAATGTTGCCTAATTACGTAGCCAGGTATTCGTGCGTGTTATTCTTTGTGCAGTTTGCACTGAACTGTTTCATAGTATTTAATTTAAAAATATTAAGATAAGTGTTATAAAGCACAACAGTCATTTCGAATAAGGAACCAATTTTGCGGACGTTGCATATTTTAAGGCGTATACTGAATTATTCGGCCTGCTTTTGGTAAATTTATATTAGCATAATTATGTTTTTACTCAAATGGAATAATTTGAATTTCACGACATATCGAACGTAAGATTGTTCAGTTTCTACTTGTTGTTGTATTCTTTTAGCATAAGTTTAACATGGTCCAATTTTAATATACATGTGTACATATTAGGAATTACATTCGATGATGTGCTATAAGGAGTTACATTCACCTTTGAGTTTCTAACAAAAATATGCTTAAATATCGAATGTACATACTTATACAATATTTGAAAATATTCTCCGATATCCGATAGTAGATCCGGCAAGTGTTTCGGAGATATAAGCTTATTTGTGTAATTTTTTAACTTAGTGTAAACGGCCCATAAAACTTTAAACGCTTTTTTTCCCAAACGCTATTTTGAGAGTCGGTGATTTTTATACTCTTGCAACATGTTGTTACAGAGTATAATAGTTTTTGTTACCTAAAGGGTTTGTATCACCTAAAAATAGTTGAGTTAAATTTAGGGTTATGTATATACTTACATATAAATGATTAGGATGACGAGACGAGTTGAATTCCGACCATTACCACGCCTACAAAGCGCCGTTAAACGAAAACATATAAAGTGCCATAACTAAGCCGCAAATTAAGATGCAAAACTGTAATTTAGTACACGTGTTCGTAATAGTCAGGGGCACCTGTCGATCAACATTTTTTTAAAAGTGGGCGTGGTCCCACCCCCTAAATGGTTTACATATCTTCCAAACAGTAAAAGTGATATCAACCAAACTTACTGAGAGGAAGTCATTTAAAGTCTGTAAAAATGGGTAAAATCAGACTATAACCACGCCCACTCCCTATATAAAGGTTATCATGAAAGCCACTATAAGTGGGATAACTCATTGCATAAATGCGCCACAAGGATGAAATTTCACAACAAAAATGGAAGAGAAGGATTTTTAGGAACCGGTGTAAAAATTGGACAAGGGGTGTGACACCGCACACCTTTAGATGCAATCATATATCTCAGGACCTACTTGACTGATTTCAATCAAATTTAATGTGTGTGAGATTACCCAAACGTTCCTATTAGCCACTGTGAAAATAGGCTAAATCTATTGACAACCACGCCTACTTCCCATATAACAAATTAAATTCCATCTGATTCTTTCACTTTCCTGTATACAAATCAAACATCAATGAGGTCATCAGAATACATAATTTGCTCAGTTTAATATAAAGTGTTGCCAACACCTGATGTTCCCCAGGCTTTGACCCTTGCAAGTTACAAGAGTATCAAATGTTCGGTTACATCCGAATTCAGACAACTAAAGAAAAAAGAAATTTATTAGGCATAAGCACTGTTGAGGTCAATGTCAGAAAACAACTGAAAGGATAATTATCGCAAGAAAAACATATTCCTTCGTAAAACACTGCACAGTAGTCGCGCCTACTTCTGTTTATGTATAACGGAAATTGTGTAAACAAATTGTTCAGGGTTCAACTTCCAGATTAAACTGTTGAATGCAGGCTAGGTACATATAAATACAAATATACATATATACATATACATGTGAATAATGTTAAATAGATAAAAACGCAAATCGTTGTTAGTCTGTGTTCATTAAGCGCTCCAGGCGTCCCAAAGTGGTCACATCGCCTCCGGTGGCCGTGCCGTTGAGTTCGACCGAATGCCTCCGCTCTTGCTGCAGTCACCTACACTCATGCATGAGTTGAGCCCATATATGTATTTGTGTGCAAGTGTTGACAGTGCATATAACGGTAGCGGCGCTGTTTATTTCGATTTCAATGTTTTTCAAGTTTGAACTAAAATGTAAATTACCAATTGCTAAAAATAGACTGCAACGAAGCCACTGATCGGCTAATACCACCAATAAACATACAGTAGCACGGCATGCACAAAAGAAATGTTATTGTTGTTGTTGTTGCTTTGCATGCGTGTTTATTGATTTCTCAAGCGCTGGTGGCCTGCAAGTCGTTTACATTTGTTTATGCTCATTAAAAGGATTTTGAACTTATGTCGTTCTATTTTCTTAACAGTTCGGTGTTTTTCTTTTACTCCAATTATTCTTCGCTGCAGCAAGAAATTAAACAGAAAAGAGCAAAAACACAAACAAAAACCGTGAAATAGTTGCAAGATTGGTAGAATGGTAAAGGTGCTTTCATTCAAATGTAAACAAAGCACGGAAATCAATTAAAATCTTTGTTGTAGTCTTTCCAAGAAGTACCGTCTCATTTACGTACATACATACCATATATTTGCATATGGACTAGTGAATAAAATATATTCTTGTTGAATGCAAATTAAACAAAGAAAATTTCCTAGAAATTATCATCATAACAAAACTAAATTCTGCAAAAACATATGTACATACATTTTATACATATTATGTATTTAATTGTACATAAATATGTTTATATGTATTAGACAATTTTCAAAGGCATTTCCTAGTTTTGGTCAAGCTTTCTTATCGCATATTTATCAATTACTTGTATATGGACTTTATACACACTCATATTGAAGTGCATACCCTGTTGCCAACATCACTAGCTTCGTCTTTTTCTTTTTTAATTGTTGCTATATAAAAAAACATTTTTAAAAAAATTGTCCGTAAGTTAGCGGTCAATAACATAAAAGAGAGTTTTTAGAAAGTTAAATGAACAAAGAATGTTTTTTGTCACTATTCTACCCATTAAATATTTTGTTTAGGAGCCTAAAGTGCACTATAGTAAAAAAACGACTTTTTGAAAATTTTTAAATTGACGTAGCTCCTTAATTTCAAATATCATATAATAGAAAGAAAAAACGTTTATTTCGACACGGCTAATTTGATTCAGTTCGGTATGCTGATCATTTATGTGTATACTTTATAGGGTCTCTGACGTTTCCTTTTGGGTGTTACAAACATCGTGACAAAGTTAATATATCCTGTTCAGGGTATAAATATATATTAAACATGTTTTAGGGATAATATTAATAAATATGAATCGAAATTTTGAAATTTAAAATGAAAATTGCTTTGAAGTTATCCCAGAAGTGAATTCGCTGCAGGTCCCTTTGACAGATTTTTACAAATAATCCTTAAGCTTAAGCTTCCCCGCTGCTTGATTTCGAGCTAATTGCTTTCTAATTAATGTCTTTCAGTCGCCCATCTTCTCCGTCGTACAAGCAATAGAAATTAGAATAAACAGAGAATGTCTAATAGACCTACCTTTCGCTACCTTCAACACAAAGGAAACAATTTTATTTTAAGCTAAGCTAAGACTGCGTTCACACGAGCGACACAAGTTCGACAACTTTCATCATCATCAAATTCTTGAACGCTTTATGTACACGGTGCGCAAAAATATTTTTGATTAGCTACTTTTTGTCTTTCTTCACCCTATTCCAAAAGATTTCTATTAGATTATGCATTATTGCATATTACATACAAAATATAAATAATAAAATTACAATTTCCGAGCATAATGCAACTATGAAAATAATTTCAAAATGTAAATGAATGACGAATTAATTCGCAGCAAACTGTTACGACAAGAACACAAAGCGTTCCTACGTCTTTTCTCGTAGTTCCCTCGATAAAAGAGTCCTCGTATGAACGCAGCCTCTAATGAAGACTGAGGGAATTTTCGAGATCAGATAGGATTCCTTCGAGGATGCGGGTTTTAACAAGAATCTTGATCGCTTTCATGAACTTGTGTAATGAAAAATTATTTACTATAACTGTATAAGCTGTATATCAACTTGAACAGTTTCTATGAGGGATCACACTATAAATTTTAAGAGCGAAAACGCATACTAAAGATAAAATTTCATATATAGAGAATTGAATATTTTTCACGAAACAAGTGCAAGTTCATTTCTTGCACATTCTAGAAGACATCCGCTGAAGAATTAGTCAGGTTAAGCCAAATAAGAAATATAGGCTGTGTTGCTTATCGAAATCTCACTGTGTTAGTACATACATACACATTTGTTACGTGTCCACTTAATAATTCGTCTTCATGACAAACCTAATTAATAATTTTGCTGTCAGAGAAGCATGTGAATTGCTAGCAGACATCAAATAGATTACCGGACTCCAACAAAAACTATTCAACAACTACGATATTCGCGTCTGTAGCTACATGGACATGGTCACAAAGACCCATCCATACATTATACGATATTTATATAAGACACATATATTCGAAAGCGCCTTAAAAATTTCCCAGATGTCAGCTGTTGCTAGCAGTCGTCGTGGCCGTTGAGATATGCGCGTGTACACACGATAAGTAGGTATGTCGTAAATGTTGGTTGAGGGGGTGGCTGAGGAAAACTTGGCAGCGAATGTACCGCGTGTGTTTCCCGGTTTGCGTCTTAAGAGCAAAACACAAACACAGAAATTAACAAAACAATAACAACTACAGAAATAATTAGAAGAAATATGTACATATGTTCCAAAATCGAACAGGTATGCGAAGTAGTGTGAAAGCTTTTAAGAAATATTCACGTACAAGTGTGTCTCGTAGGCATATATATGTTTATGAATATAAATAAATCCGAAATAAATAACAAAAATCAAACTAGAGTCTTTTTATACAAACGCAATTTAGGGGTGTCCATAATATTCCTTTTTGATTTAGGAATTTTTGTAATAAAGAGGTGAGGGAAGTATGGGTTCGAAGATGATCAATTCCTATCTACAGTGCGTTCATAAAATAACGTTTTCGATTTCCAAAGTGTAGGTAGCGTTTATTGGAAAATATGTTGTAATTACAGAAAATATACTGTTTTATTATAGCTGACGTTTATCAATAATATTCTTCAGACCCCCTGGTCTATTATAGCTTTATATCTTTGAAGGCAACTTTCAACTAAATTTTTCGCATATTCCAAAGTAAGCGACCTCAAGGTATTTTAGTAATCTCCGAATGAAATTTTTTACCTAAAGCAATGGTGTAATCTCCGAAACTTTTTTTTAGATCGGATCACTATAGCATATATCTGCCATACAAACTGAGCGATCGGCATCAATTGCTTGTATGGAAAACTTTTTGAAAATATTTTTAATTTTTAGAGATATTTTCACGAAATTTGTATTATAGCTTCGGTGCAGACGAAGTTAACGTTTTTTCTTGTACAAATTTGTGATTTTGAAAGTAGAGGTTTTATTACAGTACTGCTGCGCTTGATGCCCAATCTTTAGCTGCTCTTAGACTCAACAGTGGATTCTTCTCAAAAAAGGAACAATAGCTTTGTCCCCACTTTCTTATTTCACGGCACGTTGTCACAAATTAAGAAGATCAAAAAAACTGAACCAAATGTGCGCGACAGTGATCGTAATTGAATATTTGTTAATTTGCAAAAAAATATAAACAGTTTTCACAGTTTTTTTGATCGCGCAAAGGTGAAAGGTTATTTTTTGAACGCACTGTATTATTTTCGTTATTATTGCAATTCACTTTTGACACTAATTTGCGCAGGAAGAAGACCCTGAATAATTTCATACACATACTCAGAAAAGTCCTAATGATTTTAACTATATTTGTGAATAATTTTAGACAGTGGATTCATTATTCTATATTCCACACATCCTTTCGGGCAGACTCTGAATTTATACGGTTATGTAGACACCAAAGTATTGTAGTAAAAAATTATAGATAGTGATAAACAAGTACGATTGTATCTTTATTTATATTGGTACGGTTTACCAAGAGATGGCGTAACTTGATTACTATTCAATTGTTCCAAGTGCGTCTTCTTCAGTATATTTTAATAATTTAAAGCATAAACGTAATAATTTTTATATTCTTACAACATGTCGCTACCGAGTATTATAGTTTTGTACACCTAATGGTTGTTTGTATCACCTTAAACTAATCGAGTTAGATTTAGGGTTATATGTATACGAGTATATATAAATGATCAGGATGATGAGACGAGTTGAAATCCGAGTGACTGTCTGCCTTTTCAAAAATTGAGATATCTTGATGAAACTTGGTATACACATGTTTCTTGGCATCTATGGACAATCTTTGAATAATACTATAAAACTTCAGAACTTGATCAAAAACGCATGAATACTTCCTTACTAACCTAATATATAACATAGGATCTAAGCTAGTAAAAAGAAATATGGAAGCAGATGAATTTCGTCCATTGTTTCCGAAGTTGTCGCCAAATTGTTCAAAGAATTTCGGGAGCACGAACATTATCCTATACAGATCCCTCTATTATGAGCCCATCAAAGAATTGCCGATTGTGAGAGTAACTTGGATTGCCTTGCGAAGGAACTATTTAATAAATTAATCATTCAATTAGAAGAGAACCCGGTGAATGTTATTAGTACAAGACATATACTGAAAGTTCGCTGGAGTTAATTCTTGAAACACATTGATATCGCTGTCAAGATATATTTTAAAATAAATAAATTTTGAAAAATATGAAAAATTGTGCGCTAATTATAAACAAAAAAATTATTTTTGTCTGCAATAAAAATTTTATTTTCTAACACACACATATACATACATATTTATACTAAAATATGTTTCAGCATAAAAAATAGCACACATTTCGATCATCATCACCACAAAAAAAAATAATAATAATAAATAAATTAAAACACCTTCCATTTGCAAGAAATGTGTCGGAAGTGAAATTTCCACGAGTCTTCTATGTTTGAATTCCACCCGTAAGCAAAGTGACCACAGATCTTTATAATTAATTGTGCATTGTTTATAAGCATTAAATTGGCTTGAGTGCACGAAGATACACAAATGTATTTATGAATGTGCGGAGTGTGGATAAGCGTATGTTTTGGTTTTTCCCACACTCGTCGTTTCGCCGAACAGACCAGTCGTCCGGCACACCAACCCCCACCGAATGTTTCGTCTATCGCCGTCTTGTCGCGCGCAGGGCTGATCAGTTTTTTTTCGTTGCCGTCTTCTCGCCGATTTGGCCCCAATTCAACTCATTAAATTATGGGCGTCTAAAGGAAAATGACGCACTTTTCATATTTAGCAGGTTGTTTCACCTATCTCACGATATTATAGCCACAGCTAAAGCGTCGGAAGAACAGCTGAACCGAGTTGACTGCGTCATGCGCTTCTTGTGAATTTCTGATTGCGCACATAAACAAAATTCGCTACTTAGCAATTTGGTAGTGGGTTTGGTGTGGCATTCGAGAGGAGCAGTATGCAGTGAATCAAGTGGCAAAGTGGAGATCACTGCTAGTCAAATTAACATGTAAATATATATGCATAGAAACACTCCGTTGGTTATGGTGTGACTGTGGTCGGGGTTTGCAACTTTGTGGCAAATACAAAAACAATATTAATTTTGGTCATACAGTCTTTCAGGGGGTCCATGTACAAGTGGTTTGGGTGGATCACGCAAATGATGCATGTATGTAGGTATGTAAGTACATTGTGAAATTCAAATGGTTTTGCTTCTGGCCGCTCATTCCGTATGTCCTCACAGAGACCCCATGCGGTGTGTGCATGTTTTTCTAAAAAATAACACAAATGTTATCGTTGCTGAAAGATATGTATATTTGTGTCTAAAGAAAATTTCCATCTGATTTGTAGATTCAATTGACTCACATACTAACTTTATGAGCATTTCCGCAACCGATAAAGGGGTAAAACACATTTTATATAACATAAAATTAGTAATTATGGCTTGTGCGGACTTATTGGATTATAATGTACATAAACACAAAACGGATACATATGTTATAGTATATACTTGTAAGTTTATAAAGTTTCAATTGTATATATATAATATTTAAAAAAGATATATGTATTGTACATACATATGTACATATACATATATCTTTGAATGACACGTGAAAAAATATATACTTTTTCTCCGACATGTTAGGCATCCCAAATAAAAATGTGCCTTAAGAAGTGTGTAGGAATTTAATATTATTTATCTTAAGTGAATGCATAATATTATATCTCAAGAATTTTCCTTTCTAAATTCGTCGATCCTAGCGAAATTATAGCTGTTGTTATACCTGTCTTATCAACGTTTTACATCAGATTTTTTAATGTTCAAAACCTTATACCATTTTCTCCACAACTCAAGTTTTCAAAGTCGGTACTCCGCCGATCCTTTTGAATATTCGAACACTATTTCTGCACATCATTTAGGAGGCTACTATCACGGGACAGTTATTTCAGAATTGTATAGTAAGTTTTATATTTTCATAAAAAATTACCCAATTTTCAGAAAAAATTTCGTTCTTTTTCTTCAAAGTGTCCTCTAAAAATGTGAAATAAATGTAGGTTGATTTTTCGATTTCGAATGACCCAGCACCAAGTTATCATGGACACCGCAATCCTACTTTTTTCCGAGACATGTTTGAATAATTGTTGCCATTGCCCTATTTTTATACTCTCGCAACATGTTGCTACAGAGTATAGTAGTTTTGTTCACCTAACGTGTGTTTGTATCACCTAAAACTAATCGAGATAGCTATGGAGTTATGTATATGATCAGGATGAAGAGACGAGTTGAAATCCGGGTGACTGCTGTCCGTCCTTCCGTCCGTCTGTGCAACCTGTAACTTGAGTAAAAATTGAGATATCTTTATTAAACTTGGTACACATGCTTCTTGGTACCGTAAGACAGTTGTTATTGCAGATGGGCGTAATCGGACTACTGCTACGCGAAAATTCGCGAAATCGGATTACAACCACGCCTATTTCTCATGTAACACCATTTTATTTTCCATCTGATTTTTTACTTTCCAGTATGCAAATCAAGCAACACTGATTGTATCGGCGTAAAACTTTGCGTGAATAATGCGTTTAAAGTAGGCGCCTTGTGACCCAAAATTTTCGAAAATCGAACCAAAACTGTTCAAGCGCCTAGGTACTGATTATGTGGACCCCAGCGCCTATAGTTGACTTTTTACCGAAAATATCGGTAACAAAAATTAATAAATGAAACTCTAAATAATAGTAAGCTTTTGCGTCAAAAATGGCTTGAATTGGATCAATACTTCCTATAGCTGTCATATACGTAATATACTTGTAATGAATTTTAAACTTCAGGGTGACTTTATACCGCATATATCGGCCAATATTTGAGTTATCTCAATGAAAATGAGAGAGTATGTTTTACTCATAAGAAGGTATTTTTGTACCTAAAATGGATCAAATCGGGTGAACATTTTACCTAGCCCCCATGTAACTAATATCAAAATTTTCGAACATCCGGTTGATTTATCAAAAAAGGAAACAATAAAACTTTCTATATAGTTAGATTTCAGGTGAAGAAAGCTCAACGGGTTTACAAGATCTGAAAATTCATTGTATTTACATCTAAAATTTTAATTAAATTTCTTTGAAACAGCAATATGCGAATAATAGAAAGCATGTAATATACCAAATTTAGTTAAAATCAAATAAAGATTAAATTCATTTATAAATGGAGCTGAGGGTTCTTCATTACATGTGATTATTTCAATCAAGCACTAATAAGCGATAAAATTAAATTACTGTATTGCTGTATGGGAATTTTTTACTTGTGAAGTCGATTTCAGTTCATATACTCTCATTTCATTTTACACAACTTTAAAATTTAAGAATTTAGCTGGATCAAATATCGCTCAATAAGTATTTCAATCAATGTCGTTGTATTTATTTTCAGAACGGATACGAATTAAAATATAAAGCCAAAATGACGAAAGAACAAGCAACCGCAATACCAGAAGAGCTGTATAATCTCACTCAATTGGCTGAAGTCACACTAGCTGCCGGACGACTCAGCACAACTAATATCACAGAAATTAAAGACTACATAAAACGTCATAAAGCACTGGATTATCTCGCTGATGAGACAACCGCCCCGAAGAATGCAAACGATCCGCAAATGTCAGAACCTTCAAGTGTGATAGAAAAACCTGCAAGCAGTGCGAACAATGGGTCCAGCAATGGCTTGTGGCACAAAAACCAAGAGTTCAGTACTAGAAACCAACCTTATAACAACACAGAATTTCAGAATAACCAAACGGGTCATCATAATTGCAACACTTTATTAACAGTGCCACGTACTACATTCTATTCTTCCTCCGATGATGATTCCAACTACTACAGCCACAAGGTATTTGATCGGAAGAAGCTTCGTCGTTCCACAATTTCCGATCACTCACGATACGATGAGCACTCGTGCAGCAGCTTGCCTAGCTGCAGTAGTGACGAACATTTCATGGGCTCTTCAAGTAATTCGAGCAACTCAGAGGGCAGCAAGTTGAGCGATGGTGCTGAGGGCAATACCCATGACGCTAATTTACTCGACGATGAACACATATGTCCGGAATGCGGCAAGAAGTATTCGACATCGTCCAACTTAGCAAGGCATCGACAAACACACAGGTATTACAAAATATTTTCAATCACCAAATAATTGCAGAGTAACTGAAGCTCTGAATATTCTTCCATTAAGGTCAATAATGGACAAGAAGGCGCGACGATGTCCATACTGTGAGAAGGTCTACGTCTCAATGCCCGCCTTCAGCATGCATGTGCGCACACACAATCAGGGTTGCGAATGTCAGTATTGTGGCAAATGTTTCTCTCGTCCGTGGCTGTTGCAAGGCCACATACGGACACATACCGGTATGTTTTGAAGACGCATTAATATTTAGGAACGACTATCTAATGATAATTTACTTTTTCTCTTTATTTAATTAGGCGAGAAACCCTTCAAGTGCAGCGTGTGCAACAAAGCTTTCGCGGATAAATCGAATCTGCGCGCCCACATACAAACGCATTCGAATACGAAGCCACATACCTGCGCTCGCTGTGGCAAGGCGTTCGCACTTAAATCCTATCTGTACAAACATGAGGAATCTTCGTGTATGAAAAACCACCAACGCAACGGGGAACGCAGTGAAGCTCGTACAATTCGAAATGCAGCAAATACGCCCAACGCCACTACCGTTAAAAGCGTGAACATGCACTCGTTGACGGACTCTGCCAAGTCCACGTTAGCCACAAAACTATTGCAAAAAGAGAAAGTTCGACGTCAAGCCGGCACACTTACCTATGGTGAAATTCTGCCGGAATCCATGCATAAGCCACTTGAAATCACCACCATTTTGACGCTAACCGAGAACAACTGCACTATGAAGGCGAATGTGGCACAAGAGAAGTCGTATACAATGCTCACCAGCCCCATGTCTCAGGAAGAATATGATCGTTTTAAGCGCATAAGCGTTATACAGACGACAACTGCAAGTGATATTATCTACCGCGACCATACGATTGGACCCATCGCTATTGCTAATGGGGCAACGCACATCCCCTTACAATATTGTAATGCGGGAAATGAGCATCCACAACAGGTACAAGACCAACCGGTTGACTTTTCGCCCAAAAATAATTTTACACATTCGACAAAGACCAGCCCTTTTGAATTGACCGGTAATTATGCAATCTTAGCTTAAAGAGGGGGACGTATACCTTGAAAATAGTTCAAAAAGACAATGACAACTGAAAAAGTTAGACTGTTGGTATGTATGAAAACTCAGATACAGAGGGTAAAATATTACATAGAAAAGACGTGAATGTTACGGATTGATTTGAAAAGTAAATTTCGAATTTTATGAAATGTTCTCGCTCGTAGTCAAATGCTAACAAAGTTCTAAGGACGAAGCACTCATAATTCAGCAACCTGGTGTGATGAAGAGAACCTAAAAAAAGTCGACATAAGATACTGTGGCAGATATCCACAAAGTTTCAGAATAGGGATTCATTGAAATCATCTTTATTTGACTAAAGTATTGTTTAGGGTAAATTTTTTTTCAAAATAATGTCAAAATACAAGTTTTTCATCTAACTCAATCACAAAGATAGGAAAATTCTGTCATGTTTATATACCCTGAACAGAGTATATTAGGGTAAGTCTGTCACGATGCTTTTAACTCCCAAAAGGAAACGTCGGAGGACCTATAAAGTATGATTAGCGAGACGAGCTGAGTCCATTTAGCCATGTCCGTCTGTCTGTCCGACTGTTTATATGCAAATTAGTCCCTTAGTTTTTGAGATATCGAACTGAAATTTTACACACGTCCTTTTCTCCATAAAAAGATGCTCGATGTCAAACCACTATAGCATATAGCAGACTATTATCTAAGTCATCGCTATAATCTCCATTCAAATTGTTCAGAATAGGGATATAGCTGTCGATCAAACCTAAGTCTTTGTATGGAAAACCATTTTATTTGGCACAGATTATTATTCAAAGCATCGATATAGTCTCCCAACATATTGTTCAGATCGGACCACTCCTATTGCTGCCATTCAAACCGACCGATCAAAATCGGAATAACGATATTTTTATACCTTTTATGCTATAAAAAAGCTCCGGTGAAGGGTATTATAGCTTCGGTGCAGCCGAAGTTAACTTTTTTTGTTTTGGATTAGATTTATAGTCTAAATATGATGGCATATCGTTATGGTATAAAATAGCTCTTAGGCCAAATACGAAACATTGCGATTATTCTTCTTCAAAATTTTAACAGTCTCAACCTTACGGACTCTGGTAAATTATAAATTGATAAATAGTAACGAAAAATAATACTTTTTTAGTTAACTAAAATTCTTTTAAAAAATGCCGTCACCATTAGACTTATTCTTCTGTCTACTTTTGGCGAACGTTCAAAACTTCTTTCCTCTCTTAATCTTTATAACAATTTGTTGCTTAGAACTTTGAAAGCATGAGAAATGGCGAGACTTGTTGGACTAAATACAATATACAATAAAATAAGCAAAGAAAAAATAATGATTTAACTGAAAAGAATTTTACACTGGTAGTTTAGTAGAAAACTGATTGTGATAATTATAAAAAGATTAGTCTTAGCTGATTAAAAACTACTCCGTAAGTAAAAAACAAAAATTTATATATATCGATATGCGTTAATTGCTGTAAACTGGCAGCACTGAAATATTTTAAGAATATAAATATATCAATTTGCAAAAACAAAAAAACAAAAAATTGTCATATTTGAAATCTACGGACGTATAATTGTATATTTAACATTCTCCTTTGTACAATATATAAAACTTTTAAACATAAAGAAGTGTTTAAGACCATTTAACCGTAAGCTTAACAATCCAGTGACTTAAAATTTGTATTAATATCTAAAAATATTATTATATTTCACTGGTAAAGAAATCAAAGCTCAATTTCCTTACACTGAAACTTAAAACTGCAGCAAAAAATATTATTTTGACTATACAAGTATTTACTGGTTAACAAATACAAATAATCAATATACTCAAATTATTACAATTAATTCCAATTGATACATTATAAAACAATACAATACAACTAAAAAAATTTGATATCATAAGAAAAAATGTAAAATCTAATCCTAAAATCCCTAGCCTAATATTTCATATTATATTTGGAAAAAAGCGAAATGCAACTCTCAATCTCCTGCAAATTTATAAATTTATGTATGCTCTTCAGGGCTATAGAGAGAAGTGAGATGCCCGGGGATGATTATAGTGAGTTGTTGGAGAAAAAAATCTGCAAAACATTGTTCCAAAACATCGGGCACCCCTGAGAGTTCTAGCCCCGGGAGTAGTTATCGCCGAGCCCCTCTCTTCTACACTAATGTTCTTTATTTTTGCACAAATTTCTATAATAAAATAGTGAATTCAATTTAAATGGAAAAATTTTTCTCTGCTTGCGTATGTGTAATGCTCACCGATTTATTGAAATATTTTTTAAGTAACAGTACAGTATTTCGTGCAACGTAAACGTTGAGGTAGCTTTCCATGAATATTTATTCGTTAAAAAAAAAACAATAATAATTATTATAACCAATAATAAATGAATTTGAAAAACAAGCAAAGTCATGAATTAAACTTAGAAGTAGACACACACACAATGATCTTAATTACATATAGGCACTCGTACTTGTAAACATTTTTAGACAGCTTTTTGCACAAAATCAATTTTTTTTTGTATTAATTATGCTAATATACTCAAATGTTATTAATAATTGTTTAATTAACTGTATATCATTGCTATGGCAGCGTGTACATTAATTAATTGTGTAAATATGTATGGGTTTCTAAAACTGTATATCTGTATCCACACTGAAACGGACGAGATGTTCTAGTCTTTAATTTTAAAAGTTGAACTCTGCTAAGTCTCAACTGAAACTGTAAAGTTATTGCTTCAACCTAGCATTTCGTTTTGCATACTTTTTAAGTTAAAATAGTTTTTATAAATCATTAGTTGTAGGCCGTATTATGTGCAATATTAAAACATAAAAAAAAAAATTTAGAGTGTGCTACCAATTAGTTTAAGTTGACATTTTCGAGAATATTTTCAAAATCTCCACACCAAGAGCAGATCTTCACATATGTATTGACTTTACTTGACATACTCGTACATAGACAAAAGTATGTACATATGCAGTACAAAAGGGTGTGCATAAATACTCGTATATACATGCATACTTGCATATGTATTGTTGTGCGATTGGATGGAGTACTCATTTAAACTCAAGCCAAGTAGTTTTTAATTGTTTCTATTTTAAATATTTTTTAAGTAGAAACAGCGCATTTGTATAGCCTTTGTCAAGTTTATTTTTTATATTTAATACTCATACATATATACATACTTACATATATATATATTTTTATTTATGTAAATACAAAGAAATATACAAAAAGCTACGTATGCCAAAGATTATGTTTAGTTTTGCATTAAATGCTCGTGAAATTGCCGAGCGTTTGCAAATTAAACTTAAAATAAAAAAGAAAACAAAAATAAAAAATATATTGTTTTAATTGGCTGAATAAATTTAACCTGAATGCATAATTAGGTTGGCCCAACTAATGTGGAGCTGATAGTTCGAGGTGAGTTCCCAATTTTAATTGGAAGAATAAATAGAGAAAATGTCACCCAAATACGGTGTGTTCAAAAAAAAACGTTTTTCCATTGAAACATTATTTTTATTGTTTTTGCAAATTAACAAATGTTCAATTGCGATCACTGTCGCGTACATTTGTTTCTGTTTTTTCGATCTTCTTTATTTGTCACGTCGTGCCGTGTGATAAAAAAATTAGTGCTCTGCATAAGAGACGTTTTGAAGCAGTTTTACTAAAGATGCTTCCTGAAGCCCCCAAATGGACTATTAAAAAACCATAAACTATTTAAATACGAATTGTTCAATTGAGAAGAGGTGGTTTGATAATTATGGAGAAACCTTAAACGTAGATGACAAACTAGGAAAAGGAAGGAATCACGTGACATCTAAAAGAGGACAGACCTATTGTTCTCCTTTTGGAGAAGAAGCCAGTGCTCAGTCTAGGAGAAGCTAAACAGCTTTGTTTAAGAAGTGATTACATATACATATGTATCTCTAAACATATTACGTGACAGACTTCCGAGTACTGTATTCTAACCCCTACTTTTAAAAACGCACATTCAAACATGTAAGGAAGAGCTAAGTTCGGGTGTAACTGAACATTTTATACTCACGAAACTTGCAAGGCTCAAAGCCGGGGAAATACCTTCAGGTATTTACAAAATTTCATATCAAAAACTGTTGCCAAAAAATTCAACACTCATTGTTCGACGAAATCGTGAAAAGATTACAATCAAATTTGGTATCTTATTAACTTATGTATACTCGTATTATAAGCCGTAGATGAGCCACTGAGTTTCATTACTATTGTACATTACACTACAGTTTATATTTATATGTATGTATACCAAAGTATAGAAATGCAAAATCATTCTGGACTAATGAAAATCATTACATATAGTATATAGGGTAATTCGTGGATCGATATTACACATTTTTGACATTAAGCTGTAGTTATCCAATATTATACTTTCACTTAATTTTGTTAGTAAGTGTTATTATTTAATTTTTTTGTAATGCTATGATATTGATATATACGGTATAAAGCCAACTGGAAGTTTGAAATTCCTATATAATTTTTATAAATTTTCTTATGCAAGGTACATATATGGAAGCTAGAGAATTTATTGACCCGATTTTATCCAGTTTTGCTTTATTACATATCATTACCAGAAATAGAGGCTCTCTAAATTTCTTTAAGAAACCTCACAGATTTACCATTATACAAATTATAAAGTCAAGCGGATGTTTCAAAATATTTATATTAGGTATAGTTCATGGGATATAGGACTTCACCTAAAGGTGGGCGCTACCACGACTATTGACCAACTTTTACAACTGCTCCTATAAAGCCCTTCCCTACCATCTCGGTTGTTAAATCTAATGCTTTAGTGCACTTTTTGTTGTTTTCAACATAACCGTTATATAGGGAGTGGGCATGGTTATTACCTGATTTTATTTTCACAGTGTGTTACATTTTTTATTTCCACAGTGTATTAAGAAAGGGTAAAAGGACTCCTTCTCAGCAAGTTTGGTTAATTAAGCTTTAGGGGTTTGGAAGATATGTCCATTAAAACATTAAAGGGGCGGGGTCACGCCCACTTTTAAACGCTTTTAGCCAACTGGGATGTAGAGCAGGTTCGCCTCCACGCGGTGCATCCTGGGTAACGCCAAATGACCTGCGTCCTTTACGGCCTTTTTTTGAACTCCTAATCTAACCTTTGCTCGACATGGACATAGCCTGGATTATTAGATGAATTCGGTTGAACCCTGGGCTGATGGTCATGGTATGCTGTCACCAGAGTATGCAGGGGTGATACCCTGCAGAAATGGCTGATGGGCTAATGCCAAGGCTGCCTCCGTCCCGTTAAACTACTAACTACTAAGGACGCTTGTACGACCGAAGCAGGGGAGATGGAGCCATCTCCCATGACGAGTGGAAGCAGTTAGCGGCTGCTATCTCCGCTGTTTTCATGAAGGTGGTCAGGCGAAGCCCTGGACCACCCCCTAGATGTGAAACTGCTGGGTGGAACCTCGGCATTCACAAATTAATTAGGTGTGCCGACGAACGGTCGGATCTCCTTTATAAGGAGGCGGTAGCCAGGGTAGGGGAGGTGTGGAAAGGAGCAAGGCTCGAGGCGGTGGCCAAATCGGATCTCACGATGCGGCCTCGGGCTCTGGTCTGACTTCCGGCCGAACCTTCTACCCCGGCCAAAATTGTAGAGACGTTGCGATACTGCAATCGGATCGAGACACCATATCGGCAAGCGGTGATACTTCTGAACAAGGAGTCCCTCGCTCCTCTCAGTGTCACAAAGGGGGCCATAAGCTATGGCTTCGAGAGGGTCGTTCTCAAGATGCTCCCACAGAAGCCAGGGGAGATGGTCCGCTGCCTCCTGCCGGGGCGGAAGAGAGTGGGAAAGTTTCACTCTCGAAAATGGATGTCGACCCTGTCGTCTCGGACGTGGTGAGCACGGGAGGCGGATCGTCAGGTGATGATGGATCCGTCTTCAGTCTCGAGCGTCTGTTCGAGGTGGCGGGCGTCGACGATATGGACGATGGTGCGGAACTCGCAATGCTGGAGAGGAGTTAGGCGGATGAAGATCCTCCAAATTAACCTCCAGCACTCAAAGGCGGCCTCCGCCGATCTATTGCTTCGTCTAGGAAGGGACGAAGCCGATGGTGTCCTTATCCAGGAACCGTGTCTGAGCAGCTATGGAATATCCGGACTAAGGACAAAAAGCCATAAGCTCCTGGCGGCAAGCAGCACAGGTAGAACCAGAGCTTGTCTGTTGGTCAGAAATGAACTTAACGTTTTTCTTTTACCTAATTTCAGCAACGAGGACGTCGTCACTGCTAGGCTAGAGGACAGTGCTAGAGAAATCTGGCTTGTCGTAGCCTATATGCCGCACGACGAGGTGGAACGACCTCCGGGCCTGCTGAGGATGGCTATGGCAGAGGCCAGTCGCAAAGGAGCCGCGGTTCTAATAGGCTCGGATGCCAATTCATGGCATACCGTCTGGGGGAGCTCGGACACAAACACAAGAGGTGAGCCACTTTTTGATTTTATTTGTGATGTAGATCTTTTTATCTGCAATAGGGAAAACTGCCCTACTTTTGTGACAGCTATCAGGGCGGAAGTCCTTGACGTCACGCTAGCCTCTAGGGAAATTACTCTCTTGATCTCGAAATGGAGAGTTCTAGACGACCACACCTTTTCTGATCATAAATATATTGGGTTCAGCTTGGACGCCTCGCGCCCCTTGAGGGAGTCCAAAGAGCGGCCATCATCGGAATTTCCGGTGCACTGCGAACCACACCAACGATAGCTCTCAACGCTATATTAAATATAGCACCTGTGGACATTGCCGGTAGGTGCATTGCTGCGAGGTGTGCTATTAGGCTCAGGGCTGGGCTCTTGAAGAGGTCCGAACAAGGACACGCCACAATTCTCTTCTCCTTCAGCTGCATTCCTGAAAATTTGGATCACTGTGTCACAGCGGCCATTCGAGGCGGCTTTTTCTCTGCTCATATCCCGACGAGGTAGATGATGGGTCGAAGCTAGGAGGGATAGTTGGAGGGGGGGTTTTCTGTAAAGAGCTCTCCGTCAATCTTTGCTTTAGGCTACCTGACCACTGTAGCGTTTTTCAGGCGGAAGTGGCCGCGATCAAGGTGGCGGTAGAAGTACTGTTACGAAGTGCAGCTTCGTTCAGAGAGGTGAGCATTCACTCCGACAGCAGAACGGCAATACAAGCCCTGAGTGCGCGAACCGTGGATCGCAGGAGGTCGGGGGATCTTCTCGCCTTGAACAAAGTTCACCTCGCCGCCATGGTAGGAGTTCTCAATGGGCACTGTCCAATGGGAACTCATGCGGTGCGGCTTAAAATACTACCCGATGGTAGTTGTCAAAGCTGAATGGAGGAGGGTAAAGTGGCAACATCCCGGATATAGGCCGTCTCAACAAGTTTGTCATAGGCACAAAGCGCTTTGTCGGCATGTAAGGGCTCATAGGAGTTTTGGGTACCACAACGGACCGGCGTTTAAGCTGTCCAAGTGTGATCCTTCTTGGGATCGACCCTTTAACCTAACCTAACCTAGCCAACTTATGTATTGTTCAACTCCTTGAGACGTGTTTGGCAACAATGACAAACATTTATTCAAAGGGTATTGTTTTGCCAGATATTTAACATCTATGGATCTGACCATCAAAGAAAGGTTCGTTCTAAAGTGCGTCACTGCCGAATTTAAATCCTATTATCAAGCAAATATATTTTTATTCCAAAAGTGTTATAGAAAACGTAGAGGTTCGATATAATCTGTGTAGCACTGTAATGTATAATAATGTAACAAAATATATTGTTGATAAGAAAATGTTTTTCTTAAACGATGGGAACTTTTGTGCCCACCTGTTAGTTTCTAAATCATCACTGCAAAAAAATATATAGATAATATTTAAAGAGATTACCCTTCAAAAATAGAATACTCCCCACAGCGTAATCGAACGTATCTGCAAAGCTAACGAGCTAGCAGTAGAATGGGAACGGGTCGGTGCTCCGCTCTCCTCGTGCATTCTTCTATTGGATAGTTGAGCTTCACGGCAGTTTGGGCGTTGGTCTACCATCGCTTCTTGCGCTGTTGTAGGATCCTTTTGGCTCAAGGTCGATCGCAAAAGATCTAGTGAGCTCTTTGCCCTCAGAAAGGCCAGCCTCTCTCCAGTTGTAGGCGTTCGACCAGGTCATAGCCCTGTCGGCGTCCTCTGCTTTAAGGTTGACAATCTTATCAAATATCAGCAACAAAAGCTGCATGGAAAAAGGCAAGGTGGAAGCAGCTTAACACTTCTATTCCGATTTTTACAATATTTGTCCTTTTTATTTTTAAACTGATTTAGATCTATCCGAAATAGCTAGTTTTTTGCATTCTTCCAAATTCTTTCCATCAACTTATGACATTATTACCGCAATTTCTTTCATTGTAAAAGCACTTGTAAATTCATGTTTGGAAAATTTTGGATTTTTAACTTGTCAGATGGTTTGAATCACTTTCAAGTAATATTGAACGAAGGACTTTTTCGAATAAAACAAATTTACAAAATGTTCTTTGTAGTCCGGTTGAAGAGTTCTTGATTCTAAATCTTTAAACCTACCTGATTATCAGAAATGGTCTATGCATATAAAAGCGAACGTGCCAATAGTTTATAAGATTAATAGTATATGTGTTTACTAGATATGTGTTGAAAAGAGCAAATGAACTTAATTTTTGAGGATTACGTATATTAATACATTTCTAGTATTCTTTAGAATGAACTAGAGTCGAATTATTACAGTGGTTTATTGGTTAGACATCTGATTGATACTTTGATACTATCTGTAATAGCGTTCGCCCTATCAGAAAACACTTGCCCTCCGTTGTCGAATAATTACAAGCACACAGCAGAAATCGATGGAGAAGCTTGTTTAATCCTCTAGCAGGTTTGAATATGACAACATTTCTTTGTTGCATAGAAACTGAGATCGTCCATTTATTGAGTATTTAGAAACTCTATAAATACATAAAATTTGATTTTTTACTCATTTACTAAAGCCAACTAATTTACAAGAGGAAATGTGATCAACGTTAATCTAAAAGGTACATGTTTGATAAAAATAATAATTGTGGGGAATTTCGGACCCAGAGATCTTATGGAAGGAGTTTTAACTAAATGTATTGGTAGTGGGAAGGTTTAATACGGCTTGGATATAAAAGCTTAAAAACATTTATTATCTTCTCGTACAATTTCGGGTATAAAAAGGTACAGTTAATCTTTTTTGAAGATATGATCGAACTAAAGGAAAAACTGCATTCCATATAAAAGGAACAAAATTTAGGATATGGATATTCATATAAGTGTAATTATTGCTTCTAATTGGGTGACTTCCGTTATTGGACATCGAAGAAAAATTGATGACAAAACCGGTTGTAACAGTAAATTATTTTTATATTATATTTGTATAAATATCTGTATTTCATTGTTTTTTGAGGAATATTTTTAAACTGTAAGGCATATTACAGGAAGTGATAGTATTTGTTGAACCATGCTTGCTTTATTCGGCTTCACTCTTCCCTCCGATAACCTTAGATTATGAAATTTGCGAAATTTATTTATAAATAATGGCTTCATTTGTGTTGCGTTGAACTAGTGTTTGCTAGTGAGCCAGACGCCTATTACCTAATATTAAATATGTATGTAAGCGATTTACACATAGAAAGTTGATTGAAACTATTTTTACTCGATTTTATTTAGTATTCGGTTAAGCTTTCGCCAAATTTTATTTGATACAGTCTAGCATTGCTCTAATTTATATTATTTACACATATTTATTATTCTTATTTAAAACAAAGAAACATTGAAAGCACTTTAACCCTCTTGAATTTAGAACAAAACTTGGCTTATCAGGAAGCTAACCTCCAATAGCTTCGTGTGTGTTTTTTGTGTGCATGTATGTGTGTATGAGTGAACAATACATGCGCCACGAATGCGTATGGTCGATGATGTATATAGGTATGTGTGTGTTTACGCTATATTGGCGCCAATAAATAAAGTGTTCTAAAAAATCAGTCAAGCAATTTGATTCAAGGCTATCAAGACTTCAATTTGTAATCTTCACGTTTGGAATGCTCACTATTCAGGCACACACATAATATAACTGTAAATTTACACATATGTATACGTATGTAAATTACATGATGTATGATGCATAAAGTTTTGCTTCAAATATCTTTTCGTATGTGTGTATGTGTGCATGTGTGCGTGCCAGTGAAATTGAATATGCGTGTACGCCTTCATTTGCATCGATAGTTGGTGGCTGTGTTGGCGCTGACTGATAAACAATGTTGAAACCCAGATTGAGTATATCAATTCCATCTTCTACGAAATGAATATTAATTAAAGTGTATGGAAGCGTATGCAAATCTAATTCAAACATCAAGAAAATAAATTAATTTTTTCTAAAAACAACAATAAAATTAAAAGTGTTTGGCAAATAGAATTGAGGTCGATGCGATGACATAATCGAATATTTATAATGAAATATTATCAGTCCAAAAAAACTTCACGTGGTGTAGTGCTATTGCGCCAAATACAAAAACAGACTGTAGAAATTAATCTTTGGGCACACGTACGGTAAATTAGAGGACGTCAGAAAAATTAAATAGCTGCGATTATGGTATACTTTACATTCTTTATATACTAGCGTAATTCATTCACGATATATTAAAAGATTTGTTTGTACCAAGATTTACAAGAGTGGCATATACCATACTCATGTTAATCAATCAAAATCGTTCGAATTTAGGGTTAAACCGATTTGCCGATGTCTACCTGCATAGCCGTCAGTCCGCCTTAACGAAATTCGATAAACATGTTTTTTTGTGGTTAGCTTATAAACAGACAATCGGAAATATAGGTAATGGAATATGCTCCAGCCCTTAAACTGTCAGTCAGACGTCTTGGCCGACTCTGCAACCTTAATAATATAATAAAAAACAAGTAAGGAAGGGTAAAGTTCAGGTGTAACCAAATATTTTATACTCTCGCAACTTTAGAAGGATCAAAGCTGAGGAAATATCTTCAGTTGTTGGCAAAACTTGATATTGAACTAGGAAAACTATGGCCATGATTTCATCCATTTAAGACAAGAGGATAAACTATTATTAGAAAAAGATTATTTTTGAATTTCATTAATATATGTATTTACATAGTGACCGATAGATGCGGTATAAAGTCAATCAGAAATTTGGAAGTTATTATAATAGGTATATATATGGGGTCCAAGGGATGTATTAACCCGATTTAATCCAGTTTTAGTATTGTGACATATCATTACCAGAAATAGAGGATCTCTGAATTTCATTAAGAAACCTCATAGATTGACCAATATATAAGGTACAAAGTCAACCGGAGGTACGACAATATTTATGTTAGGTATATGGGGACTAACGGAAGTGTTGAACAAATTTTACCCATTTTTGGCACAAATTGTAGTTCGTTTTCGGCACGGACGTAAGGTGAAATATCTTGAGCGCACTGTTTGTGCAAAGTTTTATTCTTAAAACTTCATTGATGTTTGATTTTTATACCATAAAGTGAAAAAATCCAATGGAATTTAAAAGTTAGTTATATTGGAAGCAGGCGGAGTTGTCATCAATTTGCACAGTGTCTAATAGGAATGTTTGGGTAAACTCATACACCAAATTTGAATATCGATAGAATAGTTCCTGAGATATAGGGTTTCATCTAAAAGTGGGCGGTGGTGCGCCTATCATCCAATTTATATATATGTATATAAATAAAATTAAATATTATAAATCCCATCCTGAGTATCCTGGATGTAAAACTTAATGTTGTGGCTCATTTATTCAGTGAGTTACCGCACTATTTCAACGTAACCGTTACATGAGAAGTGATCGTGGTTATTATCTGATTATACCCATTTTAACAGAGTTTGAAAAAGTGCTCAGCAAGTTTAGTTGATATAGCTTTAGTCATTTTAAACCATTTAGGGGGTGGGGCCACGACAACTTTTAAAAATTTCCTTCTCACACTGCAGGTATCACTACCGTTTAAAGTAAAATTAAATTGAAGTTTTCTATTCCATCTTTGCTCTTCTGGCTATCCACTTACTCGCTGTGGACTTACTGGCTTTCTTGTTGATGACTTGAGTAGCCTCATTAGGGTTTAATTTACAGTTATTACAAATCAACCGTTCCATATGACTAGCATTGTATGTCATTCAATAACCTTGGTAGACCACGAGAGTTGCCCGAAGATGCCGAATTATTCCTTTTCTGAACTGAAATGGTTGTTGTTTTACTAACACCGGTTATTTTTGCAATTTCGCTAACTGTTTTAGTTAGAGATAACAAAATGATACGGTTTTCCAAATTTTTTGAAACTTTCTTGATTTTTCCAAAATTTAATTTTTACAAAAAATACCATACAAATTGACAATGTACGAACTGCACTATTTAGTACGATACTTACAATGCCAAACTAAACTGAAAAGTCATTATCTTCTTCCGAAATATAACAGTAAATCAAAAATCAATATGTACTAAGGTTAGCGTGCATTACTGGACGCATGAGTTTCGTTTGGTGTTCCTATGAAATTAATGGTTTATGTAGCCTTTTCTAATTTTGTATTACTTCACGTTTGAAGAAATTAATAAACATTTAAAATTTCAAGCAAGTTCAATTCAATCATTGACTTTTTTGTAGCATCTCACGTTGAATTTTGACAAACATTCACGGTGATGGTCTTATTTTTATAACCTCACCTACTCTCCATGACGGGTTTTTCTTAAATTACTAAAGGCTCGAAAAATCAATAAATAAATGCACCAGAGACATTAAATTTTACATCCAGTACTTAATTGGAGCCTGTGTCAAAATTGAATGATGGACGTGGCACCGCCCACATTTGGAGGAAATCACATATCTCAAGGCCTACTTTCAACCAAATTTGATATACAATACATATAACACCATCCTAACATACCCATACGGCGCAAAAAAGAGCAAGAGGAAACTTTAATCACGTCTACTTTCCATATTACACAATTTTAAATTCCATCTGATTATTTCCCTAAAAATTGTCAAAATCGGACTACAACTGTTCAATCCCCCTTCTACCGAATATGTGGACTCTAGTTCCTATAATGAACATTTTATCGAAAACATCGGTCAATTTGTGAGATATGTAACTGGAATTCGGAACAAAACCTTTCCTGATAACAGTATGCCAATCTGTCGAAAATGGGTTGAATCAGATGAAGGCTTCCCTTAGCCGCCATATACCTAATATAAAGATTTACGAACTTCTGTTTTACTTTATATCGTATATATTAGCCAATATGTGAGTTATTTAAGTGAACATGAGAGAGCGTGTTTTATTAATAACAATGTATCGTTGCGCCTAAAATGGATAAAACCATCTGAAAATGTGCATTAGCCTCCATATAACTAATATCGCGATTTTCGAACATCCGGCTGACTTTACTCCATATATGTATGTATATTGGATATGGTAAGTAAGGTACCTTGATGAAACTAAGGGAAACTTTATTGGTATGTGGTATTGCCAAAAATAAAATTTAATAAAATTAGTCTATGAATTACTCCAATTCCCATATACTACATGTAATTATTTCTCTGGCATTCATCCTTGCAAGTTGCAAGAATATGAAATATTTGGCTACATCCTAACGAACTTAGCCATTCCTTACTTGTTTTCACTTACTTGTAAATACGTCGAACTTTGTGTCTTAAAAAGTATTTTTGAGGGGAGTTTTTCCCCATTAATTTAATATGAAGAAAACCTCAGCTTATAGCTTCGCCCTTGCTGAGCGAACGTACCAAAAGTGGTTTGCACCATTTGAAGTGTTAAATTTTGTATGGAAGGCGAAGTTTGAAGAAGAGGAACTGGCAGAATTACGCGATGAAGAATGTTGCCATACACAAAAAGAGCTCACAGAATCTTTGGCAATCACTCAAACAGCCATTTCAAAATGTAATACATTCAAAAGCAATGAAATTTGAATTAAAGCCAAGAGACGTTGAATGACGATTTTGCATGCCAGAAATATTGCCTAAATACGACAAAAATGCAAAAAAATCATATGTGAAACTAAGCTGGGAAGTTTTGCCTCACCCGCCTTACTGCCCAGACTTTTCCCTTTCTGACTATTATTTCTTCCGGTCGGTGCAGAACGCCATCACTAGAGTACGGTTTACATCAGAACATGGTATCAAAAATTGGATAATTCATTCTTAATCACCAACCACAAATTTGACAGAATGTTGAGAAAATTGTATAGCTTTAGATGGGTAATGCTATGAATAATACTATTCTAACGGGGTTTCCAATACGGATGATATGATTAATAAGTGATGATATGATTTCTAAGTGTCGTTTCGGCCATTTTTAATATGTCATGATCTGTAGTTTTTTTCATTGTATTCTGTAATGTCTACAATTTCATCGTGGAAAGATATACTTAAGAATTGGGTCTGTCTCAAACCACAACCTAGCGGATTTTGAGAAAGGATTTCGGCTTGCATCCGTATGAAATTGTTCTCACTCAAGAACTAAAGCTATTGGACCACCGTAAGTTCTTTGAATCTGCTGATTTCCCCTGGAACAACTTGAAAACAATTACGATTTTTTTAAGAAATCATTTGCTCATTTTCTTCTGAGTGGTCATTATACTACTTCTTGGGGGGTTATTTGAAGTAATTGTTCTTTAGCAATGAACGTGACAAGACATACGACTTGATTTAGTAGAAATAGTACTCGAAAATTGGGTTAATCGAATTCGTTCCTGCAAAAGAAGCCGTGGAGGCCATTTGAATGATGTAATATTCAGAACTTAGCTGTATCGATTGCACTTCACATTAATGAAAAAATTTTTGTTTTTGAAAATACGAATTTTGCACGAATATACAATGTATAGTTATAGAACCAAATAATTATATAACTGCTGTGTATCTATGTAAGTACACACGTCCGGGTTCGTTCCGAACTTATGACCGACTGTCACGGCAGAAGTGCCTGGTGTAAATTAATCCTTGTTATATGCGGGTAAAAACTCAACTCTAACTAAGGCTAGTTTTTATCCGAACGGCGCCCATAAAGCAGAAACACCCTTTACTATTATGCCACATAAATGGTCCAACAATGCCACATAAATTATAATTACAAGCAATCTTCTTATGCGAATTGTGTGGCATGGCAATGTCGCACATTTATGAAAGCAATTGAACATTTTACATTTTCAAGTCAAACAAACCGAAGTTTAAGTAATACATGCAAATGTGTATATGGATGTGTGTGCATCGCCAAATGGCAAAGTATCGGTACAAACAGCGGCGTATCATGGTAATTATGTAAAATAATGTACTTGTATATATGCATATATCTATGTATGTAGGCACGCAACTGTAGATTTAATTGAAATTATGTGGGCTTTAGCTTTATGAAAATACTCAAGAGCAAAGCGTAGAACAAATGAGAAAATACTTACTTGCCACATATGCTTTTAAATTGAAATATTGCACATACATACATACATACATACATGTAAGAGTATGTACATATGTACAGTTAAGTGTTTATATCCCAATAGGCATTCATCCCACAGCCGGCATTTTGTCATGAAATGTCCATATGTAACGTATGTATGTATGTATGCACACGAGAGTGTATCGCAACAATCGTACGGCGATCGATCGAACGCGAATGCTTTTAATGGAAGCTTTATGTGTATATGTGGGTAAATACATACATATGTGGACGGACATTGGTTCGGTGATCGACTATCGGCGGATTGGTAAAGGCAAAATGCTGCTAAGCAGCCGGCAAATGACAAACGTCAAGTGGAAACAGATACATTTGAAGGCGATCGTACATTGCGAGTGCTCTGGATCCACAGATTACTTACCAGATATTACTTAAACGAGTTACACACTCGCCGAAAATATACTCATACATTTGTTGGTATTTTAACTATGTAAGTGCACGGTTTTACTTAGGCCAAAGCATTTCTTGCAAATATTGTAGTACACTCTGTTCAATAAGTTCACAATTTCAATTACTTTTCTGAGGTTGTAAATTATATATGTATGCAAGAATATAATATATTTTTAATTATAAGACAACAACAAACTTTCAAATGTGCTAAATTTACCGAGTATACACGGCATTTTAATACCAAAAAATCAAAATTCAACAAAAATATCGACACAATTTTTTTTTTTTTGCTAATGTACACTATAGGGTCCTTAAAACAATATGCAATTAGTACAAAATAATATTGAAAAATCTTATGTAGATTTTACTCTCAAAATATGTTGCACAGAGTATAATAGTATGGTTCATCTAACGGTGGTTTGTAATACCTAAAACTAACCGAGAAATATATGGAGTTATTTAATATAATATAAATGATCAAAAGAATGAGACGAGTTGTAATGTCTGTCTGTCCGCGCCAGCGATAAATTGAGTAAAAACTGAGATATCTCGATGAAATCATGTTCCTTGGCACTATAATATAAATAAAAACGGCAGAGTGATTAAACTTCACACCTGAGATGGCTCTGAAGGGTTTTATAAGAATCAATCTAAAATTTGGACAATGGGTGTAGCACCGCACACTTTTAGGTGAAATTTAATATCTCAACAAATATGAGACCAATTTCAACCAAACAGTGCTATCAAAGTATGCCATGTCTTACTCAAAGAGGACGAAACCGTATCATAAGTTTTCAATCTCCGAAATACTGAATATGTGGACCACAGCGCCTATATCTGACTTTATACCCAAAATGTCGGTTAATCTTTGAGATATGATTGAAAGAGCACTACTCCTGATAATAGTGTACCCTGTGTCAGCTCCTGTTAATTGTCCCGGATTTGATCTTTAAAAATTTCAATAGTTTCAAAGGTTCGGTTACATCGGTTTTTTTATCAAAAGGCCTACATAACACTTTTTATATACTCAAATACATGCTTAATAAAGCTGAAAAGGAGACATTAAATTTTTTACCCCCTTTTTCCTAGAAAGAAATTGTCAAAGTTAATACTTTTTTGAGGGTTCTAGATGGACTGCAGAACCAATCTTGTGGGAGAACTCAACATTGGCATATACATATGGTATACAGTTATGGTACATTTTACATGGTGAAAATTGCTACTTACAGGGTAGACAAATCGCTATTACCAAAGTGTAAACCTTCAATAAATCGCCCGAGACACTCTGTTATAATTTTTAACAGGAAGCTTTCCCCGTGGATAGAAAATTTGTTGTATTTTAGACTGCATAACTACTATTCCTAAAATCAAACCTTTAAAACAAAATGGAACGGAATGCTGTAAGGATTCAGAAGTTCAGGATACAAAATCAACAGCTCTTAACAGCCCTCTCGAAATCGGGAAAATAAAACTATTTTACAATAATGATAGGGTATTTTCCCAAGACGTAAAGGAAATCGAAAGTGAAAACGTGAACCATTGTTGCTATTATTTTGACTGTTACCTGGAGTTATTCGATCAACAATGGGTTCAAATTCACTTAACTTTCTAAAACTTTTCAGGAGAGGATATTATTTGACTGAATGTATGTTCGTTGTTGTAAACAGAAATGTAAATATGTTTGTATGCACGTACATTTATATAAATATATTTATTGTAGTAATTCTTGTTGCTGTTTATTGCCAAAGCAATTTCATACATCTGTGTTTATCCACAAAATAGGTCAAAAGTCTATGACAATTTCCTGAGCTGTTTGATGAAAACTCCCAGACCACTTGACGCAATGTGTTCAGAAACCAACAGCACAAGTTAATGGCTCAGACATGAAGGAAAAGACATTGAAAGATCAAATAATTGTATTGCCGTTGTAGTCTTCTGGAGTCTGTAGTCGCATGGAGACGCTGGCACCTCACATGCACACTCGGCTCTTGGGGCAACAAACCGGGTGATGAGCTGCGCTTCGCAACTGAAGTAGAGCAGCAACGACTAAAATGATCGATTCACGCGATCTGAAATTTTTTATGGGTTTCGGAAAAATTGTCTATTAGTGACGCTTCTACATACACTCATTCATACATACAGTACGTGCTTGTATGTGTGCAGGGGCATACATTGTTTTGAACGTCAGCTACGCTGTCTATGGTTTAGCGATTCTCAGACGGTGCGTACACATGAGCTGATAGTCCGACATAAATACGCTCACAAGCACACATATAAAACAACACACATACACGAATATAGAAATTGAATTTGTAAGCTTGTGTATGGTGTGTGTTTGCGATCGCATTGAATTTAATGTAAATTTATAAAACTCTACATTATATACTAATTTTTATTATTTGTTGTTATTACTCTTTCACATAGACAATGACAATTTGGAATGAACTCACTCGTCATTTCCAATTGGAGCTCTCCAGTTGTAGGACCATCGGTTTTCGTTGCTGTTATTCGCAATCCAGCGGTGGTCGCGATCGGAAGCCCTGAAATCGGAATTACTTCTTGTAAGGAAAGAGTGATAAAGGTCAAATTAAAACCAAGCATATGTGGAGCACTCAAAGGATATGAGTTTTTAGTGACAGTACCGGAACACGTGTAAAAGCTGTTTTCGTTTTGCGTTTTAAAAAACCGTTTATAAAATAATAAATTATAACGAAAATAACCAAAATATTATAGCCTACATATCCTTTAACAGTGAAAATATGTGATGCAGCTTTATGTGATATGTTTATATTATATTTTTCTATAAGCATATTGAGTTAAAAATAAATTAATTTATATAAATACGTATAAAATTATTTCAGCTCAAAAAAGTGTATATTTTTTCACACCGTAGTGGAGTGCCAAGCAAACACCAAAGAATTTTACAACAGTGTGTGTGCATAAAGGATAACAATGTTGCCCATTCGTTGGGCTTTCGTCGGCATCGCGCTGTTGATTGCAGCTACAAATGGAGCAACCATAGTAAGTGAAACCCACAACAAAACTATTACAATGTGTAAATTAAAAAAAAATCGAAGAATAAACAGCAAAAATTAACACCTCAAATTAACAAATCTGTAAGTGTGCAAGTGGTGATGTGTACGTGACGAATAAATTAAAAAAAGCAAGAAAAACCGTTGACTTCGGTTGTTAATACACTTCACATATATAATAGTTTTTCACATAATCTTGATTTTGAATGGCAGTTTTAAGCTATACTAGTCCGATCTGAACAATTTCTTCGGAGATTATAACGTTACCTTGGACCAAAAACTATGCCAAATTTCGTGAAAATATCTTGTGAAATCAAAAAGTTTTCCATCCAAGAATTTCATTTGGATCGGTCAGTTTGTTTGACAGCTATATAATATAGTAGTTAGATATCGACGATTCCGACAAATGACAAACTTCTTGGCTATAAAAGGACTTGTTCAAAATCTCAGATCGATATTTCGTAAACTGAGGGATTTGTTAGCGTTTATACAAATATGGACGGACATGTCAAAATCGACTCAGCTCGTCAACCTCCTCATTTATATATGATAGTCACCAATGTTTCCTTCTAGGTTTCACAAACTTCGTGACAAACTTAATATATCCGGTTCAGGGTATACAAACGTATGTATCCTCCACGATATCCTGCAGAAAAATTTGTGTCTATTGCGGATATTTATAATAATTAATGTTTATAATAAAAATAAAAATCTGAAGGCTAGAGAGGTCTTGATTGATCATAATGAACGGTGTTTGCTTGTTTAGAAAAATTCCTGTACCCCGGGATGGTAACGTATTACATAACTGAGAAGAATTATCTTTCGGTAATAATTTAATGGTTGAAATGTGTGATACTGAACGAAATGAAGCAATTAACACATTAGTCAGATACTCGTAGAATTCTTTATCTATCTGTAGAAGACCTCAAATAAAAACCTTTACGAAACCTTTTAGTAAACCAAGGTAATCTCTTTTGTAATGAACAATAACAGAATTATATAATTGGAAGTATAATAGATTATATAGAACAGTATAGAATCTAAAAAGTCGGTATTGGCTCTGTTGGACTACGGTTGTTCATTGGTGTAATTAAACACAATGTTGCGTATATCAAAACACAATGTTCATACTCCCAATTGCCTTATAGAGGATTCACATATTTAAATTGATTTAATCGGAGTTTGGAAATCTTTACAAAAGGCCTTTTAAATTTCATTGGAGAAGGATATAGTTTCCTGCCTCCAGGACAGCTATCTATAAAACACAACTATATTCTACTTTCGACTAGCTTTTTTATGATTATCATAACATTCCAAAAAAATTCAGCAGTCTATAATTTTTAACTGTTTTTACTCTCGCAACATGTTGTACAGATGATAATAGTTTTGATCACCTAACTGTTGTTTATATTACCTGAAACTGATTGAAATAGATATGGAGTTAAATGTATATAGTATAAACATTATGAGGATGACGAGACGAGATGAATTTTGAGCAAGTGATAACTTGAGTAAAAATTGATTAGGGAAAAATACATTAGGGAGGGACATCTATTGCTGAAAAATTTGTTTAAAAGTGGGGTTGGCCCCGCCCTCTAATAAGTTTAAGGTACATATATTATAAACTAAATTCGGATTATAATTCTCTACATAATGGTTTTGTTAAAAACTACTAAAAGTGCAATAAATCTATAAATACCATACGTGCGCCAGAGATATTAAACTTTACACCCGATATGGTACCAAATTGCTTTATAGGAGCCGGTGTCAAATTTGGACAATAGGCGTAGCATCGGTCACATTTAGGTGAAAACCCATATTTCGGGATCTGCTTGACAGCTTACAACCAAACTTGGTAGGTCATATTACGCCGACATTCCCACATTACATTTCGAAATGAGACAAAAACCACGCCTACTTCCCATATAACACAATTATAAATTCTATCTGATTCTTTCACTTTCTAGTACACAATTCAAGAACCAATAACTGTATCTGGATAAAAATTTGCAGAAATAGTGCATTTGGAAATTCGGAGAGAATCCTTTTCTGATAATAGTATGTTTGTATGTCCTTAACCCCCATATACCTAATAGAAAGATTTGCCAACTTCGGGCTGACTTTATATCTCTTATCTTAATAAAATTGAGGGAGTGTGGTTTTCTAATAGCCGTGCATCTTGAAAACTTGCTCTAGTGCCTAAGGATTTTCAGACATGAAGATTAATATAATATAAAGTTTTGCCAACACCTATATGTATTTCACCGGCTTTGATCATCAGGATGACGAGAAAAATTGAAATCCGGGTGACTGTGTGTCCGTCCGTCTGTCCGTGCAAGCCATAACTTGCTTACTAAAATTTGAGATATCTTGATGAAACTGTCCACATATGTTCCTTGACACCCAAAGGCTTTATAAGAGCAGGTGAAACCCTATATCTCAGAAACTACTCCATTGATTTACAACAAATATTCCAATTAGACACTGTGAAAATGGGCGAACAACCACGCCCACTTCCCATATAACAAACTTCGAATTCCATCTGATTCTTTCACTTTCACACAGTGTACAAATCAAACATCAATAAAGTTATCAGAATAAAACTTTACTCAAGTAATGTCCTCAAGACATTTCATCTTACGCCAAAAAATCGTCAAAATCGAATTATAACTTTTCAAGGACCAGGAGATCAGTCAATCTGTATTAAATGTTCGGTTACACCCGAACTTAGCCCTTCCTTACTTGTTAAAACATCAAAAATTATATTTCCGTTAATATATACACCCTATGATTTCGCTTTAAGACTGTAAATCATAATACTATTGATTATGCAATCGAAATATTAAGAATCTTATATGCTCACACAAGCATGTATTAAAAAGAATAATAACTTGTTCATTGAGAATCTGTCGAATCATAAAGATTACCGACTACTGATATCAAAGTACAATAAAGACATAATGAGACAAGGTCAGTGCACAGAGTCAAATTAATGTTTCAACATAACGTGAAATGAGATTCATACTTTCGCATACATATTTAATGGTATAGCATAATATTTCGAAACATTAGTTCCGGCGGGATTGTAGATAAGAATAAAACTTGTAGCAAAGTCTATGAAAAGTTGAGAAAGTTACCATATGTAGTACGTGGGTTGCCTTTTATATTTCGGGACTTGGCAACCCTAGTGTTGTAATCTGGCAACTCAAAACTTTATTGTAAAGTTTGACTTTTTTAATGTTATACATACTCAGAACTTTTTGCCATACGGGCGCAATTTGTGTTGTATACAGTAACTTAAAATATTTATCATGGCCAAAAAATGGAATGAAAATGGGAACATTTTCGCGCGATTATTTATTACAACTTTCGACGGTTCTTCGAAATACGTCTATGACATCGTGACAGGTGGTTCAAGATGAGCACTCAAAATATCGATTTGATGAGTCATCCGCTGTATAGTCCTAACTTGGAACCGAACTCAATCAGGGTAGCAGAAGTGCTTCGACAATTGGTTCAAACACATTCAAAAGTTTATAGATTGGATAATATTTTGAAAAACAATAAAGCGATTTTCGATGATTAATATTTGTTTTTGTTCTCTAATCCCGAAATATAAAGGCAACCCTCGGCTGTACTTAGCTTAACAGCTATAATTTTCAAGGCTATTACGAAATCTCGTACCAGATTATTTGCGCTGAGTTTTTATTTATAATAAATTTACAAAATTGCCATCATTTATCTCGAAAGTTTTTAACATTTCTAAATTTTTCGCAAACTCAATATTTGTGGTTAGGAAAGATATTAAAATGAACCGATAAAATTCTTCAAATTTGTCAGAAATAAAACTGATTATAAAGAAGCCGAGAGCACTGAATAAATTAGACTTGAAATACAGAAATATGTATATAATTCAATTAATTACAATATAAAGTCAACCGAATGAACAAAAATCTTTATTTTGACCAAAGGAGACTGGTAGAAAGTTTGCACTGATTTAATCAATTTTTGAAATTAAATTAAAATATACCTCAGAACCATTTCCAACTAATTCCATTGAGACAACTTATAAATTAACTAATATTAATGACATAAGATCAATTGGAAGAACCAAAAACGTATATTTAGTTGCTATTTTACTAAAGAGTATTGATGCAATATATATTTTAAACAGAACTACACAGTTCTCAGGAATTTATGTCAGTTAATTTCATGATTATGATTCAATTATAAAAAGTTGAGTTACTTTGGAACGTGCTTCCCCTTACAAAAAAAATTTTTATTTATAATGTCAAAAAAACTTTTTTTTTGTTTTTCTCATCAATTTTCTGTTTATATTTTCATGATTTTGTATGATTTACAATCTGTTCGTATTCAGTTATCACCGAAATAAGACATTTTCGATGCCTCACATTTAGTATATGGAAACTAGAAAATGTAAGGACCAAAAAATGTGTTTGTGAGGAAATAAAACGCTGTGATATTAAACCTATTAAAGACTGAACATTCTTTCTTTCACTATTACTTATTTCGGGACATATCAGTTTTGTGACATTATTGGAGACTGAGTTAAGAAGTTATGTATTTTCCTTTTCGGCGGTGTAGGAGGTCGTGAAATTATACAATAGGAAACCAAAAAATTAATAGAATTTCGAATGATATTTCAATAAAACCACACTCCCTCAATTTTATTAAGATAACTCACATATTTGCCGGGGTATGCGATATGAAGTCCGCCCGAAGTTGGCTAATCTTTTTATAAGGTATATGGGGGCTAAGGACATGCAGACATACTATTATCAGAAAAGGATTCTGTCCGAAGTTCCATAACACAATATATCTCCCAAATTTACCGTTATTTTTGATAAAACGCTGGGGTCCACATATTCGGTATCTGGGGGCTTGAACAGTTGTAGTCAAAGGCACTATTTGTGCAAAAATTTTTTCCAGATACAGTGATTGGTTCTTGATTTGTATACGGGAAAGTAAAAGAATCAGATTGAATTTATAATTTTGTTATATGGGACGTAGGCGTGGTTTTTGTCTCATTTCGCACTGTAATGTGGGAGTGTCGGTATTTAACGGTATTTATAGATTTATTGCACTTTTAGTAGTTTTTAACAAAACCATTATGTACAGAATGGGCGAGATTATAATCCGAATTTAGTTTATAATATATGTACCTTAAACTTATTAGAGGGCGGGGCCAACCCCACTTTTAAACAAATTTTTCAGCAATAGATGTCCCTCCCTAATGTATTTTTCCTTAATCAGTTTTTACTCAAGTTATCACTTGCTCAAAATTCATCTCGTCTCGTCATCCTCATAATGTTTATACTATATACATTTAACTCCACATTTATTTCAATCAGTTTTAGGTGATATAAACAACAGTTAGGTGATCAAAACTATTATCATCTGTAGCAACATGTTGCGAGAGTATAAAAGCATGTCTGAAAGTATTGGAGGATCGGTGCTTAAATTACGGGTTTCCATCTGTTTTCAGATGTCTAGAAAACATTGCTAAGAAAGGAAAAATTGATATTAGATTTGGTGTTTCATGGGACGAGGTTTGATTTTATGACTAATGGAGAGTTGATTCTACCGATCAAGTGGCTGTTAAATGGTCCAGGTACAAGAAATTTAATTAGGTTGAGTATTCAAAATTGTGTTTTGTGATTTTACACAACAAATCAATATACAAATAAAAAGGATTTCCCCCAATTTGAAAGAAAACGTAAGTAATTTTGGTTGTCACAAAAATGAAATGAAAATAAATACTTGAAAGTAGTGCTACGCACAATTAATAGTTTTACTTCTATCTTGCTTTTTTTATGTCATGTCTTGCATAGCTTTATTACGTATTTAACTATAGCATAAAAGTGAAGTTTTTCATTACATCTCTTAGATATACATGTCAGTATTCGCTAAGTTCTTAAAATACATTTTATGCTTATGTTTCAGGCTTCATTAGATGGAAGCGTGGCAGAATCGAATTATGAGGTTGATAACGATCAACTTGATTTGGATAGATCAAAGCGAAGCGGAAGAGGCTAGTAAGTTTCGTCGCCGAGATGTTAAGTAAAATTACGTAATTCTAATTATATTTTTCTTTAAGTATGCGTGGTCAGACCCAATCACAGTATCTGAATTTCGGAAAACCAGAACAAGATGGAAAAGCAGAAGCAGAGGCTAATGAACACGGATCTAGAACAACAGTTTGTATGAACTCCTAAAAACTTGAATTCAGTTACATAAATAATGAGAAAGTTTACACTTTTAGCTGGAAGCCATGGTATGGGACAAGCGCAGAGTCAATTTTCAATGGGAGATTGCAGTGATTGTCCATCAAGTCCCACCTACGGTAAGTAAACAGCACTACTGGTAAATAAAACCATAGTTTCATAACGCACTTTTTCAATTTAGAATATCCCTCGGGCTCTCCCGATCCGCTCACTTATATTGGTGTTAGTGGTAGGCCAGATGCTTTAAGAAGCATTCCTGGCACTGCAGGTACTGCTGCCATTGGTGGTCCAGGAGCTGCTGGTACATTAAGGCAAGGTGGTGTAACGGCTCCCGGTAGTTTACAGCCTGGTAGCCCTGGAGGACTAGGTGAAAGAGGCTCTGCTGCTGGACCCGGCTCTGGTTACGGTATTGGTATTGCTGGTCAGCCCATTGGACCTGGAGGTGTAAGCGGTATTGGGCGGCAACCTGGCACCGGTTATGGTGTTGGTACTGGTGGTCTACCCGTTGGACCTGGTGGTATCGGACGACAACCTGGTGTTAGTGGTCAACCAACTGGACTTATACCTTCAACGCCGAGCGCAAGTACTGGTATCCAACCAGGTGCGACTTTAAGACCTGGAGCTAGACCCGGAACATCTTATGGACCCAGTACCCTAGGAACTGGTGGAGGACCTCAAGCAGGAGGTATTGTTAGACCAGGTGGACTTCGACCTGGAGCAATTTATGGACAACCAGAGGGCGTGCAGTCAGGTAGTGCTTTGAGGCCAGGTAGTGGATATGGTACTGGATTAATTGGTGGTCCTAGAGCAGAAGTTGTTGGAGTTGGACCTGGTGACAGTAGCGTTGGACAAGCTGGCCTTGGTCGTCAGCAAATTGGTGGTCAAGTTGTACCTGGTGGTGCGTATGCTCCTAGTGGTGGTGTTCAAACTGGTCAACCCGGAACAGGAGTGGTCGGATCAACTGTTGATCAAAGACCAGGAGCACTTGTACAAGGTGGTCCACAAGTAACAGGACAGCCAACTTATACAGGTGTTTCTAGCGGTTTACAACCTGGTCAGACAGGTGGATTATATGGACCACAACCAGGTCATCAACCCGTCCAAACGGGAGGTGTAGTGGGTGGTGGTGCACTGCCTGGTGGTATTTATGGACCTGGTTATACCCCAATTACGGGGTCAAGACCACATGGTGCTGTCAGGCCTGAAGTAGGATACGATGGCGTATATGATACCGGTTATGCGCCAGGAACAGCAGGAGTTCAAACCGGTGGTAGACTTCAACCAAGTGATGTGCAAGCACCAGGAGTAGGTTTTCCCACTGGATCTTATATCTACGGCCCCAGTCCGATTGGTCAAGCACCAGGATCTGGTGAGGGATTGCATATTGGTCAAGCTGGTATCCCTTCTGGAGTAGTAACGAGAGTTCAGCCAACTGGACCAGATGTAAGCACTTATCCAACTGGATCTTATTGGCAGCCTGGAAGTGGAGTATTTGGTACTCCATCTGGACCTAGTGAAGTTTATGCACCAGCTGTCGTTGGAGGTCGTGGAGCCCAGTCTGGTGCAGGATATCAGCCAGGTGTAGGATATCAACAAGGTGCCCAATTACAACCCGGTGCTGGATATCAACCCGGAGCAGGTTTGCAGCCTGGAGCAGGTTTTCAACCCGGTTTAGGTGTACAACCAGGTGCTGGACAACAACCCGGAGCAGGTTTGCAACCTGGAGCAGGTTTTCAACCCGGTGTAGGTGTACAAGCAGGTGCTGGACAACAACCCGGAGCAGGATTACAACCAAGTGTAGGATATCAGCCAGGAGCAAGTTATCAACCAGGGGCTGAACAACAACCCGGAGCAGGGTTACGACCAGGTTTAGGATATCAGCCAGGAGCAAGTTATCAACCAGGGGCTGAACAACAACCCGGAGCAGGGTTACGACCAGGTGTAGGATATCAGCCAGGAGCAAGTTATCAACCAGGGGCTGAACAACAACCCGGAGCAGGGTTACGACCAGTTACAGGATATCAGCCAGGAGCAGGTTTTCAACCCGGTGTAGGTGTACAACCAGGTGCTGGACAACAACCCGGAGCAGGTTTGCAACCTGGAGCAGGTTTTCAACCCGGTGTAGGTGTACAACCAGGTGCTGGACAACAACCCGGAGCAGGTTTGCAACCTGGAGCAGGTTTTCAACCCGGTGTAGGTGTACAACCAGGTGCTCGACAACAACCCGGAGCAGGTTTGCAACCTGGAGCAGGTTTTCAACCCGGTGTAGGTGTACAAGCAGGTGCTGGACAACAACCCGGAGCAGGATTACAACCAAGTGTAGGATATCAGCCAGGAGCAGGTTATCAACCAGGAGCAGGTTATCGACCAGGAGCAGGTTATCAAGCACGGGCTGAACAACAACCCGGAGCAGGATTACGACCAGGATCAGGATATCAACCAGGAGCAGGCTTACAACAAGCTGCAGGATTAGGTTATCAACCGGACCCTGGACTACAACAAGGAGTAGGTTATCAACCTGGTTCTGGATATCAACCAAGTGGAGGAATACAGCCTGGTACGGGCTATCAACCCAGCGGCGGGCTTCAACCAAATGCAGGTTCACAACCCGCAACAGGCTCGCAACTTGGAAGAGATCAACAGGGCGGAAGTTATGGCTCAATATTGAGAGGACCTGATGTTACTCAACCAGGCAGCAGTGTGCAACCTGGTGTAGGTTATAGACCAGGTACTGGCAGTATTTACGGGCCTGGGTACGAACAATCAGGTGGTGCTCAGCCAGGAGGTCCAGGTCTAGCGGGAACATACCCTGCTGATGCTTATGGGCCGGGCACATTACCCGGTAGTGGAACATTTGGACCACTTGGAGGTACAGGAACTGGATCCACTGATGTCGGTAGAGTTGGTGGTGCTGGTGTCCTCCCAGGTAGTGTTTCAGTAGGACCTGGTGCTTTAGTATACCCTGGAGCTGCCGTCCCTGGCGCGGGAGCTTTGGGTGAGTATAAAGAGGAAGGTAAATATTTCATTAAATGTTTATTAAATTTAATTACAAACACTATAATATGAAAAAAATTTAATTGACGGACCTGGCAACTAACAGCAAGTGGTGCAGGAGGAACTGATGATGCATTCTCACAAGCTGAATCCTCAATTAGCGAAGGCCAAGCAGCTGCCAGTGCACAAGGCAAAAAGAATGGCGGTACTGCCAAAACTCAGGTATCAGGAACATATAGTTCCACTGGAACGTTCAGCGCCAGCGCTTCAACTTCTGACAGCGACCGCTCAGCTAATGCCCAAGTGAGTGGAAATAGTGATGGAGCAATGAGTCAGTCTCAAGGACAAGGTGGGGCAGCACAATCGCAAGCGCAGGTTCAAGTCAATTCGAAAAATGGAGGCACTAAAGCATCCTCACAAAGCGGAGGTGTAATCCATCAAAGTCAAAGTGAGGTACGTTGACTATTTAGAAAAATAAAAACTTGTTTGGCATTGATATAATGATAATGTTAACTTTTTCACTCATTTCCTTGTAAACATAAAGGTACAAGCCAACGATAAAGGAGGTTTGGCTGATTCTCAGTCCAGCGGACCTGGGCAAACATCATCCCAGGCTCAAATTGGTTTCCGACCCAATCAAGATGGTAGTGCTCTACCACCAACAACCGGAGGTGGCCAAGCATCTGCTCAATCTGGTAGCCACTCAGGACAGAGTCAATCGCAGATTCAGGGCACATCTAAGTGAGTTACTCTTACAAATACATTTTGTAAATATAGTTCAAATAACTTATTTCAGATTCGGTGTATCATATCACGGTGCAGCCCAATCTGCATCGGGTACTAAAGAGCAAGTTGCAAGTTATCGCGAACAAAATCGTGAATTATTTAACAGCATAAGCCAGTTTGGAAATACTGATGCGTAAGTTTATGCCCTTTCCAGACACACATAACCTAACCAAAGTAAAAACAACTATTTCTAGTGTAACTGATCGTGTAGACACCGTATATAGTGGACCTAGTGGAACAGCATTGACAGCTGAGGGCAACGCTTTACCAGATCTTGAGTTGAAGTCTTCGAAGAGTGTTAAAGAAAGTAGGTTACACAAAAATTTTGACTTCCATATTTTCATTCCGGCACATACACAATGGAGTTTTGACAAAGTATTGATATGCGTCTCTGTACTTATTATAACGAAAAGAATTTAGCACCTTTGTTTAGGGGTTCATGTCAGAAACACACTTTGAGTTTATTAAACCTCTGCAATACACTCGGTTAACAGACATAAAAACTTACACTCATTGTAGTTAACTCAGCACCCATCAAGGTATTGATTTAGGAAGAATTCTGAAATGTTAGTTTTTGAACAGTAATTTGAACCATATATTTAAAAAACTGTAGATATTATTTTAAGAAAAATATTTTTATTGACTGAAGATAGGTCGGACTTTAGTCGTTTGAAAACTATTTTATATTTGAAAAATATGAAGGAATACCAAATAGTTGTTTTTGTCGAATCTCCACACATTCGCATTTATTCCTATTGTATATAAAATCATTTTATTTTAGTCGTGAACGCCAACAAGGTTACGGACGAAGATTCCACTTTAAACGAAGATGAAGAAGAGGAACCTTACGACGAATACGATGATGAAGATGAATACTACAATGAAAATTCGAAGTTGGATAGTCAAACCGGTAACAAACCCGAGTCCCAATCACCATATCGAACCTATACACAAAATTCACCGACACAGAGTCAACAGGCTGCTGTACCCAATTCGCCAGATAAATATCTATTGGTACAAAATCAAAATGGACGTGTGCAGAAATATCCTTTCCGATCGACCACAGAAATGGTACCACGTGGTTTCCGCGGTACCGTTAACGTGGAGAAAAAATTCCACACCAAGGCAGTGAAATCTCAACCCACGGATAATGATCTAGATAGCGCTGAAGAGCAGACACCAACGAAACATCGCACACCGGACAGTTATGTAACGGTGACCAAATCGATTACTGGCAGTATGGATAACACTAAGAATCCACCACAGGAAAATAAGAATTTCCAATCGACTTATTACACCAAGTCATCGACTTGTGGTTACTTCACATTTTCCTGCAACATAGTATACGGTGCAAATGGTCGCAGTAAAATCTGCCGGCCGAAGGCACCAACCAATGGAAAATGTTAGATTTTTACAAAATAATCGATATTTTTTCGTATCAGTAATAACCTAGTTGTTAAAATAAGCTGTAGCCTAACTCGAATGTATTCTTAAATTCCTAACAAAACGTAACATTTAAACTTACTTAAGTCGAATTAATTGTTTACCACACAATTAAAGCATTAAATGGCGCCTTGATCACATGTCTCAAGCTCCAATATCGTAACTAATAGGATGTTTTGCATACTTACTAATTACTATACACTGCCACAGAAAGACCCGATAAACAGAAATGCTAAAATGCTTATTGATAATTTTTTAATAAATGTAATTTTTATTTTTTAACACACAACTCTGGTTTTAATAGTAAGCCCCGGGAGGTAGAATGACAATATCTAGTGAATGATGTATGTCATTATGACAGTACCGCTGATTAGTTCACAAAATCAGAAGTTAATTCATTCGTTAATTTCTTAACGAGTAAAGAATGGCCAAGTTCGGGTGTAACCGAACATTTTATTTTCTCGCAGTTTACATGTATTTAACATAAGGAGGAAAAATTCAACTAGAAGTGTACATAAATAGATTCGTATTAGGGGAATGAGGTTTAGATTCAGACTCGATTAGCGCTAAACCTTATTATACAATATAATAAATATAGTTTAAAACAAGTAAGGAAGGACTAAGTTCGGGTGTAACCAAACATTTTATACTCTTACAACTTGCAAGAATCAAGAAAATTTTATATTAAAAAATGTTGCGAAAGATTTAAACATTCATTACTCGACGAAATCGTAAATACAATAGATTAAAATCAAACTTGGTATTTTATTAAGTTATATAATAGGCCACAGACTCACTTAGTTTTATTACAATATTTCACTTGCGTCAGCTAAAATTGTATTAAAATCATCTTCAAATGAGATATATGGGATATTAACTCCACCGAAGAGGCTTAATTTAATATATTGAGTTGATGCAGAAAACGTCAACCAGAGGATCGGAATTCATAATATTAGGGATATGAGGCTTAGACCAAGGTATAGACCAATTCCATTCTAATTCAGCGCTAAACCATATAGAAAACTTGACCATTGAATCTCTTTAAAATATCATACATTTTGACCGGCTTGAACGGTTTTAATACAGGTGGAAAGGCGGAAAGCATTTTAGGGGGTATATTGGGGAATTTCGACATTGCTGAAGTATACTCGAGAGCATATACTGAAGCAATTTTATATATAAATAATACTCACTGACCGACATATTCGACATAAAACCTGTTAGCATAACGGAAATCATTATAAATAGTATATGGAAAATGGGGGTAGTATTGACCCGGTTTTATCTATTTTTGCCAATACCACATACTATTAATGCCAAGTACTAATACAATGCTCCCTGGGTTTCATTAAGGTACCTCACATACCACATATATATATCTATATGGAGTAGAGTCAGCCGGATGTTCGAAAATTCTTTTTTTATTAAGATAACACACATATTTGCCGTTGTATGCGGTATAAAGTCATACGGAGGTTCGAAAATATTCATATTAAGGGAAGCATTGACCCGATTCAACCCATTTTTGACATTCAGACACATCGGGTTTCCAATAGGGATGATGTGACTTCTAAATGTCGCTTCGATTTTTGTTATGTCATGATCTGTATTTTTTTTCATTGTATTCAGTAATGTTGACCAAATAAATATTGACGAAGATTAAAAAATGTTTGTTTTATTTACAATTATCGGAAACTTTCTAGCCTTAATGTTATATAGTATAAATAAGTAGTAAAGTCAGCCGGATGTTTCAAAATCCTGAATTATTCCAGTTGTATAGGGGTTAGGGTAAGTTTTTACCCGACTTTAATCATTTTAGGCACAAATGTGCATCATTATTAGAAAAGCAAGCTCATTTAATTCTATTTAGATAACTCAGCTGGAAGTTTGAAAATCTTTATTTTCGGGTATTAAGACCGAACTCTTTACAGTAAACATATCTACTTTTTGCGCTATCACAGGTGTGTTGTTAATTTTTGTTCCAAAACAGTTTATTCAATTTTATTAAATATTTATTTTTTTCAAATTTTACTAAAACAATTTTGTAGCGAGCAGCAAATGTATTTTTTCGCAATGAATCAAATAAACTTTTTAGGCTACGACGCCGAACTAACAGCTGATTTGATGTTACCAAGTAACGAAAAGAAGTAAAGAGGGTGGAACCGAACATTTTATACTCTTGCAACTTGCAAGAATCAAAGTAAAGAAAATACCCCCAGGTTTTAAGAAAAGAGTATATTAAATATTACGAAACACTTCATTATTCGACGAAATCGTCAGTGGATTACAATCGAGTTTTTATTTTATTACGTTATATAATATTATAGGTCATACACTCATTTAGTTTAATTACTATATTTTGCTTTGCGTCGGTTAAAATTGTATCAAAATCATCTTCCAATGAGATATATGGAATATAAACTCAACCGAAGAAGCTAAATTTACTATAATGAGTTGATGTGAAAACGTCAAGAAGAGGATTGCAATTCCTTATTTTAGGAATACAAGGTTTGGACAAAAGTGTGGACTAATTTCATTCATATTCCACACAATTTTTAATAAAATTTCTTCATTTAACTTTTATTAAAGTATCACAAATTTTTTCAGGTGGAAAATTGGAAATTGTTATACAGTCTATATTAGAGACAGTGAAAAGGATGGGCTGATTTAAATAATTTTGACATTGCTAGGTATACTTGAGATCATATTTTCAAACTATTTTATAAATATATAACTCACACATTGAACGACATGTTCGGCAAAAAGATTGTTAGAATAACGAAAATTAATATAGAGAGTATTTGGCGTATTCGTAGACTAAATTCACATATTTTCGGCATTTAACTATAGTTATATATATATCTATATATACGAGATATGTTCAAAGGAAAAGGTGAATTTTTAATTTTTTTCGAAAAGCACTTATTTATTCATCAATATCTATTTTGTCCCCTTCAAAGTAATCCCCCTCAGATATAATGCACTTGTGCCAACGCTTTTTCCAATCCTCGAAGCACTTTTGAAATGCACTTTTCGGTAAGTCCATCAGCCTTATTTTTCTTTTCTGACATGCTCTCATCAATTGTTGCAAAACGCTTTAATTTCATTGGTTTCTTCAGTTTTGGGAATAGGAAAAAGTTGCAGGGAGCCCAATCTGGGGAATACGGTGATTGAGGCATAATAACGGTTTTGTTTTTGGCCAAAAAATCACGAATAGGCATTTATGTGTGAGTTATTGCATTATAGTGATGCAGAACACACTTTGTTGCCACGCACTTCATGCCCAAAACATTCGAGAAAATTCAATGGCATGAGCCGATTGATATGCCAACATCTTCTGCAACTTCCCTAATATTATATAATAAATATTCTTTGATCCATTTCTTTTAAAAGTCAAAAATCAAAGAGCACACAAAAACGTGACTAACCTTTTCTGATGTGAAAACTAAGTACTAATCGAAATTAGCTCCTAATGCAGGCACATGTATAACATATGTGTCCGATTATAAACAAAATATCGATAATCGAATGTACACAGTCCGCGAAAAATCAAAATTCACCTTTTTCCTTGAACACACTTCGTATATAATAAATATACAATACAATATTATAAGTTCGGTTAATTTTGCTAAGATATCTTTCACATTGACTGATATATTATATATAGCATTAAGCCAACCGGAAATTTGACAATTTTGTATTAGCTATAGAGAGATTGGGATAATATTGACCCGATTTAATATATTTTTAGCAATACTATTAACAGAAAATAAAATACTCCCTGAGTTTCATTAAATCAACCGGATGTTTGAAAATTCAGTGATTTGTTATATAAGGGTTAGGGCAAGTTTCCATTCGATTTTACTTATTTTAGTCACACAGATGAACCATTATAAGGAAAATACACACAATTTTATTGAGATAGCTTACATATTAGCCGATATATGCGGTATGATATAAACCGGAAGTTCGGAAGAATTTGGATAAAGTATATGGGGGCTAAGGAAAGTATTGACACGATTCAATCCATTTGGTTTGTATACTGGAATGTAAAATTGATCAAGTAGTTCCGGAGATAAATGATTTCGCCCTTATGTGGGCGGCGCCACGCAATCGTTCATTTCGACAACGGTTTCTTTAAAACCGGATGTAAAATAATGTCTCTGACGCATTTACTTATTGATTCATCGCACTTTTAGTAGTTTTTAACAAAACCGTTATATGGGGAGAGGACGGGGTTAAAATCCGATTTCATTCATTTTCACACCGTCGGTAAGCGTTCTTATGAGATTTGTCCTAAGCCTTTGGTTATTGGTGGTTTTAGTAATTTAAGAGATATATACATTAAAGCTATTAGAGTGCGGGGTCACGTCCTTTTTTTCAAAATTTTTGTACCACTGGTGCTTTTTTGCTTTTACAGATAGACATACAGTCACTAAGATTTCAACTCGACTCGTCATCCTGACAATTTATATATATATATAAATATATAAATGGTAACTCCATATATATTATTAGGTAATACAAACTGTTGGGTGAACAAAACTATTATACTCTGTAGGAACATGTCGCGAGAGTATAAATACTAAAAAAGTATTCTAATGCCTTTTTTTCGCATATCGAACAACCCACGCTTTTTTCACCGTAATAAGAGTACCATTAGTTCATTATTGTTGTAAGGTTATTTTAGTAATAATTCTTTAACTTTTTAGTTTGAGGTGCTTTAAAAGCATGCATTGTAGTTTTTCTTTTATACTATAGTATATTTATTTTTAAAGTTTTAGTTTGATATATTACGAAAACATCTGTTTTGGGTTTTTAAGTATTGTATGTATATTCACTTTGACTAAAATTGTACACCTAACAATTTATGGATCACAGTTGTATTAAGTTGAGCTTAACGATTATTTAAACAATTGAAAGTTTTAAAATCTCCGCGGGGAACTGCAATGGAATGCTATACTGAGAGAAATCTTAAATTTGTTACAACAATAACTAAAGCATGTTTTAAAAGTAAATCGATAATTAGGCAGTATTAGACAACCACCTCCAAATTGATTCGCTTGCAGAATATCTCAGCTCACGTAGCAATAGAATTTTTATTTTGAAGATGTTTTGAAATTGGAGTAAAATATTACAGAATGAGGAAATGGTTTTGGAGTTCACATTTGCTTGATTTTTTTACTCAAAGGTCTTGAGACTTTTTGAAATGGGTAGACTTAAAGCATTGGGTACATTTTTCCCACAGTATGCACTTCCTTGTCTTTCCTCTATCATAATTTTTTCATAATTGCTATCGTTAACTGTAGTAATCTTCTAAGTCATTAATACTTTCCGCAGTGTAAACATTTGTTTTGAAAAAGTAGAAATCGAGATGCTTAGTGGTGTTATATTATATTATAAGCGACCAAGTTATATTGACAAATTCTATTATTATTAATTAACAATAATAAGCCGAATGTCGAAAAGCAACAAGATATAGAGAGACAGGGATAGAGTTAGCTGACCATTCGTCCCGATTTCACCGGGACAGTACCGGATTCCGACTTAAGCGTCCCGAGCTTAAATTAAAAAAAAAAATTCTCAATAAACGGAACAAAAAAAGAATAATGTAGATGGCCGACTCTTTATGTTCTATTTCTACATTCTACATTCGGTTTGAATGTATTGAATTCGGTAGTAGATTTTGGCGCCAACGTCAGCGTTGTTCACTGACAGCTCATTACTTTCATTCAACATTCAAAGTGAACCATAAGATAATTTTGTGAATTTGCAGCATAAATATTAACGAATAAATATTACTTTGTGAAATGTTGAAACGAAAGTGGGTGTTCAACGATAATTTGCAGAAAAAATATACTTTTTTGAGAGCCATTTATAACGATTCCAAGGTTCGTTGCGACAAATGTAATGGTTATATAAACTAACTTTTTCGGTTGCAGCTGGTGGAGGCAATGATATTGAATATCATTTGAAGACAAAGAAGCACAAAGTGGCAGCAAACTCTTCAAACTTCAATCATATCAGATTTTGTCATTAGAGAGTAACCAGATTTGAATCTATCGACGATGGAAAGCTTGTTGGCGTACCACACAATTTATGAGAATCACAGTTTCAGGTTTGTTATTCAAAAAATCATTAAAAAAAACAGCAGTTATCATCCGATTCAAATTTTTTCAAACTTTTTATTGTAGATCAAACGACTACGCAACCAAAATGTTTCGAACCTGTTTCCAAATGAAAAAATAATCGTGTTCAAGAACAAAAAGTGAAGCGATAATAACTAATGTTTTTTCACCATACGCTTTGGAATGCCTCAAGTCTGATTTAAATAAAGCCTTATTGATATGTTGTCGACCGACGACTTCTTCCAGTATCTGAAGTGAATGTTAAAATAATTGAACTTTCACAGGAAAAAGGTGCAGCATGGGGTATGATTTTTTCATTGATTATAAAAGTCTTGGATAATTTTGATTTGACTGATAAATTAATCGCTTTCTGTGGTGACAATATGCCAATTAATTTCGGTCGTGTTGATCGGAAAAGTGAAGGAATTGTTTTTTCAAAATTAAAGAAATTAAAATCGAACATAGTTGGTGTAGTTTGTGCAGCGCTATCGTTTTTTCGTTTGTCGATCAGATCTACACACAATTTTACAACCACCCCATTCGCACAGAAGCATTAAAGTCAGTCTGCGAGATTTCTGAAGACGAATCATTGGCTTGAGCTTTGGAGAAAATCATTCGAATGTTCCAATCTTTGAAAACGTATTTCGACGACCTTCCTTCACTCCATAAAAAAGCCAGATGTAACCGCCATTTTTTCAATAATCCACTATCGAAGTTCTGGTTCATTTTTGTTCATGAACAGATGTGATAGTGAAGGTATATTTTTATTAACTGAAATTTTTCCAAAATCGAGAAATTATTTATTTATTACCTCATTAATTTTAGGCCATGATTTTCGAAGAAACAATAAAGAAAATTGAAAGCGATGATATTCCAGCAGTTGCAATTTACAAACACTTGCAACATTTAATGAACAATTTGCAAATATCCAACCAACACAATTACTTTCCGTTGTAAGTAAAAGCGGAAATGGAGAAACTGAAGAAAGAAAACTATGACTTGAAGCAGTTTACAGTAGAGGCGAAACAATTTCGAAGTAAATATTTAATTTTATACCTCAATTTTCTTTTTCTCATTTTTAATAGTCTTCAATCTGTCAATCAGGTGATTGCTACGAGTATCTTGAGGCGTGGACTCAACAGTTTGCTCATGTAAAACTATTTTATTGGGTGCTACTCACTGGTAAACTCGACTGGGAAAAGATTGAGAAAACGTTTATTTTCCTTACAGAAAATCAAATTTTGAAAGCATCAGACACTGCTTCACATAAGCTGTTCGAACACTTCATTCATATTTCTCAGTATATGGATAACAAACGAATTGATGAATGGAGCAAAGAACAGACATCTGTTGACAAACGTTGGGCTCAATGCGAACATCGGCACCAGTGGAACGCATATTTTCCACCATTAACAGAATGTGGACATACGAAAAAACTCGCCTGCCAGTCAGCTCCGTGAAATCGATTTTATTTGTGAAGAATAATTTAAAATTTTCTTCTTTTGAAAAAATATGGTCACCTAAAGATATAAATTATGTAAGTAGAATATTTGTATTTTGTGTGTTATGGATTTTATATTTTCTTTGTTATGAATTTTTATTTTATTAGAAAGACTATTATTTATTTTTTATTGTATTTACGACATTAACCAAGACTGTGAACTGTAAAAGGATATACAATTTTACAGAAATTTGTATGTAAGTCTCTTATAATCTATTAAAATAGATATGAATTGAGAGTGAAGATTTTAATTTTTTGTTTAACAAAATAAAAGCGTTTAAAAAAAGGATTTTGAGGATAAGCCCATTACATACTTTATGCCTTATTTCATGACCTAAATGACTAGTTCTCGCTAATAAAAATTCAGCACTTAAATCAAAACTACCGCTTTAGTTTCGTTGTCAATTATTGAAAAGCTCGAATCGAAGTGACTTGTAATTTTATAGATGGCATAACAATAATTTACTATTGCTGATGATAAGCATCTTAATTTTCAATTCAAAACACTAAAAGTACTTTCTATTATGTTCCTAGCGTAACAAAGTACTTTTTTATATCGAATTTCTGCGCTTTCTGTGTTAAAGGATGTGTTTAAGGAAAATTTTTATTCAAATGACAGCATGGAAAGTTGATGCTTTTAGCAGAGAATGTGAAATATAGAGAAGGTTCACAGTGCGGCCATTATCAAAATATTTCACTTTTCGCAGGGGAACTGAAAACGATGAGCGTGTTTCACCACAGAAAATTATTGGCCACAATTAATATCAAGCGACTGAAAAATAGCAGAATTGAGCATTTTCAGTGTTTATTGAGAGAAATAATGCTAATTCCAATGTTAAGAAATGTATATATATATATATGTAATTTATAGATAATCTGTATACATTTGATATCAAAGGACACATAGATACATTTGTTCAAATTGACTTATTTCATGAATCATGATGAATTTGATTAAGGATTACATTCTCTGCTTATAGCTACGTAGTTTTAGGGATATTTTTGTGTTTTTTGCAGTGCCTATCAAACTGTTAATTAGATTATCACAGTGCCACTGAGAAATGTTACTAATATACAAACATAGTATATACATACATGCAGGTAGTTTCATTACAATCTCACACATATTTACATATATAAACGGTTTAAAGTCAGTTGGAAATTAAAAAATCAATACTATACAATACAATATACTAGATTGCATTTACTTTTAGCAATAAGGGGTTATATTCTCTAGGGCAAGGGGAAGTATTGACTCGATTTTATCCATTATTGGCACCAGACCACATTATTGCCAGGAAAAGATGGACACCAAGTTTCTCACATAAAAATCGCAGATTGACCGATATATACGGTGTGAAATCAGAAAAAAGTTCGAAAATACAATTTTCGGCATCGGTCACATTATTACCAGGAAAACATTCTCTACTGAGTTTCAATAAGATACATCGAAGATTGATCGACATTGTCACTCTGTAAAAGTAGGCGGTGGCACGCCCATTGTCCAATTTGTACACAGATTCGTGTGTATCCCTACCGTACTATATCGACTGTCCAAATTAATGGTTATAGCGAGTTATCGCTCTTAAAGTAACTAGTTTTTTAGTTTCGAACATAACCCTTATATGTATGTGGAATATTGTTGGTCGGGCCGCCATACATTCAACTCGTCTCTTCGTCTGACCTCATCCTGATCATTTTGATCTCTCGCTACGTTTTAGGTCTTTCAAACAACCGTTAGGTGAACAAAATTATACTGCAACATTAGCGAGAGTATAAAAAGGAACCACCGTAAAGCTTACGTAAGAAATAAGACACATCTTTTGCTTATAATAATTTGTATCGTTTTTTATTTATTTTGCTTGCAATATTTTTTTTCGTATTAGGGTTTCTATTTCACATTTATGATTTTATTTTACTTTGTTTTTGTATTTTTTATTTGTTTTGCTTCTCTTTTTATTTTGTATTTTTTGCAGTTATCTGACTCTATCATCTTGTTTTGTATAACCGACAAATTTTTTCTTTTGAGTTGCATTTTTCGCCATTACAGTTATTAAAGTTGATTTGTTTTCCATACATACAAATAACACATTTAAATTTCCCGTTAAATTATTTAGTTATTTTACTTCTTTGTAGTAGCAACTACTACTTGTTACGTGAACTTACATATATTATAAATTTAATTTTATTGAATAATAAATTTCGAAAATTACGGTGTTGTTGAGTTCTCTTCGAATTGCTACGAATCTCTATCATACAAGTATCTGTTTGTTAGCTGGACTTTTACTCAGTTTGTTTTGTTGCAATTTTATACGAGGACTTTAAAGTGTGAAGACACTAAATTTTACAAAATTTTTAATCTGTATATCAAGTTATTCTTAGTATTGTACATATTTCTTTATTCTTGAAATTTGCTACAATGAGTTTGTTCCTTGTGTTTACTTTGTAATTTCTTTTAATTTCTATTTTAAAGATTTTTGCTGAAAGAATCGGTTGAACAGCACGAAAAAATCTCTAGTGATTTCTACCTTAATTATATATATATATATATTATTTTTTATTTTTTTTTTACATTGTGCTTTTTGTTACTGTTTTTTTTTTTTAAGTTTATGGCCTTGCATTACAAATATTTAGTAAAAATCGAAATTTGCAAATATTTTTTATTGTTGTTTTTTCAATCACGTACAATATATTGTTCATACTTTAAGATGTATGTATGTATTTATATGAATTTTATATAAATTTGTAAAGTAAATTAAATTTATTTAGAAATCGTGTAGTTTGCTATTACTAAATTTTTGAGTGTTTTGTTATGCATTTTAACTTTTAATTATTATCATTATTTAATACAAAAGTGTTTTATTCGCATGCTATTTTCACACAATATATATTGTATGTATGTATGCTATCATATGAACAGCCATAAAGTTAAGTTTACTTGTGTTTTAAATTTTTTTTATATTTATATTCCCATATGCTGATTTTAATCTCTTGAATAATATATTAGGTTATGTAAGTTAAGCAGGCTCGTGAGCCACGCATAGGTATAATATATTAGGTGTTTTATAAATTTTTGACATGCACACAAATATGTTTATCTCTAACATGATTTATTCAAAAAAGACAAATAGAAAAAATTTATTAAATTTTTAGACCCATTAGCATTTTGTGAGTATATAAATATGTAAGTTTGTTTGAATGTTTTATGAATTTTTTTATCAAATGCCTGTACCTTAAATGAGAAGGGTTGCCGTACGTTTGAAAATTAATTATATAGAAGTTTGTGTACATACATATATGTATACAAGTATGTACTGTGGTTCATAATTTAATCTAATCGCCATTTGCCATACCAAAACTTTTTTGGTTTTAGCAGAATTAAAGGATTGACGGCTGAATTGATTTTCAATATAATTTCGTATAGTTTAAAAAGAAAAAAATAAACGTGTCAGGCGTTTTACAATTTCTATAAAAACAAAAAACCTATTAAGCCCCTTATTTATAATGGTTTGAGAAGGGTTGCCGTCTAATTTTTATAAATAAATGTATCTGAAATCATGGCCGGTGCCTTCAATGTGACTACGTGGGGACTGATTTTACTTATTATTAAATAGAAATTATAAATCGTGATCTAGAATGGAAATAATGAGAACTGCTTTGAAACTATTATGGATCGAGCTTTGAGAAAACTCTTTTGAGAGGCACACATAGTGTGAAAATTCCAAAAGGTATATTTTTTGTTTTATATATCGATAGCCGATACTTTTACAAAGAACATACTACAATTTTAAAAGAATATTTTAAATATTTTTTTAGTCACAGCCTCCTAAAGTGTGCCGCTCAGTTCGAGTTCACGAGGTGTGTTCAAAAAATAACGGGAATTTTAAGTTTAAAATTTCGCGGGTTTGGTGAGTCCAATTGTCAAAACTTTTCTGTTATTATGTTGATGTATGTACATTTTCTTAGGGAACACACATTTCAGCTCTTTTCAGTGATTACTTATTCTGTAGCAGCCGCTAAGGTTAGACGTGTTTTTATTATTTTTTATATTTAATTTTTGCTTGTTTTTGAATTCTTGGCCAAAAACATAACTGTAACAATGCCCCGGCCTCTATATTCGCCAGACATTCCTTCGTGGGACTTTATCATATTTCCAAAAAAAAAGAGAACCTTAAAGGATTGTTGTTTTACAAGCATAGATGACATTAAGAGCGGATCGCTGAAAGTGCTGTTTCGTAGATTGGATGAAGCGCTGGCATAAGTGCATAATATCGAGTAGGGACTATTTTGAAGGCGACAACATTAATGTAGATGAATGAATACAATTTTCAAAAAAACGAGAATTCCCGTTATTTTTTTAATACACCTCTCATCTTTAAACGCATTTTATTCCAAACTACATCTTTCAAATTGCTTGTAGTTATAACTCGAAAACAAATCATCCGATCTCATCATGTAAATTTGAAGCAAAATTCGACATTATTTCAAAGTCTACCCTTTTGTTAAATTGTGTATACCCAATATCTCACGGATATATAATATTTTTATTCTTTTTATTTCCAACCATGGTGAAGGCCGCAATTACTGTATCAGTTTAGAAAATTTGTTAGTGATTTGGGAATCAGAGAATAATTATTATTTTTTCATTGCAATTCTTTGTGATTATTCACTAAGGTTCCCAAAAACCATCTTTTTTTTATTTTAGGCGCTCACACTAGATGTACTCTTGAAAATCTTTTGCAGCAGAATGAAATGACTTTTTATTGTATTACAAACTTACGAATGGTAGAAGAAACATTGACCTTAAGGATTTTTCAATTCGCTTACTCTCTTCAGACCTTCCCCTATTTGCGTTATTGAATTTTTCACAAAATGTAGCCATATAGAGTGTCTATTCGGTTTTCAATGATTGATTTTCAAAATCAATATTTAATAATACCAATTTAATTACTGCCTTGAACATTGTATTTGAAACTTCTTAACAAGCAAAAATGGCGATGTTGGTCAATTGTCTTATGAACCACTGTACCAATATTTAAGAAATTCTCGAATTGCTTGTAATAACATATTATTATACATTATAAGATATTTGGGTAACCCCCAAATTATTGTATGTATTTCATGTAATGTCAAAACTTTTTTTATAACATTCTCATACATTTTCAAAAGTTTGAAGTTGTGCTGTTTATTTTCTATACATTTATTTTACAGCTTTTTATTTTTGATTATTTGTTGTTTAAAAAAACGATACGAATACTAATTAACACCAACTGCACTTTCTAAACTAACGGCAATTAGTTCAACACTTAGTGCATGCATGTTTTCCATTTATGTACATATATATATATTTGTCTCAGTATGTCTAGGTAATTAAGACTTTAGTAAAACTTTCAAAACTTTGAATCAAAAAAACGAAACGATGTACCTCGGTGTGCTAAGGTTTTGTTGATTAAATTTCATTATATATTGTATGTGCAACTTTATTTTGGTCTTTTCCACAAATCTAATATTTGTTTTATTAAGTAATATGCAAAGCTATTTTTCCATATCTTATTATAATATAATATAAGTTTTAAAGCTTCGAAAATACGTTTACGAATTTCGTTTACACACTTACACTTTGCCACAAGCATAAATCGTATCAATTGTGTTCTTTTTTTTTAATTTTATAATTATTAATTAGGTTTTGTAAGCATTTTTAAGTGAAATCTCTGAAATTTCATATCTTAATACATATATATTTTAATAGGACACCAAGTATGTAGGACAGTTAGGGGTGCGATTTTACGAATATAGTTGCTGTGCTGGATTTATGACGAAGGCTTAACCAACACTTTAAAGTTTTTAAGGATTATAGTGCACAAGCCAAATAATAAGCATGCTAATGCCTTCGGCTGGACAGAATGGTAAATGCCTTTTATTAACTTACAGTGTGATCATACAATAAAACAAAATTTTGTTAAAGACGCTCTTTGCTATATATCGAGTTTGAATACTACGGTAAAGAGGTTAATATAGCTCAAAATCACTCACAGATGGACAAAAGCACGAATTGTGGGATGAACATAGCCTACCTAATTAAAAGATTATACCAAAGGTAGGTACGAAATATAATAAGATTTTTTGTCGAAACGAAACAAACTGACAAACTTGATATTGATACCAATAATTCTTTTTTTTGTTTTCCGCGAATATTATGTGTCTTTTTACTCTTAAACTGAATAGGAATACAGAAGAGATCTGAAGTGAAAATCAAGTAATCAATTCAAAAGGAATGTCGGAAACATGACCCATTATTAAAATAATAATTTTTTTTTAGAAAACCATTTTGTCTTATCATTTAAAAAAAGGCATAGAATAATAAAGCATTTACCTTCGTACGATCATTTTACTCGGCAACATAGAAATGCAACGTTAAATGCTTTTGGTCACAAGTAATATTGTGTTAAGATTTTTTTAGTTGGGACACAAGGGATACCAGGCAATGTACAAAATCTCCAATGTTCCCGCTTCAAATAGATTTGCTTGTTTTTTATTTTTAATTTCGTTGTTTTACCTAAGGATTTTGATTTCGCTATAAAAGAAATCGTAAGAGTATTCTACCTTTTTGTTTCACGTTAATTAATTTATTTTTTATTCGATATTTATTGGCTATGCGTGCAAGTCTATTTGTGGGTATATATTTTTATATTTTTTATAATTCAATAAAAATTGTTTTTTTTTTAATTTTTGTATTTGTTTTTTTATTACAATACATTTGGTGGTTTTGAGTGGATGCAGAAACCAATTTAGTACTTTTTTTAACGTTTAAAAACAGTGATATATTATATTTAATTGCATTTTTTAATTCTTGGTGTCCATATATTTCCAGCTTCAATTTTTCTTCTCTCAACTATACGTTTTAATTCACATTTATATGTAGTATATAGTAATAAATCGATATAATTAGCCAAGTCCCATTATCATTAGAATGAAAGAAAATTGAAAAAATTACGACTTGAGTAAACTGAAAAAGGTGTCGATAGCCACTAGGAAATTGTATCTGCATCGCAAATGATGCGTGCTCCTTTCTTTTAATATATGTATTTTATGGGTAGCCTTACTTAAAAAAACGAATTAAACATACTCCACCCCTTGATACAATCGAATATATCCATTCTGAGGTAAAAACTTTAATCTGAAATAATTGTTGAATCCGCCGAAATTTGCAGTATTCTACAAAGAACTATTTTGTTGATATCTAATGAGCGCTTTTCATGACAGTCGTAGAAAAAGTCTATACCCGGGTTGTCAACATTTTTTTAGGTTCGTTTATTCTTTTCTCAGAATGTTGTTTTCTAAGCACCAAAAAGTGCAACATTTTCCACTCTTCGCGAAACGTAAGAGTGAGAGTTGTCCAGCGGATGTTTATTTATTTGATAGTTCTTTTTTTGAGGAAATTTTTTCTACTGATTAAAATTAACCGGTCAATTTTTTTAAGCTCACTAATGGAAATCGTAATAATCATGTATCTTCATTTGTCATCACGAAACATACATATAATTATCTTCGAATAATTTTCCTTGTATTTACATAATTGAAGTTAATTCTGAATAGGTGTATCTCTTAGTTTCCTAGTAGTTCCGAAAGGCTTCCATTGAAAAACTATGAACACATATGAACTTTCATATTCTTTATACAGAAAAACATTAACTAACTATTAGAGGGCGCCCATAAAATGTAATCTTTATATTTGTGGTTAGGCCTTAATTTCAAAACTTCATTTAAAGTACCTCAATTTTCGATAATAAAAAAAAATACAAATTAAAACTGGTCAACTATAAAATTAAGCTGAATCCCGCTCATACTATGGGTGATATACCTGTATACTGTATTAAAGGAGCATATTGAACATTTGGGTGTGTGAAAGCTCTGTGCAAACGCTACCTAGTTTCAGGCAAGGGATAAATCGTGGAAAAGTTGGCAGATGTTTATAATCTGTATAACCTATGTAGTACTTCGATGTCAACTATGGTGAATATTAAAATCAAATACGCAAATTTCTCTAAAATAGTATGAACTTTTCAAACCTCAAACCTTAAAAATTTCCTATTAGTTATTGTTGAACTTTTTTACTGAGGGGAAATCATTTATAAAAAAAACTTAATGCTATTGTAAATGTGATATTTAAGTAAAGCTCTGAGACACTTACCATATTATTTCGAAACAAATTGATTTGACTTACATAAACTAAATTATCTACAGCTCAAGCCGGACATATTCTTGGTTTACAAGCATATTTGAGTAGATACATATAATTTGTGTATTATAATTTGAAATTATTTCAATTGAAGCTACTTTCAAAAATATTTAGTATTTACATAGTTGTATATATATATATATATATATATATATATATATATATTATTTATTTATTTATATATTATTTATTTATTTATTGTTATGTAATTTGCCATTCATTTTATGCTAAAGCTATGCCGTTATTTCACTAAATCTATTATAATTATTTAGAAATTTCACATTTTTCTATGCGGAAACACAGTATTTATTTTATTTTAATTTATAAATTGCTTAATTATAACCAATTTTAATACATACATATATAATTTATTTGTACATACAATAAGTAGCTAGTTTATAATCTAAGAAATTTTTGTTGACATATAAAAATATTTTTTCTCTTCAAACTCCGAATATATGTTTTATTTGTAATAATTTAAAATTAATGTTGTTTGTCATTGCCGATTTTTGATTGATTCTATATGCATTAGGTTTCAACACATAAAAGCTTTATATGCGTACATACATATGGTACATATTTACGCTTGCGCTGGTTAAATTGTTTGTGTTGATAAATTTCTGCATTTTTTGTTTTAGTTGTAATAAAATTTTATTTTTTTTTTATAAAAAATTCAAATACATACATATAATATTTTGTTTTACTAATTATTTGCATTCGAGTGTCTGTTTAATTCCATACAATTAGCAATTCATATATTTGTATTTATATTTTATGAATTAATGTATATAATCACCAACACTACATGCATCATTTGTATGTGAGTAGGTGTGGTCTAAATTCCGTTTAATTTTTGAATAATTACTTTTTTATATAACATTTTTTACGGCTACTTTGCGTTATCCTTGCACGCACACATATACACGTATCATCGAAAAGGTACCATAATTGAGTTTTTGTTATGCACATTATTTTATTTTTCTGTCGCTTATTCCATACACTATATATTCTTTATGTATGTATGTATGTATGTAGTTACTATAGGTAATGATAAATACTTGAATATCGTTTGCCTTTCTTTACTAATTAATAGGTAGGAGAGATACTATAGTCTTATGAATTTCACACATCAACATTATATGCAATTGTTTGCCTTTGTCAAAGTTTTATGGTACATACATATATATATTTATAAGGCTCTATTTAATCAGTTAGCAGCTACAAAGTATTTAATTGTTATTCATAAATTGTTATCTACATATTTACTCGTTTGTATGTATGTTAGCTTATTAGCCTAAGAGTTTCAATACAAAAATGTTAAACCTTACAGACGCAAATACACATACACGTATAAATAAGTACACATGTATGTATGTATGTACATATGTATTTTTATTGAGTAAAAATTAAAATCATAACTATTTGAGAACTATAAATCATCGGTTTGAATAAATACTTCTCGTTTTATTTTTGTTCGATGACACCTTTATTCATTAGATGTGTTTTTTTTTGTCTTAGTGTCAAACATATTGAAAAATCTTTGCGTGAGATTCGACTCGAAAGCTGCTTGAACAGTGCTTGGAGCTATGAAGCCATTGGACTCCAAATGAGTTCCAAATAAATAGAACACCGCAAATCCTAAAAGTTAAGAAATTTATTTATATTATTGTTACGATTTAATTTATCTTGATTTCTGTAGGGGAAGAATAAAACACAAAATATCATAATTATTGAGTTTATGGAAAAAATCCAGATATTTTAAAAGGTTTTACAAAATGTAATAAACGTAATTTAATACCTAAACGCGTCTTTATACATTCGAAAATGTGATAAAAATCTGTAAAGTAAGCATATATAGAACATACAAGTAAATACAAGCCAAATTTCACATGCGATTCCCATGGTGCATCAAGTGGATTACTGTGCTCTCTTAATATCTTCCTTTTAATTTTTTCGTTACTTTTTATCAATAATTATGAATAAATAAAATATTTTGTATTTTAAATTTAGCAAACGCTTCAAAATTTATTCGTTTGCAAGTTTTATCACATTAGTAAACAGCTGATTCGTATATTGGTTTTTCTATGTTCGCAAAGACGAAAATCCAATCAGATTCTGAGACACCATTGAAAATCAGAATTGGTTTGCAATTCTGACAATTACCAGAGAATGTTAATGAACAATGATTTAATCTATGAACATTCATTAACATTCTCTGATCTGACGCATGCAGTATTCCCCAAGCTCTAAGCTCAATTTCTTCGGAGATTGTACCGTTGCCTCAAACAATAATCCGGCCAAATTACGTGATAATATCTTGTGAAATCAAAACATTTTTCATACAAGAACTTGACCTTGATCGATAAGCTTGTATGGCAGCTATATATGTAGCATAGTGGTCTGATTTTGGCGATTCCGACAAATCAACAGCTTCTTGGGGAGAAAAAGACGTTCAGGCAGACGGACATAGCTAAATCGACTCGGTTCATCGCACTGATCATTTTTATATATACTACCATATATACGATTTCCGATGTTTTCTTCTAGGTGTTACAAAATTTGAGCCAGCTAAAATATCCTGTTCGAGGTATAAAAAAAAATTTTGAATTTGCTTGGAGTTATCGACTCACCTTGTGTTAGTCACGCACTTGGCCACTTAAATTGTGTCAATTAGACTTTTTGAACACACCACTTCACTGATAGATCGATAGCCCACTCTTTTGGCCTGAAGTTATTGTGCCAAATTATGAATAACTATTGTTGGGTTTTGACTATATATAAAAACATGAAGAAATGCAGAAATAAGGATGTGCAGGAATAGTTAGCTCTCCTTTTCTAAAATCAAGGAGGATTGAAGTAATCCGACAAAGCGGGCTACGAATGACGTTAAAGGGAATGTAAAACGTACGTCGTACCGATCCTAATTTAAGTGATTATGTCCACTTGTGAATTAAAACAAAACGATTTTTCGGATATACAAACATCGAATGTACATATAAAATATTTAAAAATATTCTCCGAAAATTTGGAGTTAATCCCGCAAATATTTACGGTTATTTGAGCGTATTTAAAAGAATTTTTTAACTTAGTTTAATCGGTTCCAAAACTGTAAAAGTGTTTTTCTCGAAGCACTGTTTTCAAAAACGGTGAACCATTCTCCGAAATGGCTGAACCGATTGACTTGAAATTTTTCCAGGACCTTCTAAGAGATATTTTTCAGGTATTGATAGAAGGAATAAGGTTTTCGATCTTAATTTCGATTTTTTAAGCCACTCTAAAATATAATTTCAGAATTTTTTTCACATAAAACGACTTTTCTTTGGGAAGCCGCCATTTTATTAGACATCAAAAATTTTTGACTAGTCCTACGATTATTACCTGTATTCGTATAAATAAATTTTTTAGTTTTTTGGATTTAAGATAATTTTAAGTAGAAACATCGTCCTTGCCGGCGGATACCTATTTTCAGATGCCCTACTGGAAATCGACTACAAGATCAAGGTAATCCGAAAATTTTTCAAAACTAATCGCCGATTCTTAAAGCACATATAATTCTTTCAGTGTACGTTTTAGTAACTTATTTATCAAATAAAATGCCTCTTCAAAAAAAATTCTAAAAACCCCATTTTTTCTGACGCGCAAGGGAATGTAATCGCCAAATGTAATCTAAATTATTTAGTTTGCCCACGAAAAATCAAATGAAATGCCCTTAAGGGGTTTGGGTAGTCAAAATTCCCAAAAATCGATTGTTTTTTATTTTCCTATTTTTTTATAATATGTATCTTAGAAATATTCCTATATTATATGTTCTGCGTTTTTCCCAAAGCTATTGTATGTTTTTTGAACTGGTGACCAATGTTGTTGTATGAAAACCGCTCGACAGCTGTTTTTTAACATAAAAACCTGTGCCGGATTGAAGGATTTTTCAACCCTGAACAGGGTATATTAAGTTTGCCACGAAGTTTTTAACACCCAGGAGGAAACGATGGAGACCATACAATATATGTATATATAGAATATGTATGTATATGATCAGTATGACGAGCTCAGTCGATACGACTATAGCATAGCAGAATAGCATATTGCTGCCATACAAACAGACTGTGAAGGTTATTATAGTTTCGGTGCAAGCAACCGAAGTAAACGTTTTTACTTGATTTTTGTTTTGTTTTTAATTTCGATGTATCGTAAACAATAAATTCCGAAAGTTTTCAGGGGGCCGCCATTATCTGAATGGAACTCTATTAACACAAACAGCCATTACTTTTAAAATGATTTCATATTACTGTAAAATACAAAACAAATACATTCATACATACATGGCACATCTATTAGTATGTACAACTTGTGTTAGCAGTCACAATAAATATTGAAATATTCAGATATAGTGCAATAAATTTCAAACTCTTAATTCAAATGCTATTGTAGTTTAAAGATTTCCTTAATTTCTTTTTAATTAATTTATTTTTTTTGTTGTTTATACTTTCACTTGTTTCGCCGGAAATTTCATTTCGTTAAAATCAAATTTTATTTGGACGGGTAGTACATCAATTTTGCACGTAACTGTATATAGCTACTCAGCAAGTGCCGCAGAAATATCAAACTCCTTTGTATTGTACGTGTTTTGTTCGCAATTAAAATGTTCTTTTTTTTCTTTCTTTTTACACTAATACATATATTTTGTATGTGTGTGTTTTTTTTTCTAATTTGCCGTTACATCTAACTTGAAGTGCGCTATTGCTGTTTTCTTCGCTTAAAACTGATTTTGAAATATGCATACATGCATATGGTATATATTTTTTTCGCTTGCATTTTTGTTGCTTTGTATAATTTTTATCTGCTCTATGTTGTTCGTGTTTTTGTTTGATTTAAATTTAGTTTTTCTGCAAAAACGGCGTTTTTCTCATATAAATATTCATTTAAGCAATTACATAAACTACTTGGTGTTGATCTTTTTTTTATTAAATTTCTTTGTTTTGTTTTGAAATAAAACTTCATATATACACACTCACGCGTCCACACACGTCCATATGTATGTATGTGCAACATTTTGCAGCAGTTTGTATGTTTTTATTGTTTTTGCAATATTTACCGTTAAATGCATAAAATTGCAGTGTGAAACACATTTGAAGCGTTGAAATGAATCATTTGAAGCTCATAAATCTGTGTCTTTTGTCTATATATAAGCATATAATCATTGTAGTTGTTGTTATTGTTAAGTTTGCGATTTGCAGTTTTTACTTTTTTGCTTAAAAAATACTGGCATTGTGTTAAATATTACATACATATTTGAGTTACTATTTAATTTTGGTGTGTGTTTTTGTTTCGTTTTTAATTTAATAAAGCTGGGATTGCAAATTGTCGCAACGGTGTTTTGCTACCTTCTTATTTATTTATATTTTTTTAGTGATTATTAGTATTTTGATTTTATTATGCTTTCATAATTTTGGTTGCTCTTGTTTTTGTTGCTTGGTGGGATAAACATTTAGTGAAATATTCTTATTGGTTTTTTACGATCTACACATTTATTCCAATATTATTAATTACGATTTCACATTTCCACGACGTTACAACACATTCAGTTGTCGATTAAGAAAAATTTCGTGTGGCTATCGATAGATTTTAATAGCTAGCAATCATTACTTTTTATTATACAATAATTTTCACTTATTTGTTGGAATAATATAAAAAAAAAATAATAATTACTATAAAAAATAAACTATAATAAAAAATGCAATATAAAACTAATAACAACAAAATCAAATAAGAAATGAAGAAAATAAATATGTACAAACATATTTCTGCACCATTTTTGAGTAAAAATGTTAAAAAATTGACAAACCTACGTTACTCAGATTTTAGTATCAAGTATTCACACATACATACATATGTACAGGGTTCCGAATTTTTTATTTAAAAAACTAGATTTTCAATTTTTAATTCCGATTTCGAAATGAGAACTATATTTCAAATTTTTAATGCAAAAGATTTTGGAAAAAATAAAAATTTCGGGATTAAAAATTAAAAATGTTTGGAATTAAAAATTTAATTTTGAGAAAATATAAATCGTTGGAATATTTAAGTTGTCGACCACTACTCTTGAATATTGAAGAGGGCATGGCAGAGCCATCATTTCAAAATGGTAGGGCTTGTTCCAGCTGTTACTCTTGAGTATAATATGAGATAGAGAAGTAACTTCTTTTTCTCAGAACAGCCTCACCATATCAAGAAATAAGGTTTTATTCCGTTTGATGTTGTTTTAAATTTGAGACTTCACATTTAGACTCCAAAAAATTACGAGGTAAAAATTTTTTGTAACCTGATATCCCAATTAAAGCAAGTCCGTTGCAGTCCATAGATTTTAGACCTACATATGTGTGACCTTGAACGTTACTAGAATCCTATTTCGAAAAATAATAATTTTCATATGCAGAGCTTTTAAAATATCTTTATTTACATTCCCACAAAAAAGAACTAATTTTATCGTTCGCTCTATATGTGGTGAAATATTTTATAGGCAGATTTTCTATTTCCTTCCATAGACTGGTGCAGCACGGCTCAAATGCTTAACAAGGTCTTAAGCGGCTCAGAGCCTAGAAATCACAATTTAGGGTTGCAACACTCTTTTTTATATTCACTTCGGTAACGTGACAAAGATAGTTGGGTTAAGACTTTACATGAAAAACCAAAATTTCAAAACAAATTAAAATCTGCAAACACAAATTATTGAAAATAAAACAAATAATTAATTTAAACTTGCGGCATTTAAGTCATATATTTAATATTTTAGTTGATAATTTTTCTTTTGCATTTTTTTCGTATCTTTTTTCCAGTAGTTATTACAATAGTGTTAGATTTATGTGTTCACATAGGTATGAATGTAAGTTTATATATTATATTATTTTATATTTGTATATGCAGTAATTGTGATATAAAGTAAACATATTCCATTAGAATTCATTAGACAATGTTTTTTATTTAACATATACAATATATTTGTATGAGTGATAGTGGTTCGATTAAAAAATAGAAAATTATTTGTAAAATAGTGTAATTGTAATTTTCACGAATATTTAACTTTGTATTTGTAATGGTATATATGTATATATATAGTACATAAGTAATAATAGATAATTAATGTAATTATGGTAATATAAACATAGTAGTATACAAATATCAAAAGCGCACTACATGCTACAGTTAATAATAATAAGAATAATAGATTGGCTTAACTGCAAATTGCTATAATTTGTTTTACGTAACAAGATAGAAATTAAATTATTACATTTTGTTTAGATATTGGTATATAGTTAGTTTCGAAGATTTTCATTAATTATTTTGAATATTTTTTTCTCAACTCTAGTTTTTAGCAAAGTATATTTCAATATACAAATATATTATTTATAATGAAAAAATATATATATATTAAAAAAATAAAGGATTTAAAAAAAATTATTAAAAAATATCATATTATTAAAAATAATTTTTTTTTTTATACATATACAATTAACATCCTGCTGCCACATACACACATATTTTTACAGAGCAATTGTTGCATTTAATGTTACGCTTGGTTGTTTCAGCGTTGAGAACATACACTGAGAAGTTTCAAGGCTAATGTTTGCTAAAAATTTCAAAATACGCAATAAAGTAAAAAACAAAAACAAATTTAGCTTTTTCAATGTAAGCAATTTTTATACAATGTGCTAAGCAATAGGAAACTTTAATACTACAATTTTTTTTTGAAATTCCAGTGGCTACATTGAAACCTTAAAACCTTAAATACAATGCTTTAGTGTCAAATTGCGCACATTTTATAAAATCTATAAATTTAAAGTATTTTCGCAGCCATTCTACAAACTGTATTTGTTAATTTAATCTCCTTTTAACTTCACACGTGAACCAAATTAAATTTATTTTTAGCACACAAAAATTTTTAAATACAGGATTTTGAAATGCGTTTAATTTGTGTTGTGTAGTTCTAACATTGCCTTAATTATCTAGAGTTCTTAAAAAACATTTATGACATATTATAATGCAGAAAGTCGAATGTTTTATCTTTGATTTCATTTAAATTGTTTTGGTTTTTTTTCAACTGCAGCACTTTGTTATTTCTGGTGTCTTCGTCTGCTTCAATTCTACGCTTACTGTTTGCATTAGAAAAGGAAAAAATTCAATTCAAAACTTTACAAAACTACTTTTTAAACTGGAGCAAGGATTTAAAAAATGTTGCCTCCTAAACATCTAGATTGTGTGTAAAACTTAATTCACTCAGCGTGGTAATATTGAAATATACTTTTAAACGCATTTATGTGCCAATGCAGCTTACGTAATTCTACTTTAAACAGCTATTAAGGTTTTCCTTTTACATTAATATTTAATCGTGTAATATATTTAGAGGAAATGATAGCCTATAAAATCGTGTGCGCCCGCCAACTGGCTGCGACGCGTTGACTTTACACAAATGTATCATCGCCAGAGCTGTAGCAGTTTAACACAAGGTCATTCACAACACATTTAATTACATAAAATTTATTTGTTTTTTATTTTTGTTTTTATATTTTTTCCATCAATATTCGCATAACCCTAATTTTCAATTATACCTACAAGTAAATTCAAATTTTAGTTACATTTGTAATGATTCCCTATTCCTTTTGCGTTTTAGTGTTATTTGTTTTTCATCTTGTTAGTCCATTTTTTACATAAACATTAATTTGAATTTAGATTAGTTGAATTCGCACTGAACTGTGGACAGCAAATATGTAAAAAAAAAAACCGCTGTTTTGTTAAACAAAATGTAATTGTAAGTCTCCCGCAAAAGACTAGTACACTGATAGCGCGGATGCTTCGCGCACATATACATATATGCGTCGCGGAAAGCATCAATGGTAAAACAACGAGTGTAGACTTAAAGATGCTATAAAAGTACCATTCATACCAAAAAAAATGCAGCTGGCGCAATTTTACCCGCTTTTAAAATATTAACTATTATCCGAATGCGCTCAGCACACTTCTCCACTTGCTTCCACTTCCACAAGAATTACATTGTAATTAACGCTTGATCCACAATCAGTTCTTGAGTTTGTGCACGCAGTGGGTCCAGCCAAACCAAACCGTCAACACAAAATTGAAAAACAGGAAATGAAAGCTGAGTAAGCTGCTCTCGGCTCCTATTTTTCATGTTTTGCATTAAAAAAAAAAGATATTTTCAGGAAAAAAAAAGCTCAACACCACATTTCCGCTGCCTACAGTCACGTGCGTCTAATTCTTACACACAGTAGAAACAAATTATTTTAGTAGAATATAAACTTTAAACTATTAGTTTTGTATATGCGTATCATATGTTTGCAAAGTTGAATTTTCATCAAGTGGTGAGTTGTAAGTATTTTATGTTTGCTTAATTTGTATTTGTTATACGGGTTAGGTAGAAATATTTTTACGCTTTTCGCTTGTTTTTTTTTTTTGTATAAGAGTTGCACTAACACTAAATTTATTTCAATAAAAATGTATATAAAGGTTTTGTTTCTACGTAATTTATATATATATATATATTTATTTATATATATGTATGTCTATATATAAGTTTGTTGTTGCTTATTCATATTATTTATGTTAATTTGTTTGTATGTGTATCTTTAACGTAATTTGTATTTACCATATACTTCATATGTTTGTTTGTATGTGTATAACCATTTAAAAACTACATCACAATAATTATAAGCTAAATGTCTATTTATGTTTTTATTATTGTTGTGTTTTATTATTATTTAGTTTCACATATTTGTGTATTTATGCCTACTAGCAGATTTCATTTTTGCTTTGCTTAAATCTTTCGTGCTTTTTTTTCATTTCACATATGCGTTGCACGGTGTTCTTACACCGTACTTACGTGTTTAACTTTGTTTGCTCCTTTGTTTCGACATCGCGTCTCTTAAAACACTAGTACTAGTATGAAATTCATTTAATATTACTTACTAAATTTGCGAATAAGCTAGTAAAAAGAGAATATTACTTTACCACTAACACAACATTAATGCGTGTGTGTTGAAAAAATCATTAATTTTTAGTAATAGTTCATTGATTATATGTGTACTGTTTTGGCAATATATACCCCACATGCCATATATACATATGTAAATAGTGTTAGTACAAAAATTAGATTTATGTCTTATTTTTGCTGTTGCCGAATTTCTCAGGCTGATTGCAATTATAAAAATGAGTTGTTGTTTTTTACCAAAAAATAGTCAAAAATTAAATAAAAAAAATGCATATTATTTTTTATGCCGTTTAGAAAATTTTGGTATTCATGCATAAGTTTAAGAATAAATATAATAACTTACAGGTATTCTTATAAAGGTTATAATCGCAATTTCTAGTTTTATTTAGAGTCTTTTTAGTATACACTCTTCTTGAATTTTTTTAAATTAGTAACCCACTTATTTGACGAAATCCCTGCGCATGCGTTGAAAATATTTCTTTAAACTGCAGTCAGTCGTTACTAAAAAATCGCGTTTGGGTTAGATTTTTTTTAAATTTACAAACTTAAATTAATTATGCATGTTTCATAAGTAAACGCGAATAGTGTTTAACATAGATTAATGTTATTAATATAATATATAATTCCATACATTTGTTTACGTATCTTTGCGTAAATAGCGTAGTAAAGGCTAGATAAATCAAGCGCTTAAAAGTAAATCAAGCGAATAATGCCAATACTAAACCAAACAGCTTGTCTATTATGTGGATTCATTCTATGTATATATTTTTGTAGACATGAAGTGCACATTTTATAATTATGTAAAAATCAATCGACAGGTGCGCATATAAACAGTTATGTATAGAAATATAATGCTTACAACTACAATAAAGCAAATATATAATTGACATATATATATATATACATATATATACACTAATATATATGAACATAAGTGCCAACTAATTGGTGACATATACACATATGTACGAAAATATTAGATAATCGCTTAGATTTGTTAGTGTGACCATTAACACACCCAAATCTAAGTTTTTGCTACTGTGTACATTTAAACACAAGCTTATAATATCACTTGCGCGCATCAACGCTCACCAAATTATGTAATAACACATAAAAATAATTGCTGTAAGCAATTAAGAAATGGAGTGCGTTTATTATTTTCATTACATAAACGTAACATTTATCAATTTTATTTATTTTTTTTCTGTTTTTTAGTTTAGTTTACATACTAAAAGAATACTCCAAAAAACAGTTATTATAGCAATTGCACAGAGTTGCAGTGTTCATACAAAAGAGTAACTGTATGTAAATGTTGTTTTTAGATTTAGATATATTTTAATAAAATGCTATGCTAAACTGTTGCGAAACAAACGATGTCTGCTCGAGATGTTGAATAATTTAAAACTGTTTAAAAATATGAAATTTTGATTTTTTTACATTTCTATTTATTCAAGCAATTCTTGTTGTTGCTATTGGGGTTTATCGAAATTATGTCTTTTACAAAAAAAGCAATAGCTTTGGCTGTATTTTTGTACTTAAAAAATCATGTAAATGTATAGCTTTTGTTTCGAGTAGTTTAAAAATTAATTTAATTGTTGAAACAACTGAAATCGATTATTTAGAACTTGTTTGATGCTGCATTGAATAAAAAAAATTACAAGTTTCTTACATTAACATGAAAACTAAATTTTCCACTTATATAATTTTCATTGAGTGCGTATTTAAAAAACAGTAAAAAAAAAAAACGATAGAATCTTAGTTGAGCAAGAAGCTTGTTATTTATATTTGTACGAAATATTATTTATCAAAAATTAAGCTTAAGCTGTTTGTTTAAGTATTTCATTTAATGAAAACAAAATTTTAATGCTACAATTAGCGGAGGTTTGTTACGAATGAAACTGCACCATAGCGTATAAGTTTAGGTGCATAGTAACAAAGAAATTATGTTTCAGCAGCTGTAAAGTAATTTTTTAATAAATTAAAATTATATTCGTAGTGTCATGCTTTGACACATGCGTTGCTTCTGAATTATTCTTAAAAACTTTGTGTTAAAATAAAATAAATTATATATACACCTGTATATAATGCATTAATAATATTGCATGGTACGTTAAACTGTAATGTTGTCAAAGTAAGAAAAAAAATTCTAATTATTTATAAATTTATTATACTTGTACATGTGCATATGCAATTAACACTATTATTGTATATGCTTATAAATTCAGTGCAAATACCGTGAAAGTTTTGTTATAACTTGAATTAAAAATAAAAATTAATTTACAATAAAAAATAATGCCACAAAACAAATTTAGAAATTTGTTTGGCCGAAATAGAAAATATAATATACAAGTTTATTCAGTGTTAAAATTATTTTTATTAATTTAACCACAAACTACGCGAGCGTTTCGCGTTTTTGTAAATATTTCTACACGCGTGCGCATAAAGCTGTACTGCACACATGTGAGTTTAACCAAATTTTAGCTGAGTTATTGAAAAATTCTTCATTATCAATGTATAATTATATTTCAGAATTATTAAGCATTTTTTACTAAAATGTTTTGCCCGTCTATTATTTTGAATTATTTTAGCAAGAAGTTTTTCCTTTATACCCTTTACATGTAAGGTATATCTGTTGTATGTAGTCTAATACATAGCCGCTTAATGATAAAGCAGCAAATTCTTTTGCTTTTAATAACTAATTTAGTTAGTATGGTTAAATATATGCAGGGGTAGGTTTCTTAAACTGTGTATTCCTTACACATACATATTTTTAGTTTTGCGCATTTTCCATGCATTTTCTTTTTCTTTTGCTTTTGCTTTAAAGTACATTGTTACATTAATCACTTATAGTTGTTTTCGTCTTACAAAATTATGCCGTTGTAAACTTACGTAATAAACGAAATATCAATAGTGTAATGCATATTATATAATAATAGTTGCAGTTAAGAACAATTAGAATAATTTGTATTAGGTATATATATGTATGCATGTTGCCGCACTTTTCTTCTTTTTTTTTTTCAAAGTAATAATAAATGTGAAAGTGATGTAAATGTTATAGTTTTCTTATTTAAAAATCATTATGTGCATGCGTATGTGTCTTCAACTATGAGTTATTTGTTTCCGCTCTATGAAATATTGAATATTTTGCTTACCGTGTACACAAAAAAAAAACTATGCTGTATAACTGTTTCTCTACATATGCTCATCTAAAACAACTATTACCAGGTTTATTGCGGTTATAAGTGTGTGAATGTGTATGTGTGTTAATAAGTTAAAGTAACTGTCTAATTATACAGATATCATGTAGTTGAGAGACTCCTCTGCGTATTCCATATTTATGTGAATAGTAAATTCATCGGCAACATGTCGACTAAGTTTTTGTTGTATTATCATCTTTCTAAATCTACATACTATATATACAGTTAGTGGCATATAATTCCACATATATACGCTTTCTACCATATGCAATTGCGTTGATTTGGTATTAGTAGTGTGCGCTAGCTACCGCTGCCTGTGTGGTAGTAGACGCATTAATATTTATAGTTGCAATTATTCACTTGAAAATATATTTGCTACGTTCCCAAGTAGCTCATCTAAAAATGCTGCTGGTAGAGATGTTGCTGTTGCTGCTGCCGTTGCAGCGTTTGTTCGTTGCAATATGTTGCTGTAATTGTAATTGATGGTTTGTTGCATCAGCATAAACCACCAGCGTGTAAAAGACAAATTTTGATTATCCTCAATTGTTGTTGTTGTTGTGTTGGTTTCTTCTGCAGCCAGTTCGCTTTCAGCATTCAGCGCGTTCCGTCTGGACACTTGTAATTGAAAATATTGTTGTTTTTGTTGTAGTTGGGTGCTTGTTTGCAAATGTTGCTGCAAGTCGCCTAAACTATTACTGTTGTTATTGTTACAATTGTGTTTGTCGTGCTTTGTATCGCATTTGGTGTTCGTGAATCTGCCGTTGCTGCCAACACAATCAGTTAGAAACGATCTGCATGTACATGGTTAAAAAGTAAAACACATACACACAACAAGAGTTTGTAGAAAAGAAAATTAGAAATATTAATTTAGAAATGTACAAATCTTTAGGGTAAGTGATAATTGAAAATATTCATTCTTTTCGTTGGACTCACTCGAGTGTTTTAAACCAGTTTATTCTCCACCGTACCATATGTTCGTCGGTGCGTAATGCGCATGCTTGCTGGCGGCAACTTGTGCTGGACTTAGTGGACCAAATTGGCTGTACTGTGTGGGGAAATGTATATGGGCGGGTAGTGGATGCGAAGGTATTACCTGTCAATTAACAGATAATCTTTGTAATACAATAACGGTAATTTAAGCATGCGTTTATTTTAGATATACAAGGAATCTCTTTAGTAGAGAACTTGGCTTTTCGAACGGCACTTTTAATTATCAATCCTCACTTCGTGCTCTACACTGAAATTAATTTTTGTAAATTTTTTTTTACGCAGCAAGACTTATTTTTGTAACAATTATAATTTATTTTGGAAATAAAATGTATCCATCTAATTAAGGAGGACACCTAGTGTTATCACCTAAACAAAGCTTTTTTGGAAAGTTTTTGAAAGAAAGCTATATATATGCATATAAGAATATATACTTATACACAATTAGTGAATATACAAAAAAAAAAAAACCATGCAATATATAACAAATCTGTAAGGTATTGCCTATATAATGACCTACGATAGTTAAAACCAAGAAAAACGGTTAACTTCGGCTGAACTAAGCTGCATTTTTTATAGGATAAAAGGATATAAAAATATCTTTAACTTGTTTTTGGTCGGTCAGTTTGAATGGCAGCTATCTGCTATAGAGGTCTGATCTCAACAATATGTTGGGAGATTGCAGCTAGGCTTTGGATAATAATCTGTGCGAAATTTTGTAAAGAACCCTTGTTAAAGTAACAATTTTCCATACAAAGACTTGAGTCTGATAGATCAGTTTATATACAAGCTATATGCTACAGACGTTCGATATCGGTGATACAAATATAGACGGACATGGTTAATTCGACTCAGCTCGTCACGCTGATATTTATATATGTAAGTATATACTTTATTAAATCTCTGACGTTTCCGTCCACGTGTTAGAAGCTTCGTGGCAAACTTAATATACCCTTTTCAGAATATACAAGTCAAAGCGATTGCATAATTTGTTTATGAGTTACAACCGCATTCGATTTGAAATATGTATTTTGAGAAAGATGTGTTTTAAGTTCAACTGATACAGCTGATTGAACTGAGCGACTACACTTAATACATTTTATATAGTATATCTTTTTAAAGGTACAGACTATCAAAAAATTCAAAACAAACAAAAAAAAAATTTTCGCATTTACATACAAAAAATTTTTTTAAAATTGATGCCTAGTATATTAACATGTAAAATATATTATTATTAAACGCTTGGATAAGAATTTCTTCACCTTATAAATTAAAAAATATTTGAATATTTAATAAAATCACTTAAGTAAAGGAAAATTCAAATGCGTCTCGTAAAACTCACCTGACGGCTCGAGCTGTTATGTGCAGGGGGTGGCGCCACTGCGGCACGATTGTATGCATACGTAGGGGTCGCCTGCGACACAAAGACTGTTGGGCGTCGATACATATCACCCTGTGCATAGATATCCGGCTGAAGCATTACTGCAGTAGCTGCGGCTGGTGAGCCACCGATTGGTGTATTCGCTTGATGCTGGTGATGTTGCGGTTGTTGCTGCTGTTGCGCCGATGGTGCAACCACCTGAACAGCAGTGTGAGTTTGTTGCTGCCGATGGTATACTTGTGGTGCCCCCCACGAGGGAGGGCCTGCAGCGGCGCCGGAAACTGCACCAACTGCCACTGCACCGCCGACTGCTGACGATGAGCTCTTCGAATGGGCCAACGGAGGAGCAGCTGCTGCCGTTGAAGGCGTATGCTGCACATAGGCCGAGGCAGAGGAGGCCGTCGAAGTGACCTCACGTTTGTGGTGGGCCGGTGGAGCCTGTGTGGCTGCGGCTGCCCATGAAGAACGCTTGTTGTCGACAACAACTGATGTGGCCTGCTGTGGCGGATATTCGTAGAATTCGGCTGGCTCTTGCTTGGTTGGCAAATGCGGCAAACTAGCGGTTTGATTGCCTAAACTGCCGCTGCAACCAACTCCGTTGCCGCCATTATTGTAGCACTCATTCTGGGCCATGGCCAAGATGCGCTTTTTCTGCGATTGCCCCGGTTCGTATTTAATATTGGGCTGTTGTTGTTGCTGCTGCTGAGCAGGCTGCTGATATTGTTGCTGTTGCTGTTGTTGTTGATGCTGTGGTTGTTGTTGGTGCTGATGTTGCTGCTGTTGTTGTTGTTGATGATGATGGTGCGATGAGGATGACTGCAATTGCTGTTGTTGTTGCTGATGTTGATGGTGCTGTTGCTGCCTAGGACTGTTGCCACCGCTGTGTGCATGACTGCCGCGACGGCGCACCTCATCTGTGTCGTTGTCACCTACGGTTACGCATGGGATTACTAACTGAACATGTTTGCTGTGACGATGAGCGATGCTGGTGGTTGAGGAAGAGGTGGTCGAGGATGTTGATAGTATGGGTGGATAGGGATTGGTGGCGGATAGGTTAGAGGATGGATGGGAAGACGAAATGTTCGTATTTGAGGATATGGAGGAAGTGTTGCTAGCAACATGATGATGATGATTGCTGCTGCTACTGTTGCTACTGTAATGGTGGTGGGTGGAAGTAGAAGTAGAATTGGAATTGGTGTTGGTTGCGGAAGTGGAGACGGAGGCGGAATTGTGAGAGATGCTGCCGCATTGCTGCTGCTGTGGCTGCGGTTGTAGCATTGGTTGATGGTGATGAGTGCTTGCAATATATTGCGGCTGTATAAGCGGCTGTGTCGGCGTCTGATGGTGATGATGAGAATTATGATGATGATGATGCGAATGCGATTGCGAGTGTGGAAGCGAGTGTGCGTGTTGCACATGTTGCTGTGCCGAGCATGCGGCGACCGCGGCGGCGCCCATTGCAATATCTGCTCCGGCTCCTGCACCAAATCCAGTTCCACTTCCGCTTCCGCCCTGCACAGCATTTGATGCTGTACTTCGGGCAGCGGTGGCATATTGATTACTGTTACTACTGCTATTGCTACTATTGTGGTTGTTATTATTATTGTTATGGTTATGTACGCCACCGCCTTGACTATTGCTATTAATGTTACTGGTATTACTGTTATTGCTATTGCTATGGCTATGGCTACTGTTCGAACTACTTTGACACTTGATGCTGGCATCAGCGCTATGGGTTAGATTTGAATGCGTATACGAATTCGTATGCGAATGTGGCTCATGTGATAACTTTGCCTTTGAATGATTAGTGATGCTACTAGTTGACGTTGAAGTGGATGTTGATGTATTACCATAGATGTTAGCAGTATGATGCTGATGCTGCGGCTGCGGCTGAGTTTGCTGCTGCTGTTGTGGTTGTGGCTGTGGCTGCGGTTGCGGCTGGACCTGCTGATGCGTCTGATGGTGATGATGGTGTACATGTTGCGGCTGTTGCTGCTGCGACTGCACCTGATGCTGATGGCCATTGGCACGACACGACGAGGACGATGACGAGTGCTGCAATAAAGCAGGGTTCGTTTGCGACTGCGCATGTGCGCGTTGCTTCATTACCGGCGCAACAGGTGCTGGGGCGGGTGGATCATTGCCCTCATCCTCGCTATCCGAAATCGTTATGACAGCCGAAGGAGATGGCGTATCGTGAATAGTAATTGTCTGCTGCTTTACAATAGCGCCGTGATGTTGGTGCGAATGTTGCACCGCTTGTTGAGCCGGTTGATGCTGCTGTGTGTGATGTGTTTGGTGGTGATAATTGCCACCAACGCTGCTGTTGCCGCTGCAATTGTTGATAATGTGATGATTGCTGTTGCTATAGCCGCCACCACCACCACCATTGCTGCTGCTGCTGCTGATGACATGCTGTTGATTAGCCGAATTGCTGCTGTGATGATGGTGTCCACCACCATTGTTGCTATTTTGGCTAACAATGTCTACAAATAAGAAAACGGAAGTTATTTACAAAATGTAAACGTTATATTTTTTATATGATTTCTTCCTTACTACCAGACGATGCCGAAGTAATAACTGGGCCGGCATTGCTGTTGTAGTTGCTGCCGTAGTTGCAATTGTGGTGACTATGGTACTGCGGCGAAACATGTGAGGCGCGGTTGTAGCGCTGCTGGTGTGGCGGTGAACTCTCTTTTACTCGCTTCTTAACAGGTGACAGTTGATTATTTTCTTTTTTATCGTGGCGAGGCACACGATACGAGTTGCTCTTAGTGCTGCACATGGAAATAAAGTTAGTCATGTTATAAAACCAAACAAAACAAAACAAAGCATAAAGCATTAAAATTAATAACTTACACTAAATGTTGCACTGGCGACTCCTTTTTGAGATCATTTCTGGGTATATTCAAATGGTGTTTAGGATAAATCTCCTCAACATTCAAAAATGGTGCCGAATCGACAATTAGCGAATGCGCTGGAGCCTGCTGCCACGAAGGCACCAAAGCCATTTGCCGTCCGGTCTGCGGCCAAGCCACACCGCTTGCTTGTACACGATTAGTTAGCAACATGCGTTGTCCGGAAGCCGGTTCCACCATCGACACTGGCACAGGCACATTGACATACTGCTGTGGAGGAACCTTTGGAATGTTTATTTTCATTATTTTTTAAAAAGCTAAAGCTCAGCATGTATACGTACTTGCAATGGTGGCTGCATTGTGGCGCTTCCAACAACCACGTGCTTGGTGGGACTAGGCATGGTTTGATAAGATGACGGACACAAAATATTTAACTGATGTTGGAACGCATCGGCGCGGCCCTGTGTGTATTGACGACCGACATTACGGCCGCCGTATATTTGATAAAGACCCTCATAGGCTAACGGTCGTTCACGCACCAAACGCTGCACTTGACTGGTTAGCTGATTGTTGATGGTAAACGTCATATTCTCCGTAGTGCTGGGTACAAAATTTGTAACCAATGTAGAAGCTGGCTGTACGCTATAAATTTGTAAAATAAATATAATAAATATTTACAATAAATTTTAAATTTTCAAAACTGGAGTGAAATATATTGGATACTTACGTATGGAAATCACCACGACGGCATACTTCCATCATTTGCACGGACGCTTTTACATTATTACAATAGACATAGTCAACTAGGTGTGTGAGGCGTACAAAGGAGTGATTCAATGCTTCAGCAGGGGTAAGGCGACGCTCTTGATCAATGGTTAGCATACGCTTTAGCAGATCAATAAACTCGCGTCTATCCGTTTTCTCGGCCAACAATTGACCGCCTTCCAAATCAGTTGGAACATTTACCTGACCAATATCATCTAAGCAGTTAAATATATATTTGCGTGCCTCCTTGCTTTTTGTATTAGTCTCTGCCTCGTGTTCTTCGGTGGTCTTTAAGCGCCAAAATGGATAGGTCGAATCGACGTCACGATAGAAAAATTTTGATGTCTTCGAGGCGCTGTTCAGCATGTGCTCTGTGGGCAGACCCTGTGTCTGTGATATGTACCTTTAAGGCGTAAAAAATTGTTATTTACGTAATTGTTTAAAACAGAAAAGATAATATCAGTAACTTACCTTATTTGATCGAATTCAGATGAGCCCGGATATAAGGGCCAGCCCAGGAACAACTCGGCCACCACACAACCCAGCGACCACATATCGATTGCCTCACAAAATGGCAAACCTAAAATAATTTCAGGTGCACGGTAATAACGGGACTGCAAGTAAGTGTTGCATACCGTTTTGCTAACGTGCGACGCACTGCCAAAATCAATAACCTTTACCCTATTTTTTAAAACAGAGAAAAATAAATATGCATAAGTAGGTACAACAGTAAAGTCGTTATTGGGTTACTTACCTATAAGGTTGCCTTACTGGATCAACCAACATTATATTTTCCGGCTTTAAATCTGCATGAATTAAACCAAGTTGCTTTAATTTTAGCAACGCCGTTAAAACCTAAAGCGAGTGAAAGATAAAAAAGCCCAAGAAATATTATACTCGTAAATGTATAAACAAAAAAAACAATTATACCTATAAACATGTATAATTTTAAGTCATGTGTATTTCTATTAGACTAACCTGCTCTAAAATGGGCCGTATATACTTCAAAGGTAGCGGTGAAAACTTATTTTGCTTAAGGAAATCATATAAATTCTGTTCGAGCATTTCAAACACCAAACAAGTGTGATTCTTGTGCTGGAAACACTCAAAAGCTCGCACAAAGTTAAACTCGTCGGCATTTTCTTGACTAAGACGCGATAGAATCGATACTTCAATTTGTCCCTGGCGTGCATATGACGGATGATTCTTTAAGATCTTAATAGCCACAATCTCCGACGTGCCACGTTTCCAGCATTTAACCACCTGGCCGAACGTGCCACGTCCCAAAAACTCCAAGACCTGAATAAAACAAAAGCAAAATACAGAAAAAATTGCAAAATGTAAATAAAATAACAAAAACATTGCGTGCCAACACACCTCATACTCAGCAGAGAGCGAATAGAGAACCTCATGTTGCACCAGCTGGTAATCACCGTCGGCACCGCTGCTGGAGCGCTTGCTGGGGGGCTGCGTGTTGGCGTGCCCCCCAGACGTGGCGACTTTTGTGTGCGCCGTCTTGAGGCTGTTGGTCGCCGTCGTTGTCGCTACCGCTGCCAGCGTTTCCGAGTTACTGGATGCCGTTTGCGCTGAAGCAGTTGTTGCTGCTACTGCGGTCGTGCTGCTTATAACACCAACTCCGACAGCTTCGTTGCTATTGCTTAAGCAGATGGAGGCGGCGCCAGAACCGTTGTATGAGGACAATGATGTATATGAATCAACGCAGCCGCAATTGCACTCTGTAAATATAGAAATGGAAATTATGAGAATAGTGTCATGGAAACTCTGTTAGTTTTATTTTTACATAATTCAAGAAATCAAAATGTAATTTTAACAGTTAAAGTTAAAAAACTACTAAATGCTGTAACACCGCAGACTGGGCCATCAGCCAACAATGACATCGCTCTATGCATATGGACTGCGGCTGTTAAAATAAATTCGCGAGGCGCGAGAACCTTCGACGATTCTTCAGCTCCCACGACAATGCAAACACTGATAAATATATATATACCTATATGTACGTACATTTATGTACATAAAGGACTTAACTAATTGCAGAATTACAAGTAGTAATTAGATTGCGCAAAAATTATATTAAAAAAAAATAAAAGCGTCGTCACACAATTTCCGGCAACAGTTGTAGCTAGGATGAGCAGCAACATATAAAAACGAACAGCAACGACGGCTGACGGTATGGCCAATAGTGGGAATTCTTGAATTCCAATATTATCATGAAACTGTTGTAAAAGTACGAGTACGTACATACATACATATGTACATAAATAGCTAGATACATTTGGAATACATATACAAACAGCAAAAACTGCAATATTGCGACAATTCTTTGAAACTTTTGGTGATTTTATCACAAACTGTTGTTGTTAAACTTGCGTAATAACCTCTACGCAAATAATGTGTGTATGTATGTACATAATTTTATATACGCGTAAAAAATATTGCATACAAACTTACATAAGACTACAGTGGCTCTACAAACTCGACAGAAAAATATTAGTTGACAACAAAATTTATATTTCGGTAAAGTTATTATCAAATTAATTAATTAATTTCTAACACTAAATCCAAGAGAAAATTATTGCACAATATTTTAGAACAGCTTTGTTAGTCTGTAATATTGCATTATTTCTTTGTAATCACGGTTTGCTTGTTCGTAACTTACTTAGATTTCATTCTGACCATGTTTGGATTAATTATTCAGAGTTAGGAGAAGGTTATAGGCAAAATGAAATTCGAAGAGATGGTGCCATAGGTACACGAAATTGTAAACAAAGCACGATTTTGTTTCTAACGTGGCTTTGTTGCAATTATAACGGTGCGAAAGGTAGGTAGGAAACCATCGGTACTAAAATTTCCTCACGCTATTATGTCTTCTGTGGTTTTAATGAATGCCCAACTCATCCCATCATTTATAAGAAATTCGTACCTTTACGATCCTCTGTGCGATTTCGCCTAATAAATGCTGCTATATAAAAAATCACTCAAAGCGCATAATACTGTACTTATGCCGTTATTCAACCAATACGCCATTGTTCTTTTGTTCACAACATCCATTTAATCATTCGTTTAACTTATCTCTTCTGCACAGACAGCACTTGATGTAAATAGTGCATAGAAACCTATTTTATTAAACTAGAATCAATAACCAAAAAATATAAAAGAACTAGAATCAATCTTTGTTGGTTAAACAATTCCAGACAAATTCATGATAAATTTTAATTTTTAGTGATCTAGTTAAAATCAAATTAATTAAGTCGTCAAGTTATTTAGGTTGCTTCATTTAATTTTGTTATTGCTCGAGGTATCCATCTTAAATAAATCATACGATCTGAAATACATAGAGGTTCCCTAGGTTATGAGGAGATATGACTTTTGGTAGCAGGTTTGATTAAAATTATTTTCATTGCTCCAAATATTCACTGTAAAAGGTGACCGACGGACACACATTTTATACAATTGTATCATGAAAATCAAATTAGACTTTTGTATGTTGTAAAACGACTAACATCGACAGTAAAATTAATTACAAACAAGAAAAAACGTGAACTTCGGCTGAGATTGTAGCAATGCCTTTAAAAAAAATCCATATCAAATTTCGTGGAGATACCTTGTCAAACAAAAAAGTTTTCCGTACAAGGAACTGAGTTTGATCGGTCAGTTTGTATAACAGCTATACCTTCTGCTCAACTATAAACGAGACTGGCTCAAACAACAAAAACGGTTAATTATTCTTCAGTATTTATTTTATCCCCTTCAAAATAGTCACCATTAGAGGCGATACACATATGCCACCTTTTTTTCCAATCTTCCTAACACTTCTGGTAGGCCGCTTTAGGTATGGCTTTCAGTTCCTTCTTCGAATTCTCTTTTATGACTTCAATCGACTGAAAATGCTTTCCACGAAGCGGCAATTTGAGTTTAGGGAAAAGAAAAAAGTCACACGGTGCCATGTCGGGTGAATACGGTGCTTGCGGAACAATATTTACGTTGTTTTTGGTCAAATAATCGCGTACAAGACGAGACGTATGAGCTGGATTTTGGAACAAGTCGAGCAGACACACGTCTCATGCCCAAAACATCGTGAATAATGCTATGAGCGGATCCATTTGATATGTTGAGCTCACTAGCTATCTCTCTTTCAGTCACACGACGATTTTCCAACACAATTTTCTTTACTTTTTCGACGTTTTCTTCGTTTATTGACGTTGCTGGACGACGATCATGGGGCAAGTTCTCCAGCGATGTACGGCCGTCCTTGAACGACTTATACCAATCAAAAATACGTGCACGTGATAGGCAAGACTCCCCATATGCCTTCTGCAACATTTTCATTGCGTCCGTCGCACTTATTCAAACAAACTCTTTGCTCAACGTTAATTTCCATATTAAAATTCGAAAAACACACTCGAGGTTGACTTGTTTATAGTGCCTTAAAAAAACTATGTGACAGATCGCGCTCAAATTTGACATGTAAACATATAACAGTCCAGTAGGTTGGCAACCTAAGCAAAAAAAAGTTTGGCCATATGTCATGTCCTTGTCGAGTTATGGATAAAGTCTCGTTTTGCGTTGAGCAGAAGGTATGTAATAGAGATGCGATAAAATGAGCAACTTCTTGGAGCGATATCTCAAAAACTATGATCAGTTTATAGTTTCCTCATTATTGGAACTTTGACGTATTATTTTTTATGAATACGAATAAAAATAGTTATGTGAAAAATAATAAGGACAGAGATGCATAAAAACAAAACTACAACACATTTCTAATAAGCCTTGACAATTGCCGCCAGCTAACGGCATCATTTTGTCACTCATTATTTATATAAACAAGTTTCGTTGGAAAAATGCAAATTATTTGGACACACTTCCTAAAAAGCCATTTTGTGTTCAACAAGGTCAGCATACGGTGGTGCGATTTAATAAGGACACCGTGCCGTTTTATAACAAAAATATTTTTTCTAACTAAAACGTGTTTATTTAAGAATAAGAATAATACTTTCCGGTTTATTATCGATCGATTAGGCAGTGCGACCCAAAAACATACTAAAAATTTAGTCAAAGAGGGAAATTTGTACGGAGAAGTAGCAAATTTACTTCAAGTTTATATAAAAAATAGTTGATTAATCAGTTAAATGAGTTGCACAAATTGAAATAGTGGCAGGAAGCTCAAAATAACATTGTCTGTTAAACAAATATAACTCGCTATGCTAAGAATAATCCATTTATTTCTTTAAAACAAATTAAATGTCATTTAAATATTGATGTTGACCCATCACCTATCCGCAAAGTGCTTACGAAAGAAAATCTCTGCGTTATTCTAGTGGTATGTCTAGTAAAAAAAAACAGGTCATTTGTTTAGAAGTGCTTTGTGTGCGAACAACTTTTGTTGAATTTGGGTCATCTGGAAACACCCATACAGTCGCCTGCTGTTTACTTTCGGACTCCAACGTGTAAATGCACGATTAATTGCCTGTCATAGACCTGTTTCGAAGCACCGCTATCGTATTTTTTTAATATTTTTCTCGACCAATCGACACGAGTTTTATTTTTAACGATTGACAAATTGTGTGTAATCCGACGTGAACAAATTTTTTTACAGTTCTACTAATTTTGGACGGCCTTCACGAAATTCGTCTTGAAGTGATCTATGATCTCGATTGAATTCACCATACCATTGATAAGCACTGGGCCTTGATTTAGCTTCATCGCCAAAAATTTAATTTAGTTCATCGATGCACTGTTGCTGAGTTAATCCATGTCGAAAGTTGTAAAAAATAATCGCGCGAAAATATTCGTAATTTAATTCCATTTTTTGGCCGAAATGAATATTTCAAGTTACTGTAAAGTACACAAATAGCGCTCGTATGTCAAAACGTTTTGTGTTTGTATGACATTAATAATGTCAAACTTTACGATAAAGTTGTGAGTTGCCAGATTGCAACACTAGGGTTGCCAAATTCCGAAATAAAAAAAGCAACCTACGTATTAGAAGATACAAAGTTCGCCGCGTCGTCTGTTTAATGGTCAAGACTTGTGAAACATTCTAAATATTTTTAATTGAATGAAGCATGAAGAAAGCACAAATACAAATATTTATTGAGCGCACACGCCAACGTAAATAGGCAATGAGCTACAAATGCATCAGTCATATAAGTACATATATACTTTCATATGTAAGAGATGTCTAGGTATGTATGTCGATATCGCCGGGTACGTGCAAATCAAAAGATCAGTTAATCAACAAATCCACGCAAATGGTTACGATGCTGCCAGATATTTGATCCAAATGGGTGTAAATAACCACATGCACACACCCAACCGCATTTTCTTTTTCTTTGACGCTCGACGAGCCAGCTTTTCAACCGGCGATTTCTAATCAATTCTTCGACTATTTATGCATGCCAGCAGATTGAGTTCATGTAAATAGACGAATGACTGCATGTGTTTGAATGTATGTAAAACGTGGTTTGCTCGATCGGCAGCAAACGCTTATAAAAGTCTGGCTTTTGACGTGTTGAATGAGTATCTTATGGGCCTGAGCTGGTATTTGACTAAGATTTGCGAAATCACCAGCTTTATATACAAATGCATTTTTATTTTTAATTTTTCTCTCGTTTTCATAGTGAATGTACTTTTCGATTCGATGCTGGCTCAATGAACAATGGCGCCCGGCTCAGGTTCAACACGAACGTCAACTTAGCTAATTGCAATTACTTCATGCCGTTGGCATGTTTGGCCTGGATTTCTTTCTTTTCGTTATTAGGTTTTCAATACCTTCGTAATTTATTTGTTCCATTTCCATCCGCTTGCTCAGCTAATTGTGACGTTTGAGTTTCTCTGTTTTCATTTTGATTAGAAATCGTGCAACCAGAATATTTGAGTTAAATCGATCAAAGCTATAGCTCTCAAATATTTGTAGACTCTAGGGTTACAAGTATATTATATATAAATGATCAGCATGACGAGACGAATTGAAATCCGAGTGACTGTCTGACCGTCTCTCTGTGCAAGCTATAACTTGAGTAAAAATTCTGATATTTTAATGAAACTTGGTACGCGTGTTCCTCGGCAAAGAAAAGCACCTGTGGTCTAAAAATTTTGAAAAAAAGGGCGTGGCCCCGCCATCTATAAGTTTAATGTACATATATTCTAAACCACTTAAGTTACAATAACCAAATTCACTTAAGACAAATCCTTTAAAAACTTCTACCAACAGTTGGAACTGTGTGTGTGAACGCCCTCTTACCATATAACGGTTTTGTTAAAAATTACTAAAAGCGCGATACCCAGAATGATACAAGAGAGCTATGTAGGAGCCGCTTTCAAAATTGGACAATGCGCGTGAACCCGCCCACATTTATGTAGGTGAAAAAACATATCTTGGGAACTGCTTGACCGATTTCAACCAAACTCGGTAGGTTGCATTACTATGACATTCCTACATTGCAAATAGGCAAAATCGGATTACAACCACGCCCACTTCCGTAAAACACAATTTTCAATTCCATCTGATTCTTTGACTTTACACAACCTAACGAATATATTCGGATAGAACTTTGCGCAGATATTGCCTGTGAAATATGCCGTCTCGGGTCTTAAAAATGGTAAAAATCGGACCATAACTGTTTAAGCCCCACATACCAAACATGTGGACCTAATATCGGTCAATCTATTGTTTGTTGAATCGGATCAATACTTTTAGCAACCGGGTAGCGGGGGGTAAAAAAATTTAACTCACAAATAGCTTTCTTTTAAGTTAAAAAACGACGATTTGGGAGCATAAAATGAAATATTGAATTTTTTTTAAACTATTCACACAAATACACCGCGGTGATACCCGGTTACTAACATAAGGGTTAAATGAAATTGAGAGAGCGTATTTTTCTAATGACAGTGTATCTTTGTGCCTAAAATGGATAAAATCGGGTGAAAACTTGTCTTAGACCCCATCTAACTGATATTCATGATTCTAAACGTCCGGCTGACTTGACTACATATATATGCTTATATTTATAATATATATTATATATTGTTTGAAAATAAATTTTCAAGTATACCTGAACAATGTCAAAAATAAATGCATTCAGCCCTTTTATTTCACTGCCCCAATATACCCTATGTAATGATTTCCGACTTTCCACCAGACTTGAAACCGTTTAGGTTGGTCAAAATGCATGATAATTTTATAAAATTAAGTGGACACGTTTTCTTAAAAGTTATAAAAGTATATTATTAATGGTTTGGGGCTCAATAAAAATGAAATTGGTTTTTTAATATTGCCAATACCGGAAGGTATTTCCCCGGCTTTCATCCTTGCAAGCTACAATAGAATAATGTATGTTCGGTTAAACCTGAACTTAGCCTTTCCGTACTTATTATTCAATTTTTTCGTTGTCATAAAAAGATATATGTTCGAGTGTTTTATGTACACGATGTAAGAAAGTAAATTACGTTACTTTATGCTTAATTTCACAGATGAAAGTTCTACCGAAATACCCTACAAATGTCTAATGAATACTAACAAATTTCGAATATACAAATTTTAATAAAAATTATATTTTTGTATTTTATCACCTAAGCTTGCTTACATTTAGATTTATGAACGCTTATTGTTTGTGTGCAAAATTTTTTGTAAACGTTAAAATTTTTTTTTAAAAACAAAGTTTATAAAATTTAATTTATTATAATTAATTAGCTCATGCATATGAAAGGCGTCGTAACAACGAACGTTTTTGAGTGAAAAAATTTAAATAGAGCAACGCGTTTTCACCCACAACAAAGTTGTAGGTAGCAAATTTCGAATATAATTCTACTCATGCGCATACATACATACATACATGCGGAGTTATAGTTCAGTTCATATTTAACCTGCCGTTGTGGCGTCATTGAAGCCAGGGTGTATGGAGAATAACAACAAATATGGGAAAATCCAAAACCTTAAGGTAGCAAATAGGGCATTAAGCATTAAGGAAACAAAAAAAGTTGGTACTGGCAACTTCCACCAAGCCATAATGTCCATAATTTACATAACAACACCACATCATTCGAATACGTTCCAGCAAGAGCGCACAAACTACTTGCAATAGTAGCAACAAAAACAATATTTTGCCCATTAATAACTTGTATGCCACCAATGAATGCCACCAGCAGGCATTTGTTGCGTTGAGCGCCAACACGATTATCGCTGATGTCACTATTTTTGTTTTGCTAATGCCAATTTGAATAAGTGAAGACAAAAACAAGGCATACATACATACAATACATAGCTACATCCTTTTTTAAAATGGATAATAGGGAAGTTTTACGTCAATCATTGTTTACACGTTTTTTCGTTCTTCCGTTTTCCCGTGCTGTTTATGTTGCTGACGGCGATCACTCGCCTACGCATTTATCCATTGAAATTCCTCTCTCTATTTTAATAAAAATCAAATACGTTCCAAAACACAGCACCCTTTATATAAGAAGTAATCGTCTTATATACTTGTATAAATATTTATTAGCGCACATCGCCCCGCTTAAGGGGTTACATGAGGTTTGTCGAGCAAAAAACCCCCTATTTTCAATAATTGTTCTCATATAAAAATTAAATATTTTATTCAAACTTCTTATTTTTTTTTAGATACATAATTTACAAAGATTTTGTGAAATTGTCAAAGGAAAATATTCAAAACTAGGTCATTACGATGTCATTTCCGGCTGTCCCTCGGAAAAAAGGTGCCTCTGGGTTGACAGCAGAACTTCTGACAGGCTCATCAAAAGTAAAAAGAAACAAGTAAGGATGGTCTAATTTCGGATGTAACCGAACATTTTATACTCTCGCAAAGTCAAATGGTACACTCGTTTGAGATTTCTTTGTGAATTGACTGATATTTTCGGTAGAAGGTCAACTATAGGCAATGGGGTCCACATATTTAATACTTAGGGGCTTGAACAGTTTCGGTTCGGTTTAGACAATTTTTGGTCACAAGGTGGCATACTTGAAACGTATTATTCACGCAAAGTTTTACCCCGATATAATCATTGTTGCTTGATATGCATAGTGGGAAGTGAAAGAATCAGATGGAATTGAAAATGGTGTTATATGGGAAATAAGCGTGGTTGTAGTCCGATTTCGCCCATTTTCGCACTATAACATAGAAATATGATAAGAACGTTATGCACCGAATTTGGTTGAAATCGGTTAAGCAGATCTCAAGATATGGGTTTTCACCTAAAAGTGGGCGGTGCCAAGCCCACTGACTAATTTTGAACTCGGTTCCTATAAAGTCATCTCATACCATCCCAGAGATAAAATTTAATGTCTCTGGCGTGTTTAGTGCTTGATTTATCGCGCTTTTAGTAGTTTTTAACAGTACCGTTATATGGGGAGTGGGCGGAGTTGCCACCCGATTTCAACTATTTTCACACTGTGGGTAGAGGCTCTAAAACATTTGCTTCCAGTGAATTTTGTTATTATAGCATTAGCGGTTTAGGAGATATGCACATTAAATCTATTAGAGGCGGGACCACGCCCACTTTAAAAAAAAATTTTAACTGCAGATGTCCCTCCCTAATGTGATCCTGTGTACTAAATAACAGTTTTGTATATTATTGCGGAGCTTAGTTTTGGCAATTTATTTGTTTTAGATTAATGGCGTTTTGTGGGCGTGGCAGTGGTCCGATTACACCCATCTGCAATACCAACCGTCTCACGGTACCAAGAAACATGTCTACCAAGTTTCATAAAGATATCTCAATTTTTACTCACTTGCTTGCACGGACGGACTGACGGACGGACGGACAGACAGTCACCCGGATTTCAACTCGTCTCTTCATCCTGATCATTTATATATACATAACCCTATATCTAACTCGATTAGTTTTATGTGATACAAACAACCGTTAGGTGAACAAAACTATTATACTCTGTAGCAACAGGTTACGAGAGTATAAAAAACACGTGTTTGAATTAAGACCATAAACTAGGTATTAGACGAAGGAAAAACAAAAAAAGTGAAAAATCCAAATTTTGGTGATAATTTCCCGATGGTTTTTGTATTTTAAATAGTTATAATTAAACAAAAAAAAATCTCAAATACCTGTTTAAAATTTCATTAAGATCGGTTGAGTAGTCGCGAAAAGTCTTGACAACCGATTTTGAAAACACAGTTTATAGAAAAACGCGTTTAAAGTTTTAAGTGACCATATAGCTGACCTCGAGCGCGCAACTTTTCAAAGCTGTACCTCCAAAACTATTACTGGGATCAACTTGAGAATTTAGGACATTATTGTATAGATGTTATAGAAGTAAATAAGACAATAAAAATAATTTTTTGAAAACCCATGTAACCCCTTAAAATACATACTAAATCACCAGTAAGTTTACAGTTTCGAATTTTCATAATCGGAACAAGCGCCAATTTGCGAGTCCTTTTGGAAAAGTATTTTTGACCATACAATAAATGCATATAGGCATCCCTTAGATGTGTAAATATTTGATCTCTTCTTCGATGCCAGCAACATCCCGTTAATTAATTCTTGAATATATCAAAACTAGTTGATTATGGAATGACTTTCTAAAATCGGTTGGGTGTATTTAATATTCAGAAGAACTCTACCTAAGGAATATTAAATAACTACCAACCGATGAGTCTTTGAGCCATTTTCACTAAGCAATTAAGTTGTATCATGAAAAAATAAACTACAGCAAGATTTTGACAAAAATATAAAACTTTTTTCGAATACCACTCAATAACTCGAGTTTCATTTACTGACCTATGTAGGCAGGTGTCAGAGAAGTCCAATGAGAAAAGTGTATGTGTTACCAAATTATCGCCTCCCACTTAAATATAACATGTTCATAATCTCCGTTTTTCTGGGTTGAAGATCAACCTTCTTCTCAGGAAAACTACGTTTACTAAAATATAAGATCGTATTGCGGAAATAGCAACAGACTACCAGCTTAACATTAAGTTAGTCGTCAGCGTCCAGGAAAATGCAACTAAACGTATGGGTATCAATAAGATAATTTTTAAACCTAAATAGCGCTTTCAAGATAGTCGACAAAGTAACTTTAGGAGCTGACTTTTGCATTTCACTTGCATTGGACACATGTGATGATGCGCGGCACTCGCTTTTCTTTGCAAATAGTCAGCTATCTAAATCAACTTAATTTTAGGGTCATTAGAAAATATGTACCAATGTCCAGTAGGATCACCGTCTTCTAAATCAACTTAATTTTAAAGACATCCAAAGTATGTCCCAAAGTCCACTAGGTTTATCCTCTTTGATGTTTATATGAAGCGTACAGAAAAGCTTCCGAAAAATTTTTGAATTTTATCTTTTATATACAATTTAAATATAATATATAATTGCCAAACACTTATTCATTTCAAATAATATATAATACCTTCTGCTCAACGCAAAACGAGACTTTATCCATAACTCGACAAGGACATGACATATGGCTATACTTTTTTTTGCTAAGGTTGGCAGGACTGTTATATGTTTACATGTCAAATTTGAGCGCGATCTGTCACATAGTTTTTTTTTAAGGCACTATAAACAAGTCAACCTCGAGTGTGTTTTTCGAATTTTACTATGGAAATTAACGTTGAGCAAAAAGTGTTTGTTTGAAATTTTGTTATTCCAATGGAATAAGTGCGACGGACGCAATGAAAATGTTGCAGAAGGCATATGGGGAGTCTTGCCTATCACGTGCACGTATTTTTGATTGGTATAAGTCGTTCAAGGACGACCGTACATCGCTGGAGAACTTGCCCCATGATCGTCGTCCAGCAACGTCAATAAACGAAGAAAACGTCGAAAAAGTAAAGAAAATTGTGTTGGAAAATCGTCGTGTGACTGAACGAGAGATAGCTAGTGAGCTCAACATATTAAATGGATCCGCTCATAGCATTATTCACGATGTTTTGGGCATGAGACGTGTGTCTGCTCGACTTGTTCCAAAATCCAGCTCATACGTCTCGTCTTGTACGCGATTATTTGACCAAAAACAACGTAAATATTGTTCCGCAAGCACCGTATTCACCCGACATGGCACCGTGTGACTTTTCCCTAAATTCAAATTGCCGCTTCGTGGAAAGCATTTTCAGTCGATTGAAGTCATAAAAGAGAATTCGAAGAAGGAACTGAAAGCCATACCTAAAGCGGCCTACCAGAAGTGTTAGGAAGATTGGAAAAAAGGTGGCATATGTGTATCGCCTCTAATGGTGACTATTTTGAAGGGGATAAAATAAATACTGAAGAATAATTAACCGTTTTTGTTGTTTGAGCCAGTCTCGTTTATATTTGAGCAGAAGGTATAAATTGAAAACCTAACACGGTGATTTACTTCAAAAATTGTATTCCTTTAATTCGAAGGAAACTTTGAACGTAATTGACAACATTTTTTCCATAGTTGTTATATTCCGTTAATTGAAATTGAGATTGAGAAGTCGCATACATGCGCATGTACAAAAGATCATAAGACAATTTAATTGCTTTGTAAATAAAAAAAGCAAAAAATCCCAAGGAAAGTAAGAAGGACGAAAAGGATTCGCAAGGAGACCAAGGGCGACAAATCTCAAATGTGAATTGAAGACATACCTCCAAAAGAGCCATATTGCTTAACGAAAGTATATCTTCAAGAAAAACTGAAATTGTGGGCAATTCGTAATCAAGTATCCCATAAAACATTTTCTGAACTCTTAACGCTTCTTGTTGAAGATGGTATAAATGTACCTAAAAGTGCGGAGTACTAAAAGTGTTATAAGGCATAATATTAAAATCAACAGAAAAGATAGGAGTCCGGATCAGTTTCTGTAAAATTGAAAATTTGACTAACTACTCCTCAATAATTATAGATGTAAATATAGACGGGTTGGCTTTACAGCGTAGCTAAAGGATGCAGTTGTGACCATTTTAGTGCGGTTTAGTTAACGTATAAAATATATCAGAAAATCTAAGCCAATCCCAACATTTTTCCCGTTATGTACAATAGCATATCAGAGCTGCAAGAGCTGGATCATTACACATTCGACATCATTACAACGGTCAATAAAAATATATATATATGTAAGTTATATATTTTAAAACATTTAAACCTGATTTTCGTATAATAATACTACAAGGTGCGTTCCAAAGTAAACAGTAAAAAAGTAAAGTCTCGTGGCGCCACATATATGTCGACTAGTGCGTTAGAATCTGCTATCCTTTATCGACTTCCAGTAAAAATTTCATGACATTTTATCTATTGGAAGTGAAGTTATTGCGTTTTAAGGGTCAGTAGGTTTTTACTAAAAAAAAATTAAATTTTGTTTTAAAATTGGTAAAACTTTTACCGAAACGTTTCAATTGATGAAACAAGTTTATGGCGATGATTGCCTATGCCGTAGCAGAGTGCACGAGTGGTTTCAACGTTTTCAAAGTGGTCGTGAGGATATAAATGAGAAATGAGCCGAAATCCAAAAAATCGCGCCTGGAGAAGTCAAAAGTGAAGATAATGCTGATTTGTTTTTATGATTCCAAGGGTATTGTCCACAAAGAATTTCTTCCACCCGGCAAAACGTTAATGCGGTATTCTACCTTGGAGTTTTGAAGCGTTTGGTGCGCCGTATTCGACGTGTTCGGCCCGAATATCGCGAAGATTGAAGTTGGCGTTTGTTGCACGATAATGCGCCGTCTCATCGCCGTGCGACTTCTACCTTTTCGGAAAAATGCATTTGCCGATGAAAGGAAAGCGTTATGCAGACGTGGAGGCCATTCAAAAGGCTTGCACCGGCATACTGGCGGCCATACCAGACAACGAGCTAAAACACTCGTTCGGCATGCTTTTGGATCATGCAAAAAACTATATTAAAGCAGAAGGAGACTATTTTGAATAAAATTAATAGATTTTGCCGATAAAACCATTTGTTGTCTTTTTTTAAAAGTCCTGTTTACTTTTGAACGCACCTTGTATTAACTTCTCTTACATTTATTTTAAAAGAATGTCATTTCATTAATTTTGTAATTTAATTTGAAGAATTAATATTTTAATGTATTACAGAATTACATAAATGTACAAATGAATTTAAGTTGTAAACTTTTATTTTTAAAGTAGTTTCTATTACCTGAACTTATAATAAAAAATAAATAAAAACAAGTAAGGAAGGGGTAAGTTCGGGTGAAACCGAACATTTTATAATCAAATTATATTGAAATAATCTTTAAATGCGGTAAATGTTATATAAACTCAACAGAAGGGGCTAGAGTTGATGCGGAAAACGTCAACCAGAGGATCGAAATTCCTTATATTAGGGATCTCAGGTCGCGGCCAAGGTTTAGATCAATTCGATTCATATTAAGCGGTAAACCACATCATTTTGAGAGAAACTTGTCCATTTAATTTCATTTTGACCAACCTGTACGGTTTAAAATCAGGTGGAAAGTCGGAAATATTTATATACGCTATGTTGGGGGGAGAGAAAGGGACGTGCTGATTGCATTAATTTGGACATTGCTCAGGTAAAGGTATACTTAAGAACATATTGCCAAGCAATTTTAGAAATAATATATATAACTCACACCGGAGAAAAATGAAATCATTATATGTAGTATATTGGAGTGGGGGTAATTCGTATTGTTGTGCTTCCAATTATTTAAGAATCAATTAATTAACATTACTTTTAGAATTATGAGTACAGATATGAAAGGTACTGAATAAAGTTCTAATTACTATTTAGTAACACAACACGTCTGTACTTGACGGCAGCGCAATCCAGAAGAAGGAAGTTGCATTTTACAAATGTCCAAGGCTAACACTCAGTGCTGCCAACTATGAACATTGAAATTTAGTGTTGCATAATTTTACGTTCATATCACGTAATATATATGGTACACGGCTAACCGGAAGTTTGAAAATTGCATATTAGGTATGTATATGGGGTCTAAGGAATATACTTGTATTGACCCGATTTTATCTCTTTTTGGCAATATCACTATTAACAGGTCACATACTAATAAGGAAAGAATTTCCCGTTCCCACGACAGTCGGGTCTACGTAACCGGAACGGACCGGGATCTATTCCGGCCAAGGACTGTCAACTCGGCAGAATTCTGCCGCTACAACAACAACAACAAGGAAAGCATTTCAATAACATATCTCACAGATTGACCGATATTTTCGATAAAATGTTCGCTGTACGAACTGGGGTGTCCACATATCTATCTGGGGGCTTCAATAGTTATGGTCCAATTTTGACAATTTTGGTCAAAAAGTGGCCTACTTTAAGCACACTTTTCGGGTAAAGTTTTATGACGATAGATTCCTTGGTGCTTGATTTGCATACTGCAAAATGAAAGAATCAAATGGAATTTAAAATTGTGTTATAAGGGAAGTGATTGCTCATTTTCGCTCTGGAACATAGAAATGTCAAGATAGTATCACAAACCAAATTTGATCGATATTGGTCTAGTAGGTCCTGAGATACGGGTTTCCACCTAAATGTGAGCGGTGCCATGCCCATCGTTTTGTTTTGACATCGGCCCCTATAAGCCCACACGTACCATCTCGGGTGTAAGATTAAATGGCTACTTATTTAATTATTGATTTATCACGTTTTTAACAGTTTTAAACATAACCGTTTTATAGGGAGTGGCCGGACGGACAGACATCCGGATTTCAGCTCGTCCCGTCATCCTGATCATTTATATATACATAACCTTAAATTTATTTCGATTAGTTTCAGGTGATACAAACAACTATTATACGCTATAGGAACATGTTGCAAGGGTAAAAACTAGTTTCTTACATGCCAAACATGCCATACAAAAAAATGACTGGTACGTAGAAGATTGAAAACGATTAGTCTCGTTTCGTAGGTATTCGGGTACAAAAGGGTACAATTAGTCTCTTCATAGGACATGCTCAAACATAAAGGAACAGTTTGTTCCATATAAAGAGATCAAAAGTGGTATTAGTCACATGTTTCTTTGTGACGAATAGCGAACCTATTCCGAACTTGTCGAATTGACCTATCCTATATTGCAGGGTATATGGTATAGGGTAGGGCCCTGCTAACCATCAGCTCGCTAATGACGTAAACTATGTCATAATTCACATTTTCTAATGCACGATCGATGTTTGCGAAAAATTCAAACGCGGAATATATATAGCAATAGCTGTAAAAGGTAGCTGCATGCAACATGTGTATGTAGTCATTAGAATGAAAAATTCTATTTTGGATCAAAAAGCAACTAAAGTCAATATACACATCCACACACACCAGATATAATGCATAAAATTGGTTATTGGTGACATTGATAGAGAGTTGTTAAAAACACGTAATTTATTTTTAAATGCACGTAGATATGCATATGTACATATGTAGGTATATTTTTATTCCAGCATTAGTCCATTAAAATTCGATTAGACTTAGAAAAGCGGATTCTAAATTCTCTTGCACGTACATTTAAATCCATAAGTATATACATATATACTTGAAGGAAGGACGTCAAAAGGGCAGCCATAGAATATTGATTAAAATTGTTGCTATTAAAAAGAAGCGAGGTAAGCGTGCAAGAAAGTAAAGGGTAAATTGATTGCGACATTTCGCACAGCAACTTCCAGAAAACCACCAACACTTTCTAAGAGAGTTGGCAGCGAAGGTTGTGAGTGGTGGACAATACCCGTTCAATGCCAAGCAATTCGCCTTACCGCTGCAAGGTCGCCATCACTCATGCTTTCACTCGTAACATAACCTTTCAATTTTATCGCAGCAACAGGACGTCGCTCTAACTAAAAGCTGTTAAGTAAACATGTCGATGGCGCTACATATAGTATTGTATTGTATATACATACATATATGGTAGATACACATCCATTATACACTTAAGCACATAACGTGGGTATATTATGGTATATTTGTAATTCCTACGTAAATGCGTAATTGGTACCTATTGTAATTAATTCCAGTTAAATTACCACCTTCTTGTGTAGTATTTGCCAATAAATGTCAATATTTACCTAGAAAAGAAGAAAAAAAAAATTAATTATTACGAAATTACTATAAATAGATGATAAGCTGGCAAATGTATTCTCAAGAACGTAATCTCTAATATTTGCATAAGAATTTGCCCACTAGAAACCTATAATACCCTTCACAAATACAAAAGATTCCTTAGAAGAACTTTATTCCGATCGTTCAGTTTGTATGGCAGCTATATGCTATAGTGATCCGATCTGAACAATTTCTTTGGAAATTGCATTATTGTCTTAGACAATAATCCACGCCAAATTTCGAATATGAAGATATTTTGTAAATGACAAAGTTTCCCACACAAGCCCTAGACCCCGATCGCTCAGTTTGTATGGCAGCTATATGCTATAGAGGTCCGATATCGGCCGTTCCGACAAATGAGCTGCTTCTTAGTGAGAAAAGCACGTGTGCAAAATTTTAGATTGATATCTGAAAAACTGAGGGACTAGTTCGCGTATATACAAACAGACAGACGGACATGCTAAACCGTTTTTTTTATTGTCTCCGCTGTTTCCTATAAGTAATCATGTTATAAACATCGCGGCAAAAGTAGTTTTCACGTTACCGTCCATAACCAAGAAAATAATTTTCTTCATTAAATGATAGATTGAGATATCAATTTCATCATATCCATTGTCACAAACACTTGTCATAATTTTATTGTTGGTTGGAAACAATTTTTCTTTATTTAGTATATGCTTATCCTGAAAAATCCCACTATACCTTACCTAGGATTTAACTTACTACTCAATTTTAGAGTTGAAATTTTAAGTAAAAATTTAAGTTACGACTGCGCTACAAATATCCTGAATTGTAATATTCACAAGGTATACCTTACAGGAAAACAAGCTATTGCTATAAACTTTGAGTAAATACAGTTTCCGTGGTGGGTGGAGGTCGGACACGTACTTAAACGATAATGCAACGTGAACAAATGCATACAAGTATAACGGGTGTTTTCTTTAGCCTGTAGTTTTCAATGAGGCAGTTCGGAGTTGGTCTTTTTGTCAGGTTGAACAAACTTACACCGGAACAACGCGAGCAAATCGTGCAATTTGATTACGAAAATAATGGTTCGGTTAGTGCGACGCATCGCGCGCTGCTTTGTTCAGCGATGAATTTTCAAATTTGGTTTAATGGGTACGTTAATAAACAAAATTGAGACGCCGTTACATCCTCAAAAAGTATATTTTCATATTTCTTTAAGCCGGACAACTCTTCGGAACATACGTCATGAAAAAGAAATTTTGCTGTTAAAAGTAGTCGAAATAGGGCCTCTCGGCTGGAATTTTTCGAGCAGCCCCGGCGTTCACTTGCTCGAAATCGTTTTTAAAACTTTATAAAGCAAAATTTCTGTCCATAACATTAAATTAAATGTTTTTTATTCCTTCATACTTCTAAAATAAGCACCCTTTACATATGTTCTGCATACAGAAACAAATACCTGTAGCACATATACTTGGCAGCTAAACTATGCATCCCAGAAAATTATTCTCACATCAGCAGAAGGGCAGGAAGATACGAGTATATAAACCAGCATTGAAGGCTGAAAACTTTTCGGAAAAATGTTTATTCATGAATTAATATTTATATATAAAAAAAAACCAAATTTATTAAAATTGGTTTAGTTCCAGCTAAGAACATATTTCCCAGAGAATAGTTTATGGTTTATGCCTTAACTAGAGTTACCAACACTTTTCATAAAATTGCAAAATTTCACCTAATAAGCTATATTTATAATGATATTGGCTGGTAATACCAAATGTGAAGTGTCCCAGCAAGTCAGCTTTTCTCGTACAATAAACGTTTTTTGGTTCTAAACGATAAATAAAAAACACTATTTGTGACTTGGAAACATTTCGAAAGTTATTGCTATTAATATTTTTTTTGGACGATCTTGGATATTTATTTTCTCTTGCCAGAGAGAATCGATTTCGCTTACATTCAATACAATTATGAGTGAGATATACACACTCATTTGATATTACTAGTTTTTACAAAAAAAAAAAAAAAAAAAAAAATTTTCTTAAACAAATTGAATTAGAGTCAACTTCTCAGTCGCTTTAAAATTAAATTATTGTTTATAACGTATTATTTCTTACTTAATGAAGAACGATTCGCAAAAAGGAAAACATGAAAACTTTCAACTTGCGCAGCAATAAATATGTTCACTTCATCGAATATATATAGCTCTTAGAGCAGTTTATGGTTTATTTTATATTTTGGTTTTTTCCATTATTGTTCATGTTTTGTTTTATAAATAAATGCAATGTAATGAAGTGTACAAAGCCAATGTCTCTCAATTTAAACCAGCGCAAAGTAAGTACTTCAAGGGGAAAAGCTATCGATACTATCGATAGTATTTTTACTATCGAGTGGTCCGACTATCTCTATATACAGCTACTTTCCTAGGTTCGGCATATGATTTAAACAAAAAAAAAAAACGATGTTATATTTCCTCTGTTTTGCATTGATAATAACAAAAAGAAACTAATAAATGCCCGGTATGCGAGCAAATGGGTATGTACACGCACATTTTAAACAATAAAAATCACATTTTTAAGCTATAAGTGGACTAAACGCTACCACAAGTTTAAAATTCAATTAGGAGCAAGGCAACAAGGCAACGCAACAGTCGATGTACGCATAATAAAGTTGCGATTTACCATATGTCCGCAGGGAAGTTAGTGAGTAAAGTAACGCATACGTATGCCCAGCAGGAAATTAAAGTGGTTGAAGTAAAGCAACGTAAAACGAAAATTTAATGTGGATATGGTAAATGGGAATGATGGGCATGAGTACTCTTTAGCAAATAAAAAATAATTAGAGGTTAATATTTAAAAGTAAAGTTTTTCGTTCCACTATGTAAGCATAAATCAATCTTGACTACCCAGATTATGGATTGGTTTAGATATGTTATACCTTTAAAAATATCATACGAAAATTGTAAATCGATATGTCAAATTGAGTTACAACCTTCAAAAATGTAGTCGCTCAGTTTAAACAGCACCATCGGTTTGTCTCTAAAAATGTTTTTCCGAAACAGTATTTTTAAAATTTGCTTGAGTGATTACTCGGAGACAAATGATCCGATGAGTAACAAAACATTTTTGGTAAAATTCAGCTCTTTTTTTTAATTACCGCCATTTGGTCGATCATAGGTCAATATTCGGACAATATCAATTAAGATTTTTTTTTGTTTCCTCCATGGAAGAGGTCGGAACCACTGCAGCAGTCCGCCTGTCTATGTATTATTTAAATATGAAATATACCCTTAAAAATTTAGAAAAATTTATATATGATTCTAGGATTAAAAAAAAGATATAAGTGCTATAAAAAGATCCTCAAAATCACCAAGAAAAGGAAATTTATTAAAAAATATCGCAAAAAAACCGCCTTTGACAAAATACAGAATTATACACACAAGGTATCGCAAATTGAGATACTGTAACTGAGAGTGATGAACTTAGTCAATAACAAGTTCATATGGACCACTCTACACTCTTGACACTAATGTCCCACTGGGTCCTGTAATCAATACATACTATTAACAAAACACACTTTGTTGAATCTACTATTGTAGCTGTTCGGGAAGTCGGGCTGCATGATACGCGGTGTTCGGGTGTGAGTTTGGTGCTGGTAGTTTAGCTTGTTGTAGCAGTCGGTCCATAGCTAACTAGCGGAAGAGGAAGGAAATACGTAGCGCGAAAGCGCGTTAGTTCAGGGGCGCGTTTGGAAAGTCATGAGTAGATTACACATTAATTCAAAGTGGTGAGGGAGATGTCTGGCGATGTGTTCATTGCGCAAACAAGTTAATAATTTCCAGTTATGTAGATGCGTGCACGGTAAAACGTAAAACGTATTATTACGGATAAAAATTTCTAAATAAAAGATAAATTGATAATGACAAATGGGTCGTGGCCGACGTGAGCAGAACGGATGAATGATAAAAAGTAATTTTGCTTAGAGAATTTACATACTTCGGCACCAAACAGGAAGGATCCAAGTGAAAGGTGCGTTCTGAGAGTATATAGCCGCATTTCTGGTAAGTAGTGCGTGCGGCTTAAGGTAGTAATCTGGTAACTTGGTTTGAAAAAATCGACTTTTTTTTCGAAAGTTCTATATATTAAAAATACACTGTACAAATTTTAGAACTAAAATCGAAATATTGACGAAGTTAAAGCACCTAGCGTGAGCCTTCCGTCGTATTGTAGTACATAACATATTTAATCTGTTATTGAAACTTTAGAAGCGTTTTTCTCGAAACAACACTCTTACGTTCGGCATGAATGATAACAAACTTTATATTCAACCATAAACGCCAAATTTCGTCAGTTATCTTGTCAAATAAAAAAATTTTGGCCTTTATTGGGATGGGTCAACTTGAATGGGAGCTATATGCACTAGTGGTTCCGACAAATGAGCAGGTTTTTGGAGAAAAATGGACATGCAAATTTCAGATCGTTATCTCAAAAACTGAAGGGATAGTTCACGTTTATACAGACAGACATGACTAAATCGACTCAGCTTGTTATGCTGATCATTTTTATATATGGTATATATAGGTCTTCGACGTTTCCTTCTGGGTGTTTAACCCTTATGTTAGTAACCGGGTACCCACCGCGGTGTATTTCTGTTAATAGCTTTCAAAATTTCATTATTTCATTTTAAGCTCTCAAATCTTCGTTTTTTAACTTAATAGAAAGCAGAGAATGTAGATTATTTTACATTCTCTGATAGAAAACTATTTGTGAGTTCATCTTATTTTTATTTTTTTTATTCTACGTTGTTATTTCCTTTTTTTTCTTTAAATTGTCACTGACTAATAATATTTGAAGAAAAAAATAAAAATAAAACAAACAAAATAATAATAATACTCAGATCGTAGGTACCCCGGTACCCGGTTGCTAAAAGACGTCTGTAAAGTTGGTTACTAACATAAGGGTTAAACTTCGTGGCAAATTTAATATTCTCTGTTCAGGGTATAAAAATCTTTGTCGAACGAATATTGTGATAGCGCTTGTTTTGTTAACATTCCTATCGCAAAACTCAATTTAGCTTATAAAATTCAAGTTCTTCACTAATTACTTCGTATTTCTTTCTGATTGTTTGTTTTGGAATCTTACGGTTCATTTAGTAAACTCGAAATTATAAAATTTATTTTATTTCATTTATATTCAATAGAAATTATTTTTATTTTCAATGAATAAAAACAAATTTTAGTCTGATATCACTAACTACGTCTAAGTATATCGAACATAAAAATATTATTTTATGTTCCTTACAAGACATTTAAGCTTTCCCTTTATTTGTAAATATATCGGCCTGAACCTCTATCAGCCTCATGTACAAAAATTCCAAATTCCATGAGCAGACTTGGAAGTTGGAGGGTAGCGCCAACTAGTCCAATCGACAAATTTGTGAATCAAATATTTAATTTCATTGACATTCTAACATTAGCTCCAAATGAGAACTCAATCGAATGGTGAATATAACTTTTCAAAATATTTCGATCCCAGAGGCATTGGATTTCAATAACAAATTAAAGTTTTCCTTGCATACAAGCGGAAGTATATCCAAAAATATGTAAAGTGGGTTAGTTTTTTTTTTTAATATTAATTAATTTTATAGCCTAATTCTTTTTATGAAGCGCACAATTTTTAAGATGGATTCAATAATTCTAAACGTCATCAACCGGTGGGTCCAGCCAATTTGAAGTATGAAGTCCCTATTATAGCTTTTAACGCAACTGCATCATTTTGCTTAAAGTTTGGAAATTCAGTATTATCGATATTAACTCAACTCGTCAAAAAAACAAAATCGGTTGAAGTGTTGTCAAACTTCAAGTTTTTTGTGGTATTACGTAGAACTATAACTGCTACGAAGCAAATCATTCGTGCAGTTTATTTCGAGAAAATATTAACGCAAAATGAAGAGCGGGTAAATAAAGTATTTTAAATAAATGTAAACTATTTTTAATCAGTTATTTTGTGCACACAATTAGAAAAAACAAGGTTACAACTAATAGAAAAACTTGTTGAGCTCATGTAGAAAAATCACGAAATTGATTGAGCAGCACGCTTCAGTTCAATATTGCGAGCAAAAGGAGACGATGCTATCCACATACTATTTCTATAAATGTCCTTTTTGAGTAAAATTATTTAAGTAAATTTTGAATCGAAGGGCGAATTCTTAATTCATTTGACTTTAACAACTAAAGATATCATAGGATGTGCAAGAACCACGTTAAATTCAATTCCACTGCATTTTTGATATTTACCGTCAGAAGGAAACGGAGAGTTACGCATAATTTTAATATAGGAGGTACGGTAGTTAGTCGCACACATTTGCGGAAATTTTCCTTCACCTCAACAAAGATTATTCATAAATGGCTTTGTCATTAAAATTTGGCTTACTCTGTGTAAGAAAATTCCAATAGACTTCAGTGATCACGAATGCTTTTTCGTACACACGAATTTTGGATTCAACAATAATATAAATCACAACTAATATCCATTTTCATAATTATTCACCATTTCGTGTGAAATAACTGAAAAAAAATGTTCAGCTCTTTAATTATCTGACAAATCTTCATTTTTTATGTTGACAACACCAATGAAACTTAGGCTGAAAATAGTTGAAGTTTGTAATACCAAAACAGAGTTTAGTTAATTGGAAGTTGAATTACTTTAACTTCCTTTCAACTGAGTGTGGTTGAAAACCGTAACAGGGGTATAAATCTGTAGATATGTAATATACAATATTTATACTTGGTCCTCTTTAAAATTCAAAACACCAGTTTAAAGCTATATCAAATTAAAGCTGTATCAATTTTAATTTATGAAATACAGAAATAAAAAGTCGGCGCATAAAATAATTAAGACATTAGTTACTGTAGTAATATGCAATATAGTATCTATAAATAAAGATGCAAGCATTTGCATATACATATGTATGTGTGCATTAATATAAATATATACTAACCTGATTTATTTTACTGAATTTCTCGTAAATTTAAATTAGACATTTATGTATGAAAAACTTTCCAGGCAGTCAATTAAATTGCTTACTATCTCGCTGACTCGATTCTTATATATTTAATTCTTAATATTTCGAGTGTACAATTCTATTACACGATTTTCCCATCAACTGGGAATTGATAGTCAAACCTCAAACAAGTATCTGTATGTAAACAAAGTACGACTAGTATAACTATGAACAAATTTAATTTAATAATGTACAGGCAAGCACCCCTAACAGGTTTATTTATAGTTTTCGAACAACAAATAATATGTTATGGTGTAATGGTGGGAAACCTAGTATTGTATAAATGTAAACAAGTGCTTAAGTGTTGCATATGTATGTAATGTGAAATACGAATATTAAAAAAACATATAGTAAGAAGTCAGAGGTAGTATTTCATTAATAATCTGATTCCTGTAAACTTTGACAGCTTTTCAAGCAATTAAGTTCACGTCGCTCGTAGTATACAAGTAAATACGAAAAATCATTTACATAGATTGTATGTAATAAGCTAACTTTTTATTTTTCTACTTCTGCAAGGACTGTTTAAAAAACAAAGCTGTTGACGCTAAGCATTGAAAATGTATAACAAAACCTTTATGTAACAATTTTCTCATTAAAATAAGAGATATTAATCAGATTTATTAGCATTTACTCATCACCATTGACCCCATATGAGAACATCTCTTAAAATGGCGCCATCTGTGTTTTAAACAACAACTCGCAATGTTACTACAAGTATAATTATAAATAACCAACCAAACTGATTTCATAACGTTTCTATTAAAGATCGCATCGCATCAAAAAATTTAAATTTTTCGGACAATTAGTTCGATAGATATAGCATTTTGAGTGAAGCTATAACACCCTGCACAAATAAGATGCCTTATAAGAACTTGATTTTAATCGGACAGTTTGTATGGCAGCTACCAGCTATAGTGGTCTGATCTGAATAATTTCTTCGGAGATTGTACTGCTGCCTCAAACAATAATCGATAACACATGCTGTGAAGAAATACTGTCACAAAAAAAAAATCAATGTCCTATACAAGGACATAATTTTGATCGGTAATTCCGACTAATGACCAGCTTCTAAAAAAGAGAAGGACGTGTGCGCATTTTTAGATCGATATCTCAGTAAAAAACTGGTTCGCATTTGGTCGTCGACATGTTGGAACCGCCTCAGCCCGTCATGCCTCTAGCATAGCCGACATTTTCTTTTGCTTGTTACAAACTTAATGGTAAACTTAATAAACCCTGTTCAGGGTATTTCGAGTGCTAATATAATAGGAATTTTTGTTAAGAAAATGTGTTGCTGGGTTAGGGTATGCGATGAACAATTTTATGAGTTGCGCTATGAATTTGTTCTCGATTCATATTCGCCAGATCTGTCCCCTAACGACTGCTTCCTCATCAGTGGAAACATTTTCCAATGAACAAGTAAGGGATAACCGTCTATTTGAAGCGAAGTTTAAATCGTACAACAAAAAGGTTATCATAAAGTAAAGGATCGATATACATAATAGATGCTGAACCATTCAGGTTAATAAGCCGCTTTTCTGCTTTCTTAAGGTTTTAAATTTTTGTTTTGCATTTCCATAAAGTATAATATCTTAGAAATATTATCTCAATTTGTATAAATCTGACAAATACTTTTCGAGTAATGACCACTGTAGCTCGAAAGCGATCGGTAGATTTCAAAGAAATTTATACAACTTTTTGAACACATGATGGTGGATGTTTTTTTTTTATTTCGATTTTTTATTAACAATTAACTGTTGGGTTTTAACCGAAAATATTAAAAAAAATTTTCTAAGGTAGCCGTTTTGTTATTTAATTAAAACAAAACAAGCTTCAATTTAGGTACTAGATTATCTATAGGTAAAACAAATATTTTTTGTCCGAGTTTCTCCAAGTATTAGTGATGGTCAAGACGAGGAGCTTCGGTTGGAACTGAATCAACACAAACAGCCATTACTTTTAAAATTACCAATTTTTTTTTTAAATTTCTGTCAATTCATGTCGAAACTAAAATTAAATCAAATGATCGTTTCCATTTGAATTGGTTTGAAAAAATGGTTGATATCGACATTTCTAAAAATAAAGAGTATCCACAAATGAACATAACCTCATGAGAATCAAAGAAAGCCTGAAAAAATTTTAATTATTAGATGTTAAGACTTTTGTATAATAATATTCGGAAGGAAAAGACGAGTTTCGAATCGAAGCCACTATGACTAGTGTTGAGAGAAGCAAACTACCACCATGCAAATATGACTTTGATGCCTGTCAAACAATGACAAACATCCCAGCATAGTTCTTCAATTAGAAAGCTTTCATAGCTAGTTAATTGATTTAAAAGAATTAATTATGTAGACTACCGCGTAGCATATTATCCGAAAGAGGCGATTCCGTTGCATTGGCTTTTAGTTATAAAATATAAATATAGTAAAAATAAAAATAATAATATACAAATATTAAGATTCGAAGTGGAAAAAGTTAAGTAATGGCGTTAGCGGAATACCCACTAACAAAAAATAGCTGCGTATTTTTACAGCTGCATACAAATGGTAATGCAGTCATTAAAACATAATAATAATTGTTTTTAATTTTCAAGCACTTTTTTGTATTTTGCATTTTGCTTTAAAAACACATACATATTGCGCATAGAAATACTACAAAAAAATCTTGTATAAATATTAAAAAACTTCAACAAATCAGCGGACGTTGACGGCCGGTCGTTTTGAAATGGAATGCCATGCAACACAATGAAATTACGCGGATTTACGGCAATGTGATTTTGGCTTGTTGCAGCAAATGTGCATATATACAACAACAACAGTACGCTAAGCGACAATAACAATGCGTTTCACGCCAACGAGTGCAAGCAACGCATTCGCAAACAGACAGACACACGCTTATGTACATGCCTACATACATATAGTTTTGCGTATTGCCACACGTCAGCAATGTACATTGTAGCGTACATCGCCCACCTCCCACAACCCCCCGCCTACTGGCTGGCTGCGTCAATAAAAGTGCAGCAAATGCGCGAATGGCAAAATATTAGAAAACAAAAAAGCCGAAGCATACCATAGAAATCAGTCTCTCTCTCTTTCCACCCCGTCTTCAATCAAACACCACAGTTGCTTTGTGAGTTGGCAATCAAACAATAATAAAAAGGAAAGATATGTATATACACACGTACAAACAAAGTTAGTTTTGTTGTCAAATTCAACGCTTGCCAATTTCGAAAGCAGAGGTGGTTGGACTTTGCGTTTCAAGGCTTGAGAAATTGATGGGCCGCAAACGGTTAAGATAATACAAACATACATATATACCATACATATGTATCTACGTTGCAGTGAAGCATCAAGCCCTGGAAATACTAGTTCACAACTAGAATCTCTTGGAAAAAAATTAGCTAATATAAATTTAAACCGATATCCCAATCCAATATTTCTTACATCCTTTTATTAATTATTCTTTTTTTAATTTATTGAACGATATTTTGTAAATAATTAAATCTGAGAAACCTAGATAAAATATTTTCATATTTTACTATGAACTTAATATTATGTACTAGTGTGAGATTGGCCGAAATCTGACAATAAATATCAAATATATGTATATAGAATTTTCCCTTAACAACGGTTGGAGCATTGCGCAAACAAAAAAAGTAAAAAATAATTTACGTAAATAAGTTAGGTATAATCATTGATTGTTTTATTCGAAAAACAGAGTAAAAATTAATTGAGACTATAAATTGAGGAGATAATAACATTTATATAATCCGTCAAAAAAGTGTTGTCAAACTTCAACTTTTTTATAGTATTACGGATTTCAACTCAACTGCGGTTGACTAGAATATTAAAAAATGCATTGTCATGATGGAATACAACACCTTTTCGATTTATCAATTCGGGCCGCTTTTCTTCAACTGCATTGTTTAATTTCGTTAGTTGTTCAATGTAGACAACAGAATTGATCGTTCGGTTGGGTGGTAAGAGTTGAAAGTAGACAATTCCTTTATAATCCCACCAAACTGATAACAAAACCTTCTTTTGATGAATACCAGCTTTTGATGTTGTTTTAGCTGGTTCACCTGGCCTGCTCCACGATCTTTTCCGCTCGATATTGTTGTAAACAACCGGTTATCATTCGTTTTAAAAATGGATCATTTTCATTACGTTTCTTTAGCAAATCGCAGCTGTTAATGAGTTGCGTTAAATGCGTTTCTTTCAGATCGTGAGGAACCCGTGTATCGAGTTTTTGAACATAGCCAAGTTGTTTTAAGTGATTTTCAATACATGTATTACACATATGTGATACCTGAAGCTTCTTTGCAATCTCACGTGTTGTACTGTGACGATCCGAATCGATTATTGCGTTGATTAGGTCGTCATCACGATCCGACGACCAGAGCGTTTTCATCTTTGAGTGAAAAATCACCAGAGCGAAATTTGGCAAACCAATTTTGACACTGCCGTTTTGTATGGCTTCGTCGCCATAAACTGCACGTAACTTCTTGTGAGCTTGCGATGCGTTTTCCCTTTGCAAAAATAAAAAAGCAAAATATGACGAAAATGTTCCTTTTGATCTTCCATTTTTCAACGAACGCCAAACGAAAACTACACAACCGATCAAAAAACTTTTTGACTTGCGAAACCTTCTTAACAACCATTGATATCGTAGTCTGCGCCAGCACAAAGTTAAATCTTTTAACAGTCATTCTTGATTATTACCGGCAGCATGAAAACGGAGACTTTGTGGTAACGTAGCTTCATTTCATTTATTAAATAGGAAAATTATTCCCTTCATTAACGAAAATAACATATGATTCTACAACAAAAATAATTTAACAACCATTTAATTGTCAATAAAACTTCGGCTTACTTGGTGTTACTAAGTGCCAATGGAGTTGAGTGACCACGAAGGCTTTGCTGAATGTTTAACACATCAGTTTTGGGCCTAAAATTTTTGTCATCGTAATATAAATCAAAACAAATGTCCATATTATTAATTATTCCCCCTTTAATGTGCAATAACTGAAATGAATTTTTTTAATTTTTCGTAAAAATATGTTCAGCTGTTTAATTTTCTGTCAAATCTTCAGTTTTTAGGTTGGCAACACTAATGGAACTTTTACTAAAAATAATTGTAAGCACGTAATATCAACAAGTAAGGAAGAGCTAAGTTCGGGTGTAATCTGGACACTTGCCAGAATCAACGCCGGCCAAATTTCTTCAGGGGTTAGGAAAACTTTATATTAAAGGTTGCAAACGAAATCAACATTAATTATTCGACGAAATCGTGAATAGATTACAATTAAATTTGTATCTTATTAATTTACCTTCATTAAGGTACCTTACATACGATCACCAATATACATATGTATAAAGAGTAGTCAACTAGAATATTGATATTCGTTATATGGGGGCTGGGGCAAGTTTTCACCCATTTTTATCTATTTTAACACAAAGATACATTATTATTACAGAAACATGCTTTTCAATTTCAATAAAATATATATCTTACATATTGACCGATATAAGCGGTAAAAAGTCAGCCGGAAACTAGAAAATTGGTCTAATAGGTATATGGAGACTACATAAAGGAATTATTGGTCCGATTCAATCTATTTTCGACATACAGTCATACTATTATCAGGAAAGGATAAAATTGCGTTACATGGAAAGTAGGTGTGGTTGTAGTCCGATTTGACACATTTTCATGCTGTTACATAGAAATTTCAGTATAATGTTATCTTTAGAATTTGGCTAAAAGCACGTCTTGAGATATGGGTTTTCACCTAAATGTGGGCGGTGCCACGCCGTTCACATAAAAAGTTTGCGACGCGAAGTCAAGCACAATGTTGGGCATGTCTAATATTTTTTCGCTTTGCCAAGCAACGGTCGCCATTTTTATTAGAGAGAAAACTGAAAGCAAAGCGTTCATTGTGACATATCCTTTGTTTTCTTAACAGCCTTATATCTTATTGTGGAACGTAGTTATGGCAATTTACTGGTTTTCGATTAATAACGTTTTGTGGGCATGGCCATGGTCCGATTACGTGCATATGTAATACCGTCATATGGTGTAAAGAAACATATGTACCAAGTTTCATCAAGATATATAAATTTATGCTCACGTTACAGCTTGCACAAACGGACCCGTATTTCCACTTATCTCTTCATCCTCATCATTTATATATGGTATATATAACCCTATATCTAACTCGAATAATTTTAGGTGAACAGAACTATTATACTCTGTAGCATGTTTTGTGCAAGAATATAAAAAGAAGTTAGGTTGTTCTGAGGTTACATTACTTTTAGGGGTATTAATAATATTGTGAATATTTACTATCATAAAGATACTTATTAAGGTTATCACTTTTCAGTTGGAGTAAGTACCAATTTTTAAATTTCTTTTCTACATATACATATTATAGGTCACTAAGCATGGTCAATAGTAGTAGTTAAAGTAGTCAATAGTAGAAAAAAATATTTTTTGGAAAATATTTATTACTTATTAATAATAAATCCCTGCCCAAAGGTAAGCCGGGACCGATTCTAGCATAGATGTGGGTGGAAGCACAACTTTAAAGAATTCAGATGATCTACTTGAGGTTATCAAGTGGTTTATTCATTAGGTGAATGAAACTAGAATTGGACTGCTACAAAAATAGCATTTACAGTGGTTTACTTCTATTTAAGGAACAAAAGAATCGACCGACTACACTTAAACTTCACATGACTATTTTGAGAACAACTAAAGAGTATTTAGGAATACTTTTTTGTAGAAATAAAATTAATCTTGAAAAAACCATTGTCTTGCGATTAAGAAACAGTATCGACTTTTTATAAATTTGCTACTATATACATAGTTAGTGACTGAAGTCTGGGCATACTTCAACTTAAGGTTTTTCGAACAGTCAGTATATTAGCTCTACACCCGATATAAAGCCAGTTCAATTTTTGGAAAGTTTTTTAACAGTTTAGCATTAAATAAGCTAAGATATTCAAATAGAGTAAATGAAAGAAGAAATAAGTGAGCAAAATAAATATCCCCAATTCAATACATATACTTAATATAATTTTAAGAATACTTTAAATTAATTAAAATTTCATTAAATGGGATATTATGACACCGGATGTGTATGTACTTGTATATCTAGATTTAAGTTGTTTTCGATTCGCTGGAACTTGTAGAGCGTACTCCATTCAAACAAACAACTAATAAATAGGAAAAAATTGCGGAAACTAATAGAGATAAGATAGAAGGATTGATGAGGAATCCACATACTCTATTTTATTCAAATCGACAAGATAACTTTGTTGTTGCATTCATATGCAAATTTTTCAACACACGAGCAGAGAATTTAAACACAACATAAGAGAGAATGGGTGAATTGAAGACACTATAATTGAACTGTTTTGATATCGAAGTTCCACAAATAAATTTGTTTACCAACTTGATCACACAAATTCTAGGTTTGCAGTTGACAACATAATGTACGCTTGCCAGTAAATATATGTATGTATATAATATGTATGTATCTTCATTTATAAAAATAATAATAAACACGCACGTAAGCAATATACGTATGTATGTGCTGGCGTCTGTATGTGTCCTTCGATAAGTGTACCGACACACCGAAGTGACCCGATGTAACCCAACCCAAGCTGTGTATTAAAGCAATCAAACAACAAACAAGGCGGCAAACCGGCAGACGCAACCGCCAACTAGTGCTCTCGCCAGCTAACCAGTCAGTTATTTATTTAGACAGCACAGCAACAAGAAGCTTACAGCTCTGGCAACCAAGGGGTAGCAGGCGCAACAAACGAGTGCAAGCCCAGAAACGTCAAACGTTGATGACAAGTGACGGTTACGGCAGTGGCAACGGTCACGGCGGCGGCGGCGGCGTTTCTAATCTATACGGCACACTGAGGTGCATACAAGCAGAACGCAGCAGCGGATGCGAGTTACACACCTCCCACTCGCATTCCGCGCACCCGCTTAACGGATTGCATAGAAAGTGAACAGAGTATTCTAGCGGTAACATATATTACCGATAAACTATACACATACACCCGCACAAGAAAGTGTTTGTTTTTAATGCACACACAAAGCCAGATCCGCGAATCGTTCGAGCTCGGCTGAGTATAACGAATGCTGGTTGAGAAGTGTTGACGTAGTCTAGAGGCGAGAGAATAAATTGCAGACGAATGGACGGTTGGTCGGTCGCATAGCAGCGACCCAACTACATAAGTATGGCAAAACTAATTGCAAAAGCTAAATTTAAAAGGGTGCCAAAGTGGAAACCCACACAGGACAAATGCGGACACTCGAAGGTTAAGCGCTGGAAGAGTAATGTTACGAAAGTGCTGAGGAACGCTGTGACCGAAGAGCGTAATCCCTGTCTGAACGAAGTGAATTTTAAGAAATTTATTTATTTCCATATATGTACATATATACATAAATACAGAAATGTGTGTGTGTGCATTGTACAGGCGTAAGCGGTATATTGTGCACAACTACAACAAAACACATGTATTTTACTTTATTCAATTTTCTCTATTTCATGCGCTAAGCAACAACAACACGCCTCAATTAAGGTCACATGTAATGGCAATAGACGCACAAGTACGCGCACAACTGCACACCCATTCGTACATGCATCCATGCACATGTGGTATGGCGGGCAATGAAAGGCGAATGCACTGCCTTCCGAGCGCTACGTAAGCGAATACAAAAACAAAACGTAATATTTATCGGGCAGATTTGCTATTTTAAAGGGTATAGGCATAATAGCGCAAGGAAATTAAGCTTTCAGTCGTTATCATACGATCAGGAATAGCCATTGAAACAAAAGGAAAATGTAAAACTTCTTACATAAGTGCACGCCTATGGTTTTTCTACGAAGTGACTTTTCCAAAGAAATAAACAGTGAGTATATAATACTTATTTATTTTATTGAATTAAAGTACTTGCCGCATTTCCATTTGCATATATAATCTTCGTAGAAACAGAATAGGCTTATAAGCGCTAAAGAAATTTTTTCTCAGAAGTTTGCATGCAGCACGTGGTCTCATGCATCAAAAACAGTGTTGAACCAACCGAGTCTACAAGTTTTCTGACGAATCGAATGGTCTACCTTCTTTTGATTGACAAAGATGAAGAAAGTCTTGATAGGGGAAGCAAGAGTAAATTTTTTAGCATACTGAGTTAGACATTTTCGCCTGCTATATCACTGTAAATAACGGTAAATTGAGAACTATAAATTAATGTAGCCTGCCAGTCTTCATTTACGACTGACAGAAGACTGACAAGCCCTGAATAAAATGTAGTGATATTTTAAATAAATGTTTTTAGGGTAGAGGCACTATGCCTTTGTTGACAATTAGTTGTACTGCTCACACAAGGATCATTGCTTGTCTTTAAGCTTACGGGACATGAAAGTAAAATACATAAGTATGTAGATCCACTAATAATATGCTATAGGTTCGAAATAGCTGCAACAATCACTAGAAATTACTGGAAGTGAAGGTGATAAGTTACCGACTCGAGTATACATATGCTAACTACTTGTACTAGTAGTGGGGTCCTGTAACAATATTCAACATTTCATTAAAGCCTGCAAGAACACTTGGAATTCATTATATTTCAGGTGCAAAACTCGAATGAATGTAACCCTGCCACCAACACGATCTGCACAATGCGTCTGATGATCATCCAACAAAGTTCTCGTTTATATTGGTTTAGTAACAAATATCCTTCGGTTCTTATTCGTGATATATATTAAATCGTTGAAGTTATGTTGGTTCTATAGCTGTATTCATACGTTTTGCCAATATATGGTGTAACGGGATTATCTGTTCACTGTTCCAATATTCCGAACAAGCGTTGGAAAGCTACGTTTTGCGTGTTTCTCAGTATGTGTCATTCATTTGATGCGTGAACAACAATACAATTTTTCACTCACTAATATGTTGAACTTTGTGCCTGAAAAAGTGTTTTACGGAGAGTTATTCTTCATTACTTTAATATAAAGAAAACCTAAGCCAAAGTAACGGCAACGTCGAATACCCATGAAGCAAAGGTAATGTAATCTGTATTTGGTGGGATCAGGAGAGCGTGCTGTGCTATGAGCTTCACAGCAGAATTCACGACTGGACATGGACATAATAATAATTTTCCAATATGACAGCCGAGCGTTGAGCTCATGTTGCAATACTATTTGGAAAACGGTTGCGAAGTTTTGCCTCACTGGATTACGGTGAGGGTATGAAAAATACGGAAAATTTTTTCAGAAAATTGGCTTGTTTCAGCCTTGGCTGCTAAGCCGACGCAGTTGTTTTGGGATTGAATCCACAAATAGCCAAATGGTTTATTATTGAACAAAACTAAAGTGAATTTTTTTCTTAAAGAAAATTCACAAAAATTTTAAATATTTAAATGGTCAGTTCGTGAATTTTCCACCTGACTAAATAGAAAGTTGCTTTTACCAAGTAAAAATTCATAATTTCGAGTGTTTCCAATAAGACATACAAACTGCGGAGTTGCCAACTGTATTAAAAGTGCCTCACATTTTGCCGCTGGCGAAATACGGCCGAAACAGCAGCAACGCAAATTGTTATAAAAAATCTTCGAAAACTTCAAAAACTATTTCAGCTTACAGAGGCGACATGGACTTGCAATAGCCATAAGCAACAAGCGGACGGGTGGCATTTCAAAGGCAACATCAGAGCTATTCGGTGCGCCGTAGATTGTGTTGGCAGGCGGCGGGGTCCATCGTTGAAGTTGATTTAGTATGAAGCTTTTGAATTCGGTACGATTTGATTTGGCGACGTGGAATGCTGCCATAGGCATCGGACAAATTCACAAAGTGTGACAAGCGAACTACCATCGCTATGTAGATATGTAGGCAGGTACTGGCAAGTCTGTCATCACATACACAAACATACAGCCGTGAGTTTGTTATGTATTTAGGCAACGGGCTAGAGTTTGCATTGATTTGTAAATCGATACTTTGCAACAGCGGCGCCATAGCAGGGACAGAAAGTCAAGTAATAAAGTAAAAGCAGCAAAAACAAGACCGTGTTGCTGCACAGTGTGTTGTACAGTGAACTCTATCGGAGCTCCGTACAGACATTAAATTCGATAGGGTTCGCAATGACGAGTACCTCAATACCATTTGCCGGTGCAACAGAGAGCAACAACGGCTGTTGGCACTCAATTCGCTTTGTTGATTTCGAGTGCAACGACACTTAGTCCCCACAGTCAGCATATATGTACATCGCTCAGTGCACAAGCAAACGAGCGACTCACCTCAGCTTAGACTTTGTACCCAAACTGCGGCAGCAACTGCAACTGTTGCACGTGGCCCGGCGACAAGGGAGGTGGAGTCGTTCATAGTGCGCTATTGCCACGCAAGTATTTGCTTTGCCAGACACACTGCATGCTGCGCAAGTTAGTACAAATTTGAGTATTTACACATATGGTCATTGAAATGGAAACGCCCTAATATATATATTGGAAATTTAAAGCTATTTGCAGCTTCAACTATTTTGGCGACAAACAATTTTTATTGCGATTGATGTATTGCTTAGTAGATTTTTATTATACTCCTACATATTTTGAAAAGAGGAAATTAAAAATAGAAATATCTAATAACTCCTTTCCAAACTATGTTAATATACCAAACAAGAAAAAATGTTAAATTCGCACTATGGCAGCTTTATGCTATAGTGGTCCGATATCGTTGGTTTCGACAGATGAACCGCTATTTTTGGAAGAAAAGGACGTGTGCAAAATTTTAGATTAATATTTGAAAAACTGAGGAACTAGTTCGTGTATATATAGACAGACGGACAGCTCGTTATGCTCATTATTTATTTATATATTTTATAGGGTTTCCAACGATTTCTTCTGGGTGTTACTGACTTCGTGACAAACTTAATATAGATGAAATTGGCTCTTGTAGAAGATTACTAATAGCAATTAATAAAACTGGAGACTAAACTGCTAAAAAAAAACATTTATTTTATTATAATAAGCTAAGTTAGTCGCTAGTGTTAAAAAAAAATTTCCTTTCCAAATTTCTAGTCATTTTTGAGTGTGCTCTCCAATAGAAGTATTGTTAACAGTATTTAGCGCTGACTCAAAGACACTCTGTGTAAAACCGTTTTGTGGGTAGATGTTAGAAAATTTAAACTAAAAATCAAAGTCAACTTAGGAGTCATTCCTACTCTACAACTCTACAGACAATGTAAGCGGCAATTGCTCCGGGTTTAATCCACATTAAATAAATAAATTTAAAAAATGTTTCTAACCTAGCCTATAAGCTGACTACACCAATGAAATATTTAATTCTTCTTATAATTTCAGTCTTACATAGCCAACTCTCATACAAAAAGTATTCCAATCAGTTGCAACATTCCGTTTATTTGAACTACATAATAGCTAATGTTATTAGTGAATAAATTTACTAGAAAAATGTCTTTCCCATAACCTTTAGAAATAAATAATAAAAATTCATAAGACTGCCGCTTATTGTGCCTTTTTATGCATGCATATACCATGCTGTATATATGTACCTATGCACTCACATAAATGCATGCCGCTTTATCGTTCTACTGTGAGAACAATTTAGCCTTTCGCCCAGTTTGCTCTGAACTTGAATTTTTCGAGTTTTACTAACGCAATCATACTTAGAGACAAGTAAATTAATCAAAATAAATAATCATGACGCAGTTATAAATATTATAAAGACCATGGAAGATGTATGAATGTCAACGCGAGAATATGATCAACAAAAAGCGAGATTTTATTTTAGATTTGCAGTGGGTTACTACTACTCGTTATCACACAAGCACCAAGGATTCTCATAAAGAATCATTGAAATGTCCTTCGAATTTACATGAACTTATAATTTTTATAAAATATGCATATGCACAGAACTCGTTGCGAGATTTAACTTTCGACAAATTGTGCTTTATGTTTACTAATCTTTCAGCAGCGGAAAATCATCACAAAGAAGAAAGATATCTGCTGATTATTTAATATAGCTAGCAAGTAGACTTGCCACCATGTAACTATCTAATTTCGATATTAAATATTCTTATGTGTAATAAAAATTAAACTTAATGCAAGTCCCCCATTTTGACAGCAAGAAAATTTAGTAAATATTACCGCGCTAACTTTGGTTGCACCGAAGCTATAATACCCTTCACAAATTCAAAAGATTACTTACAAGAACTTGGTTTTGATCCGTCTGTTTGGTTGGTAGCTTTATGCAATGGTAGTCTAATGTGAACAATTTCTTCGAAGATTGTGGCAATGCTTTGGGTAATAATCTACGTAAAATTTCTTGAGGATATCTCGTCAAATGAAAAAGCAGACAGAGGGACGGACATGTCTAAATCGACTCATATATACACACATCTACATACTAGAAAACCCCTACCACGCCTTGCTGTGGCTAAGGTTTAATTAAATTTAATTTAGAAAAATGTCGGCATTTAGTGCTGTCTATATAGCTCGATTACCGAGCCAGTTATAAATTAAGTAATTATTTTGTAATATATTAAAATACTTCTATATATTATTAAATATTTTATTATATCGTCATTACTGTACTTAGGAAGCGTTTCTCCTCTTATGTTCTTAAATCTACTAATAAGTCAAAATCAAGTTTCAGGTGGCGAGTTGCGTCAATGGGGATAGCATAATCGTATTCTCCATGAAAAAATACATGTACATACTAATTTTCGTAAAAATCGGTTAAACTATACAGAAGTCGGTACATTGCAGCGCCAGCTGGTGGCGAGTTACGGTTATGGGGATAGCATAAAAACCTTCTCCGTGAAAAAATACATATACATACCAATTTTCATAATGATCGGTGAAGTAGTTTCTGAGTCTATCGATTTCATAATATACACATCCGTCTTTATATATATAGATATAGTATATTTTATAGGGTCTCCGACTTTTTTTTTTTTTGCGCGTTTGAACTTCGTGGCAAACTGAATATAAACTGTTCAAGGTAAATAAAGACTTGAAATAATATATAATTCTTTATACGAAAAGTAAGGAAAAAACGTTAATTAGAACGCAAAGAAGCATTACGGAGAACCAAAGAACCATGCGCTTACCGCAACACAATTCCACATGCGTCAGAGAACATGTTACCTCTTGGTTCCATCTCATGTACTGTCGAGTCTGTTGCTAAATCCGGTACTCTCTACCACTTGACGAACCGATGGTGACTTTTTTCTGTTCTCGAAATTGAAAAATCAACTTAGGAGAACGCCATGTGCCCATTGACCAAATATATAAAAATCGCCAGACAAACATCTCGCGTCGTAAACAAACAGCTGCCAAATACACTCTAATTGACATATCCAATCTACTTTTTCAATCGGTTCGGTTTTTGTGCGCAGTATATGGACCTTTCTGGATCAAATTTGATCGTGAGTGTGTATGTATCTTCAATGCAGAATATAATTTTTTTTCCCTTTGCTATAGGAATATGTGATCAGCGGAAATTCATGTAATTGCAACATTACTTCTCTTTTCCAATATTTTCGTCGCACTTCAGTAGCTTTTTCCCAACTGCATTGTTTTAAAGTGATAACGTAATTTTAGCCTAATCGAAATTGGATAAACACAATTGCAAAACAACAACAAAAATTAATAGCGAAAATAGCCGTCAAATCAAATTATGACAATGTAACTGGCCACAACAACTCCAAAGTACGAACGGCCACAAACGTGAAGTTTTCCACAACAAAAAGCAGATGAAGATTGATCGATCACTAGCGAGTTGGAGTCGATGTTAGTCGAGCGCTGTGTTTAGTTGATTTAAGTTGCTGTTAGATGGATAAATGCAACTTTAAAACTTTCTTATCTGCTTGCGGTTGCTGGTCTATGCGGTGATATTTTGCGGTTGCGATTGCGCTCACGGTGCACGGCGCAGTTGTTTGTCGTTTTCCGCTGTTTTCGTGCCTTGCACGGCACATTTGTTATTGTTGTTGTCCGCTAGCGATGCCGTTGATGATATTGCTTGAAATGTATGAGCGGTGTTGCCAAGGCGATATATGTGTACAAATAACTAAACGAGCGAGAGCGATAAAAACAGGCGCAACAACAATCGCAGCGTCATCAACAATAATTCAGCAACGGTATCGCATGCAACCGTCGATGTGGCCACGACTCACAGCGTTGCAATTGCACATTTGTTTGTTCGTTGGGGTGTACAAGAGGAGGTAGAAATATGCATTTCATTGCTGCAATAGCATCGCGAAGAAATCATCTCGTGTTGCATGCCGCACAAAAGAAAATGCGCCTACGAGACAGCTAAGCACTCAGTTAAGTCAATTACAATTGTGTGTATGGGTGCGTGCATGTTGTTGCCACACAAATTTGCTGTCGACATCACTTCAACGATTGTCATATTGTAGCCGCTATTACTTTGTTGCAGCAATAAAAATTGATCCACCGTTTAATTTGCGCTTGCAACGATCATTTACCGGAACTTGATTGTTGACGTTTTTAAAAATTCTTTTATAACCTATTGCTGTTACAATCAATAAATTGTGCGCCGATAACGGTAAATGTGTTCAAGGAGGAAAAACATGAGTAGTGAGTAGCCTCTAAGTAGCACTTCCTGAGAGTAAGTACTATGCAAATACGTATGTTATAAGAATACAGAAAAGTAGATGGGGAACTTTGAATCGAAAAGTTGAACAAAGTTGCCACTTATTGAAAAAACGGTTTTGTGACTCTTCTCTAAGTTAAATAAATAAAATATTTATATAATTGAGTACCGATTTGAAACAATTGGCGTCTTTATAGTACATATCTCTCAAACCTCTGAAAAAAAAATTTCTGAGAACGAATACTTTTGCTACCTCCTCTGCCACTGTGAAAATGGATGATATCGGACTATATATACCATGCCCACTCAGATGATATTTAAGAACTTCAAAGGAATCGATATCGAACAAATTGTACAATGAGCGTAACAACGCCCACATTTAGGTGAAATTCTCTCAAAAAAATATCTGAAGTCGTTGATCAATTTCAACCATTTCGATATAAAAACGGTTAATTATTCTTCAATATTTATTTTATCCCCTTCAAAATAGTCACCATTAGAGGCGATACACATATGCCACCTTTTTTTTCAATCTTCATAACACTTCTGGTAGACCGCTTTAGGTATGGCTTTCAGTTCCTTCTTCGAATTCTATTTTATGACTTCAATCGACTGAAAATGCTTTCCACGAAGCGGCAATTTTCTTTACTTTTTCGACGTTTTCTTCGTTAATTGACGTTGCTGGACGACGATCATGGGGCAAGTTCTCCAGCGATGTACGGCCGTCCTTGAACGACTTATACCAATCAAAAATACGTGCACGTGATAGGCAAGACTCCCCATATGCCTTCTGCAACATTTTCATTGCGTCCGTCGCACTTATTCAAACAAACTCTTTGCTCAACGTTAATTTCCATAGTAAAATTCGAAAGACACACTCGAGGTTGACTTGTTTATAGTGCCGTAAAAAAAAACTATGTGACAGATCGCGCTCAAATTTAACATGTAAACATAAAACAGTCCTGCCAACCTAAGCAAAAAAAAAAAGTATGGCCATATGTCATGTCCTTGTCGAGTTATGGATAAAGTATCGTTTACATTTGAGCAGAATATTTCTCATGACATCTTTAATAGCGAATTTGGGTAATTTCACTTTGCAGTATACAAATCAAACACCAATGAAGACATCAAGATATAAATAATCATTAATAGTGCCCTCAAGGAATGGTATTTTACGCCTATAAATGGGCTAAATAGGATCATTACCTAAAAATCCTTTAGATATCGAATATGTGGACCTGTGTAATTATGCCTGACTCTGTACCGAAAATATCGGCCTATCTGTGCGATATAATAATGAACCTTAGACAACGTATTTTCCTGGTAATATTGTGTCCTGATGCCGAAAGAGGATAAAATATGATTAATATTTTCCATAGGATAATATAACTTATATAAGGATTTTCAAACTTCCGGTTGACTTCATATCATATCTGTCTATCGGTCAATAAGTTGTCTTAATTAAACCCAGTGAGCCTCTTTTTCTGATAACAATATGTCTTAATGCCACAAGTGGATACATTTTAAGTCGGCTTAATACCGTATACCATATATTAGTCAATATGTAAGCTATCTTAGCAAAATGAAGGGCACCAATAGTATTGGATATACTATAAATGACTGCCGTATATGTGAGAAATCGATCTACGACTTACCACCACAGTTGCCATATATACTATTTGGTTGAGTTTATATGGCGTATATCCCATTGGAGTCATTTAGGTTGGTTTGGGTGTAAATATTTCGGAAGTAAAATATAGAATTAAACTAAATGAATCTATGACCTTTAATATAAGTTAATAAGAGACAAGGTTTCGTCGACTAAACAATTTTGAGTTCTTTCGTAACATTTTTTTAATATAAAGTTTTACCAACACCCCAAAGTATTTCGCGGGCTTAGATCCTTTTAAGTTGAACGAATATATTATATTAGGTTACACCTGAACTTAGCTAATACTTACATGTTTTTTTTTTCTGTAACAATTTGACATTGCCACTCTTCGCAAAAATCAGAGGGAAATCTTTCTTGCAATTATTTTGTTTAAGGGGTTACGACAGTCTTGGATTTTCAAAAAAAAAAAAAAAATACAGGGCTTAAATAAACTTTAGTTCCCCACAAACATTACTCAATCGATGAATATTGAAAAAAAAAATTACCCAATTTTCCGTAGTGTCGAAGCGTTCGGGTCAGTCATTAGAAACAAGCAACTCGTAATAATCTTAAATTTTTGAATTTCATTGAATTGTTTTTAACATCGATATTACCGAACTCATAATACCGTTAGGAGAATATTTATTTGTAAAATGAGTTGTATTTAACTTTACCGCAAGTTCGCAAGTATCTATGAATCGATTAATCGAGTTTCGATTGTTTTGATTGGGCAATGGGAACTCTAACATGTGGCTGTATTAGAGTTCATCACTATGGAAATATTACAAACAGTTAACTAACCGTTCTAAAACCGGCCCTATGGTGTTGCTCTAGCTAACTACAAAAAACTTAAACTTAAGAATAAATTAATCGCTTTCATATGCTGAGAACTAGTTCATTTCACTTAGTCATATGTATGTATGTATATCTATATGATTGTTTACACTTAAGGCAAACTTCGACTCAAGTACTCGTGCACTCGAATGGGGGCGAATGCACAATCTAGGCCACCACTTTCACAAAGCTCAGCGCCCCCTTGTCTGGTACATACAAACATACACGTGCCTATCTATTTGTGTGCTCATAATTATCATGCAAAAATTATTCGTAGTATGTCACGCAATGCATTTGATATCCATTCATTTGCAATTTTAACCAATGATTCTTAACTTCTTGAGTGCTGTGAAATGCAAGTTGGAAAATAGGCGATGTAAATTAATTCTGTTCACCAAAACTATCAACTCGTGGCAAAATAAAATTAATTTAAGGAATAAAGTATAATAAATTTCTTTAATTTCAAACCGACCGAAGGTGTTGAATTATTAATGGATTTAATGCTACCAAAACACCTCTGCAGCTGTGTTGACCGTTGATGCTACCGCTGTTATTGTTGCTGCAGCAACTAAAATACCAAAAACTGAATGTGTGCGTAAATGTTTCTGTGTCAGTTTGAGTTTTAAACGTCATTCGAGGTGTCATCTACGCGGTTGAACGGACTAACAAACAGCGAACTGACTGCAACGGCAACGGTAAAAGTAAAAACAAAAAGCAGAGCAACAGCAATGACGCCGGAAGCCCGGGCATTGAACTCAACAACAATGCCGGAAAAACAAAAACACAAATAAATAACTTTTAAATAAAATATATATACTATATTTAGTATGTACCTATATATTTCGAGAGACCACAGCGTAGTAAAAGATGTATATATGTATATGCATGGATGTAGTACAGATACATATATTTATTTTTATAACCATTTATGGAAACGTTATTTGCAGAGGATATCTGCACTAGCAAACCAGCTCGCTCGCAACTTTGCCACGTGGCGTTCTTGCTATACATATATTATAATATATATACTTATATACATATATGAATGTAAGTATATACAGAGATGCACTACTCTTAAATTCAAGCAGTACACAGGCTAAAACTTTTGCATTACATTTATAAAAATGTTGAGAAAATTAAATTTTTGACTCTTAAAATTTTTATGTTAGCATAAGTCGTACAAATGTGGTGGTGGAAAGTGTGCTACCAATTCTTACCACAATATGCCAGTTTATTTATTTTTTACATGAGACTTAACATTCAAGCCACCTCTAAAGTGTCTTATTTAGTATTTCGATATAAAAACAAAAAAAAATGTATAAAATGACGTATCGTGTATTTTTGAACAGTATATTAAGGAGTGGTGCTGGTACCACACCAACAAAAATCTATTTGATGTACATATTTACGAGATTTTCATAAAGATGGAAGAAGGTACGAAAAATTACCTCTTGTTGATATTATCGGTTAATTTACAGGTTTGGAGCGATTTCGAGTTGGCAATTAAAAATAATTCTGGAACATGAGCATGGGTCCTTCAGCCTAGTAACTTCCACTTGAAAAGGAGGAGCGGTATACATACATCCGTTGAAGGATTAAAAGGCACTCAAAATTTTGGATGTGCACCAGTAACTGCAACAAATATTTCAAATGAAATCCCTGCTAAAAGTACCAGTAATAAGAGACCTATTGATGCAATTTATTCCCATTTAGTTTATTAGGTTGTTCTAAATAATGATAATTCGGACATGGAATAATTTTCATCGACTATTTTCAAAACGAAACACCCGTCGACAGCGTATATGTATTATATAGCATTATGGAACCATTTGATGGCCGAAATCGCGGAAACTCGTGCCTATTTGAAGAAGTAATTACTGTTTCATCTATTACAAATCACAACTTTCCAATTATTGCATTATTTCGGCTTCCAATTCTTTGCTTATTCGGCATATTTTCCGGATTAGGCACAGGATTAGGGAAAAGCTCGACGCCATATCGGCAAATTCGCTAACAGCCGCAAAATCATTCGCTGTGATAGCAATCCAAATAAACAGCCGATTTCAACAACTTCGTGTCCTACGCGTATTCGTGACTTATGCGACCGCCGTTTTTGAAGATGTTAGATATCAGAACTTCGATAAAAATCAACCAACGTCATGAAATTTCCGAACATATTTCTCAGACAGTTTAAATTCGAATATTTGGCCTTTGCCGAAAGTTTTACTAAAATTTAAGTCCCAAACGCTTGAATTAAGAAATCATTGATTGAAACTGCGAGTGGTGACTTCGTAATATTTAGTAGTAGGTATGGCATACATTTGGATTTCAACAGTTTTGAATAAGATATAGAAAAGGCGCGACCACTATTGCCTAAAATAGCAAAAATATATAATTGTATTTATGTTTGAACACTTTTGCAAAACGTAAAATGACAGACGAAAATTTTAAAAGTGTCATAAACATATTGCAAACACAAATAAACACACATAAGTGCCAACATCAAACGCCAACTCCAAACTGATACTAGCACATTCATTTCTACATACTAAAGTTAAGCGGACGTGAGTCACACACCAAAACCAAGCCAAGCCACAGCGGCAGTAGTGGGCTGACGAATGATGCTACAATGTTGTCGGCGCACATTTATTGCACAAATACATGTCAGTACATATGTACGAATGTCTGGGCAGGATGACGCAGACAAAACAGCTAGCGAATAGTGGGAAGCCGTTTGTGCAATAGCCGAGAGACATTGGCGGTTGAGTGAGTTGACGACGGCGGCGCCATCAACAACAATTTTCGCCACGCTTGTTAGCCGAAGTTTTGCAATGGAAATTGACAACCAAAGCAGCAACAATAATAAAACTTGTCAAAACAAATACAAATCGTAAACAAATATGAGAAATCCAATGAAATAAAAACCGAAAGTTAAAAGTGCATTTGCCAACAACCACGAGGCAGACAACGCAGCAAAATTCTGGATGACAGCTGAAAACCTTTTAGTTTTATTTGCATTTATCATACATAAGAGGCGCGATTATATTGCAGCGTTACCAAATTGATGATAAATCACCATTTTCATGAGTTTCGTGCTAAATGAGGAATCGATGCTGCTTCATTTTATTTATAGCTTTTGATTCGTTTCACGTCTTTAAATACTTACAAAACACGTGGCGCAAGAGCCTCACAGACATATTCTAATACAACCATTATACTCTGTGCAACATGTTGCGAAGGTAAAAAAAAAAGGTTGTATCTGAGGAGATAACGGAAATCTCACAGAATAAAATAATAAATGATGAAAATGGCGATGATTTTAGACGATCTAGCTGCCGTACAAACTGATCGATCAAACTCAAGTCCCTGTATACACAGATTATTGTTTAAGGTAACGCTACAATCTCCAAACAAATTATTCAGATCAGATCACTGTAGCATATAGCTCTCATTTAAACTTTAAATCGATGAAAATCAAGATAAATATATTTTTTGTACCCTTTTATGCTACAAAAACTGCATCTGTGGAGGGTATTATAGCTTCGGTGCAACCGAAGTAAACGTTTTTTCATTGTTTTCTTCCTTTGAGCTTCAATATTGAATAATGAATACTAGCGCTTTTTTTAAATGGCGGTTTGTGCATCTATCTAGCTAGTGATTGAGTGAGCGTAGCGAAGTCAGAAAGGTTTCGTGAGACCTAAATAGAAGGACTTTAGAGCCAAGAATATTCCATAAACACTGTCTGGGAGCAATGAACAGGCGGGTAGCACCAAAAATGCTTTTATCTATCCAAAAATTAACTGTTTAAACTTCTTCATACACGGAAACTTGGAATTCTACAATTAGCAAGCACTAAGAAACGGGGATATCATTGTAACGTTGTCGCGATGTCTCTGCAAAGCAACGCATGACAGCTTTTAGTTGCAATACATTTCAAATCAAGAAATAAAAACATGCAAGTTGTACATATTTTTATTTCAAGCAACGTCCATGATTTTTAAAATTTCATCACGTAGGTTGCTGTTTATATTTCTGGCCTTCGGCACTTTTCGAACAGATAGTTCATATTTTCAAAAGTTATTGACGTGGCATAGTGTATAACTTTTGTTTATAGTAGCTATTAATACACATATATCTGGAGAAGCAGCTAAAATTGTAAGCAATTAGCTGGATTAGCAACAACAATAATGAAATCTACAGGCGTTTGTGTTTTCTCACTGGCTAATTCCGAGAATGGATGCACCCCAAGACCAGTTTTCCATAGCTGAACAATGTTGTTCAAAAATAGACTGAAATGAATGCAAAAACAAGTTAACTATGAAAAAATTTCATGCAAAATATTTCGAACTAAACTTCGTCACTTTAACACCGATAGGCCACTATAAGTAGCAGCCCTAGTATAGTGCAAATGGGTTGGGTGACAAACGAGCGAGCATCTCTCTAGTAAAATATTTTTGAACTCATAAAATACGAAACAACTCTTAACATTTATACACAAATTTATAGGTACATAGGTATGAATGCACTCGTGTAGAAAGCGACAGACACTTTGCTTATGCACTTAACTTGAAGGAAAAGAATTTGAATTTCATTCTTATTTGACAGTGACAATTTATAAAAGCACTGGAATTAGACAAATACATATAAAAACTTACTTATGTATATATTTTTCGTATTTGGTGCCACAGCAATGCGGAAGTGTTTGCAGTCGAAATTTTAATCTTAAGAATACTTTGCTGTGTTTATTCTTCATCGTACTTGTGTCGGCAGCACAACAGCATCAACAAAAATTGCAACCGTTGAAAGTCGGCACCCAGTCTATTATAGCAGCTAATGATTTTTTAGAAATTTCATAATTTCGAAACTAAAAGCCCTGTGCAATGTTGGCAAGCTAGTAGCTGTTGAAGTCCAAGAGGAACAAAAATTAGGAAAGAAATAAAAATGGGCAATAAAAGTTGAAGAATTTAAAAATTCTAAATGTGATCATTTTCACTTGATTTGCAGGTAAACAGCGCTGCCTGACATGTGCGAAATAATAAAGACATATTTATAATTAGAATTATGAACAGGCAAAAAATTTTTGACGCGAGTGGATATAAAAATATCTGTATACAAATGTGTATGTACATATATACGCACACATGTACTTAATACACTGTATGTCTTGATTACGTAAATTCAATTTACGTTTGGTCTTATTTATAATATTTATGTCTTGGCAAACAGCTCGTAAGCCGGATCCGCCCATAAGCGTATAAAGCCAGATTTTGCTACCATTTTCAACTTACCAACTCGTTTCTGATGCATAAACAGTTTCATTTGTATTTTTCACGATTGATATTTACCTGAAACAAAACAAAAAAAGAAGATATATATTTATTAGTTAAAATAGCAAAAAAATTATATTACTATATGTGTGTTGTTATATAATGTATAAAATAAAATTAAAAATGGGTTTATTCGTTCGAAATAAATTACGACCAGTCTGAAAAAACCATCCAAGTAGTTCCTAGTACTCATAATTTTCATTGACTTCAATCACAAAATGTTCCAAATGTGAAGATTATTTTTACTATATTTTAAATAAGACGGTTAATTGTAAGGCGCATTTAATATAACAAATAAATAATATACTTGTTTTTGCTTTTAAGTGGCGGTTTTTCAATGGAAATCAATTCATCTATTAATGGTATGTTTCTGTTGTTTACTATTATTTAGTCAACACACTATAGTTTCTGATAGCGAGAATATAATTTACTCTCACAACTGTTTTCTAATCTAGTTATATTTTCCAGCTGTTGTTTGAGTAAGAGACCTATCAAACAACTGATGAAAGGAACATTACAATTACAGAAAAGTAAAGATTAAAAGCAAGGAAAAACGAAGCTATATACACTTCACAAATACAAAATATTACTTACACGGACTTGAATTTGATCGGTCAGTTTATATGGCTATATGCTAAAGTGGTCCGATCTGAACGATTTTTTCGAAGATTGTACCCTTACCTGGGATAATAATCAGTGCTAAATTTCGTGAGAATGTCTTATCAAGTAACAAAGTTTTTTTTATACAAAAACTTGATTTTGATCGCTAAATTTATATGGCAGCTATATGCTGTAGTGGCCCAATATCGTCGGTACTGACAAATGAGCGTTTCTCGAGGGACTAGTTCGCGTATATACAGACAGACGGACAGACAGGCGGACATGGCTAATTTGATTCAGCTCGATAAACTGATCATTTATGTGTATACTTTATGGGACCTCCGATGTTTCCTTTTGGTGGCAAACTTCATATACCCTGTTCGGGGCATACAAATTATCACCGCCACACTTAGCATGGTTTTATTTTTGAAGTTTCGAAAGAAATTATCTTTCAAATTATATTGTATAAATGCACTAACCAAAATTATTATCCAATTACTTGAATACACTTACCAAAGTTGAAACAAATCAATATGAAGAATTGCAAAAAAAAATATTCGGACGGCGGTTTGAGCGTTTTGTAGTTGACCTTCAATACGAATAGTAAACGAAAAAGGAACGTACACACACATAAAATAATTTAAAAAAAGACATAGTATAATTCGCAACATAGTATTGGATTATTCATTTGCCTCTCTTTCGCACTACGTTTCCGTAATATTAAGCTTTTTTTTAGCAGGCTGATAAACAAAAACAGGAATAATCTATGTTTCAGCGCTTATCTTTTCAGAAATATGAAGCAAATGCAAACAATCAGAAACCAATTTTTTGCTCATTAAATCAGATCTCGACGCTATTTCCACTGTGTTTCTCTTCATTTTATGAAAAATTCAAGGAAATAGAAATGAATATGAATATAGTTGATATTTAAGTAATAGTATAAGATATCAGCATGTCAAAATGTTATTTTGCGAATTCATGAATAATATTCTTATCTTGTTTATATTCAATCAATATTTGCCGCTTCATTAATCAAATATGCTTCTTATATTTTGGGAATGACCTGGGTATGGATATAAAATTTCTGCTGACGACCGTTTCAAATTCACGATTTATTGAAGGCAAAGTTTCTTATTTGTCTGATTTATTTTAATAAGTGTATTTCTTAATATTCACAAACTCAATTTGGTTAAACGCAATAGTATATGCGATTGAAATCTAACCAAAAAATTTTCGCCTCTAAAACCACATACAAGTATATCTAAGTTGTTCCAATTAGTTAAACAATGACTATAAAACACAGACTAATCCAAACACTCTTAGAAATTATTCTATTGTAGAATGCAACCACTACAGTTGACCTTTTATCACTTACGGATATCTTGTTGGTCCAAAAAGGTCGATATCTTTAAAAAATCAGCCATTGTAAAATCACACCAGGACAGAGGACTCTTATTGGAACATTAATAAAATATGAATGTTATGACTTATTCCAACTACTTTTTTAATTGAAGCTAGATCGGGCTTTTCAATAGGCATGATATGATTTCTAAATGTCGTTTCGGCCATTTTTAATATGTCATGATCTTTAATTATATTTTAGTTATTCAATTTTATTCTCAAAATAATTGTTCTCCAATTCCAACTTTTCTTGCGCTTTTGCCATTTTATTGTCGGCTCACTTCATTTGAAAGCGGTAGATAAACAAAACTTTCGATTCTGGTGCGAAGAAAATCCACAAATTATTCATGAATAACCATTACATTCACCTTAATTGGCATTATGTGATTTAACAACATTAGCCTACTTCTTGTGGGGATATTTGAAGTCATTGGTCGTTAGCAATAAACCAGACTCTCTTCAAGCTTTTGAAGTCAATATTGAACGTGCTATTTATGACATACTATTAAATTTTGTAGAAAAAGTAGTCGGAAATCGGGTTCATCGATTTCTTTCCTGCAAAAGAAGTCGTGGAGGCCATTTGAATGATGTTATAGAACTTAATTGAATTTCCTTAACAATTAGTGTGTTTTTTTTTTTTTAAAGAAATCCAACACTAAGCAAAAACATGTCTATCTTGACCCACTTTGAAAACAAATCCCATTAGACCAGCTTAGAAGACAAAATAATTGTTTATTTATGAACGAAGCAAATCAAATATCAGAAGGATATTAGATCAGACGAAATCCGTGTTTTATAAGATATAATTCTTATGAATTCTTATAGCATTTTCTTTTCTCACAAAAATTTTGCATTTATTCTCCTTTATGCTTGGGCTGTAAAATTTGCGTGTTCTTTTCACAACATGTTTTCAAGTTCGTTAGTTCTTTTTTCCGAATGTTGGTTTCTAACCAGAAAAAAGTGCAACATTTTCTACCCTTCTCAAAACGTACAAGGTAGAGTTGCCCAGCGGATGTTTATTCACCGTTTTTGTTAGTCATATTTTACAAATCAAGTTTTTCTAATAATAATGAATCGGTTGATTGTTTTAAGCGAAATAATGAAACTTGTGAATAAATTGGCGGGCATTTTTTTTAATCTTTTGTCATATCAAAAATTTAAAATTTTTACAAAGCGTATGGTTATGGAGCATTTATATCATATTGCCAAATAATGAGGCAACTGCGAGGTTATGTTTTTTAATTATATCGAATTATATTGGGTTGGCAACTAAGTAATTGCGGATTGCACTCATAGATGGATGCATTTTTAGGTTTGCTGGCGTAGTCCAAATGTAAAACACATTTTGTTATTTGATTGTTGGCAATTCAGCTGTCAATCAGTAAAAAAAAGTTTTTTGATCTGTTGCGTAGTTTTCCTTTGGCGTTCGTTGAAAAATGGAAGATCAAAGGGAATATTTTCGTCATATTTTGTTTTTTTATTTTTGCAAAGGGAAAACGCATCGCAAGCTCACAAGAAGTTCTGTGCAGTTTATGGCGACGAACCCATACAAAACGGCAGTGTTAAAATTGGTTTGCCAAATTTCGTTCTGGTGATTTTTCACTCAAAGATGAAAACGCTCTGGACGTCCAGTTGAAGTTGATGACAACCAAATAGTCAAAGCAATAATCGATTCAGATCATCACAGTACAACACGTAAGATTGCAGAGAAGCTTCAGGTATCACATGCATGCATTGAAAATCACTTAAAATAACTTGGCTATGTTCAAAAACTCGATACATGGGTTCCTCACGAACTGAAAGAAACAGCTGCGATTTGCTAAAGAAACGTAATGAAAATTATCCATTTTTAAAACGAATGATAACTGGCGATGAAAAATGGGTTGTTTACAACAATATCGAGCGGAAAAGATCGTGGAGCAGGCCAGGTGAACCAGCTAAAAGAACATCAAAAGCTGGTATTCATCAAAAGAAGGTTTTGTTATCAGTTTGGTGGGATTATAAAGGAATTGGATCAATTCTGTTGTCTACATTGAACAACTAACGAAATTAAACAATGCAGTTGAAGAAAAGCGGCCCGAATTGATAAATCGAAAAGGTGTTGTATTCCATCATGACAATGCAAGGCCACACACATCTTTGGTCACTCGGCAAAAATTATTGGAGCTTGGTTGGGATGTTTTGCCACATCCACCATATAGTTCTGACCTTGCATCACCATACAAAACTCTTTGAATGGTAAACATTTCAATAATGATGATGATGTCAAATCGTACCTGATTCAGTTCAGAGAATAAAAACCAGAAGTTTTATGAACGTGGGATTATAATAAATATTCCAAAAATATTCAGTGAAAATTTTATAGCAAATTTAATGAAGTAACGAGTATGTTTAAGTGTTCAAAACTATAAAACGTTTTTTTTACAAATTAGGGTCGGTAATAGCTTCAAAACTGCAAAATCTTGAAACATGTATAAATACACCCAGAAATTTTCGAAACAATCGATACGGTAGATTTTCTTTTTGAATTCCCATTTCATTGGTTTTGAAAGCAAATATAATATAATATATTTTTGAATATACATACAAGTACATACACATTTATAATCTTTTATATGTATAGTGTCTAATCAAATTTCTAAACTTTAAGAGAAATATTGGTATTTTCTTGAACCATTTTGTGTATATACACCCATATATACATAGATATGTATGAATGTGTATACAGATATATACACGCACTGTCATTTGACAAAACATTGTAATAAAACGCAGTGCTTGGAGAAGAAGAGGCACGAGAGGCGAGCGCAGTTTTGGCAAATAAAGCGGGTGAAAACATCGATTAGTCATCGGTGCAAACGTCGTTCACGCCAACGCTAATGCCAAAACAAGCAACAAAATTAACACAAACACATACATAAGCCTGCACATAGCATGTATGTACGACATGTGTGCGACAAACTGATTGCAACAACAGTTGCCAAACTGCAATTGCCGTTGTACTGTACGTTTAGAGTGCGCCCCCCACCTGGCAAGTGAGCGTCCATGTGTTGAAGATCCGTTACTAGGTTGGGGTTCACCGCCGCTGCATCGCGGGGCTTTTACGTATGCGTACTTCAACGCTAATAAAATGACAACAATAGCAAAAATGAATAAAATACATATATGTGTACAGTCGTTAGCAACAATCAAGACTTGCTAATAGCAGCAACAATTCGAAATTTTTAAGCACTCATACGCAACAATAATACATGAACAAACAGTGTGTGACATTAATATGCATACTTCAACGTAGATAGTCGTGAATATGTCTACAGGTCGTAGCATCAGGGATCCCTCACCATGGTTGCGCTTGTGGTAAATCTGCCGGGGATGAAGGGTATCGCTCCAATGTTTGTGGTGACCATAAGACCATCCAGCTAACAGAATTGAATTAGTCTTCCCAAAATTTGTACCTTTTATAAAAAGCAATGCACGCATTTTTATGGCGTTGGATGAGGCGCTGCTTGGGTATTTTATTTTCATACTTCAGCTGGCAATCTTTTCGCAATATTATGACGGTACTTTCTAAATTCAAAAATATTTCAAATGATAACATTTAGCAGTAAATAAATAACTATGTTTAGTACGAATTATATAAATAACCATTCTATTATTATAAATATGTCAATTACCTTGGCCAATCAAAATTAATTGAATCTTTAAAATAATGGTACAATATAAAAATAAAAGAGGTTTACATAGAGATTTGACATAAAGTGGAAATATGTATATTAGTCAGCTTATTCGATTTGTCAGTCCCTAAAATAAGTATGTTACACTTAAGGTGAACAAATATACCTCTGGCTTGAGGGGTAAAATTTTACAAAATATTAGCTCTCTTCGATTTGCTAAGCGTTGACGAGTAAAAGGCGAAAAAATATATTATTTTTTCAAACAAATTGGCAGCACTTGAGTTGCAAATCTGCGCTAATATGGTCTCTGAGAAATTCTGCTTTCAGCGACATGAGAGCAACGCAAAGATAGTACGTACTGATGATATACAGGTACTCAATCCATGAACTTTTCTAGAAATGGTGACAGGTAAAAACCAGTTGTTCGACAAATGAAAGACCACGTTTCGATCTCAAAAACTACAAAATTTACATTCAACTTTCAAAAAACAAAACAAATGCCTGCTTGGAAGCTATATAGAATGGATTTTGGAGGTAAAGTTTGTATGGCAGCCATATGCTATTGTGGTCCGATAGCGACGGCTCCAAATGAGCAGCTTCTTGGGGAGAAATGGACGTGTGCAAGATTTCAAACCGATATCTTAAAAATTGACGTACTAATTCGCGTATACACAGGCAGACGGAATCTAAATCAATTCAACTCGGGTGTTCCAATTTTCGTGGCAAAGGAATAGGATTCAGTAAAAATATTCCATTAATTAACAAAATATAGTGCATGCAATATACATATACATATGTAAATGTATATATATAATTCTATTCATATTTATTATATGTATGTATCTATTAAATCTGAATAGTTTTAATACTATTTTAATTAACACTAATGAAAGCGAATATTTTCAACACTCACTGTGCATAACATTTCACATGGGACAGAGGATTGTTGCAGCGGCGGAAAACAACACATACACGTTGTTATTGATTGACTCGAATTAAACTGGCTGACGTACAAGCGTACAAGCGAACTTACGAAATCAACAAGCATGTAGAAAATCAAGTAAATAAAATTAAAACGACTGCCGCCGTCGCACATCGCGCAGTCACGACGATCGCACCAACAACAAACTGCGTTAACGATAAAGTCAGACGCCCGAGCGCTGCCGTGAGCGACTGTTGCTTATTGAGACGGCCGCAAACTGGGTTTATTTACTTTGTCAACAAGCGGATAGATAAACAACTAACAAATAACAACAGCAACGGCAATACCAATAGCAGTGATAAGCACTGACCGATTCGCGTACAAAGTTTCAAAGCATATGTATACTTATGTCCATGTATATTTACAATTATTTACAATGAAAACCAGCGTCGCTTTGTTGCGGTCGCATTCGCTGCTGTCAGCAAAGGCGCAGTTGGTTTCAAAGCTTTCTTCGCAGCTGACGCCAACAACGCCAACACTTGTGTCGCTTTTGCACTGGGTGAAATTGTATAATTAAGTATCAGTCAGCGGCTTCGTGTGTATCGGCAAACAGAATTTATTGTATAAATAACAACCACTGATTATTCTTCGGCTTCCCCTTTTGCCGCGCTCTCACTCTCTTAACACGCATTTGCATGGGTGTGTGTGAGTGTATGTGAATTGTTGCGCGTGTGTTCGTTAGGCACCGCTTCGTTTGGCAGTTTCATTTCTTTCAGTATTTATTTATTGAATAAATACAGCCGCTCGTAAAGTGCTGATATCGTGCGTTATAACAATTCTATTGATTTATGTAGGTTGGTTGACTTTTTAACGGCCGACCATCGCCAGCCAATCGACTAATGGAAATCGAACAGGAAAAATACCAACTATTTACTAGAATTATAGCTGTTTCTTAGCGATTCTAGCACGTTAACATGCTCTCTTGTAGCCACGAATTTGCGTGCTTTCATAATATAGGCTGCGTTGTCATTGCCATGTGTCAAATTCGAATATAATTCTTCAGAAACTATTTAACATCAGTATCTATCGTGTTCTATATGTTCTTAAGAATCTGATTGGATTTTCGTCTTTTCGAACATACGCAAAACCAATATTCGAATTAGCTGTTTACTAATGTGATAAAACTTGCAAATGAATCAATTTGGAAGCGTTTGCTAAATTTAAAATACTAAATATTTTAATTATTGAAATTATTGATACAATAGCAACGAAAAATTGAAAAGGAAGATATTAAGAGAGCACAGTAATCCACTTGATGCACCAGGGGAATCGCATGTGAAATTTGGCTGGTATTTACTTGTATGTTGTATACATGCTTACTTTACAGATTTATATCACAATATCGACTGAATAAAGACGCATTTGGGTGTTAGTAATTTAACACAGTTTATAACGTTTTGTAAATCCTCTTAAAATATAAGAATTTTTACATAAACTCAATATTTATGACATCTTGTGTTTTATTCTTATGTTTCCTACAGAAATCAAGATAAATTAAATCTTAACAATAATATAAATTAATTTCTTAACTTACAATACACTTAATAATGCATTTGATGCCACTAAGTTGTGACTGACTAGAAAGCTTATGTATTTTCTTACCGCTCCCCAGAACACGATCTTAGCGATCTTTCATGCGCCTACGGCATTCCATCTTACCCTGATCCGTCCCTTTCGGAGATTTCACTGGGTCTATTTTAGTAACTTGCGTATTTTTGAACTGGTTCGGTAGCCAAACAGATAGCACTTTTGACAATGTCGTCAGCTATTTCGTTTCCCGGAAGACTCTTGTACCGCAACCACTATATCTCCTGCCTCCCTGCTTTTAAGAACATTCTCTGAAGCATTGCGATATGAGATTGTTGTTTTAATTACCGCTTGGCAATCGACGTACATATATATTATTTGATTTTTTACCTTGACCGTTAAGCAATTAGCTTGTTCTGAAAGTACTTGGCAATGACGGTAAACCTTATTTAGACAGATTAAAATTTAAACAAACCAAAATTACAGATTTCAGTGGATGGATATTGAGTTAAAATTAAAATAAAATCGGAACATTTGTTTTCACATTTTTGTTGCCTTTATTCGATTTTTCTGGCAGCGTTCCACCACAACAAAGCATTATAAAATCAGATTGGCTTGCCTACAGCCGTGTAACACCAATGCATAAGAACAGCTGATGGGGCCTGATGGGACCTATCACCTGTTCTTATGCATATGTTGAGCCTAGCACCTACTTACATGCATAGAGAGCACCACTGGCCTTCTTCACCCTCTCTTCCACATTGAGCTTTCACGTACTTCCAGGTACTTGGTATAATTCTTAATAGGATCAAATTTTGAAATTGGGAACATGTATGGCGTAAGGCGAATATTAATGTTTTATGTTATACTATATAACTTATCCCACACTTAATCGAAGAGGCCTGCCATATCAAATGCTAACGATGAATATCCTAGTAATAGGTATCCATAGCAAACTGCATCGCGCCCCTTTGGTAAAATTTCTAAAATACCAGATTAGCAGCAGGTGGAAAATATGAAATGTGCAGAAGAAATACAAATTCAAGTCCCCCGCTCTGTGATAAGTCCGTATATTAACGCCACTATAAAACCGATTTTGTGTGCGTGAAAGTGAATTCACTACAATGTACTTTATCAATACGGCAATTTGAGGACAGCTGTGCAGCTAGACCGTGCAACAGCGATACATTTGCAACTGACAGTGGCTGCACTCGAAAATACGCACCCAGAACAATGATGAGGATTACAACAAAGCAGTCGTCAACAAGACATACACTTGTACGTACATGTGTTGTAATAAACAATGCGGTACTATCAGTCTCTGACACATATTCCAAAAGCTGGCATGTTTTTGTGCTGTTGCTTTCATTCAAAGCCATCCGCAATCACCCTGGGGAACTGGGGAACGAGCGGATGGGTGTTAAGCTCTATATTGTTTATGAAATTCGGTTTCCCTTCTTTGTTGAATATGAAGCTGGAGCAATTTTTGAAAAAATGATTTTTATTGTTTCTTTTGCTGTTATTTATATATATAGCCTATAAATATAGCATAAATATTACCCAATTTATTGCACTTGACTCATTCAGCAGAAATTGTGTCGACTGTGTACAGCTTTTGCAGCTTATTTATGCTTCTTTTTTTAGTGTTCAACTCTTTGTTTATAGCTCACCCTAATTCTGCAGATTTGTCAAAAGCTGTCTGGAAAAAAATATAGAAAAAAAAATGTCAACTTCGCACATGCTTGTATTCGTTTATCACAAACGAAATGTAGAACATCAATGAAAACTGCGCGCCATTTTGTTCTGTCTCAGGCTACTTTGCACTGCATGGAACTTTTAGGCGTAAAATATAGATTTCTTCATTAGCATATCAAATAAAAAATGAATATTGATGTATTAGAAGAACTTATAAAAAATTTACGCACAAAGTTTTAAAAATATGTGACAATTTCTTTCCTATCACTTGGGATACCAGAAAAAGCCATCAATCATTTCACACTGTGGCTAGAGCTAAAAAATACTGCACTGGTAATGGAGGTTAAAATCTTTTCCTTAAAATTCGTTGACGACATGCTAGTATTCTAAAAATTACTCAATTCTAAAAAATATTTGAATTTCCTCTATGCTCTTGAGAATAAAAATTTTATCGTTCCAAAGAACAGTGTATTTATCAAGGTAATATTAATTTCAGACTTGAGCAGTTGGGAGATAATTCGTATTTATGCCACCATATATTGAACAACCCTACATTATTATATAATATATAAGTAATTACATCAAAAAGACGTGGAAGGCGAAAAAATACATTCTAAGACCCTATTTTCACGTCCGAAAAAACACGTTTTTCGTCATTTTTTGTTTTTGAAGAGCCATTTTATTTAACTGAGCAATACATATACTTATGTATGTATGTATATAATATACATTTACAGAATTTCATGTGCGTTAGTGATCAGTGCGAAATTTTGGAATCCCTTGACCCCTAAGCCGATCTACGTGCGACACATAAGCGAGTGAATATAACCTCTTAATAAGAAAAAAATATTAATAAAGAATATTGGAATAAGATTTATAAATATTTCACACCTTCATTCTTGGGACTTAATAAAATGTTTTTTCATTACTTCGATTACACTGTACAGCACTCGGCTGGGTGTTGGACCAGTTAGATTTTTTTAAGTGATTGTGTCATAAGAAAAAAAATGTGGAAAACGGTTGGCCTCAAGGGCCATCCCTGCAACTTCCCTCTAATTTCATACGCTAACGTTCAAATTTCGCTTTTTTCACTGCTTTTGAGCTCTTCGAAATTTTTCGTTTTCAATATCTCGCAAGTAAATCAACCGATTTTGACCCGGTTTGCGGCAAACGATGTGTTTCTTCAAGGTTTAGAACTGATTAGTTTTTGGTATCGATCGGTCAAATCGTTTGGAAGTACTTTGAAAAAAAAAATATTTTTTCGAAATTTTTCGTTTTCGATATCTCGCAAGTAAATCAACCGATTTTGACCCGGTTTGCGGCAAACGATGTGTTTCTTCAAGGTTTAGAACTGATTAGTTTTTGGTGTCGATCGGTCAAGTCGTTTGGACTTTCGAAAAAAACGATTTTTCAAAATTTTTATTTTTGAGATTTCTCAAAATCTACTGGTCCGATTGGGTCCAAACTCACACGAAATTCAAGTGCAATGAAACCCTTCGGAATGCCGTTTAGTTTATTCAAATCGGTTGAGCCGTTTAAAAGTTATAAGAGGGTCACATACATCCACACACACACACATACATCCACACATACATACAGACATACGGACATCATCGTAGAAATGTTCGGGGAAGCTTCCTCGACCCTCAAAACGTCGAGATCTGTTGAGAACTCGATTTTTGCAAAATGGGGTGAAACCAATATCTTCCCGATTTTTAGAAAATTTTCAATTTTCTTAGCGGGAAGTTAAAAAAATTATTTATCCGTTTTTCGAAGTTAGCATTCAAAATAAAAATACTTTCTTCGAAGTTCGAAATTGAGTTTATTTCAAAAATCATTATGGTGTGTAACTAAAAAGTTAAAAATATTTACATAATCTATCTTTTGCTCTTATTTCAATTGTGTTCCAACATTTTTCGGTCAAGCTTATTTAAGAGATCCTACAAGAACTCAAAGTCGGATCTTCGAAGAAATATAAACTCTTTGCAAGTTTCATTTTGCAACTATATACAAATATTGTAGTAACCTTTTTGGTATCTAAATAATAATAAAACCTACAATCAAAAAAAGGTATACAATCTGTTCAGCCTTTACAACGATGGCGGTTTGGAAATTGCGAACGCGACTTAGTTGTAGTTTAAACTCAAAAACTACATTAAATAGTTTAAAATTAAAGTATATAACAAAATCAAATAAAGGGAATTACATGGAACATTAACATAAAACAGAAGTTAAATAGAACAAAAATGTAAACGAAACATTATTTCGTACCGAAATAATTTGAAAAATTTCCAAACTGAACATTTTAAATGCGTGTGAGCTTAGCAGCATTCACGGAACTATGCAGCGATACATGCATACATTGTTCA